>NC_056730.1:592602154-593202154 GCF_019279795.1 Protopterus annectens | reverse complement strand
AACTGTCCATGCTGTCCAACTGAATGAAAGGGCGTCCACTCTCCAGGCCTTGGGATGAAAGGTCCTTGAACAAAACTTTTCCAATTGATAATTCCTGTGGGAGGCAAAAAGATCTAGGTCTGGCCTCCCCCACGCTTGGATTATTTCTGTAAACACCTGTGGATGTAACTTCCATTCGTGTGGATCTGTCATATTTCTGCTTAGATTGTCTGCCAGTGTGTTTTCCAATCCTGGCAAGTACTGTGCTTGAAGTTAGATTTGTCTTTCCATAGCCAAGTTCCAGAGTCATGGCTAGTCTGCACAAGGGGTATGAATGTGTTCCTCCTTGTTTATGTACCACATTACTGTGGTGGTGTCTGTTCTTATCAGTAATTGTCCTGGATGCAGGAAGTCCTTGAAAGCTGTAATTGCATTTATTACTGCTAGCATTTCTTTTTGATTGATGTGAAGGTGCTTTTCCTTTTGGGACCATCTGCCCTGAATGCACCTGTCCTTCATGTGCGCCCCCCAGGCGTAATCTGAGGCGTCTGTGGTTATGACTTGTTTTGCTTGAGGCCTGCAGAATGGAAGGCCTGTGTTTACTTGACATGCTTGGGCCCACCATAGAAATTCCTTTTGCAAACATGGAATTATTGGTATAATTGTTTCCAAACTGTGACTGTGTTGAGACCATAGATTTTTTAGGTACCATTGAAGTTTCCTCATATGCAACTTTGCACATGGGATTAGAAGAATGCAAGATGCCATGAATCCCAGAGCCTGCAGGATTTTCCTTGCAGTAAGCCTGGTACGTTTTGCTAGTATTTTGAAGTACTGAGATAGTTGCCCTGTTTTTCTGGCGTAAGATATGCCATCTGGGTGTTTGTGTCCAAGTTGGCACCCAGGAAGGTTATTTTCTGAGATGGTGTTAGTCTTGATTTCTCTTTGTTGATTGTATATCCCAGAGAAAGCAGTAACCGTGTCACATATGCCAGATGTTCCAGAAGTATGTGTTTGCTGTCCGCTTGGATCAGGCAGTCGTCCAGATAAGGGTAAATTTGGATCCCTTGAAGTCTGCAGTAGGCAGGTACTGTTGATATTTAATCATATGAAACTGACAGTTTAAGGCCCTCATGGCTAGGGTGGCCGAGGTATATACCTTTTTACCCCACCTTTCTAAAGATCTGGATTCCCCTTCTGCAGGAAGTGGATTCTTGGCAGTGGAGGCCTTCAATCCCTTGGGGCCTTGTGAAATGGTTTCAGGGTCAGCATTATGGCTCTTGAAGAGAAATTGGTGAGAGCTGGGTACTCTGTAATACCTATCAGGTTTGACTGGTGCAGGAGGCAGAGAATCAGGGTTAAGACAAGCCTCCGAATAGACATCATCCAGTATATCCAAAACAGGGGGTATAGCCAGAGGTCTGTGTTGAGGTAACCAAAGAAATTCCCTATGTCTTTTCTTGGAATCTGAAAAGTCTTGGCCTTCCCAATGGAAGTGTTCCCTCAAGGTGTGCAAGGTTTCCCCAAAGGAAAAATCCTCAGGAGGGGATACCGAGGGAATGGACTGTTCTGCATCCGAATCCTCAAAAGGAGAATAAGAGTGTTCCTCTGCATCAGAATGTTCTGATAAAATGGATCCCTGATCTGAAGAGGGAGAATCTTCCTCCACTCTGGGCCTCTTGTCAGGAGGGGGATGAGAACCTCTTATAAGAGTAATTAAATCCTCAGCCATTTTTAGCATCTGTTTTTTAGGCATGGGTCCTGAAGATGGGCCCTGTGCAACAGGCCTCGTGGGATGCCTGGCTGCTTTGGATTTAGTAAAGGCCTTAATTGAGAAAGAAGATGAGGGCCTAAATACACCATGGGTGGAGGTGGACCTGTCCACATTAGTAGGCTCTACATTAGCAGGGGCTTCGGTAGTAGTCTGGGAAAGGGCCGAGGACCCAGCGGTCTCGGGTACAGAAGACACCGCCAAAGGAGTGTCGTTGGTAGTCAGGGACTGCAAAGGCGTCTCGCTGAGAACCGGACCACGTGTAGCCTGTTTTGGCATCGTGTCGGTCCTTTTCCTTGCGTTTTTTGGACAAAACGGTAGTCTGAGTGTCCGACGACATTTTATAATCAAAAGCTTTACCAAAATAGTGTTGGGCGAACTCCGCCCGACGCTTAATAGTGTGTTTATTGAAGGTAGCGCAAAAGCGACAGCCCGAGACGTCGTGGTCTGGGCCCAAACAAGGTATGCAGAGGGAATGGAAATCCTTATGCGGTATTTGCTTCCCACAAGAAATACAATTATTAACTTTTTCTGACATCGGTCTGAGGCAAGAAAAGTTTCCCCAATGGGGTACTTAGCTTTAATGAAGACTTCGGTTTCCAATTTTTTCGTAATTCAGGAGCTGGCCGACCGGCACTTGCGAACTGCTTCTGCTTCGGGCACCGCGTGGCAAAAAAAGACTTAAGAACATGGCGTCGGCTGTGTCTTATATACTCTGGCCTTACTGACGTCAATAGAGTAAGCGACAACAACTGACGCCGGACCAAGACTTTGGAATTCGGCCGACCGAGGGACCGCCTGACTGCTGAAAACCCATCTGTGATTACTGCAGCTGTATGCACGATGAACATCGTCCAGCACCTGTTTGCTGAGGGTTGCTGGTGATGTATTCAGGGGATAAGCCAGGCTGCAAGGTTCAGGGTTTGCAGCTGTGGATGCAGAATCTGTCCCTCCTGCTGGGACTGCAGGGAGAGGGTCTAATGTAGGTGCCAGGGTGGCACTGCCGTCAGACTGTGTAGGAGTGGGTACACCAGTGCTGGCGTGGCCAGTCTGGGGCAATAAGGATTGTCCTTGGTCTGTCCTGTTTGATCTTGAGGGGCAGAGGGGGAAAGGCATCAATTGAGAGGTTTTCCCATATATATAGGACAGGGCATCCCCCTTCCACGCTTTGCTGAGAGGATTCCTGGCGCAGAATTTGCTCAATTGATGGTTTTTGGGGGAGGCAAAGAGGTCCAGCTCTGGTGTCTCACACCTGATGATTAGAAGTTTGAATGAGTTGGGTTCCAGTTTCTACTCGTGTGGCTCCAGTAGATTTCTGCTCAAGTCATTTGCCAGTGAATTTTGTTTGCCTGGCAGGAATTGAGCTTGCAGGTGCACTTGGTTGCTCAAGGCTGTGTTCCACAGGGCCATGGCTAAACTGCAGAGTGGGTAGGAATGAGTCCCCACCTGCTTGTTCATGTACCACGTAACTGTGGTGTTGTCTGTCTTTATCAGTTGTCCTGGAAGGATAAGGTATTTGAAGGTCGTCAGAGCATTCTGTATAGCTAACATTTCTTTTTGATTGATACGTAGAGGAATTTGTCCTGGGCTCCATTTACCTTGAATGCATTTGTCTGCCATGTGAGCCCCCATGCATGGTCTGATGCATCTGTTGGCAGGGTTTAGGCGGTGAGTTGTTGAGTGAAAGGAAGTCCCTTGTTGTGGTTGCATGCCTCTGCCCACCAAAGGAACTCTGTCCTTTGACAAGAAATGATAGGAATCACTGTTTCCAGGTCCTGAAAATGTTGACACCAGAGACTTTTCAAGTGCCACTGAAGTTTCCTCATATGCAGTCTTGCATATGGAATTAGTAGAATGCATGAGACCATGAACCCTACGACTTGCAGTATTTTTCTTGCAGCTAACTGGGTTCTGGTGGCCATTAGTTTGAAGTAGTATGTCAAATAAACCTGTTTCTGGAGTGAGGAAAGCCATCTGGGAAGTTGTGTTCAAGCTTGCTCCCAGGAATACAATCTTTTGGCTGGGCACCAGTTGTGATTTATTTTAAGTTAGTTAGATAAGTTAGGAGTCTCTTTACAAATGCCAGGTGCTGAATTAGCAATTTCT
The DNA here is from genome assembly GCF_019279795.1 of Protopterus annectens. Lineage (NCBI taxonomy): Eukaryota > Metazoa > Chordata > Ceratodontiformes > Protopteridae > Protopterus > Protopterus annectens. The sequence goes on along the minus strand of NC_056730.1, from coordinate 593,198,298 downwards.
GACTATCCGCCTGAATCAGGCAATCGTCCAAGTATGTGTAAATTTGAATATTTCTCTTACTGCAGTATGCAATGGCTGGAGCCAAGCACTGTGTGAATACCCTGGGCGCAGTAAAATAAGCCAAAGGGAAGTGCAGAAAACTAAAGCCGGCCCTGAAACGTAGATATTTCCTGCAAGATTCCCTTATGGGGATGTGCAGACATGCTTCTTTTAAGTCTGGGGTGACCAGCCAGGTGTCCTGGGCTAGCATAGGAAGAAGCTGTTGCAGTGTAAGCATTTTGAATTTTGGGACCACCAGGACGGTGTTGAGAATTGACAGATCCAGGATAGGGCGCCAAGAGCTTTCTTTTCTGGGCACCAGGAACAGTCTGGAGTAGAAACCCTGTCCCCTTTGCTCTACTGGAACAGGTTGACTAGCTCTGATACCGAGAAGAGAAAGTACTTGCTTTTGAGCCTCTGCCCACTGGTTTGGAGGAAGGTCTGGCGCCCCGCTTGGGGTTGGCAGTGATGGAAGTAGAATCTGTATCCCTGGGATACAATGTTAAAGACCCATCGGTCCTTGGTAATGGACATCCAGTTTTTTGCATGCAGGGCGAGTTTTCCTCCTAGGTGTGCAAGTACTTGGGCATGGCTGGGAAGGATGACAGACAAGTCACTGTGAACTTTTTCCATAAGGGAGTGGCTTATCACACTCTGGTTTTGAGGTGGCTTAGATCTCGGCATACCCGAAGACTGTAGTCTTGGTGGTCTGTTGCCTCTGTTTGGACTGAGAAAGCCTGGGAAGGACTAGAAAGGACCAGTTTTTGGAAGGCCAATGCCTACTGAATCTAGGTGGCTGCACCTGTAATAAATTTAACAGCTTGCATAGATTTAGCTTTTTCCTTCATCTTTTTAAGAACTACTACTGCTTTTGTGCCAAACAAAAGTTCCTGGTTTAATGGAGCATGTAGTAATTTTGCTTTGACATGGTCTGGCAAGATTTGTTCCTTCAGCCACGCATGCCTTCTCAGAACAGACCCAGTGACAGCAGCCCTGCAAGATGCTTCTAAGGCATCAAAACCACACTGCAAAGTATGTTTACTAACTTGGTTTGCAGAATGCATTAACTCTTGTAAATCTTTATTTTCTGCACAATAAGGAATCATCATTTTTTGTTTAATTAGTTCCATAATATGCTGCTGGTACTTCAACATGTGAAACTGGCAATTTAAAGCCCCGATGGCAAGAGTTGCAGAGGTATACACCTTCTTCCCCCATCTGTCTAAAGCTCTAGAATCCCTTTCTGAAAGGGTAGGGTTTTTGGCTGTAGTAGCCTTAATGCCTTTATGTCCCTGGGAAATGGTCTCTGGATCCACAGTGGGATTTTTGAAAAGAAATTTGTGAGAGTCAGGTACTCTGTAGTACCTATCAGGCTTTCTAGGAGCTGGTGGTAAAGTATCAGAATGGATTCCATGAAGACATCATCTACAATGTCCAGAACAGGGGGTATTAGCTAGAGGCCTGTGCTGAGGCAAGTCTAAAAATTCTCGGAGTCTCCTTTTGGACTGAGGGTAGTCCTGGCATTCCCAGCAGAAATGCTCTCTTAAGGTACGCAAGGTTTCACCAAAAGAAAAGTCCTCTGGAGGGGAGGCACAGGGAATGGAATCCTCTGCATCTGAGTCCTCATAGGTAGATAAGGGTATGTCCTGGTAATCAGAGGGATCACAGTCATCGGACTCATGGTCTGTAGAATCAGAAGGAAAATCAATTATTTGTCTTTTAGAGGGGGAAAGCTGGCTTCCCCTAATTAAAGTTATAAGGTCTTCAGCCATTCTAAGCATTTGTTCTGTGGCATGGGAGCTTGAGCATGCACTTTTGGTCATCGTTTTCTAGGTGTAGTGCGAACTCTGGGCCTGAGAAATCCGATAGTTTTAGTCAAAAACAAAGTTGTCGGTTTAATATGAACATCGGAAGGTCGGAATACACCCTCAGAAGCCGGTGCCTGCACAGAGGCTCCAGAAGAAGCATCTCACGGCATACTCCGAATGGGTCTCAGCAGAGGCCTGCGAATCTGTAGAAATGGGTATCAGGGGCAGCAAAGGCCCCTCACTGAGCACCAGCGGATGGGTGACTAGCTTAACGGAAGCGTAGTTAGCAGTTTTTGGACCTATGCAGTCTGTCTTTTTCCTTACGTTTTTTCAGAAGACCGGTGGTTGGATGGCTTATCGAAGCCATTTTGGAATACGGAGAATGAGAGCACAAGTATTTAGTGACAAAGGTAGCCCGACGACGAACAGTTCGGGCGTTAAACAAGGTACAAAACCAACAGCGAGGAAAGTACATTTACCATAAATGTAGATGTTAGAGTGTATTCACTGCTGCAGTCATCACACTTTGGTTATCTGCCTGCAGGTAGCCTTCAATCAGCCCAAATACCATAGTCTTGGGATTTCTGCTTCGGATGCTGTCGCCTCTTCCATGATGTAAGGTCGCCAGGGGTATAAAACATGCAGTCGATGCCATTACATCAGTTTTTCTTGCCCCAGATGTCAGGAGCCCCCAACAATAGGAAGCCATTACATGGTGTGGAACTCCTCCAGTAAAACGTAAATACCACTGCCATAAGACATGGGCAAAAAACAGGATAGGTAGAAAGTATAGATAAGTCAGGGGGCTGAAGGGAGGGTAACCAGGATTGCAACAGTGAATACACGCGAACATCTACATTTAAGGTAAGTGTACAGAACTGTACTATGTTCTTCATGTTTCACTGTTACAGTCATCACACTTGGGTTGATTCCCAAAGCTGAGGAAGGGTGGAGGCAGTCAAGAAGTATTAGGGCTGACTAGCAGGCCTTGTAAGACTGCTGTAGCAAATCCAGTTCTGTATTTAGAAAAGATAGGCAAGTAGTAATGCTTGGTGAAGGTATGTACAGAACTCCAGGTTGCAGCTTACAGGATGTTCCTGGTAGGGACTCCCCTGAGAGATGCTGTAGAGGTTGAGGTAGCCCTAGTGGAGTGGGTTCTGATCCCCTGTGGGGTAGACTTTCCATCGTGTTTGTAGCAGAAATCAATGCAGTGTGCTATCCATTTGGAGATGGTTTGCTTTGAAATGGCCTTGCCCTCTGCCCCTGTAGCGAAGCTGACTAGCAGCTGATCAGATTTTCTGAAAGGTTTAGTCCTGTCAAGGTAGAACTTAAGCTGTCTGTGCACGGCCAAGGAGTGCAGGATCCTTTTCCCTTTATTCTGAGGATTACGAAAAAAGGTGGGGAAATGGATGGATTGGTTTAAAGCCACACTGGATACCACCTTGGGCATAAATGATAGGTTAGTCCTGAGGGAATCCCTGTCCGCATGGAAGATAATGAAGGGTTCTACAGCCATAAGGGCCTGCAACTCAGACACTATTCTAGCTGAAGTGATGGCTAGAAGTAAGGCTGTTTTCCAAGAGAGAAATTTTAACTCTGCTGTAGCAGCAGGCTCAAAAGGGGGAAGCGTGAGCTTCTCTAGTACAAAGTTAAGGTCCCAGGCAGGAGTGGGAGCTCTCCTTGGGGGTCTTAATTTGTTAGCACCTCTCAGGAACTGTTTGACCAGAGGGTGAGAAAAGAGGGGTGGGCTCAGTATTGTAATGAGCTGAGATGGCAGAGGCATGAATCTTAATTGAAGAGAAGGATAGGCCTTTGTGGAACAGCTCCACTAGATAATCTAAGATTTGAGGTAAGGTGGGCACAGGTGTGTCCTTTCCCTGAGACTGGCACCAAGAACGGTATCTTTTCCATTTTTCTGAATAGGATTTCCTAGTCCTAGGCCTCCTGGCCTCAATGATGACATCCAGCACCTGTTTGCTGAGGGTTGCTTGCGATGTATTCAGGGAATAAGCCAGGTTGCTAGGTTCAGGGTTTGCAGCTGAGGATGCAAAATCTGGCCCTCCTGCTAGAACAGCAGAGAGGGGTCTGATGCAGATGCCATGGTGGCACTGCTGTCAGACTGCATAAAAGTGGGTACCAGTGTTGTCGTGGCCAGTCTGGTGCAATCAGGATGATCCTTGGCCTGTCCTGTTTGATCTTGGGTAGTACTTTCAAGAGGAGGGGCAGAGGGGGAAAAGGCATAGATTGAGAGATTTTCCCATGTAAAGGAAAGGGCATCTACTTTCCATGCTTGGCTGTGGGGAGTTCTAGTACAAAATTTGCTCAATTGATGGTTTTGGAGGGAAGCGAAGAGGTCCACCTCTAGTGTTCCCCACCTGCGGATTAGAATCTTGAATGAGTTGGGGGTCCAGTTTCCACTCATGTGGGTCCGTTAGATTTTTTGCTTAAATCGTCTGCAGTGAACCTTCTTTGCCTGGCAGGAATTGAGCTTGCAGATGCACTTGACTGCTCAAGGCTGTGTTCCACATAGCCACGGCTAACCTGCAGAGTGGGTAGGAATGATTCCCCCCCCCCCATGCTTGTTTATGTACCACATAACTGTGGTGTTGTCCGTCTTTACCAAGAGTTGTCCTGGAAGGATAAGGTATTTGAAGGCTGTCAGTGGATTCTGTACAGCTAACATTTCACACCAGAGACTTTTAAGTACCACTGAAGTTTCCTCATATGCAGTCTTGCATACAGAATTAAGAGAATACATGAGGCCATGAACCCTAGGGCTTGCAGTATTTTTCTTGCAGATAGCTGGGTTTGGGTGGCCAGTAGTTTGAAGTAATTTGACAAATAAACCTGCTTTTCTGGAGTGAGGAATGCCATCTGGGAAGTTGTGTTCAAGCTTGCTCCCAGGAATACAATTTTTTGGCTGGGTACCAGATGTGATTTCTTTTTGTTGATGGTATACCCTAGAGAAGTTAGGAGTCTCTTTACAAAGGTCAGGTGCTGTAGTAGCAGTTCCTGACTGTCTGCCTGAATCAGGCAGTCGTCCAAGTATGGGTAAATTTGAATTTTCCTCTGCCTGCAGTATGCAATGGCTGGAGCCAGGCACTTTGTGAATACCCTGGGCGCAGTAGATAAGCCAAAAGGAAGTGCAGAGAACTGATATTGCATAGATCCTGCCCTGAAACGTAGATATTTCCTGAAGATTCCCTTATAGGGATGTGCAGATAAGCTTCTTTTAAGTTTAGGGTGACCAGCCAGGAGTCCTTGGCTAGCATAGGAAGCAGCTGCTGGAGAGTAAGTATTTTGAATTTTGGTACCACCAGGACGGTGTTGAGAATAGACGGGTCCAGGATTGGGTGCCAAGAGTTTTCTTTCATGAGCACCAGAAACGGTCTGGAGTAGAAACCCTGTCCCCTTTGCTCTATTGGAACAGGTTGAATAGCCCTGATACTGAGAAGAGAACGTACTTGTTTTTTGGGCCTCAGCCCACTGGTTTGGAGGAAGGTCTGGCAATCCACTTGGGGTAGGCAGAGAGTGGAAGTAGAATCTGTATCCCTGGGATACAATGTTTAAGACCCATTTGTCCTGGGTAATGTACTCCCACTTTGTTTTGCATGCAGGGCGAGTTTTCCTCCTAGGGGTGCAAGTACTTGTGCATGGCTGGGAAGGATGAAGGACAAGTCATTGTGTACCTTTTCCATAAGAGGGTGGCTTACCACTCCCTGTTTCTGATGTGGGAGCAGTCCATTGTTTAGATCTGTGCATACCCTGAGACTGTAGTCTTGGTGGTCTGTTGCCCCTGGGTTTGGACTGAAGGTCTGGGAGAGACTGGAAAGGACCAGTTCTTAGAATGCGAATGCCTACTGAATCTAGGTGGTTGTATCTGTAGGAAATCTTTAACAGTTTGTATAGATGTAGCTTTTTCCTCCATCTTTTTAAGAACAACTTCTGCTTTAGTGCCAAACAAACATTCTTGGTGTAATGGGGCATCTAGCAGTTTTGTTTTGACATGATTTGGCAAGATTTGTTCCTTCAGCCAAGCATGCCTTCTCAGAACAGACCCAGTGACAGCAGCCCTGCAAGATGCTTCTAAGGCATCAAAACCACACTGCAAAGTAAGTTTTCCAACTTGGTTTGCAGAATACATTAACTCTTGTAAATCTTTATTTTCTGCACAATCAGGAATCATTTTTTGTTTAATTAGTTACATAATATGCTGCTGGTACTTCAACATGTGAAACTGGCAATTTAAAGCCCTGATGGCAAGAGTTGCAGAGGTATACACCTTCTTCCCCCATCTGTCTAAAGCTCTAGAATCCCTTTCTGAAAGGGTAGGGTTTTTGGCTGTAGTAGCCTTAATGCCTTTATGTCCCTGGGAAATGGTCTCTGGATCTGCAGTGGGATTTTTGAAAATAAATTTGAGAGAGTCAGGTACTCTGTAGTACCTATCAGGCTTTCTAGGAGCTGGTGGCAAAGTATCAGGGGTAAGACTGGATTCCATGAAGACATCATCTACAATTTCCAGAAGGGGGGGGATAGTTAGGGGCCTGTGCTGAGGCAATTTTAAAAATTCCAAGTCTCTTCTTGGACTGTGGGTAGTCTTGGCACTCCCAGCGGAAATGCTCTCTGAGGGTACGCAAGATTTCACCGAAGGAAAAGTCCTCTGGGGGGGGGAGGGGCAGTGGGAATGGAGTCCTCTGCATCAGGATCCTCATAAGTAGAGATAAGGGTATGTCCTGATAATCAGAGGGGTCACAGTCATCGGACTCATGATCTGAAGAATCAGAAGGAAACTCGGTTCTTTGTCTTTTAGAGGGGGAAGGCTGGCTTCTCCTGATTAAAGTAATAAGGTCTTCAGCCATCCTAAGCATTTGTTTCTGTGGCATGGGAGCTTGAGAATGCACTTTGGTCGTCGGTTTCCTGTTTCCTAGGCGTAGTGCGAACTCTGGGCCCGAGAAATTCACTAGTTTTAGTCGGAAAAGAAGTAGTCTGTTTAAAAAGAACATCGGTAGGTCTGAATATACCCTCAGAAGTCCATGCCTGCACAGCGGCTCCGGACCCATCCAAGGAAGAGACATCTGTAGGTTACATAGTCGAAGAAGCATCTCGCGGCACACCGGACTCCGAATGGGTCTCAGTAGAGGCTTGTGAATCTGTAGAAGCGGGTATCAGGGGCTGCGAAAACACCTGAGTACTGGCGGACTGGCATCTAGCTTAACGGAAGCGATGTCAGCAGTTTTGGACCTATGCGGATCTCTCTGTCTTTATCCTTATGTTTTTTCGGAAGATCGGTAGTCGGATGGCTTATGGAAGCCATTTCAGAACACAGCGAACGGGAGCAAAATAATTTGGCGACAAAAATAGCCAGACGATGAATAGTTTGGGTGTTGAACAGGGCACAAAACCGACAGCGAGAAAAGTACAGTTTTGTACCTACCATAAATGTAGATGTTCGAGGGCTATTACAGCTGCAGTAATCACATATGGGTTTTCAGCCGGCAGGCGGTCCCTCGGTCGGCCGAATTCCAAAGTCTTGGTCCGGCGTCGGTTGTTGTCGCGTACTCTTCTGACGTCAGGAAGGCTAGAGTATAAAAGACACAGCCGACGCCATCTTCTTCAGTCTTTCTTGCCCCAGATGTCAGGTGCCCCCAAAAGGAAGGCAATACATAAATAAGTCTAATACACAAAAGTAAGCAAATAAAACATAGCAGGATAACCCAGTCAGCAGGTATGAATAGTTATTCAGACCCCAAGGTCTTACCAAGTGGGGAAGGAGGGTGGAAACCTGTACTGCAGCTGTAATAGCCCTCGAACATCTACATTTATGGTAGGTACAAAACTGTACTATGTTCATCGTGCATTACAGCTGCAGTAATCACATATGGGTAGAATCCCAAAGCTATGCATAGGGTGGTAGGTACTATCGGAACTGGGTTGAGCTAGAATGCCCTGCAGAACTGCAGTAGCAAAACCTGCTCTTGTTCTGGAGTATAAAGGCAGATGGTAGTGTTTTGTGAAGGTATGTACAGAACTCCAAGTGGCTGCCTCCAAGATATCTTTAGTAGGCACTCCTCTGAGGAAGGCTGTAGAGGTGGCAGTGGCCCTAGTGGAGTGGGGTCTGATACCAGTAGGGACAAGCTTTCCATGATAGGAATAACAAAAGCGTATGCAGTGACCAATCCACTTGGAAATGGTCTGTTTAGTAACAGGTTTCCCTTGACCCCCCACTGCATAGGAAACTAGGAGTTGATCTGATTTTCTGAAGGATTTGGTTCTGTCCAAGTAATAACGTAGCTGCCTATGGATGTCTAAAGAGTGAAGCAGCCTTTCCCCTTTGTTTTGAGGGTTAGGGTAGAAGGTAGGAAGGTGTATGGCCTGGTTTAAGGCTACCCTAGATACCACTTTAGGCATAAAGGAAGGGTTGGTAGCAGGCGAAACCCTGTCCTGATGGAATATGAGGAATGGCTGCACCGCCATGAGGGCCTGTAACTCAGATACTCTACGAGCTGAAGTGATGGCCAGGAGAAAAGCTGTTTTCCAGGACAAATATTGTAATTCTGTTGAAGCAGCTGGTTCAAAGGGAGGTAATGTCAATTTTTCCAGTACATAGTTAAGGTCCCAAGCTGGCACTGGCTGTTTCCTTGGAGGTCTTATGTTCTTGGCCCCTCTGAGGAACTGTCGTAGGAGTGGGTGTGAGAATAAAGGAGGATCCATGTTGAATTCTGCAGAGATTGCTGAGGCATGTATTTTGATTGAGGAAAATGAAAGTCCATTGCTCAAAAGTTCAGCTAGGTACTGTAAAATCTGAGGTAGGTTCAATTTTCTAGGGTCCTGCCCTCGTTTTTCATTCCAACAGCAAAATCGCTTCCATTTTGCAGAGTAAGCTTTTCTAGTAGATGGTCTTCTGGCCTCCAAAATGACATCCCGCACTTCTTTGGAGAGTAGTGTCTGATGTGATGTTAAGGAATTTTCCATGCAGCTAGGCTGAGAGTTTTCAGCTGACTGTGAAGGGTTTTGAAATTGTTCTGCGTCAGCAGTAGAGGTGTTAGAGGTAGGGGCCATGGAGGAGTGTGTGTGTTAGGCTCCTCAGAAGTGGATACCAGTGTTGTCTCGGCCAGTCTGGAGCAATCAGTATCATCCTCGGCTTGTCTGTTCTTCCTTTCAAAAGTACCTTGGGCAGTAGAGGTAGTGGTGGGAATGCATAAACTGACCGAGTTGTCCATGTGAAGGAAAGAGCGTCCACTTTCCAGGCCTTTGGGTGGAAGGTCCTCGAGCAAAACCTTTTTAATTGATGATTTCTGTGGGAGGCAAAAAGATCTATATCTGGCCTTCCCCACGCTTGAACAATCTCTGTAAATACGTGCGGATGTAGCTTCCATTCGTGAGGGTCTGTCATATGCCTGCTCAGAGTGTCTGCCAGTGTGTTTTCCATTCCTGGCAGGTACTGTGCCTGAAGTTCCATTTGTCTTTCCAGAGCCAGGTTCCAAAGAGTCATGGTTAGTCTGCACAAGGGGTATGAATGAGTCCCTCCTTGTTTATGTACCACATTACTGTGGTGTTGTCTGTTCTTATGAGCAGTTGTCCTGGATGCAGGAATTCTCTGAACGCTGAGATTGCATTTATTACTGCCAGCATTTCTTTTTGATTGATGTGAAGGTGCTTTTCTTTTTGGGGCCATCTGCCCTGAATGCACCTGTCCTTCATGTGCGCTCCCCAGGCGTAATCTGAAGCGTCTGTGGTTATGACTTGTGTAGCTTGAGGCTTGCAGAATGGGAGGCCTGTGTTTACTTGGCAAGCTTGGGCCCACCATATGAATTCCTTTTGAAGACAGGGAATTATTGGAATCTCCGCTTCCAAGCTGTAACTGTTGAGACCATAGATTTTTTTAGGTACCATTGAAGTTTCCTCATGTGCAACTTTGCGCATGGGATTAGAAGAATGCAAGATGCCATGAAACCCAGAGCCTGCAGGATTTTCCTTGCAGTAAGCCTGGTACTTTTTGCAAGCATTTTGAAGTAATGAGATAGTTGCCCTTGTTTTTCTGGCGTAAGGTAAGCCGTCTGGGTGTTTGTGTCCAAGTTGGCACCCAGGAAGGTTATTTTCTGAGAGGGTGTTAGCTTTGATTTCTCCTTGTTGATGGTGTATCCCAGAGAAAGCAGTAAGCGTGTCACATATGCCAGGTGTTTCAGAAGTAAGTGTTTGCTGTCCGCTTGGATCAGGCAGTCGTCCAGATAAGGGTAAATTTGTATCCCTTGAAGTCTGCAGTATGCAATCACTGATGCCAGGCACTTGGTGAATACTCTGGGCGCAGTAGATAAGCCAAAGGGCAATGCAGAGAATTGATAGTGGTTTGAACCTGCAAGAAATCTGAGGTATCTTCTGCAACTTTGTCTGATTGGGACATGCAGGTATGCCTCCTTGAGGTCCAATGTTACCAGCCAAAACCCCTTGCCCAGCATGGGAAGGAGTTGCTGTAATGTGAGCATCTTGAATTTTGGCACGAGAAGAAATGTGTTTAGAATGGATAAGTCCAGTATGGGTCTCCAGTCGCTTCCTTTTCTTGGCACCAGAAAAAGCCTTGAATAAAAACCTTGTGCTTGTTGGTGCGTAGGTACCTTTTGTATAGCCCTCATGTTTAGGAGCTTTGCAATTTGTAGTTGTGCCTCTACCCTTTGATTTTGTGGTAGGTTTGGCATGCCTCTCATTTTTGGAAGAGTGTGAAAATGGAATTTGTAGCCTCTGTTTATTATGTCCAGAATCCATTTGTCTGTTGTGACAATATGCCAATTGTTTGCAAATAGTGCCAGTTTTCCTCCCAAAGGTGCTGCCAGCTGAATTTTGCTTGGCATGGAAATGAGGGAGTCATTGAGTCTGCTTCCTGTACTGCTGTGCACTGTCGTCACCACCTCTTGGTGCTGGTGATTGCCATTGTCTGCATCTATAGGACCCTTGGGGTTGTCCTCTGCCCCTTCCGCGACTGTATCTGCCTCTTTGGGGCTTGTCAGTGGTTGGAAAGGACCAGTTTTTTGAAGGCCAATTCCTGCTGAACCGTGGTGGCTGAACCTGTAAGAAAGCTTTGACAGTTTGCATAGATTTTGCTTTTTCTTCCATTTTACGTAATATATCCTCAGCATTAGCACAAATAAGAACATCCTTATGTAAAGGTGCATCCAGAATTTTTGCTTTCACCTGGTCTGGCAGATTTTGTTCCCTTAGCCATGCATGTCTGCGAATAACTGATCCGGTAGCGGCCGATCTGCTGGAGGCCTCTAGGGCATCATAACCACATTGTAAGGTGTGCTTACCCACTTGTTCAGCACTATGCATCATATCCTGCAACTCTTTTAAATCTGGTTGTTCAGGCTGTGACATTTTGGTCTTTAATTGTGATAACAGGAATTGTTGGTATTTAATCATATGAAACTGGCAGTTTAAGGCCCTCATGGCTAGGGTGGCCGAGGTGTAAACCTTCTTACCCCACCTTTCTAAAGATCTAGATTCCCTTTCCGCAGGAAGTGGATTCTTGGCCGTGGAGGCCTTAATTCCTTTAGGGCCTTGAGAAATAGTTTCAGGGTCTGCATTATGGCCTTTGTAGAGGAACTGATGAGAATTAGGTACTCTGTAATACCTATCCGGCTTAACTGGTGCAGGAGGCAGAGAATCAGGATTAAGGCAGGCCTCCGAGTAGACATCATCCAATACCTCCAAAACAGGAGGAATAGCCAAAGGTCTATGCTGAGGTAACCAGAGAAATTCCCTAAGCCTTTTCTTGGAATCTGAAAAGTCTTGGCCTTCCCAGTGGAAGTGCTCTCTCAAAGAGTGTAAGGTTTCCCCAAAAGAAAAATCCTCAGGGGGGGATACAGAAGGAATAGACTGCTCTGCATCCGAATCCTCAAAAGGGGAATAAGAGTGTTCTTCAGCATCAGAATGTTCTGATAAAATGGATTCTTGGTCAGAAGTAGGAGAATCCTCCTCTACTCTGGGTCTCTTGTCCGGAGGGGCCTGGGAGCCTCTGATAAGAGTGATAAGGTCCTCAGCCATTTTAAGCATGTGCTTCTGAGGCGTGGGCCCAGGTCTTGGGCCTTGTGTAGCAGGCCTAGTAAGTTGCTTGGCTGTTTTGGATTTAGTGAAGGCCTTGATAGAGAAAGATGATGAAGGCCTAAATACACCATGGGTGGATGTAGATCTATCCACATTGGTAGGCTCGACATAAGCAGGGGCTTCGGTTGTAGTCTGGGAAAGGGCCGAAGAACCAGCGGTCTCGGGTATAGAAGACCCCGCCGAGGAGTGTCGTCGGTAGTCAGGGACTGCAAAGGCGTCTCACTGAGAACCGGACCACGTGGAGCTTGCTTCGGCGTGGTGTCGGTGGAGACCGCGGTTCTCGACTGGCGGTCCTTTTCTTTGCGTTTTCTAGACATAGCGGTAGTCGGAGTATCCGACGACATTTTATAATTAAACGCTTTACCAAAAAAGTGCTGGGCGAACTCCGCCCGACGCTTGATAGTGCGTTTATTGAAGGTAGCACAAAAGCGACAGCCCGAGACGTCGTGGTCTGGGCCCAAACAAGGTATGCAAAGGGAATGGAAATCCTTATGCGGTATTTGCTTCCCACAAGAAATACAATTATTAACTTTTTCTGACATCGGTCTGAGGCAAGAAAAGATTCCCCAACGGGGTACTTAGCTTTAATGAAGACTTCGGTCCAAAATTTTTTGTAATTCAGGAGCTGGCCGACCGGCACTTGCTAACTGCTTCTGCTTCGGGCACCGCGTGGCAAAAAAGACTGAAGAAGATGGCGTCGGCTGTGTCTTTTATACTCTAGCCTTCCTGACGTCAGAAGAGTACGCGACAACAACCGACGCCGGACCAAGACTTTGGAATTCGGCCGACCGAGGGACCGCCTGCCGGCTGAAAACCCATATGTGATTACTGCAGCTGTAATGCACGATGAACATCATCGTGGTCTGGGCCTAAAAAGGTGACGCAGTAAGAATGAAAATCTCTGAGGTGATTTGCTTTCCACAGGCAAGATAATTGTTAATTTTCTGACATCAGTTAGAGCAAGAAAAAAAGATCCCCAACAAGGTACTTAGCTTTAGAAGACTTCAGGTTTGAAACTCGATAAAACGAAAATTTCAGGTAGCGGCCGACTGGCACTTGCAACCTGCTTCGGGCTCCCACGCAGCAAGAAAAGCTGATATAATGGCATCTGCTGAATGTTTTATACCCCTGATGACCTGACGTCATGGAAGAGGCGACAGCATCAGCCGCAGAAATCCTAAGACTCTGGTATTCAGGCTGACTGGTTATCTGCCTGCAGGTAGCCCTCAAAGTGTGATGACTGCAACAGTGAAACACGAAGAACATCTTACAGTGCCAGCGAATCAGCAAGGCTGAATTGAGTCACTTTGGTGTTGAGAAGAAAACGGGCGACCAACAGGAGCCTGTTCAGAGCTTACAAAGCTCACAACAATTACATGGGGCACGCTCAATAGATGAACGCATAAGTAAGAACACTGCAGGTAATGTGAATATGAAGGTACGAGAGGATTTTTCAAAAATATTCAAATTCTGTAGCCGCGAAGTTACTGGGGAAAGTGGAAGTGAAGCCCAGGTCGACTTCGCGAGGGAGGTCAGGACAACGCTCGCATTTCCTGAAGCGAAATAACAGCCCACAAGGTTGGAACAAGATGGTGCGGCCAAAATAGATACCGTAAATGGGAATATTTTAAATTTATTGAATTATTCATCATTTGATGATCTAAATATTTTGGAAAGAGGTCTGCAGTTTATACCAAGTGGTGCTAATAGTGTGCCCGATACGCTTACTGACCTGAAATTATTCACAAGGAACTTAACCTAAAGATACTGTTTAAAGACTAGTGTGAATGTTAATAATAAATGCAAGAGAGCGAATACATTTGTTCCTTATAGTTTGCCTATTATTTCAGCTTTTATGATTTATGTGTAAAAGAGATCAGACAAGTAGATTTTTTAATTTGTCTAGAAATGAGCGAGCAACTTTGAGAAAGCTAGACAGTTAACACAGCTTGATTATTAAGCTGACAAAGGAGGGGGGCGATTGTTTTGTTTAAGGAGGATTATATGAAACTTATGCATGATATTTTAAATGGTGATGAAACTTTTTTGAGAATAGATTTTAATCAAGTGAGAAAATGTATTTCTAATATAAATATAGCCATATATGAGATACAAATTAAGAATGAAATACCCTTGGAATTGTTCAACTTTTTTACTGTGCCATTTCCAATTTTACCATTTATATATGGATTACCCAAACTATATAAGTATTTAACCAACCCTCCCCCCGTAAGACCAACTGTCTCAGGGAGGGGTTGGATAACAAAACCCCTTTCGGTTTACATACAAAATGTATTGAACAAATATTTGCATATTTGTAAGAGCTAAATAAAATAATCTGCTGATTTTTTTAATACAATTAGCTAGGTGGTTTAATGGTTATAAGCATCTCAATTTTTTGTTTGTATGTTTAGACATTAACTCGCTGTTCACAGTAATACTGAATCAGTATGGAGTGGAAGCAATACGTGAGTTTCTAAATATGGAAACTATGTCACATAGGGAGATAGAGAACATTTGTCGGAGTATTGAAATTATCCTAACTAATATTTTCTTGTTTGATGGGAAACCATATTTACAAACCTTAGGGGTTGCCATGGGTACGCCCATGGCTAATACCGATGCTAATTTTGTACTCAACCAACAGGAAAAGAAATATGTTTATAGGAATGAAGGGTATGTAAATGCAAATGTTCTTTTCTATAAGAGATTTGTGGACGACTGCTTTCTGCTCTGGGAAGGGGATGAAATGAGTAAGAATTTGTGCAATATTTAGAAAATAGCACAAACTTTCTAAGTTTTAAGATGGAATGCTCATCTGAATCAATTACTTACTTGGACATAAGGCTAGAAAAGAATGATCATAGTATTAAAACTAGTGCACATAAGAAAATAGTCCATGCTAATAGATACACACAGAGAACCGCATGCATGCCCCACATATTTTCAAGGGCATATTAAAAAGTCAGTTTTGTAGGGTGAGTAGATTGAATACTAACATACAGCAAATGAATGAGATGGCTCTGGAATTTATAGATAGGGGCTATGTACCAAATGTGGTCCATCAGGTGATGGATGAGGTCATAAGAGAAACGAATGGGAGTATGGCCCCTTATTTCAAGCAAGTTAATGAATCAGGGGATTTGATAGGACACAGAGGAGAATAAGTTAAGATATGTATTAGCTTACAATAATAGGTCACAAGATATTGAGAAAATTTAGAAAATACTGGAATGTACTATTGACTATGCCTGAATTAAAAGGGATTATAAATGATTATCCTGTTTCTGCTTATAGAAATGAGAAAAACCTTAAAAGTAGACTCTGCTATAAGAAACTACAGGTGGGGAGGAATAAAGAAAGGTCTGAAAGTTGTAGGAAAGGAACCTATCCCTGCCTTGGATGTAGTTGCTGTAAGGATGTAATTACTGATCCCTCCTTCATGCATCCTATCAGTCAAAGAAAATACAGTTTTGATAACTATGCTAGTTGTATCACAACACATGTGTATTTGGCTACTTCTACATTATGTTCAGCATTCTATGTGGGAAAATGCTCTAGAATGTTAAAGGAACGAATCATAGAACATAGGTCTGAAATTAAAAGTAATGTAGAAAAGTACAGTTTTGTACCTACCATAAATGTAGATGTTCGAGTGCTAATACAGCTGCAGTCATAACAGATGGGTTCTCCTGCCGTCAGGCGGGTCCTCGGTCGGCCGAATTCCAAAGTCTAGGTCCTGTGTCGGTTGTCGTCGCTTTCTTTCCTGACGTCAGTGCGACAGGGGTATACACGACACAGCCAACGCCATTTTCTTCAGTCTTTCTTGCCCCAGATGTCAGGTGCCCCCAGAAGGAAGGCAATATATATATATATATATATATATATATATATATATATATATATATATACATATACATATACATATATATATATATATATATATATATATATATATATATATATATATATATATACTATATAATCATGCATTGCAATATAATCAAAAAACAGTAGTTGCAAGCAAATACACCATAGAAGGATAACCCAGTCAAGTTGTAAGATGAGGAGTTAGCCACTAGGTCTGTACCCAGAGGGGAAGGAGGGAGGGAAACCTGGACTGCAGCTGTATTAGCACTCGAACATCTACATTTATGGTAGGTACAAAACTGTACTATGTTCATCGTGCATACAGCTACAATCATAACAGATGGGTAGAATCCCAAAGCTACGCACAGGGTGGTAGGCACTAGGTGGAACTGGGAGGAGCCAGAATGCCCTGCAACACAGCAGTGGCAAAGCCTGCTCTAGTTTTGGAGTATAAAGGTAGGTGGTAGTGTTTAGTGAAGGTATGCACAGAACTCCAAGTGGCTGCCTCCAAAATATCTTTGGTAGGGACTCCTCTGAGGAAGGCTGCAGAGGTAGCTGTGGCCCTTGTGGAGTGGGATCTGATGCCTACAGGTACAGATTTACCATGAAAGGAGTAACAAAACCGTATGCAGTGGCCTATCCATTTTGAAATTGTCTGTTTGGAAATTGGCTTCCCTTGAGCTCCTAACAGCATAGGACACAAAAAGAGTTGTTCTGATTTCCTGAAAGGCTTTGTTCTGTCCAAATAGTAACAAAGCTGTCTATGGATGTCTAAGGAATGTAGCAGCCTTTCCCCTTTGTTTTGAGGATTGGGGTAAAAGGTAGGTAAGTGTATGGCCTGATTTAAAGCTACCCTGGATACTACCTTAGGCATAAATGACGGGTTGGTTCGTAGGGAAACCCTGTCCTGATGGAAGATGAGAAAGGGCTGCACAGCCATGAGGGCTTGTAGTTCCGAAACCCTACGAGCTGAGGTAATGGCCAGAAGAAAAGCTGTTTTCCAGGACAAATATTGCAAATCTGTTGAGGCAGCTGGTTCAAAGGGAGGCAATGTTAATTTTTCTAGAATGTAATTAAGATCCCAGGCTGGTATTGGTTGTTTCCTTGGAGGTCTTATATTCTTAGCCCCTCTGAGGAACTGTCTTAAGAGTGGATGGGAGAATAAGGGTGGATCAGTGTTGTATTCTGCAGAAATGGCTGAGGCATGGATTTTGATGGAGGAAAATGAAAGTCCACTGTTCAACAGCTCAGCTAGTTACTGTAATATCTGAGGTAAATTCAGTTTTCTAGGATCCTGGCCTTTTTTCTCATTCCAAGCGCAAAACCGTTTCCATTTTGCGGAGTAAGCCTTTCTAGTAGATGGCCTTCTGGCCTCCAAAATGACATCCTGCACCTCCTTGGAGAGTAGGGTCTGTTGTGGTGTTAAGGAATTTTCCATGCAGCCAGATTGAGTGTTTTCAGCTGACTGTGAAGAGTTTTGTAGCTGTGCTGAGTCAGTAGAAGAGGCATTAGAGGTAGGGTCCAGGGAGGAGAATGTGTTAGGCTCCTCAGGAGTGGGTACCAGTGTTGTCTTGGCCAGTCTGGAGCAATCAGTATCATCTTCGGTCTGTCTGCTCTTGCTTACAAGAGCACCTTGGGCAGAAGAGGCAAAGGTGGGAAGGCGTAAACTGTCCGTGCTGCCCAACTGAAATAAAGGGCGTCCACTCTCCAGGCCTTTGGATGGAATGTCCTTGAGCAGAATTTTGTCAATTGAGGATTCCTGTGGGAGGCAGAGATCTATGTCTGGCCTTCCCCACGCTTGGATTATCTTTGTAAACACTTGAGGATGCAACTTCCATTCGTGCGGGTCTGTCATATTTCTGCTTAGATTGTCTGCCAGCGTGTTTTCCAAACCTGGCAGGTACTGTGCTTGAAGTTCGATTTGCCATTCCAGAGCCAAGTTCCAAAGTGACATGGCCAGCCTGCACAGGGGGTATGAATGTGTTCCTCCTTGTTTATGTACCACATTACTGTGGTGTTGTCTGTTCTTATCAATAATTGCCCTGGATGCAGGAGGTCCTTGAAAGCTGTAATTGCATTTATCACTGCTAGCATTTCCTTTTGATTGATGTGAAGGTGTTTTTCCTTTTGGGACCATTTGCCCTGAATGCACCTGTCTGTCATGTGTGCCCCCCAGGCGTAGTCTGAGGCGTCTGTTGTGATGACTTGATTTGCTTGAGGCTTGCAGAATGGTAGACCTGTGTTTGTTTGGCATGCTTGGGCCCACCATAGAAATTCCTTTTGCAAACATGGGATTAGTGGTATTATTGTTTCCAAACTGTGGCTGTGTTGAGACCATAGGTTTTTTAGGTACCATTGAAGTTTCCTCATATGCAACTTTGCACATGGGATTAGAAGAATGCAAGATGCCATGAAGCCCAGAGCCTGCAGGATTTTCCTTGCAGTTAGCCTGATACAATTTGCTAGTATTTTGAAGTACTGAGTTAGTTGTCCCTGTTTTTCTGGCGTAAGATAGGCCATCTGGGTGTTTGTGTCCAAGTTGGTACCCAGGAAAATTATTTTCTGAGATGGTGTTAGCCTGGATTTCTCTTTGTTGACTGTGTATCCCAGAGAATTCAATAACTGTGTTACATAAGCCAGATGTTCCAGAAGTATGTGTTTGCTGTCCGCTTGGATCAGGCAATCGTCCAAATAAGGGTAAATTTGTATCCCTTGAAGTCTGCAGTAGGCAATTACTGATGCCAGGCATTTCGTGAAAACTCTGGGCGCAGTAGATAAGCCAAAGGGCAATGCAGAGAATTGATAGTGGATTGAACCTGCAAGAAATCTGAGGTATCTTCTGCAGTTTTGTCTGATTGGGACATGCAGGTATGCCTCCTTGAGGTCCAATGTTACCAGCCAAGACTCCTTGCCCAGCATGGGAAGAAGCTGCTGTAAGGTGAGCATCTTGAATTTTGGTACGAGTAGAAATGTGTTTAGGATGGATAAGTCCAAAATGGGTCTCCAATCGGTTCCCTTCCTTGGTACCAGGAATAGTCTGGAATAAAAACCTTGACCTTGTTCGTGAGTAGGTACCTCTTGAATAGCTTTCATGACCATGAGCTTTGAAATTTGTATTTGAGCCTCTGCCCCTTTGATTGTGTGGCAGGTTCGGCATGCCTCTCATTTTTGGAAGAGTGTGAAAACGAAATCTGTAGCCTCTGTTTATAATGTCCAGGATCCATTTGTCTGTTGTGATAATATGCCAATTTTTTTGAAAATAAGGCCAGCTTTCCCCTTTGCATGCCAAGCAAGTCTCAACTGGCAGCACCCTTGGGAGGAAAGTCATTGGGTTTGTTTCCTGTATTGTTGTGCACTGTCTTCGCCACCTCTTGGTGCTGGAGTTTGCCATTGTCTGCCTCTATATGATCCTTGAGATTGTCCTCTGCCCCTTGTGCGCCTGTATCTACCTCTATGGGGCTTGTCCGTGGCTGGAAAGGACCAGTTTTTTGAAGGCCAACTTCTGCTAAAACGTGGTGGTTGTACCTGTAGAAAAGCTTTGACAGTTTGCATAGATTAAGCATTTTCTTCCATTTTCCGTAGTATCTCCTCAGCATTAGTACCAAATACATCCTTTTGTAAAGGAGCATCTAATAGTTTAGCTTTAACATGATCAGGCAAGGTTTGTTCCCTAAGCCAGGCATGTCTACGAATGGCTGATCCTCTAACAGCAGCTCTACTTGAGGCCTCTAGTGCATCATAGCCACATTGTAAGGTGCGTTTACCCACTTGTTCTGCACTATGCATCATATCCTGCAACTCCTTCAAATCTGGTTGTTCAGGTTGTGACATTTTATTCCTTAATTGTGATAACAGAAACTGCTGATATTTAAGCATATGGAACTGACAATTTAAGGCCCTCATGGCTAGGGTGGCCGAGGTATATACCTTTTTTCCCCACCTTTCTAAGGATCTAGACTCTCTTTCGGAAGGTAATGGATTCTTAGCAGTAGAGGCCTTCATTCCCTTGGGGCCTTGAGAAATGGTTTCAGGGTCAGCATTATGGCTTTTGTAAAGAAATTGGTGTGAGTTAGGAACTCTGTAGTACCTATCAGGCTTGACTGGGGCAGGAGGCAGGGAATCCGGATTAAGGCAAGCCTCGAGTAAACATCATCAAGTATGTCCAAGACAGGAGGTATCGCCAGAGGTCTGTGCTGAGGTAGCAAAAGAAATTCCCTAAGTCTTTTCTTGGAATCTGAAAAATCTTGGCCTTCCCAATGGAAGTGTTCCCTCAAGGTATGCAAGGTTTCCCGAAGAAAAATCCTCTGGGGGAGATACAGAAGGAATGGACTGCTCTGCATCAGAATCTTCAAAAGGAGAGTACGAGTGTTCCTCTTCATCAGAATGTTCTGAAATAATGGCGCCCTGGTCAGAAGAGGGAGAATCTTCCTCCACTCTGGGTCTCTTGTCCGGAGGGGGTTGGGAACCCCTGATAAGAGTAATTAAATCCTCAGCCATTTTGAGCATCTGCTTTTTAGGCATGGGACCTGGAGATGGGCCCTGTGCAACAGGCCTCTTGGGATGCATGGCTGATTTGGACTTAGTAAAGGCCTTTATGGAAAAGGAAGATGAGGGTCTAAAGACACCATGGGTGGAAGTGGACCTGTCCACATTAAGAGGCTCAACACTCACAGTGGCTTCGGTAGCTGTAGTCAGGGTATGGGCCGAGGCACCTGCGGACACTGCCAGAGAAGTGTCATCGGTAGTCAGGGGCTGCGTAGGCGCCTCGCTGAGAACCGGACCACGTGTAGCCGGTTTTGGAGTGGTGTCGGTGGAGACCGCGGACCTCGCGTGTCGGTCTTTGTCCTTGCGTTTTTTGGACAAAACGGTAGTCGGAGTCTCCGACGACATTTTATAATCAAAAGCTTTACCAAAAAAGTGCTGGGCGAACTCCGCCCGACGCTTAGTGCGTTTATTGAAAGTAGCACAAAAGCGACAGCCCGAGACGTCGTGGTCTGGGCCTAAACAAGGTATACAGAGGGAATGGAAATCCTTATGTGGTATTTGCTTCCCACAAGAAATACAATTGTTAACTTTGTCTGACATCGGTCTGAGGCAAGAAAAGTTTCCCCAACCGGGTACTTAGCTTTAAAAAAGACTTCGGTTTCCAAATTTTCGTAATTTCAGGAGCTGGCCGACCGGCACTTGCGAAATGCTTCTGCTTCGGGCACCGCGCGGCAAAAAAGACTGAAGAAAATGGCGTCGGCTGTGTCTTATATACCCCTGTCACACTGACGTCAGGAAAGAAAGCGACGACAACCGACGCCGGACCTAGACTTTGGAATTCGGCCGACCGAGGACCCGCCTGACGGCAGGAGAACCCATCTGTTATGACTGCAGCTGTATGCACGATGAACATCAAATGCTTTGGCAAAACATATACATGATAAAGGGGACATGCATAGTTTTAAATTTAGAGCTATAAAAGTGCTGCAGAAAAACACAAGAGGTGGGGATACGGACAATAAATTGGAAAATGCTGAATTTGCTTGTATTTTAGAATTGAATGCAGATAAAATTCCAGGCTTGAATGGGGCAGTAAGCCTGAAACCATTTCTGCAAAAAAAAAATATATATATATATTGCAGCAATTTGTACTTTTGTATTGATTAACTGGTTATCTAGCTTTTCTGTTGTGATTGGTTGGCTGTGTCAAATATGTATATTTTAGAAATGCTTTTTATTTTTATACACTGAGGAAAGAGAAACCTGGGAGCTTAAACATTTCTGCTGTTCGTTGTCTTTGTTTTATCTTGTTTGTTTTATCAAACGTAGTTTGCTGCAGTTTTTTCCCCTTTGTTAACTTTAACATATGGCATAAGGAGGTACATAATCCAACAGTACAGCACCCCAAGTTTATCCTCCTGGGTGGTCACCCTTGTGAGAACATACCTCTTGATAAATGTGGCCCTGAATGAAAACCTAAAGCTAGAGATCACATCCAGCTTACATCACCTTGCAAGTAGTTTGCTTAGTTGCTGCATACGCACCTAAGGATGTATTCAAATAAAAAAGGCTTGATATATAGCCAATGCTCTGGCTAAATGAGCCCAGAAACATGACATAAGAATGCTGCCACTGTTTGAGACTGAACAACTTATAACAGTTTGATCCTGTTTGCAGGATAGACTTTAAAGGGGACATACTATGAAGAAATCAGTATTTAACAGGGCTACAAATGGGACTTTACAATGAACAGTACAATGTGCAATGAACAAGAGCATAAGAGACTCCATGGTAAACATCTACCTGTCCCCATTTTACATCTACTAGGAGCCAGTTGTCCAGGTAAAGAACAGCTTTACACTTTAAAGTCTACAACTGAATGCACTGATGGCCATAAACTTGGAGAGCACCCTGAAATCTAAGAAAATGAACAGGGCCTCCTTAAGAGGGATGACTACAGTAATCCTATTTAACACGCACAAACAAGCTCTGCTGAATCTAGGCACTGGTCTGGGGAAAGAGCCCTCTGTCTGGAGTTTTACACTAAATTTCAGCCAGGGACTCCTCCTCTGGACAGGACCAGCTGCAGGTATGCTCCAATCATTAGACCTAGGAATGTGTAGCATTTGAATAAAAGCAAAACACACAAGTGGGCAGCTGTGTCTGCACAATTTCACAGCCCCTCAACAAATCAATGCACAGGATGGGAGCAAACTGAAGCCTTGTTTGTCAGTGGTGAGAATGTGACACACACAGACTAGGAAGATGCCTCACAACTAGACTTGCCTGCCTCCACTTCTGCAGTTCTTTGAAAGTGTTATTTTAAAGATCTGGGACTGAAGCAACCACTTTGTTTTTTACATGCTCTGAAAAAGACCTTGGGCTCATCAGGGACCCTCCTGTTCATTCTTTGTGGACTCTTTCAAGAATCTCTATTCTCAAAATAGGAAGATATTTTAGATGCCTCATCTGAAAAACTGCTTGAACTGGGGTAAACTTCATCCACTCATGGCAGTGCTTCACATTGTACTCTCCCAATTCAAATCAGTAAAGGTGTTATGGCAGGTCTTGGCTCATTATTTGAGTTGTCACACTTAAAACTTACTTGTCATGCTTTGGGCTCCACCAGAATCAAGACCTGAAATATGCAAGTTTCAAAACAGTACTGGCGTACTCAGGAGCAATGTGCACTCTCTCCTAGCACAGTTTGTCTTTTCGGCTTTTCCCGGTTAGGGGTCGCCACAGCAGAACTCCGGTCCGCTAATGATTGGCAGTAGATTTTTTATGGTGCCGACTTGCCAGCCCGACGTCCAACCTTCAGCGAAGGCACGCCCATTCAAGCATGTCTTTCGGAGGCCATTCGACCGCGGGGAGGACATGCAGACTCCACACAGAAGGCACTCCAGACGTGAATCGAACAGGAGAACCTCTTGCTGTGAGGCAACAACGCTACTGTTGTACCACTGCGGCTTCCTAGCACAGCACTCTCCTAGCACAGTATGCAACAATATTCACGTAACAGACTGTACACTTCTGCAACCAGGGTAGATTCCAAAAAGTGCCAAAATGGGGTTGAAAAGTAGATACACAATCAAAGACCAACTAACAATGGACCATAACGTTTGCTCGAAAAGGTAAATTATTTTCTTAAGTGTCATGCTGCACGTTTTATTTTGGAAATTAAGATTCTCTCTCTCTCACACACAAACACACATTAAAGCACAGTCCAAAGAATGCTCCAAAGGAATGCCATACAAAATCCATACATATGAAACCAGCTTGCACAATTACCTTTCTCCTCCAATTTGAACTTCCTCAAACAATGTGCACTCTCCAAGTACCTCATCAGTCAAGGAATTAACACTGGTTTGGATAGAGCCACCACATGCCTGCAAAAAAAAAGACAAGAAAGGACTCGCCTGGTTAGGGTAACTGAAATCAAAATTTGGAGTTGTTTTAAAGACTTATTTTATAACAACTTTGTTAATTGAGTAAATGAACTGCTCCAAAAAATTTTCAGCCAAACACTGAGCCCAGAGACAACATATGTATATAAAAACACAAGTATAGTACAGATCTACAAGAAAACAGGAGTATACGTAATATTTACTTATATTTTATTTCATACAATTTAACTGGGGTAGGGCAATGATCCCATTGCTTACTGTTCCAAGTAATGGCACCAATAGCATATTATGGCAAATAACATATCATGGTACAGATGCTATGTTTCATCACTCTGAGTTATGAAAGTCTACCTTCTTTACAATACGTTTCATGATGTTAACTATAATAATGCATTAACTGCTTTTGGAGAACAGCTGACTAGAATTTATTACACTGTCTATAGATATTATATATATATATATATATATATATATATATATATATATATGTGTGTGTGTGTGTGTGTGTGTGCGCGTGTGTACATATATATGTATGTACACAATATATATATATATATATATATATATATATAAATATATAAAATATACACACACATGTACATCTTTCACACAAAGAACACGGGCTGACATATATATATATATATATATATATATATATATGTCAGCCCGTGTTCTTTGTGTGAAAGATGTACATGTGTGTGTATATTTTATATATATATATATATATATATATATATATATATATATATGTCAGCCCGTGTTCTTTGTGTGAAAGATGTACATGTGTGTGTATATTTTATATATATATATATATATATATATATATATATATATTGTGTACATATATATGTACACACGCACACACACACATATATATGTGTATATATATATATATATATATATGTGTGTGTACATATATATGTATGTATATGTATATATATATATATATATATATATATATATATATATATATATATATAAAATATACACACATGTACATCTTTCACACAAAGAACACGGCTGACTATATATATATATATATATATATATATATATATATATATATATATATATATATATATATATATATATATATATATATATATATATATAGTCAGCCCGTGTTCTTTGTGTGAAAGATGTACATGTGTGTGTATATTTTATATATATATATATATATATATATATATATATATATATTGTGTACATACATATATATGTACACACGCATGCGCACACACACACATATATATATATATATATATATATATACACATACATATATATACACACACACACATATGCGCGCACACACACACACACATATATCTTTCACACAAAAACACGGGCTGACTAAAAAAGAACAGTCTCCAATCAGTTGCAGGACTATCAGTCAAAGCTTCCACATGCTCCTTTCCCTACTGTAACACAGAAAGAGCTCAGTGCAAGGTTACAAGCATCCAAGAAAAAAAAACAGGATACATTCAGAATGTCAAATGCACAGAATGGCAGATCAAAAAAAAAATCAACCCTCAAAACACTGACAAAAAATGAAAACAGTCTACATTGGGGGGGGGGGGCGCCCCACAATCCCCTTCCTAACTATATATAACAAATCCGAGATTACACCAAAGTGGGAAAAAGCAAAAACTCAGCCCCTGCTCACCACAACCTTGGGCAACTTCTAAGACAACTGCTCAATTTTCCAGTTTTTACATTTTTGGGTCTATTTTTTCATATCGATATTATTCAGGGCATTCAATATTCTGGATGTATCCAAAACAAAAAATCTCAGAAAATTATTATGAAAAAAAACAAACAGCAAGAAAAAGTAGTAGACTATAGGTGGCATGTGATAAAATAACTTCCAAAGTGGAAAGAGACTCAGTATATCTACTAAATGACAAACTCTTGAAAATAAAGTTAAAAGAATTTATATTGGGCAATTAGTCTTTTATGGCATAACACAAGTAGGCAGGCAGAATGAAACCAAATCAGCTATAGACATCACGGTGGTGCCAAAAGACAGAATAATCACAACCTACTCTGAAATCTTGTACAGAAAGGAAATCATTTGACAAATTAAACATCGCACTACAAACTCGACAAAGACAGTTTAAACTCTAAGAGACCACAGCAATCTAATTTAGTGAAGGTGAGGATTCCAAATATATACGGGGTACAAACTTCACTTATTAAAATGCTTTTGAGACAACTGGCAGAACCTACTCTACAAATGGAAAGAGTGATGGAAATTCTTTACCAGCTTATCTCTAACAAATAAGCCAACCATACAGTGAAGGCAAGGGTGCTTCAAAACCTCGAGCAAACAGTCTTTTGAAAAGCACAGCTGTGCACAGTTATCATAACAGAAAATCCCCACAAAAGAAAATCATGCAGCGGCTCAAGAAGAATTACCTTTCATCCAACTGCTGATTTAAGTAATGCCCACTAACTCCTACACTGCACTGGCACTCCAGACTGTAGTGGCTTAACACAAGCGGCTTACAGCATATTGTTTTCTCTCCTAGTACACTGTTCACAGGTACTTACTATGCTACTTATACATGAGGATATTACAGTTGTATAAGTAAGCTTACCATAACAGTCGATATTCAAATGCTTACTGCTGCAGTAGCTTTAGCTATATGGATTGTATCCTGGTAATGATACAACAGCCAGACAGCTTCTAAAGCTTTCAGGGCACCTTCCATACACCCAGACAGTTAGCTTGAGGTGGGCTAAGTCAGGTTTGGACGTGAAGCTCTCCAGAGTTTTCCTGATGCTGAAGACAGTGGTCCTTTGCGGACTTTCAAGGATCAACGGCAGGCTAAAGGTGTTCTATTGCTGGGCAGATACGTTCAACTTTGGGGGGGGTGGAACCTTCCACTTAAATTACTTTTTCTGTAAAACTTTAATATTTAAGCTAGGAAAATGTATTTTTGACTGTCACGTTACTTTTTACTTTTGTGACAAAAAAGTTTAAATTAAATTGCTTTCCGTGGGGAAACATTTTATTTTTGGGGACTGGGCAAGTGTTTAAAGCACCTTTTAGTTATGTTTTAACAAGAAAAAAAGTTACTTTTTTTAAAACCTCCCCCCCATTTTACGTACTATTGCTACAAAGCTTCCCAGGGAACTGGGCACCTTCTAAAGCTTAACCATGTAACAACTTACTGGTTAGTTCTACCTTCTTCCAACCATAAAAATAAAGACTGCTAAACAGCCTTTGCCACCACAGCAGGCTGACAAAATGCCTCAGCTGCATGTGCACAACTCTGCTGCAGCCAAAGCTGGTTCCTCAGGCCACTCATTTTTCCTTGGACCCCACTCGTGTAGTCCTTATAGCCACCACGGACCTGGGGCTAGACACAAACTCTGTGGTTGCTTGAGTGCCCTTTGTGGGCAAAGTTTAGACACTTTTGTCATCCCTGTGAGAAGGGGACGGGAATGCCATGCTGCTTAGCCAGAAAACTGTGCTCATGCCTGGGGAGGATACTGCTGTCAAAAGCAGGTCTATTTCTTCAGATATTCCTGTCAAAAAGAAACAAATATACGTCTTCTGTCTCAGTTACCCTGAACAGGATTAATTTATTGGGCTAAATTCAGGGTTTACTGCAGGCTCTTGTACCTTCCTGTATGGCTGCTTCTGGAAGACAAAGTCTTGTTATTTTCTGAAGAGACTTAAGAGTCTGAATTTCAAAGTGATCAAATGAACAACATCTTTAGTAGCCTAATCATATGTCCCCATGAAGTTTTTAGACCTTACATTTTAAGTAAGAATAACCCAGAGATGAGCAGAACATTTACATTTTGTCCCTATCCATGAAGGACTGGGGTGTTAAAACTGGTGAATTTGCAGTTATCCATCCACTCGTCCAGATTATGTTTGAATAATGTAAGAAAATTACTTTGTTTTATGTAGAGACCAATATTATTCCATAGAAGTGGTAATTCTGCGGTATGTTTATATCTGTTCTCCAAGTTCTATTTATGTTGCAAGAGAGATCTAGATCTCTTGAGCAGGAGTTTATGCCTACACTGGACTTATAAATGTGCTGTAGCCTTGAAGGTTAGGGTCATGTTTAGGCTCTCTACTCCAGGCAGATATTGCACCTCTGTAGCCTGTATGACACAGAGAAGACGGAAAAGGCTTTGAGATTGTCTGCAGTTTTTATGACTGAGGTCTGTGATTTTCTTACTAAACACTGCAGGCATTAGACTTGTGTCAAACGTTTGGAGATGCACATACCGACGGGACATTATACTCAATGACTGACCTGATCAGTGCAGAATACAGTGGAATGATCACATCCCTGAACCTGGATGCCATACCATCAGTAATAAGCTGCCCAATGAAAAAGCACTTTCGTACAATGGTGGATACATGACTACTGAAGGGCAGTATGTGGTCTACATAGGCTCTCAGACCCCTACCTACTGGATCAATTTTCAGGGTTATCAGTGTGTCAGTTACAGGAAACTTGGCGATTGCCAAATGAAACTACAATACATTTCTTGGCATTCAGTTTTAGTCTACAGTTTTGGGAGTACGTAGAGTAGCCCATCCTAATTTGAGATCTAATTTGCTATCCAATGAGTTACACAGAATTAACATTTAGCTGGGATAAGTTTATCTAGGATATTAGAGTGTGGGGGTGATGATGTATGCCTTTGTGAGGTGTTGATATGCGGTATGTACTGATCTGCCCACTTCTATTAATTTAGTAACCTTCTAGAAGTTAACCAAGTTAAGTTAGCAGTATCTGCCCTTAACAAATCCAAAGTTAACCAAGTTAAGTTAGCAGCATCTGCCCTTAACAAATCCAAACTGGCTTGGTTCGAGTTTGTAGGTTACCCATGTCCTTGTTGATTTATTTCATAATGATCCTTTCCCTTGTCTTACAGATGAGACTGGTCTGGAGTGCATAAAATTTGAAAATATTTGCCCTGCTTTATTTCATGTTCACATTTATATTCTGATCACTTATTAAATCATTGAGTTTCTGTAGTTTTACAACTAAATGAAAAATATTAACCCTATGTAACACTATTAGATACTCCTTTAGTTAAAGGCAAACTGAGTGTACTACTTAACAGAAAATTATGTCTTACCATAAACTTGACATCTGTGTTGTCCATCTTCATCCCTCCTCATGACTGGGTCAGAATCCCCAGCTACGTAGTTCCTGGGTGACTCTCATGGAAGGATGTGCCAGAGTACCGTCAAGCCAAAGGAAGCCCTGCTTCTATATACAATATCTAATTTATAGTGCATAACAAAGGTGTGATTGACCAGGTGGCTGCCGCACAATTACCACCAATTGAAATCCTGGATGAAAAGGTAGAAGTAGAAGCCATAAATCTAGTAGAATGCACTCTTGGAGGTCAAGGTAATTCTAAGCCTCTGAGAATAAATGAAGGTCAAACAGTCAGCGAACCATTTCACCAGTGTGATTTTTGCACTGCTCAACCTAATTTGTTAGCAGAGAAGGCAATAAAGAATTGGTCTGACTTCCTGTGCTAGTTTGTTCTCTGCATATAAAAATGCAGTTGTCTATGATCAAGGAGATGCAGAATGTACTCTTTGTTGGAAAAATTGGAAAAATTGGGAAAAAATACCAATAATTGAATAGATAATTAATGCTGCTTTCCATGGCTACTTTAGGCATATAGGAGGGATTGGTATGTAGTGAAACTCTGTCTTTATGAAAGCTTATGTATGGAGATTTGGAAGATAATGCCTGTAGCTCAGAAATTCTCTTCCCTGAAGTAATGGCTACTAAAAAAATTGTCTTCCATGCCACAAACTTCATGTTACAACTGGCTGCTGGCTTGTAAGGTCAGAGTCAAACTCTGCAGCAGGACAGTGAGGTCCCAAGGTGGGGAAGGTTCTTTAGTGGGAGGTCTCAACAAGAAGATTCCTTTCATAAGCATAATCTAAAAGTAGACAAGGAGCGAGATTAGTTAGCTGTATGAAAATTAGCAATTTTGCCAAAATGTCAGAGAATAACAACTCTCTGTGCTATGTTATTCTCTATGACTGTACTTGTAAAAAATATGTATATTAATTATATTTAAAGTTTAAGTTGAGTCTTAATAGTCACAAATCCTTTTTAACTAGGTTTTCAAATTTCATTACTGTATTTGGAGATTTTCTCCCCGGGCCTCTGCTGAAAATGGACATATATCCAGTCGGACTTTCCCATTCAACAAATGTAAAATAAATAAATTGCAGCTAGCTGAAGCTTGATGGCGGAGAAACTTGATCTTTCCTTAAACAGGGTACTAAGAAAAAGCTGAATATCAGAGACGGATGCTGAGAAGGATCAATATTTTACTTGCAGTCCAAACAAACCTTTTCAATTTACTGTTGTAGACTTCCTTAGCTGAAACATTTTGTGAGGCTAGCAGGATGTTACAAACCAGGGAAGCAAGCCTGGTATGTCTTACTATGGCTGGAAGTGGATAAACCACACAATCAGATTGAGGGCATGAAGATTGTGGTGGTGCAATCCTGATGGGTGAGAGAGAAGGTCCTGTCTTGGGTCCAGTATCCATGGAGGATATCTTAAGAGGAGACCAGATGAAGGGGGAAACCATATCTGTCAAGGCCAGAAGGGGGCAATGAGGATGACTGAGCTCTTCAGCCTATTTGCCTTCTGAAAAAAAAAACTTCAAATCAACGGAAGAGGGGGGCAGGCATAAAGGAGACCCAGGGGCCAATCGTGCACCAGAGTATTGGGGACTCCCCCCTCCCCGAGGGGTGGGACTCGCTGCACTTGTTGAGGGGAGAGGCGAAAAGATCACAGCAAGGCTGACCCCTACGGCTGAAGACCATGTTCACCACTGACTGACAGAGACCACTCATCTGGAATTAGGAGATATCTGCTGAGGCAGTTTGCAAACTCACTGAAGTTGCAACCAGAAGGCAGTCTGAAGATATCGCCCATTCCCACACCCTCGTGACCTCTCTGCACAAAGGGTATGACTGGGTTCCTGTTGATGTACCAGACTACAGACATGCTGTTGGTATGAACTGCAATGGTCCCCAGAACCTTCCTGAAAAGGCTTGCAATGTTAGAAGAACTGCTCTCATTTCAAGGACAGTGATATGCATCCTGGTCTTCAGAGGGGACCACGTGCCTTGGTAATGCCCATCCCACCCCAACAGGGAAATATCAGTGGTCATTGTGGCTATTGGAGGTGAACAGAGAAGGGTCTGCCCGAAAGGAGCTCGTCTGAATTCACCAACGAATATGACAGTTGCAGACTAGTGTCAGTCTGATGGGAACAGGACAGAGGTTGGTAGAGTATAGACCACTGTACTGCTAATGTCCACTGAAAGATTTGCATAAAGAACCTTGCCAGAGGAACTAACAAAATTGCTGCTAACATCAACCCAAGAGCTTGCAAGACTAGATGTGAGTGAAGGGGCAGGTGGAATAATAGTTACCAGACTTGACTACTCAATGCTGTAATACGGTGAAAGGGAGAGAAGCTATTTGATCCCTGCGTTTAACTGTGCTCCTATGAATTCTGTATAGGAGTCAGACTGGACTTGTCTAAATTTATGGTGATGCGTGCAAAATAATCTCTGGCTTGGAGAAGTTGATGCCTCATGGTGCAGTGAGGAGCCAACTGTTTAAGTATGGAAACACATGGAATCCTTTGAGTCTCATGTAAGCTGCTACAAATGCCATTCATTTGGTGAACACCTGGGGGGCTGTGGTTAGCCCAAAGGGCAGTGCTCTGAACTGAAAGTGACTGGCTCTCAGCCCAAAGTGCAGGTATTTCCTGGCGCTCTTGTCTATTTGGATATGACAGCATGCTTCCTTGAGATCTACTGAGTACATCCAATCGTCCTTGCGCAACAGGGGTAAACTGGACTGAACCGTAACCATTTGTAACCTCAACTTCTTTACACAAACATTCAGTCTGCTTAGATCCAGTATGGGTTATCGGTCCCCTGTCTTTTTTGCCACCAAAAACAAGAGGGAGTAGGTTCTGAATCTTTTGTTCAGTCAGGGTCTCTTGGATGACTCTTTTGCAGCAACTTTTTAAATTTCTTGGGCTGCCTGCTCCATCTGACTGGGTGGCACATCATGGAGCTTTCTTGCTGTTGAGTGAAGAAAGGAAAAAAGGGAATGTAGTATCCTCTGGATATTATGCTTACAACCCATGAACTGTTTTGTCAAGTGTGTCTAGGCTTCTGGGTGCAAAGAAAGTTGACCCCCGACTGCTTCCAGAGATGGAGAGTTGGGCAGTGCTTCAGGGGCAGTGATAGGGCTCGCCATGGAACGCATCTCTGAAGCCCTGGGTCTGCATGCCCCCTCTGCCTCTAGGGAGACGTTGAACATTAAAGCCTCCTCCCTCTGTCTCTGGAGGACGGCTCCCCGCACGGGTCCTGGAAATACCCTTAGGATGTACAGAACCATTTTTTTCCTCCATGCTGGTTCCTCCAAAATACCTCTGAGGTGTAGATAAACTTATTCCCAATGGCAGAAAAGGTCTTCCCGTTCTTTTTGCTGTGGACGAGTGCATCTCTAACAAAAGGCCCAAAGAGTGATGAGCTATCAAAGGGGGGCATTAATAAAGGGCACCTTAAAGGGTTCTGTAAAAATCACACACTCATTCAGGCAAGCCTGCTTAGGGATAGGCCTGAACCAACAGCCCGTGCGGTACCTTCCTCTGTATGGAAGATTAGCCTCATCGAGGAGTTAGCAATGAGCGACAATAGTGTCCAGCTTGGGAGAAAGTTTAAGTTCCTCTGCAAGCATGGACTCAGTAAGACAGGCTAAAAGCTCTTTGATCAGCTCTCTCTGAAGCAAAGTAAAGTGAACTAGATAATTTACAGACCACAGCGCAAAAGTGGCGGCATAAATGCACTTTCCAAACCCGTCCAACTGTCTAGAATCCTTGTTAGCCAGACAGACATTGGCACTCTCCTCTGCCAGTTCTTTCATAACAGCCTCCACCACCACAATGGTATTAACTAAACTACAGAAATTTTAACTCCAGTGTTTCCTGTCAGACGGTGGGGCTAGAAACCTATTGGGACATTTAGGAATGGGCTTGGTGGTTATCAACTTCCTTCCATTCCTGGCGGGAAATCAATCAACTCATCTGCTGGGAGGGTGGGGGGGGGGTCACCTAGGAGATGGACCTGCTCCCTAAGGCCTCCAAGAACACTGACTCTTCAAAAGGAAACTGGACAGACCAGTCACCTTTCTGCTTCAGGATCTCCAGAATGAATCCGAATGAGATGTCATCAGGTGGGGATCCTTCTCACTCATCGAAGTCAGTGTCTTCAGTTAATGACTCCATCAGGGAGACAATGTACCTCTTTTTGCACGTCTTCTTCAGGGGAACTTCCTCCAAAGTATTGGAAGAGGAGGATCCTTCCTAGGCTGAAAGAACCTGGAGCCTATTCGGGTCAGGCTGGCTTGGGACAGGATGAGTAGGCTCAAGACTACGACCCAAAGGAGATACAAAATATACCCCAGGGATTACCTCAGTGTCACTGCTCAACAGAGGCACAGCAAAATAATGGGTATAGTTCCCCATACTAAAGGGGTGGCTTAAGCCACAAAACTATGGGCTAGGCTTGTAAATGCCCTCGGGCAGATAGCCTAGTATGAACCTATGAACCTAAAAGTAGGCTGCAGTACGTGAGATGACAGATCTCCAATGTGGGAGAATACCCTTTCTGCTACCTGGAAAGCGGACGGATCTGGCAAAGCCCTCTCCGCCTCCCTCACAGCTGAGGCATCGAAGGGAAAATGGCCAGGACTCACCACTTCCATACATAAAAGCTGAATATCAGAGACGGATGCTGAGAAGGATCAATATTTTACTTGCAGTCCAAACAAACCTTTTCAATTTACTGTTGTAGACTTCCTTAGCTGAAACATTTTGTGAGGCTAGCAGGATGTTACAAACCAGGGAAGCAAGCCTGGTATGTCTTACTATGGCTGGAAGTGGATAAACCACACGATCAGATTGAGGGCATGAAGATTGTGGTGGTGCAATCCTGATGGGTGAGAGAGAAGGTCCTGTCTTGGGTCCAGTATCCATGGAGGATATCTTAAGAGGAGACCAGATGAAGGGGGAAACCATATCTGTCAAGGCCAGAAGGGGGCAATGAGGATGACTGAGCTCTTCAGCCTATTTGCCTTCTGAAAAAAAAACTTCAAATCAACGGAAGAGGGGGGCAGGCATAAAGGAGACCCAGGGGCCAATCGTGCACCAGAGTATTGGGGACTCCCCCCTCCCCGAGGGGTGGGACTCACTGCACTTGTTGAGGGGAGAGGCAAAAAGATCACAGCAAGGCTGACCCCTACGGCTGAAGACCATGTTCACCACTGACTGACAGAGACCACTCATCTGGAATTAGGAGATATCTGCTGAGGCAGTTTGCAAACTCACTGAAGTTGCAACCCTAGTTGTCAAGTGCCAAAGCATCCAGGGGAAGAGATGGACCCAACATAGATGGAGCCAACCCCATCCCCCAGACCCGGTGCTGACCTCTCCAATCAGAGATCTGCTCTGATCCGAAGGGATAGGAACAGGGATGATCAGGGGCATCATCACAGTCGAGGAAAGGGGTTTCCCTGGCACCAAAGCAGACACTCTTGGGTGTCTTGAAACCTGTAACTCCGAAGCAGAGGAGTATGGGCCAAATAGCACAGTGGACAGAACAGACACTACCCCCATCTGGATCGGGGCCTTGAGGAACTTCCTCATCATCCTGGCCACGTCTGCCCCAGACCAGCTTCTAGAGGATCTGGTAGAAACTGACGAGGGAGGTCTGAAATTCTTCAACTTAAAAGGTGAAGGAGATTTTCCCCACGTGGCTTGGGGACTTGCTCGGCAAATAAATTTTTGTTTTTTTCCATCATGAAATCACTGTACACTATATAAGCAATTAAAGCCACAAACTAAGCCATTAAAACAATGGGCATTGCATACAATTAATGGCAGGATGGCATAGAAAACTGCAAAAGGACACAGACTATAGCTGTCCAAGTCTCCATTTGATAGGAGCTGTGGGTAAAGCAAATGTTCAAAAAAAGTCTCTGCATCAAAAGAAATGGATGAACAAATCATACCTTGATTCTTCTGTCACCTTAAACTGCAAAAGTAGTACTTACTGTTTTACTTACCTGTACAGAAAGTTTGTGCCAGTGTTCTGTATATATACAGTGGATATAAAACGTATTAGTTTAAGGCTGTGCACACTTATGCAACCAGCGTACTGTACACACTTTTATAGTTTATATTTTTCCCCCAACAGATTTATTTTTCAATTGAATTGTATAGGTCTCATTAAAGGTGGGAAAAGTTTTGAAATTATTTATTGCGGTCTCTTTTTTATATCACAAAAATCTGGCATTTTAACAGGGGTGTGTAAACTTTTTATATCCACAGTATGTAAACTGTTTATATTCACTGTATCTATATATATACATACATATATACATATATATATGTATATACATATATACACACACATACACCCCAATATACATACATACATATATATATATATATATATATATACATACATACATAATCTATAGCGTGCAGTGTGCTGCTCACTTCAGAGACCTTTAGTAGACCATGATTAACACCTCCTTCCCCATGACCCCTCTGCTCATCCAGGTTAATCTCCATCTGGACTAGAAGACTGCTAGCTAGCACTGATGGTCTTGGGTTAATTTATTTGTTAATTACTTAGTGGATACAGGAGATGGAAAGGACACACACCTTTATCTGATCCCAGCATCATCACTGCATAGGCAGGCTTTTTCCTCCCAAGCTTCAATCCGTAGGTGCGCAGACTACTTGATAGGGTGGGCTGGACAATGAAGAGTGCCTCTGAGAACATACCTGCCCTGGGCCCTAAGGTAACCACCCCTCCTTGGCCCCATACATCCATTCCTATGACTGACTCAACTCCACAGGGACTTCAAAAACTACTTGCTCAAGCTAGGAAGGACCCCAACCCCCACCCCAAGGATAGGCAGAGCCATCCTCCTTGCCAACAAATGTAGTCAGGGCTTTATCCCTTTACATCAGGCTGGCCTGACAGAAAGAACTCCTTAATGTTATGTTAACTTTCATTATTTTTTTAGGCTAGTAGGCTGAAGAACAGGCCTACAAAAAGTCTGCTCATCCATGGCACTAAGAAAAGTCTTGAATAAAATATTATTCTTTGCTCTGACAATAGACAATTTTTATGGCTGCTGATTGCCACTGCTAGCAGTGTTAGAACCGGGGAAGCACTTCTATATAAAGGAGTGAACATTTTGAATTCTACTCTGCAGCCTAACTTAGTTACTTCCCTTTCTCACATGTCTTCAGGTAGAACCATCTTTCTCTGAAAAATCAGCAAATATCCTTCTTATAAAGTGGGGAACTGCAGTGGAGAAAGAAAGGATAATGAAAAAAGGGCCTCTTTGATAAGGAGAAAATCTACTCTCCTGGCTTCTACCATAACTGCCCTAGCTCCTGCCACCTGTCCATTGTGTTTTGATGCAAACACCCTTGCTTCACACAGCAACTCATTACAGACGAGTGTGCCTCCGGGTGTTTTCTGCAGTTACCTCCTACTGCTCCTCTAGGCATCAAATATAGATTCTTCATATTTGCATTAATAATTCCAGAACCATGTTACATACAATGTACCAACATATTTCGTCTTGAAGTATAAGTGATGGCAAATACAACTGCATTGATATTTGACCTCTCTCAATGAATATTTGCTAAAACTGTAAGGTGATAACGTCATTTTTTGAAGGCTCAAGCCACACCTACTGGGAGTGGAAGATCTACACTAAAAAGAGCTGCATCAGTGGGAATGAGTTAAATTGTTTTTATGGATTAATACAGTATATTTTTTCTCCTTGTCCAGTTTCTTGAAAACATCCTGCAAAGGGGGGGGGGGGGGTGTGTGTGAATAAAAGGGTGCACTTAAGCTTCTCTTACATCCTCTGGTAGAAACAGAATCCAAAGCTGTGTCTTCTGACATTTTGCCTGCAGCTAATGTCCTGGCATAGGCACCTAAGATACAACTTCCTTATTTACTGAATGTATGCCAACTTTTTTGGCAGTTGGTCACAGTCTATGCAGTCTTCGCTTGAGGGTTTTCTTCAGGCACTTCTGAAAATGTATGATCCAGCTGCTTAAGGATGTCAGCCCAAATCTGGAACTGGAGTCTGAATTACTACATATCTATATTAATCTGAATTATTACATTTATATTTGTTGGGAAAGTTTAGCTGGACCAAAAATTCCTCTGTTAGCAGAGACCCAGAATGTAAAGCTCCAGAAGATAGTAATACATTTCATATACATAGGAAATAAATACATCACAAATACAGAGTAGCTTCAATGTTAAAAAAAAAAAAATTGTAGTAAATACACACACAAATGTTTTACATAAATAATGTAAAATGGTGTTAGCTCTGTCATAGTGCCTAAAATGGAGTGGAAACAAGTTTCATTTGATAGGTGGGACCAAAGGAAAAAAGAAATCCAGGTAGATGTGATAAAGTAATGCAGAGACTTTATAGTGTGTGCTGGTTCACCCCTGGTTTAGTACCCTTATCTATAATGGATGGGGGCAACATGTAAATATTCTGCTCATCTCGGAGTTATTAATCCTTAAAATATAAGGGCTAAAAACTTCATGGGAATGTATGCCTAAGCTTCTAAAGATCCTCATGGATGAACAACTTAAGTAGTACCTATGGTGGCCTACTTAATTGGCTCTCCAACTGAACTTTTTACATGTTCTAACAGGAAAACAAGTTTACTTAGGAGTAACATATGCTAACAAACAGATCACAAAGTATGGCTGTGACAGAGTAGGAAATGATTCTGAGTATCAGCAAGCTAACACAGTGCACTGAAGGATTAGCCAGGGTGGAAATGACAAAAAAAAAGGACATTTAGCAATGAGTTGCTCTTACAGATTTACTTTTAACTGAGGAGGGGAATACTGAGTGGCATTAACTGGAAAATTTTACTTAGACATGCATGAGTTTCTAGTAGCATGTTTTTGGCCTCCTTCATTACCTGCTGCACGTTCTGGAAAAAATGGTGCTTAATGGGTATCAGATGCTTATAGTCCAGGCAAGTGAGCTGAAGAGTTTTCATGTTGGAGTAAATCAAAACTCAACCTTAATTGAGCAAATCCAGTCTACGGGGAAGAACTGGGATAACTGCCCTTGGCCAGACTGAAAAGGAGAGAGAAACACTCTTGTCTGGGCCAAAAAGGAGTAACCACCACAACCATTGAAGTCTTTTTAGATATTTAGAAGAACCACAAATATCAGTAGTAGTGCCAGAAAAGCACAGAACTGGAATGAGTAAAACATCTTCCAGACCTGTTAACAAGAAGTGCTGGAGCAGAATGTCATTAGTTGCCTGTACTGAAAGGAGGCAAACCAAATCTACTACAGGTGCTCTTCACAGATGGTACAATTCTTGAAAGATCCCAGGGTGAAGCTCATACCTCTCAACCTGGAAACATCAAAGATCTGGAAAAGGCCCATGAAAAATAGGTACAAAATGGTATGCTGATTAACATCAAATTTGCATACATAATTATGCAACCACACCCACTCCCATGGGATTGTGGGATACCAACTTTCAAACGCAAACTGAACAGACAACCAAAATATGGCACCAAAGCCCCCTCCATGTCCCATTACTTGTCTATTTCGCCCCATTTACCATAAACACTAGTGTGTGCATACTGCTTTACTTCTACAATGATTATTTAGATTTTATTTTTACATTTTGTAGCACAATGCACAAACACTAACAGAAATCTGTTACAAAGCAATACTGTCTCACAATGAAAATAGACTTGGCATTAAAACTTATCTGCCTTTGAAACTCACATTAATTGAAACCCACACCACATCCAAAGAAAATGCATCTGGCCAGTGGTGGATAAAGATTACCTTGGGCTGTTTTCAAATCATTGGCCCCTTGCACACAAAACAAGAAACATACATGTGTTCTTTGATACACCTTCCTGACTATTAAATCATATTCCTTGCACAACACACTTGTTAGCGCGCATTTTAAATTTATTGTTGAAAATTTTTCCAGCAGGCAATGAAACAAAATGCATCAAGCAATAATGACAAAAAGTACAGTTTTGTACCTACCATAAATGTAGATGTTCGAAGATCCACATTGCTGCAGTCCTTACACTTGGGTAGTCCGCTGTCCTCGGTCGGCCCGAATATCAAAGTATAAGGCTGACGTCGGTCAAGGCGCATTTGACTGACATCAGGACGTCAGGGTACAAATGCGCATGACCGACGTCATATCCTCAGTCTTTTCTTGCCCCAGATGTCAGAAGACCCTAAAAATAAAGGTCAAAAACCAAAAGACAGCAAACCAACAACCAACCATCCTAGCACTAAAAATATGTACAATATATACAATAGACAATATACACAATTGACCACCCAACCCACACAACCGCCTCTAACAACAGAGGGAAGGAGGGAGGGTAAATTGGACTGCAGCAATGTGGATCTTGAACATCTACATTTATGGTAGGTACAAAACTGTACTATGTTCTTCATCTCACATTGCTGCAGTCCTTACACTTGGGTAGAATCCCAAAGCAGAGGAAAGGGAGGATGGCCAAATTATAAGGAAGCAGGAGCTGCTAAAATGCCCTGCAAAACAGCAGTGGCAAAACCAGCCCTGGATTTAGAGTAAAGTGGTAGGTGATAATGTCTGGAAAAAGTATGCACTGAACTCCAAGTAGCTGCCTCCAAAATATCCTTAGTTGCCACCCCTCTCAAAAGCTGTTGAAGTGGCAGTAGCCCTAGTGGAATGAGGCCTAATCCCAGCTGGAACTTCCTTGCCATGATGGGAATAACAGAAAGCAATGCAAAACCCAATCCACTTAGAAATAGTTTGTTTTGACACAGGCTTGCCCTGAGAACTCAAAGCAAAAGAAACAAATAACTGCTGAGACTGCCTGAACCCTTTAGTTCTGTCCAAATAATAAGCAACTGCCTGTGTACATCTAAAGTGTGCAAAATCTTTTCCCTTTATTTTGGGGATTTGCATAAAAGGTAGGCAAATGAATAGTTTGGTTTAAAGCCAGACTAGAAACCACTTTAGGCATAAAGGAAGGATAAGTGCGTAAAGATACCCTATCCTTATGGAAAATTAAGAAAGGCTCAACTGCCATAAGGGCCTGCAACTCAGAAACCCTTCTTGCAGAGGTAATAGCCAACAAAAAGCAGTCTTCCATGATAAAACTTCAATTCAGCAGTAGC
Source organism: Protopterus annectens (assembly GCF_019279795.1). Lineage (NCBI taxonomy): Eukaryota > Metazoa > Chordata > Ceratodontiformes > Protopteridae > Protopterus > Protopterus annectens. Next base: position 593,158,272 of record NC_056730.1, on the reverse strand, counting down.
TGCAGGCTCAAAAGGTTGTAGAGTGAGTTTCTCCAACACAAAATTGAGATCCCAAGCAGGAGTAGGAGCTTTTCGTGGGGTCTTATATTCTTTGCCCCTCTAAGAAATTGCTTGAACAAAGGATGAGAAAACAATGGTGGGTCACAATCATAGTGAGCGAAATTGCTGCAGCATGAACCTTAATAGAAGAGAAGGACAAACCTCTGTCCAGTAACTCAGTAAGATATTGAAGAGCCACACTTAAATTAGGCCCAGAAACATCAAAATCCTTTGCTGCACTCCAAAACAAAAATCTCTTCCATTTGTCTGCGTACACTTTCCTTGTACTAGGCCTTCTGGCTTCCAAAATAACATTCAAAACTTGTTGTGGAAGTGGAGGCCCACTATGGTTCAAAACAGAATATGCCAGGCTGTTAGGTGCAGATAGTGAAGCTTGACATTGAGCAAATGACTGTCCTCCTGAGACAACAGGTGTGGAATCGAAGGCAAAGGCCATGGAGGCTTCCGTAACAGGCTCCTCAGTAATGGGTACCAATGCTGTCGAGGCCAATCTGGAGCTATCAAAATCATCCTTGGCTTGTCTTGTCTGGCCTTTAGTAGTACCTTTGGGAGGAGAGGCAGAGGCGGAAAGGCATACACATGAAGACTGCTCCAATTGAAAGAAAGAGCATCCACTTTCCAAGCTGCGGGATGAAACCTTTGTGCAAAACTTTGGCAGCTGGTGGTTTAGTGGGGAAGTGAACAGATCTATGTCTGGAGTTCCCCATGACACTGTCAATTTCCGAAATACATGAGGATCCAATTTCCACTCGTGGGGATCCATAATTTGTCTGCTCAACACATCTGCTAAGGAGTTCTGTGCTCCCGGCAGAAACCTTGCCTGAAGATTTAGCTGTAAACTGAGAGCAGTCTCCCACAAAATCATTGCTTGCCTGCATAGAGGATAAGAATGTGTTCCGCCTTGCTTGTTGATGTACCACATGACAGTTGTGTTGTCTGTTAGAATCAACACCTGCCCTGGAAGAAGTAAATCCTTGAAGGCTATTAATGCAAACTGGACTGCTAACATCTCTTTCAAGTTGATATGTAGACGTTGTAGTCTGGCAGGCCACTTGTCTTGTATCCACTTTCCATTCAGATGAGCTCCCCAAGCTTTGTCTGAGGCATCTGTCGTTAGAATCTGACTCGCCTCTGGCCGGGTCACAGAGAGTCCATTGTTTAGGTGACATTCCTGAGCCCACCACAAAAATTCCTTTTGAATGCAAGGTATTATTTGAATGACAGTGTCCAAATCCTGGCAGTGCTGTGTCCATACATTTTGAGATACCATTGTAGCTTCCTCATATGCAGTTTGGCATTGGGAAGCACCAGAATACAAGATGCCATGAACCCTAAGGCTTGAAGGACTGTCCTTGCAGTCAGCCGGACTGATGAGACAACTGATGAAAGTAAAGGGAAAGATTCTTTTGTTTGTCCGGGGTCAAAAGGCCATCTGGGATGCTGTATTCAGTCTCACACCCAGAAAGCACATGTCTTGAGAGGGTACTAGACTGGACTTTATTTCGTTCACAGAATACCCCAGGCATCTTAGCACTGCTATCACATAATCCAAATGATGAAGAAGCTCGTCCCTTTCTTGAGCCAGAATCAGGCAATCGTCCAAATAGGGATAAATCTGTATTCCTTTTAACCTGAGGAAAGCTATCACTGGAGCCAGAACCTTCGTGAACACTCTGGGCAGTAGATAAGCCAAAGGGCAATGCAGAGAACTGATAATGAGAAGTCCCAGCTCAAAACGCAGATACTTCCTGCAACTGAGTCTGATAGGAACATGAAGATAAGCCTCCTTGAGATCTAAAGTTACCATCCAATGATCTTTGCCTAGCAGAGGTAAAAGCTGCTGTAACGTCAACATTTTGAACTTGGGAATGTCCAGATAAGTGTTGAGGATAGATAAGTCCAAAATTGGTCTCCACGTGTTCCCTTTCTTTTGTACTAGGAACAGGCGAGAATAAAATCCTAGGCCCACTTCTGGCATAGGGACCGGCTGAATGGCCCCTATTTGGAGTAACAGAGAAATTTGCTTGTGAGCCTCTATTCTTTGTGGAGGAGGAACGTCTGGCATGCCTTTGAAAGGAGGCAAGGTATGGAAATAAAACCTGTAACCGTGGTGTATGATATCCAATACCCATCTGTCTTGGGTAATTAAACTCCAATTTTCTTTGAAAAGTGCCAACCTTCCTCCCAAAGGTGCTGCCAGACGACAAGGCTCTGGCAGCTGAAAAGGTAGGTCATTGGATCTGTTTACGAAAGGACTGACCCCTGCCCTCACCTGAAGACTGTGCAGGAGAACTCCCTGTTCTAGGCCTGAAAGAGCCCTGAGCTCTGCCCCTACCACGTCTAGATCTACCCCTAGACTGGGAATCATAAGAAGGATACATCCACCCCTTAGTAGGCCAATTTCTACTAAACTTTGGAGGCTGAACCTGCAAAAAATCTTTAACAGTCTGCATAGACTTAGCCTTGTCTTCCATTTTCTTTAAGACTGTCTCAACAGGAGAACCAAACACATCAGATTGTAAAGGAGCATCTAAAATCCGTGATTTAACATGGTCAGATAAATTCTGATCCCTCAGCCAGGCGTGCCTGCGAAGAACTGACCCAGTGGCAGCCACCCTAGACGAGGCCTGTACAGCATCAAAACCACATTGCAAAGAATGCTTACCCACCTGTTCAGAAACATGTACTAAATCTTGCAACTCTTTACAATCAATACCTTCCGCCAGAGCATCAACCTTAGACTTCAATTGTGAAAGGAGATAGTTTTGGTATTTTAACATGTGAAACTGGCAATTCAAAGCCCTCATAGCTAGAGTGGAAGAAGTATAAACTTTCTTTCCCCATCTATCCAAAGCCTTGGCCTCTTTGTCTGAAGGAACCGGATTCTTGACAACAGAAGCCTTAACACCTTTAGGCCCCTGACTAACAGTTTCTGGGTCTGCCCTAGGACTCTTAAAAGATACTTATGAGCTTCAGGCACCCTGTAATATCTATCCGGTTTAACAGGAGCAGGAGGCAAAGAATCAGGATTAAGAGAAGCCTCTGCAAAAACATCTTCCACCACATCTAAAACAGGAGGTATAGCCAAAGGCCTATGCTGGGGTAAAAACAAAAATTCTCTAAGCCTTTTCCTGGAATCAGAGAAGTCCTGACCTTCCCACTTAAAATGCTCCCTCATAGAATGAAGAGTTTCTGAAAAAGAAAAATCCTCAGGAGGAGAAGCAGAAGGAGTAGAATCATCCACATCAGAGTCAGAATAAGGAGAATACTCCTGCAAGTCTTCAGCCGAAGACTCTGAAACATCCGAAGCCTGCTCAAAAAGTACAGTTTTGTACCTACCATAAATGTAGATGTTCGAGGATCCACATTGCTGCAGTCCTAACTATTGGGTAGTCCGCTGTCCAGTCGGCCCGAATACCAGAGTATATGGCTGGCGTCGGTCAGGGCGCATTAGACTGGCGTCCCGTCGTCAGGTACTAATCATGACCGACGCCATATCCTCAGTCTTTTCTTGCCCCAGATGTCAGAAGACCCTAAAAAGACAAGGCCCAATATACCTGCACCAGAAATATGTACAATATATACAAAAATATATACAAAAATATCAGCATATAACGTCACCTACACAACCACCCCTAAACACAGAGGGAAGGAGGGAAATGTGGATCCTCGAACATCTACATTTATGGTAGGTACAAAACTGTACTATGTTCTTCATTCCACATTGCTGCAGTCCTAACTATTGGGTAGAATCCCAAAGCAGAGGTAAGGGAGGCTGGCAAATCATAAAGAAGCAGGAGCTGACAACATGCCTTGCAAAATAGCTGTGGCAAAACCAGCCCTAGACTTAGAGTAGAGAGGAAGGTGATAATGCTTAGAGAAAGTATGCACTGAACTCCAAGTAGCTGCCTCCAAAATATCCTTAGTTGCCACCCCCCCTTAGAAATGCTGTTGAAGTGGCAGTAGCCCTAGTGGAATGAGGCCTAATCCCAGCTGGAATCTCCTTGCCATGATGGGAATAACAAAATGCAATGCAAAACCCAATCCACCTAGAAATAGTTTGTTTTGACACAGGCTTGCCCTGAACTCAAAGCAAAAGAAACAAACAACTGCTGAGACTGCCTAAAATCCTTAGTCCTGCTTAAATAATAACGAATTGCCTATGTACATCTAAAGTGTGCAAAATCTTTTCCCCTTTATTTTGGGGTCTGCATAAAAGTAGGCAAATGAATAGTTTGGTTTAAAGCCACACTAGAAACCACCTTAGGCATAAAGGAAGGATTAGTAATGATACCCTATCCTTATGGAAAATCAAAAGGGCTCTACTGCCATAAGGGCCTGCAACTCAGACACCCTTCTTGCAGAAGTAATAGCCAACAAAAAGCAGTCTTCCATGACAAGTATTTCAATTCAGCAGTAGCCGAGGCTTAAATGGTTGTAGAGTAAGTTTTTCCAACACAAAATTGAGATCCCAAGCAGGAGTAGGAGCTCTACGTGGGGTCCTTATATTCTTTGCCCCTCTAAGAAACTGCTTGAACAAAGGATGAAAACAATGGTGGGTCACAATCATAGTGAGCTGAAATTGCTGCAGCATGAATCTTAATGGAAGAGAAGGACAAACCTTTGTCCAATAACTCAGTAAGATATTGAAGAGCCACATTCAAATTAGGCTCAGAAATCTCCAAATTCTTTGCTGTACTCCAAATTAAAACCTCTTCCATTTTTCTGCACACTTTCCTTGTACTAGGTCTTCTAGCTTCCATAATCACATTTAAAACTTGTTGAGGAAGTTGAGACCTGCTGTGTTTCAACACAGAATATGCCAGGCTGTTAGATGAAGTGAGTGAAGCTTGACATTGAGCAGATGACCGTCCTTCTGAGATAACAGATGTGGAATCAAAGGTAAAGGCCATGGAGGCTTCCTTACCAGACTCCTTAGTAGTGGGTACCAGTGTTGCCGAGGCCAATCTGGAGCTATTAAAATCATCCTTGGCTTGTCTTGTCTGACCTTTAAGAGCACCTTTGGAAGAAGAGGCAGAGGTGGAAAGGCATACACATGAAGATTTTTCCAACTGAAAGAAAGAGCATCCACTTTCCAAGCTGTGTGATGAAACCCCTTTGTGCAAAACTTTGGCAGCTGGTGGTTTAGTGGAGAAGCGAACAGATCTATGTCTGGAGTTCCCCATGACACTGTCAATTTCTGAAATACATGAAGATCCAGTTTCCACTCGTGGGGATCCATGATTTGTCTGCTTAACACATCTGCTAAGGAGTTCTGTGCTCCCGGCAGAAAGGTTGCGTGAAGAGTTAGTTGCAAGCTGAGCGCAGTGTCCCATAAAATCATTGCTTGCCTGCATAGAGGATAAGAATGTGTTCCCCTTGTTTGTTGATGTACCACATGACAGTTGTGTTGTCTGTTAGAATCAACACCTGCCCTGGAAGAAGTAACTCCTTGAAAGCCATTAATGCAAACTGGACTGCTAACATCTCCTTCATGTTGATATGTAGATGCTGTAGTCTGGCAGGCCACTTGTCTTGTATCCACTTTCCATTTAGATGAGCTCCCCAAGCAATGTCCGAGGCATCTGTCGTTAAAATCTGACTCGCCTCTGACCGGGTCACAGAGAGTCCCTTGTTTAGGTGACATTCCTGAGCCCACCACAAAAATTCTTTTTGAAGGCAAGGTATTATTTGAATGACAGTGTCCAAATCCTGGCAGTGCTGTGTCCATACATTTTTGAGATACCATTGCAGCTTCCTCATATGCAGTTTGGCATTGGGAAGCACCAGAATACAAGATGCCATGAACCCTAATGCTTGAAGGACTGTCCTTGCAGTCAGCACGGACTGATGAGATAGTTGATGGAAGTAAAGGGATAGACTCTTTTGTTTGTCCGGGGTTAAAAGGCCATCTGGGCTGCTGTATTCAGTCTCACACCCAGAAAGCACATGTCTTGAGAGGGTACTAGACTGGACTTTATTTCATTCACAGAATACCCTAGGCATCTTAGCACTGCTATAACATATTCCAGATGCTGTAGAAGGTCTTCCTTTTCTTGAGCCAGAATCAGGCAGTCGTCCAAGTAAGGATAGATTTGAATTCCTTTTAGCCTGAAGTAAGCTATCACTGGAGCCAGAACCTTTGTGAATACTCTGGGCGAGTAGATAAGCCAAAGGGCAATGCAGAGAACTGATAATGAGAATTTCCAGCTCGAAAACGCAGATACTTCCTGCAACTTAGTCTTATAGGCACATGAAGGTAAGCTTCCTTGAGATCTAAAGTTACCATCCAGTGATCTTTGCCCAGCAGAGGTAAAAGCTGTTGTAACGTCAACATCTTGAACTTTGGAATGTCCAGATAAGTGTTGAGGATAGATAAATCCAAAATTGGTCTCCACGTGTTCCCCTTCTTTGGTACTAGGAACAGGCGAGAATAAAATCCTAGGCCCCTTTCTGATACAGGGACTGGCTGAATGGCCCCTATTTGGAGTAACAGAGAAATTTGCTTGTGAGCCTCTTTCCTTTGTGGAGGAGGAACGTCTGGCATGCCTTTGAAAGAGGGCAATGTATGGAAATAAAACCTGTAACCGTGGTGAATGATATCCAACACCCATCTGTCTTGAGTGATTAAATCCCAATTTTCTTTGAAAAGAGACAGTCTTCCTCCCAAAGGAGCTGCCAGACGAGAATCTACTGGCAGCTGAAAAGGCAGGTCATTGGGTCTGTTTACGAAAGGACTGGACCCTGCCCTCACCAGAAGTCTGAGCAGGTGAACTCCCTGTTCTAGGCCTAAAAGAACCTTGAGCTCTGCCCCTACCACGCCTAGACCTACCCCTAGACTGGGAATCATAAGCAGGATATGTCCATCCCTTAGTAGGCCAATTTCTACTAAACTTGGCTGCACCTGCAAAAATCTTTAACAGTTTGCATAGACTTAGCTTTGTCCTCCATTTTCTTTAAAACTGCTTCCACAGGCGAACCAAACAACACATCAGACTGTAAAGGAGCATCCAAAATCCTTGTCTTAACATGCTCAGCTAAATTCTGATCCCTCAACCAGGCATGCCTGCGAAGAACAAAACTAGTGGCAGCCACCCTCGAGGAGGCCTGTACAGCATCAAAACCACATTGCAAAGAATGCTTACCCACTTGTTCAGACACATGAACTAAATCTAGCAACTCTTTACACTCAATACCTTCCGCCAAAGCATCCACCTTAGATTTCAGTTGTGAAAGGAGATAATTTTGATATTTTAGCATGTGAAACTGACAATTCAACGCCCTCATGGCTAAAGTGGAAGAAGTATACACTTTCTTTCCCCATCTATCCAAAGCCCTTGCCTCTTTATCAGTGGGAACAGGGTTTTAACCACAGAGGCCTTAACACCTTTAGGTCCCTGAGAAACAGTTTCGGGTCTGCCCTAGGACTCTTAAAAGATACTTATGAGCTTCAGGCACCCTATAGTACCTATCAGGTTTAACAGGAGCAGGAGGCAAAGAATCAGGGTTCAGGGAAGCCTCTGCAAAAACATCTTCCACCACATTCAACACAGGAGGTATAGCTAAGGGCCTATGCTGGGGTAAAACAAGAATTCCCTAAGCCTTTTCCTGGAATCAGAGTAATCCTGGCCTTCCCATTTAAAGTGCTCCCTCATGGAATGCAGAGTCTCTGAAAATGAGAAATCCTCAGGAGGAGAAGCTGTAGGAGTGGAATCATCCACATCAGAATCAGAATAAGGAGGATACTCCTGCAAATCTTCCATGAAGTGTCAGAAGCCTCTGAACACTGTTCAAAACTATCAAACTCAGGTTCCACCCTAGGCCTCTTATCAGGAGGGGCATAGAACCTCTAATCATAGTAATCAAATCTTCTGCCATTTTAAGCATATGTTTCTTAGGCACAGAACCTGAAGTGCTAGGAGAAGCCCCCACTGAAGCTAAACTTGGCCTACCTCTCAAAGAAGTTTTGGAAACAGAAGGAGAGGCTCTAACTCCTTGGGAAGAGAGGGAAGAACAGTTACCTGAGAAGCCCCTCAGCCTGGCCTACCTCCTGAGAAGGCACATCCTGTAACAGTAAAGTCTCTGCCTGAGACTCCAAAGAAACTCCTGGCAAAACCTCTGGCTCCACTGAGCCTTCTAAAGAACAGACGTCCGGGACTGCCGGTTCATCAACCCTAGGCTTCGCTGTTTGTCCTTGCGCTTCTTGGACGAAGCGGGCGTCGGAGCATCCGACGGCATTTTATAATTGCAACGCTTCCCAAACACTAACCTGGCACAGTCTAACCTTCTCTTAATAGTGCGTTTGTTAAACCTAGCACAAGAGCGGCATCCAACAACGTCGTGCTCAGGCCCTAAACAAGGTATACACAAAGTATGGTAATCCCTATGAGGTATCTGTTTCCCACAAGAAATACAGTTATTCACTTTTTCTGACATCCGGTTAAATACTGAGGCAAGAAAAAACCAAAATGTTCCCCAACGGGGTACTTAGCCAACTCTGATTCGGTCTGAAACTCCGACTTCAGAAAATTTCAGAACGCCAACCTGCACTCGCAAAACTGCTTCTGCATCGGACCATGCGGCAAAAAAGACTGAGGATATGGCGTCGGTCATGCGCATTAGTACCCTGACGTACTGACGTCATTCTAATGCGCCCTGACCGACGCCAGCCATATACTCTGGTATTCGGGCCGACTGGACAGCGGACTACCCAATAGTTAGGACTGCAGCAATGTGGAATGAAGAACATCTCCCTGGCTCAGGCTCCACCCTAGGTCTCATCAGGAGGGGGCAAAGAACCCCTAATCAAAGAAATCAAATCTTCTGCCATTTTAAGCATATGCTTCTTGGGCACAGTTCCAGAAGAACTAGGGGTGACACCAACTGAAGCTGAACCTGGCCTGCCTCTGGGAGAAGCCTTGGAAACAGAAGGAGAGGGCCTAGCCACCCTAGGAAGGGAGGGGAGTATAGTAACCTGAGAAGCCCCTTCAGCCTGACCTGCCTCCTGAGAGGCCACATCTTGCAATAATAAAGTCTCTCCCTGGGAACCCAAAGAAACCTCCGGTGGAGCCACTGGCTCCACCGATACCTCTAAAGAACCGGCGTCCGGTACAGACGGTTCTTCTAACCTAGGCTTAACTGCTTTGTCCTTGCGCTTCTTCGAAGAAGCGGCGCCGGAGCATCCGACGGCATTTTATAATTGCACCGCTTCCCAAAGACTAACCTGGCACAATCCAACCTTCTCTTTATAGTGCGTTTATTGAATCTAGCACAAGAGCGACACCCAACAACGTCGTGCTCAGGCCCTAAACAAGGAATACACAAAGTATGATAATCTCTATGCGGTATCTGTTTCCCACAAGAAATGCAATTATTGACTTTTTCTGACATCCGGTAAATCACTGAGGCAAGAAAAAACTAAAATATTCCCCAACGGGGTACTTCGCCAACTTTGAACTCTGTCTGAAACTTCGAAATCGAAAAATCTCAGAACGCCAACCGGCACTTGCAAAGCTGCTTCTGCATCGGACCATGCGGCAAAAAAGACTGAGGATATGACGTCGGTCATGCGCATTTGTACCCTGACGTCCTGATGTCAGTCAAATGCGCCTTGACCAACGTCAGCCTTATACTTTGATATTCGGGCCGACCGAGGACAGCGGACTACCCAAGTGTAAGGACTGCAGCAATGTGAGATGAAGAACATCTGCCTAATTCAGAACATTTCTATCATAAAAGTCTACTTCCACACCCACACAATATCTATATCTATATATAAAATAAAATGACAGTAGTGTAAGCCATAGGCATCTTGCACAGTTTCTTGCACTTATTTTCAATTTCAGTTTCTTTTTTTGGGTGGGGGCGACAAACATTTTGGAAAGTTGCTAAAATGTTAGGTTACCACGATGTCTTGAACCCAGGACCCTGTGCACTATAGTCAGAAAAACATACCACAACGCCAAATCAGCAGTTTCCTGAAAGATAGGAAGACTGAAAATTAAATGGCTATCATTTAGTGAATTCAGTTTTCACTTGTCACCAAGCTCTCAACCTCTTGGCACAAAAAACCTGTACAAAGCCAATAATGGGGGAATACAGCCCCAAAATAGGGACAAATTTATCTTATAAACTTAGAAAATTGCTAGAATAAAAAGTTTTGTGCTACCATTTATTTTCTGAAGAATATGAAGTCTGAAATTCAAATGCCTGTCATTATTTAGTGAATTCAATCCTTCAGTGATTGCCACAAAAATCCTGAAACCACAGACTTTATGACGAACAGATCAAAAATATGAGGCATAAATTCACAAGTGGTGGCGGCTAGGGACTTTAGGCTCTTTTTACCCTGTACCCAAGGGACAGGGTTTGAGCCTATGTACCTCTAGACACCAGGTGTATTAAATTGGGACACGCACAGACACACACACACACCCTACTTCAATCCTTTCCGTTCGCTCTGCAGTACTGCTCCAGCCAGAATTCTTCCATTACGAACAGACAAATTTGAAATAATTGCTCCATTACGTTCACAGTGAACAGACAAATAAAGGTAATACTGCTCTGACTCCATTTGAATAAAAATAACTGCTCGCATCTGGACCAACACTTCCCGCGCACACATCCATTCAAAAAGCCAGCCGGAAATACGTGAACGTGAGCTTTTGCTCATTTCTGACAGGCTGGTAGCCCCAAAGAAGCTGACGTCATCGCACAGGTGATGACGTCAGCTCAAACAGCGAAAAAAATTTAAAAAAGCAGCAAAAAAGTCGGAAATGAAGGGGTGCCACTCGGGGGTTGTGGCACCACATTATTTGGACCCCAAAATTCAATAAAAAATGAGTAATTCAGTATGGTTGGGAGGTATAGTGAAGCTGCTATAAGTGGGGGTCTATCATGGTCCTGCAGAGCTTGTCTACAATAAAATTTGCTCTGACAGAATGTTTGAATCTTAGAGAATCAAACTGAGCTAAGCTACTATCTCCATGCTATCATATTAAGTCTGCAAAGAAAGTAAGATCCAATACCTTCATGTCAGTTTAGGTACCACATCACCGTGCTGCTGTCTGTGTAAATGTACAGACGTACTAGGAACCAGAGATTACTTACTTCTTTCCAGCCATTAATCACTGCCAACATCTCTGTGACATTAAAAAGTGTTACTGCTTGTCTTGAGGACTCCAAAGAATTTACAAGTTTACCCCCTTGGAAAACATACCCCACAATCGGTCTGATGAATCTGTAGTGGCAGACTGGAACAGAGGAGATTAGAAGGGAGAAAGGAGAATAAAGGATGTGGAATGTAAAAGAACTGCTCTAGCCACTATAGAATTGCCCTCTTTGCAAATCCCAGAACTGGAATCTAAAAGGACAAAGCATGTAGATGCTGAATCCAGACTAATCTGAAGTCCCATTGTATTTTCCTCATGTGACTTCTGGCCAGGGAAAGCATGAGAACCCCCCTATGTCATGCACCTCAAAAACCCAAGAAATTCCTAAAAGATACGTGGGTTTTACTGAAGAAACTCAAGGGAATAATGCAGAAACATCTGCAGTTAGTCTGCAGGAAGAAAAGCTCTTCCCAGGGCAGAATCCAACATCCATCCCAGGATATAATTCTGAGAGAAGGAAGGAACGAAAACTTCTTAAACTAAATTGAAAACTCAAGACTCAAAAGATGATTCTTAACAGTTTCTAAAGACTCCTGACAGATGGAAAGTCAGTCAAGATAAAACATTCTTCCAATACAGAACATGAATGCTCAGAAGTCAGCAATAAGCAATGACTGGAGCTAGACATTTATCAAAAACACCCCTGATGCAGAGAAATCCAAAGGGTAATACAGACAACTGAAAGTAAGCCAGACAAATCTAACCTTTAATGCCTGAACTGCTTGCCCCTGGGAATGTGGCGACAAGTAACCTTTAACATCTAGCTTTACCATAAAAGCTATAGAAGGAAGCAGAGGTACAAAGGACAGAAGGGGATTATAAAGTAGAGATCCAGTACAGGCTTCAAGGATCCTTCCCTTTCTGTTAGCAGAAAAATCTTGAGTAAAGGCCCTTGCCCAAATGGCAGTGAGGCACTGGTTCTATTACTGCCTGTGCCAACGTCTGGATTACGGTAAAAACCACCTGTCTGTAACAATCTGATTCAGCACAGAAGCCACCGCAAAGAGAGGTGGACAGGCTGCAAGGGTGGAAGGGGATAAGAGCATGCACAGGCAGATAATGCTTGCTGATAGGACTGCCCCTGACTTTTTGAGGCTTTATTAAAAAAAAACATTAGTCTCCTGCCCCTAACAAGTCTGACAATCAGGTCAGCTAGATACGGTGGAAAAAAAACACATGCTCAATAGCAGCCAAATACAAGAAAAGCAGCTACATCATCAGGTGCATTCAACTGTAAAAAAGCGTAACACGTTTATATTCAGTGCCATAGGAATTTCACTTGGCTGTCAATGAAAACACTTTCATCCAAGTTAAAAGTCAGAAAAGGATAAATATTCAAAAAGGAAGTATGAAAGCTTATTTTTCCCAGAATCAGAATACCCATATAAAGAAATACCTTGCATACAATCATCACACTCTGCAATGCCTGCTCCTCTGGCTGAAAATCCAAGACAGAAAAAGATGAAATTATTTTTCCTTGCCTGAACAAGAAGGCAAGGAAAAACAAAAATAAGCTCCTAGCATACCTCATGTAAATCTTCCATGTCCATTGGAAAAGAAACTGGAGACTGGAAGGTTTTCTCATACCATTCTCTTTTTCTGGGAATCTTCTTGGAAAATAAACTCAACAAAGGCATACTAGTCTCTGATAAGAGACTCTACATCATAGCTAATAAGAACTTTCACCTGCCCCCTTCCCCTGACAAAGACAAGATTGGGGTCGCTTTGCATGTCAAGGACATCCCTACCTCGTCAAAAGATGGTGTTATCCCCTAGTCTTTTGTGGCTGCATATGCCATACCAAGGGAAACAGGAGCAAAGATGAGTGATTTGTGGAATAAGTGGCTGCAGCAGAGTCACTCTCCAGCAGTTGAGGCAAAACAGGAGCTGACCTGACAAAACTCCCAGGCATGTTACTTGTTTTTGTGGACAGGGAATGCAAAACAGCATAATACCAGTGGATGCTCCACTGGCAAACTGAGAAAAAAATCTCAAAATCAGATAATCAGATAGCAGTGCTTGGACAAGTCGGTACAAGGTATGGTAGAGAACAAATGGTTCTCAAGTCAAATACCGACACCCCCCCCCTAATGAGGACAGTATCCTTCCCCAAAAACACAAATACAAAAACCCTGCCTAAACTTAGTCAAAAAAATAAATTTTCACACAAATAGTTCACATAACCATTTATATATCAAATCTCTCAGAAATGCAATGACAGTCCTAAAACAATACATTTCCAAGCAAAACACAATACATGAGACAAGAAAAAAAATATTTTTTCTCAGAAAAACATTTTTAGTGGAAAGCTTTCACATCTGAGGCTCATCTGCCCAGCCTTGCAGAATCACTGGCCTCTTTGGCAGTTTCAACAGTCCACTGAAGGAGTGCACTTTCGGCAAAACAGCTCTGACTAGATTAACGCTGCCTTTTTATATAGCTCCACACAGAGCATATGAAAGGCACCCAAAAGCTTTGAAAGCCAGACATTCACAAGAGGGTAGGACCCACACAGTTTAGGCTACTGCAACAGTGATCTATATGCTGAACATTTCCATGACTGCTCCTCAGCTCCTTCACTAGGAACCTGGTCTTTAGAATGCAATGAAAGCAAAATTCAATTTAACTCTGCAAAATATGAGGGTAAAGAAGGAACAAAGCTCAGAAACCAAGTCATTTCTGCACTGAAATGAATGTATAACTGCTACTAACATTATGCAAATTTTCAAATAAACCATATAAGAACACTACCACAGGTACACCAACACAAGGAGTAAGGAAGCATCACCAAACAAAACTATCAATTACAAACAATTTACTGACAAATTAAGGAACAAATACACATTACTGACAAAAGAGAACCACAGCACATTTCAAAATGGAATGCAGAACCAAATACACTGTTCAAAAATGCACATCCTGCCACACACAGGGAGCAGAATCACTTTATACTGTACATCATACCATCACAGTTCTCTTAAGATCTTCCTCGGGAACTCTGCCTGCACAAAACATGTCTCTGTCTGCAAAATACTGTGTGGCGACATCTCCAATGGGAAGTTTGGATAGGACAACCTTGGCACCAGACAAGTTTATCTTTTCCAGCTTATCATACAAAATGTTCCATTCAGCATCAACAATGGCTTGGTAGTCCTGAAACATAAACAGTTATCAATTAAAATGGTGTAAAACAGACACTGGCAGGCACAAAGTACATCCTACAAGCATGGACATTGACAACTCAGGTGAAATTCAGCACTTGCAATTTTATGTTCTGATCACACCATGATTCAGATTCATCCTTTTATACCATTTACAATATAAAGAACCATCAATACAGCAGCATCTTGTAAAGTTATAAGAATAAAAAGTTAGTATCTACAGGTCTAGTTTAGGATAAATTCTGTAAAACTGTGCAATGTTTAAGCATTTACAAGTTTTTTTTTTTTGTAACCAACCAAATAATGCTGACTTAAAACCTGCGGCAATCCATACTTTCTACCAGTAAAACCCACATCATAAATACAAACTGCAATAGGAATAAAAGATTACTAACTTCAACAATTGGCTTAGGTTTTGGTGTCTTTCAAGAGGGGTCCAATATAAACTGACCTAACTGCTTTTCTAGGGATGGCATACACCTATTCTGCCAAGGCTTTAGTATATTAGCCAAAACCTTGTCCATCCCCCATAGTGTCTTTTTCAGGCAATGTCAGTCTTCAAAAAGCTTCATACTTAACCAAACAGAATCTGGATAACAAAGGTATTGCTGCTGGACTCTAAGACTCTCATTAAAAAAAAATCCACTCCCTATAGGCACTGTTTACCTTGGAGTGCGTCCATATATGCACTGTAATGAAGATGTAGTTCAAGACCACTGGACAGAACTCCATCACTGCAGGGTTTCTATCACCTAGCATGTAAGTCCACCAAAGTAGATGAAGGCACTAAAGGTGTTAGTGTGTCTACATATTTGCAAAACAAAATTTCACCCCAGGCTTGTTAGACAGGATAATGACTTAGAAGTTCCACATCCAACTTAACCATTAACAAATCATCTTGTATCATAACTACTTATAGGAGCCCTTGGCCCATACCTCCAACCTGACAGGTATGGAGTCCCTCTTCACAGGCCAACACCATTTCCTTAGGGACTTCAACTACCCTTCCATCAAATGGAAGACTTGAACATCCCCAGCATATATGCACAAGGATTGCTGGACTTCATAAATACAAACTACCTGGACTAAACAGCCTAATTCCAACTAGGGGAGACAAAATCTTGGACTTGGTCCTCACTAATATGGGACAGCTCTGTTCCCCTCCAGTTGAAACTTCCTCCTTAGTCAAATCAGACCATAAATCAGTCACATTCTCCATAAGATTGAAGGTGGAAACATATTCAAACACCTCAGTATTTAGAGATTATGCGAAGGTTAATCTACTAAAACTGAGTGACGACCTGGCTAAATTCAACATCCCTCTCCAACCTGATGATCCTACTGCATATGTGGAATCATCATTCCTCTTCTATCATATTTTCTTATATGGGGCCAGGGTATCAAGTCAACTGTCACCATCTCACTCTATACAATTCACTCCTCTACCTTCAACAATCACGCCTGACTGTCACAGGTCTTCTCTCATGTAATCCATCCATCTCCTTGCAGGACACCCTTATTTTTGTCTTGCCGTCTTGCTCTCTGTCTCAAATCTTCTTCACCAGATTATCTTCTGTTTTCCTGCACATGTGCCCAACCACTGTAATCAGTTCCCTTTGATCTTCTCTGTAATTGGGGGTATTTGGGCTTCTGCTCATTTCATAGCTGAACCCTGACGCACATCACTCCCACTGGGAAACTCTTGGTGAGTCCAGACACTGTTTGCACTTGTGTCATTAGGTCCTTGTACAAAGTTTGCATTAATTCTACAGATGTTTCTAGGACTTTGAACCATCCCAGGACTGCTCAAATCAGCTTTCTTGAGAACTTGTAATATGCACCACAAGTCTAGGAATGTTCAGTTGGACTCTTTCCTCATCTCTAACTTTCATCTATCCGTCTCACTGCAAGCATGGGGTCAGTTCTGCTGCATCCTGATCTGAATTCAAACTGTTTATCTCCTTTTCTACTTTCTACTACTATGCTTAATCATTTATCAATCATCCCTCCCCCTGGACTTTCTTGCAGTTTTACAGGAGTAGGACACCTTGCCCACAGTTGAGAATGTCCCCGTTGCTCCTGTACATCAGCACTATTATGTTTACTCTCCAGTATCTGGGACACGCCTTTCCTCTCCATACTGCTAAGAGTGCACTTTGGAGGCATTTCTACATCCAACATCTCTATCATATCTGCCATGACCTCAAATGACCCTGCTGTAACTTCACTTTCCTTAGTGCTGTTCTTACTTCCTCTAGGGTGGACTCTCTCCCTCTTTCATCCTAGGCTGTGTCTCGGGGTGGGGGTGGGGGGGATTCTGTGGGATTTCTTTCATTCAGAAGATGCTGGAACTACTCCTTCCATCAGCCTCTGATGTCCTGTGCACTGGTGAGCAGGCTGTTGCTGGCATCCATTATGAAGGGTGTTTGATTACCATCACTTTTGCCACTCTGTCTTTCACTTGCAACTTTCTTTGTGTCATCTAATGATTCACGTTCCAGAGGCTGGTAGAGTGCCTGATGCCTTGTTCTTTGCTATTGCAACTCCTCCCTTAGCCCATTGGCCAACCAGTACTGCTTCTTAGCCTGGTCTGTCTTTCCTAGCTCCCATATTTTCCTGGAATCCTCTTTTCTTTTGATAACTTCCAGGACTTCTGCATTCTACCACCAGCTTTCCTTATGTACCTTACTTCCATAACTGGCTCAGCTGGATATCTGTTCTACAGTTCTCGCACATAATGTTTTGAGGTGCTGCCATTCATCTTACACTCCAACTATTTTCTTTCCTTCCTGGGGTGCAAGAGCCTCAAATACTTCCTTGAATTCTTGCTCTGTCTCCAGTCAACTTCCACATCATCAACCTAGTCTGTTGAATTTAGAGCTTTATCTAATCACTACTTGCAGATGATTGTGTCAAGCAGTGGTTTACACTGGAGTTTGGCTATTTCACTTGGGATGACTTTGTAACTGCTGCCTTAACCCTAATGTCGTTTCCTTACTAGTAGAAAGTCTACCCAAGTTGGATGTTGGCCAGTCTTGTACGTGACCTTAAGACCGTCTCTTGCTGAACCATGCACTAGCCACCACCAACCCATATGCCAGACAGAAGTCTAGAATGGCCTCTCCTTTACTCTTTTTGCCCAACCCATGTGGATCCAGGCAGTCCTCATTCTGTTCTGTCCATCCCAATATGTGCATTAAAGTTCCCTATTATAAACACAAACTTTTGGTATCCTGCTTTATTTAGTAGGTCTTCCAACTGCTGCCTGAACGCACTATTTTCTTTGCTATCTCAACCCTGATTGGGGGGGGGGGGGCCACAGGCTGAGATTATGACTAGTGCCCTATTCTTATACTGGAGTCTGATTACCAGAAGTCTATCACTAGTTCTTACGAATGCATATGCAGAATCCTTCACAGCTAAATTCTATGCACTTGTGAATACAGTGTCTGCACAGATGCATCTGACTACCTCTGAAGTAAATACAATACCAAATTTAAAAATAAACCCCTGTGGTGGTGGAACCCAAATATAAACAGGCACTAAAATAAAAGAAAAAAGAATGCATTGCACACAATAATAAATGTATTACTCTTGAAATGTCAAACATGCTCTTGTTAAACTTATGGGACACAGGACCCTGATCAAATCAACCAAAGCTAGATTAGGAGGTAAAATAGCCAAACAGGCAAAGCACAAATATAAGGACTTACTTAACTATGTTAGAAACCTCAGAAACAATGCTCTGTACAGCAGACAACAAAGACTAAATGGCATCACATACTCAGATCCTTGGGACATAGCCAGTTTACTAGCAAATACATTTAACAATAACTTCATCTCCCCCTCTCCCTCTAAAAACCCAGATTACATACTGAAGTCTACATCTCCCTTCAAATCTCCTAATAAAATTTCCTCAAAGCATTTTTCCAAGGCCAAGAACAGTGCATCTAGAAGGCCAGATAACATACCAGGCTGCCCACTGCCCAACCTGAAACAGGACATGTCAAAACCCTATACAGGCTGGTTCAATAACAGCTTCCAAACAGGTTCTGTACAACACAAATGGAGGACAGCATCATTACCCCCACCCCTGCATAAAGGAGGGGTGTCAATAGACTCAGGTAATTACAGATCCATAAGTCCAAACAGCCTTGTCTGTAAGGCTATGGAAAGGATTATGGAATTAATAAGCAAGGACAAGGGTAACCTACAAACTCATGACTCAAATCAGTTTGCTTTAGTCAATGGAAGATCATGCCTGCTCAATCTAGTTGACTTCTAGAAAAAGTTCAATGAAGTAATGGATGAGGGAAAAGTTGGTATCACTACATGTCTAGACCTTGCAAAATCATTTGACACCATCTCACACTCTGGTATTGTTGATAAACCTTCACTGCTAAATGTTAATCCCTTTGTAACTCATTGGACAGCACACTGGCTCACAAACAGAACCAAGAAAATTAGGATATCCTGCTTTATTTCCTCAAAAGAACTTGTCACTAGTACTGTATTACAAGGTTCAGTCCTTGGATTATTTCTCTTTGGCATTTACGTCCTAAAAGTCAAAGCTAATGTTCAGTGTTAATGGCTGACCAAATTTTCAGATGACTGCAAACTTAGTGCCATCATAAAAGTCGCAACAGAACACAAAAATCCTCCAAGAGAGCCTTTCCTAAATAAATACCTGGTGTCATAAGCATGGATTACAACTGTCAAAAAAAAATGTATAACGGTCTCCTTTGGAAAGCATAACATACCCTGTAACTATCACACTGACAACACACCCCTGAAAACTGATCTGGTAGTTTAGAGCCTGGGAACCTATGTGGACAAAAAACTGCTCTTCAATCACCATGTATCCACTTTTCTAAGTGTTTTTTCATCGTGCAGCTTATTAGTAAGGGTGTACAGTCTACGTCCAAGGATGTGAACATTCCACTATATTTGGTACTTATTATGTCAGATATTGACTATACACCCTCTTCAGTATGTACCTGCCCAAACACTTAACACAACTTGAATGACCACAAGGCTTTTTCACGAAGAAAATCAAGACGCTACAATAATCATCTCAAAGACTTGTACCTCTTTATCAGTATCATACGGACTGAGGGGTAATCTCGGTCTCACATACAGATCCTCAACAGACCACATCTTCTTAGATCTACTGCACATCAGCAAGTTCAACGGGGGCAAACACCTACTCAAGAGACCTTAATCTCTTCTACAACATTAATAGAATATGTGTGGAAGGATAGTTTTCCTATCCACATAAAACAAAGTGCTTCCCTTATTCTATTCAAATGTAATCTGAAAGAATAAATTGGAAACTGCAAATTCTTCCCTGGTTTAGCACCCTCGTCTCTAATGGATTATTCATACTTAAATTACAAGTGCTAAAAATGTCATGGGAATGCAGGGCTAGGCTTCTAAAAATCTTCATGGCTCAATAGCCTAGTGAAGTAGCTATGAAGTAAAGATGCTAGTCATTTCAGATCATGCAACAAAGTGTCCGAACTAAATGTAAACTCACTGAAGAAAATAACTTGGTATTCTTAATAGGCATAATAAAAATGCTCAATAAAACTAATTCTGAATATCCCATCTGTCCAGAGCTCTGGAGTCCTTGTCAGAAGGAATAGGATTCTTTGCAGAACTAGCCTTAGCTCCTTTTGGTCCCTGTGTAATGACCTCTGGGTTTGGTTTGCAGCAGGATTTCTGTAAAGGTATTTGTGAGAATCTGGTACTCTAATACCGGTCAGGTTTTTTGGGAGCAGGTGGGAGGGCATCAGGAGTTAAGCTGGATTCATGGAAGATATCAGCAACCGCCTCTAAGATTGGACGGATGGCCAAGGGTCTGTGCTGGGGCAGGTCTAGAAACTCTGTCTTTTCTTAGACTGAGGGAAGTCCTGGGATTCTCAGTGGAAATGTTCCTGGAGGGTGTGAAGGGTTTCCCCAAAGGAAAGATCTTCTGGTGGGGAGGCAGAAGAATGGATTCCTCTGCATCTGAATCCACATAAGCAGTCAAGAGGTTGTTCCTTTTCAAAATCAGAATAATCAGACTCCTCAGAATCCTGTTCTGTCAGTATTTCAGGCGAAAGGTGTCTTTTCCTTTTAGAAGTTGTGGCCTGACTACCCATGATAAGGGTGATAAGATCCTCCACCATTTTAAGCATTTGAGATTGGGGTGGTGGAGCAGGAGTAAAATGGTGGCTAGAGGTAGTTTTCCTAGGAGTGGCCTTACTTCTAAGGCCTAAGAGTATCCCTCGGTCTGAGAGAAACAGTACTCAGAGACCATGTTTTTTGTCTAGATTTGGTAGTGCAAAAAACCTCCTCGGAATCCGGTGCCTGCATCATGGCTCCTGACCCAACCAATGCAGAGACAACCAAAGGCTTGGGCAACAAAGAAGATTTCTGCGGCATACCGGACTCTGAAAGGGTCTCAGTAGAGGCCTGCAAAGGTATCGAATCGGGCATCAGGAGCTGCGAAGGGGCCTCACTGAATTCCAGAGAACTGATGACCTGCTTAGCGGTAGAGGCGTTGGAAGGCTTAGCTTTGTGTGGTCTGTCTATCTTTATCCTTACTTTTTTTGGAATGTCTACAGATTGTTGGCTTACTGATGCCATTTCGGAATGCGAAGATGGAAGATGAAAATACCTGGCTACAATAAGAGCTCTACAACAAATGGTTTTCATGTTAAAGAGGGCACAGAAGTATGTGTGGTGGTCCCACAAGCTCCCGGCAACTATATGGGCTAGTCAGAAATTATGCACAGCGGTCCAGAGGCTGCAGTATTGGTATTCAAAACATTCATGCACATCAAAGAAAAACAGCATTCACCTGAATTATAAAGTTTCAGGTATTCAGTGACTATTCAATTTCAGTGGGGGGAATATAGATAATACTGAAACACAACCAGCATTCTGGCTTACTATTTATTTGGGTCTTTATTCCCCACACCAGCTTACATACACAAACACACAAGCTCTTTGAGCACTGTCTTATCAGTTACTCTGCTGATATTGTACTCTTCTTCTTGTCACATTTTTGTTTTGTCAAGAGTGCGGATATACTGTACTTGCTTATGTTCACTGGCTTATAAGGGTCAGGATATTGATAAGAGAACACTAACACTGTGATCAGAAGATTTTTTGTTTCAATTTCTTAGGCTGTTTGAAAACTAGGCAATAAGCTTCACTGACATGTCTCTACTGGCCTTTGCAAACAATAAAAAAAAATTCAAATTCATTCACAGACTGGAAAAAAAAATCACTCAGCTTCACATCAGTTTGACCTCATAATCCTCTGGCTATAGAGTGATTGCACTCGGTTATAAATTGACCTATAAACTGAGTTGAGGGCAGGTAGCCCGCTACACTCTGCTTTGTTATACACCCCAGGTAACAACACAGACATTACTGAAGACCTTCTTTGTTGGTGTGCCTCAATTTTTAATCAAGAAACAATAATGGTGGCTTTCATCATGGACTGGTACACCTGCTCCTCAAAAAATCCCTCCTATTTTATCCACCTCCATGGTTTCTGTCAAATTATACAATCTCTACCAGATTTGACAAACATAGCAAAAAAGAATCAATCCTAGACTGGAAACTTGCAAACAAACCCTCTCTGTCACCAATCTGGCTGTCTCTGACAGTCTAAGCAATCAACCTACCCACTTACCTTCTTAGGCCATTTACAAACTTGTCCACAACAAAAGATATTTCTTCCCTTAAGTCTTCAAATCCCTCCTGCAACAATGTGACTGGTCCCCCCTTTAAAATATCTGAACCTTGACTCGGCTGTTCAGTATTTCAATGACAAATTCCTCAATATCTTAAACAACCTAACCTCCCTTAGAAAGACCTGTTCTAACTCCAAGCACATACCATGGCTTACCAATGACACCAAGCAGCTCCTCAAACACAGAGAGCGCCTGGTTCCTATACCACAAGACCAAAAATCGAGACTCCCTTTTTACCTACTGCCAATTACACAACTTTGCCAAAAAAAAAAAAAAATCAGGCATGACAAAGCAACTACTAAAGCCTGGACAGATCATAATCCCAGTTCCAACCACAACAAATTCCACAGACAGTACCGCCTTACAATTTAATTCACACTATCAACTATATTCTCCTTAGTAAAAACAGCAAGAACCTCTTTTCTATTTCTAACGAATTAGACAGAACCCTCAATTCCTTTTCAATCAAAGCCCTCCTCTCTCACAGCTGACCAACTCCCCAATGAATTTCTAAAGCTAGCAGCAAATGCCATCTCCTACCCTATATCTCTCCTAATAAACCGTTCCATTGCTGAGCAGTACATCCCCAAACTCTGGAAAGTCTCTTGCATCTTCCCTCTTCACAAAGGCGGCTCCTCTACTGAGTTCTCAAATTACAGGCCAATTGCCTTCCTCCCTCCTTTAGCCAAGATTCTTGAAAAAATGCATACACAGACGACTCCTCCACCATCTACTAAGCAATAATCTTCTATCTGCATCTCAACATGGTCTCAGACCTAAGCACAGTGCAACTGCTCTAGTTAGTTTTACATACTCAACCAGCTTAGAAATGACAACCAGCTCATTTAGTCCATCTTTCTTGATATGTCTAATACTGTTGATACAGCATCCCACCAAAAGCTACTAAATGAGCTTAGCTTCCGTAAACTTAATCCAGCCAACCCTCTTGTGGTTTCTCAACTACTTAACTGACCGCCAACAAGCAGTTAAGTGGCAAAATGAACTCTCCACCCTATTACTGGTCTCAGTAAGAATACTCCAAGGCTCAAGTCTCAGTCCACTGCTCTTCACCATACTCACAAACAGGCTCAGCACAGCCACCCACCTTGCAACCATCGTTCAGTATGCAGATAACTCTTCCCTCATATGTTCAGCTCCCTCCCTACCAGAACTCCTACAAACAACCCAACAATCTTTCCAAGACACTGAAATATATCTCTCAGACTCTCAACTCATACTCAGTCCAAACAAGACAAAGCCCATGCTCTTCACTAATAGCAAAGTTCCAGACAACGCTCCCTCCTCACCATCTACGCAGCCAATAAAACTGAAACCGAACCTGTCCAGCACACGAAACTCCTTGGAGTCATAACTTGACAAACACCTCGCTCTATCAAAAACATCCACATTAAGCTAGACTCACTACACAGAGTTAAGCCACATCTAACCAAGGAAACTAGACATTCCATAGCCAGAACACATCTAGTCTCTACCCTTCTATATGCCTCACCAGTATTCATTACTCTCAGAAAATCAGATTTAAACAAACTGGTTTCCTGCTATAACAAAATCGCAAGATTTGCTACTAACTTCCCTTACAGATCACATCACTCTACAACATTTCATAAACTAAAATGGATTGAACTACCCAGTCTCCTATCCCTCAAACAACTAACTTTCATTCATTCCATCTTCCACCATCCAGACAATTGTCCAGCACTCAAGAGCTCAGTGCAGCCCTACTCAAATGGCAGGTCACTAAGATCCTCCCAACTACTACTCAAAGTAACTAAATTTAACAATTGTTACGGTGACTCTCCATCCTCCCACCAAATGTCTAAGTCCAGAAATTTATGAATGCATCGGCTGGCTGGACAGTTTCCTTTGTACCCAGAATCTCTGCACTTCAGGAAACACCACAATAACATATGTCCAGTTCCTCATACTAGTGCACGGTGGTATTTATGAATGCATCGGCTGGCTGGACGGTTTCCTTTGTACCTAGAAATCTCTGCACTTCAGGAAAAACCACAATAATACATGTCCAGTGTATGCCTTGAATTATCAGATTATGCGAAACATGTTATGTTATCCTTTTTAAGCCGCAGGCTTGCACACTATGTGGACCCTATCTTAGGCTCCCATCCTCCCTTTGAGATAGTTTTTGTTTTTGCCATGGCTGTGGTCACACTTATGGAAAACAATTCTAAGTAAACTTTAACTAATCTTAACAAGGCTAAGTTCTCCCACTACTCTGAATGAAAAGAGTTTGTATTTTTATACATCTAACAGCACTAAGGCACTGACATGGTGCAAAGTGCAGTAAAGAATAGTTGTGTAAAATCTTACCATAACCATAGATGGCCTTCTCTTCCACACTGCAGTATTCTTACTGTGAGAGAGTGCCACAGCTCAAGAAGAGGGAAGGGTGGTGGAAGCAGTTGCAGATTCCAGGAATCCATGCAGGATTGCCCTTGCAAATCCTGTCCTGGCTCTGGAGACATGGAGTTTGTAATGTTTGGTGAAGGTATGCGCAGAGGACCACATGGCTGCCTCTAGAATGGTAGTTGTGTCCAGGTCTTTGAGGAAGGCCCCAGCCCTTGTAGAGAGTGCCTTGACCCCATAAGATAAGTGTTTGCCATGGCAGGAGTAGCAGAAGAGTTTTCTTTATCCAAGTGGAAAGAGTTTGTTTGGATACCTCCTTGCCCAGGGGTGGAAGGACACAAAGAGATGACTGGACTTTGATAGATTTGGTTTTGTCCAAATAGAAACTTAATTGTCTGTGAACATCCAGGGAGTGGAGTACTCTCGCTGTCATTCTGTGGGGAAGGAAACAAGGTTGGTAGGTGAATAGACTGATTGAGGGACAGCTCACCGACCACTGTGGGCATGAAGGAGGGATTGGTGCGAAAGGTCACCTTATCTCTGTGTAGGATGGAGATGAAATTACTGCTTTTAACTCTGAAACCTTTCTGGCTGAAGTAAGGGCTACTTGTAGGACAGTCTTCCATGTGCAGATCTGCAGAGAAGCAGAGCTAGCTGGTTCAAAGGGTGCAATTGTGAGTTTTTCTAGCACGTAGTTAAGGTCCCAAGGTGGTGAAATAGGTTTCTTTGGTGGCCTAACATGTAGGACCCCTTTTAGGAATAGACATCCAACCTAGAAGTAGAGGTGGCTCCAGAGATAAGCAGGCAGAAATGGCAGATAAGTGGACCTTCAATGAAGAATATGAAAGGTCTGACTTCATGAACTCACACACAGAAGCTAAGACGGGAGGAACATCCGCTTGGAAGGGGCCCCTTTGTCTTTGGAGACACCATTTGGAGAACCTTTCCCATTTGGAAACAGAGGACCTCCTGGTATTTGGTTTCTTGCAGGGTAGACAGCACATCCTCAGTGTACAGTGTCTGAAGGGGATCAAGAGTTTATCACCCAGAAGGTTAAGCAGAGCATCTCCAGGTGTGGATGAATGACAGTTCCCCCTCTGTCATGTAAGCAGGTCCACCTTGTGAGGCAACTTGTGGTGAGACTGCCCTCGGCTAGAGATTGAAGAAGGGGGAATCAATGCTGTCTTTGTCAACAGGGAGTGAACAGCAAGATTCTCGGTTTGTCCCTCTGGACTTTTAGAAGGACTTTCTGGATGAGTGGGAAGGGAGGGAAGGCATAAAGGAACAGTCCTTTCAAGAAACGGAGAAGGCATCCACTCTCCAGGCTAGTGGGGAGGGATCCCTGGAGTAAAAAAGACATAACTGTCTGTTCTGGGGGGGTGGGGGGGGGAATGGCTTTACTTCAGGTGTGACCCACTGGTGGACAATGTCTAAGAACACATCTCTGTGCAGCATCCACTCATAATGCAGAGAGAGAAGGGTCTGCTGAGGGCATCCATTTGATGGTTGTCCTGGAATGGAATACAGACTGCCTACAGTGAGATGTTGTGTTGAGAGGCTAGCTCCAATGCTTGTATTGCTAGTTTGCAGAGTAGGTAATACCTGGTCCCCCTGCTTGTTGATGTACTACTTCACAGTTGCATTGTCTGTAAAGATTTGGAGGGGTCCTGGTTGCATAAGAGGGAGGAAAGCTTGTAAGACTAGACGGACCACAGTCATCTCCCTGATGTTGATATGCTTTTCCTTGAGGGAGGGCTCCCATTGGGCTTGTACATTCATAGTTGCTCCCCACCCTAAATCACAGACATCCATGCGCATGAACTGTATTGGGCTGGTGGGTTGCAGGGGTAAGCCTGGGTTTGGCTGTACTTGCTGGAATCACCACCTCAGTTCTGTTTTTAGGCATGGCAAGAAGGGTACGTGAAAGTCCAAGGGGTGGCTGTGTTGTGACCAGACATTTCTTGGGTACCACTGAAACTTCCTCATGTGCAGCCTGGCAAAAGTTAGCATAGGAACTGTGGCTGCCAAGGGGGTGCAAGAACTGCCTGGCTGAGAGGTGAGTGACCAGGGGTCGTGGAAGTGGCTGACTAGGGAGGATACTTTGTCATGGGGAAGGAAGACAGGCCATCATCAGGTTGGATCTTATCCTGCAGCCCAGGAAGGTTTTGTCTTGTTCTGGAGTGAGGGATGATTTTGTCAGGTTGAGAGTAAACCCCAAGCTCTGGAGTAGGGACATGGTGAATATTAGATGATTCCTGAAGGTGACTTCCTTTTCTGCTAGTATGAGGAGGTCATCTATGTAGGGGTAGATTTGCATGCCCTTTGTTCTGCAGTAGGCTACTGCTGGGGCTAGGCACTTTGTGAAGACTCTTGGTGCAGTAGATAAACCAAAGGGCAAGGCAGTAAATTGAAAGTGTGAAGAGGGCTCAGCAAAACACAAGTACTTCCCGTAGTTTGGGTAGATGGGAATGTGGAGGTAAGCCTCCTTCAGGTCAGAGAACCAGTAACTTCCTTCCCAGGTGGAGAAGGTTTTTTTTATTAGAGGATGTTTCTTGTGCCAGAGAAAGAAAATATTTGGAGACCAGTTCTGGATCTTTCTTTCCTGAACCTGTTTATGATGGTGCCCAAAACTAAAACAACCCCACTTCAGAGCCTGTTGCCTCTTTTTCCTCCAAGTTTCCTGATAATGCTAGATTTAAAAGATGCTTATCACATTAATATTCATCCAGACTTCAGAAATTTTTGTAAGGTTTTGGGTGTCTGGACCACATTATCAGTTCTCTGCCTTACCCATGACTATCCACTACACCTAGAGTGTTCACAGAGTGTCCAGCTCCAGTTACAGCTCAATGCAGACCGATACCCATGTTTTCCCACGTTTACACAGCTTGCTTATCTTTGCAGAATCTTTTTCAAAGCATCAGGAATCTTTTTCTTGGGTGATAAATCTCTTACACAAACTGGGATTACAAAAGAACGTTAAAATGTCTTTCTTGACTCCTTCAAAGAGGATTGTGCTTCTGGAATGATAACTAGACATCTTAGTTCAAAGAGAATTTCATCCACAGGGAAAAATAGATCTTTATTTAGATCTATTTCTATGGGTTCCCAACCAGACTTCGGCCATGGAGAAGAAATATTGCAACATTTTGAGTCGCATGGCATCTACCTTTCTTATGATACCACTGTCAAGACTCCACATGAGAAGGCCACAGAGGTACCTGAAATCTCTTTGGTCACAGCATCAACAATCTATCTTTTTAAATCACAGTTCTGTAGTTTCTCAGAAGATAAATCTTTTGCTGGAAACAAGAAGTATCCTTAAATCTAGGGCTCCCCTTTTCCCTCCCTGCTCCAAAGCAGTCAGTCAACACAGATGCTTGGGACTTTGCTTGGGGAGCAGTTTCAGGAAGAAGGCTTTGTAGTGACAGCATTCTGAAGGAAGGGACCTTAAGAAAGGGATTTAGGAACGATAAGTCCAGGATGGGCCTCCAAGGGCCATCCTTTTTTGTTACTAGGAATAACCTGGAGTAAATCCTCCTCCCTTCTTGGCCTTAGGGGACGTTTTCTTGGTCCCCTGGGCGAGAAACTCTTGGATAACCTGCGAGATTAAGTGTAGCTGATTTCTGGCAGGGAAGGGGATGCCTTGTGGAAAGGGTTCTTCCTGCCAGGAAATGAATGAATCCCTTTTCCACTATTGCCAGAATCCAGCAATCTGAAGTTACTTTTTTCCAAAGGGGAAGACCACGAGAGAGGCAGGATGAGAGGGGAAGATGGTTGGGGCAGTCGCACATTATTTGTCTTGAAAGGGCTGCCTCGTGGTAGGTTGAGGAGGGGCAGTGCTTGGGAGGGTGCCTTCCTGGACCCTTTTCTATGCCTAGAAGTGGAAGAGGTGGATAGAGCAGGGGCTCTTCTGACAAAGGTTTTTGCAGGGTAGTTCCTGTAAAATTTAAAGACTGGGGAAAAGTACAGTTTTGTACCTACCATAAATGTAGATATTCGAGTGTATACACTGCTGCAGTCATCACACTTGGGGTTATCCTGCCGTCAGGCGGCCCCGCAGTTGGCCCGAGTTCCAAAGTCTTGGTCCGGCATCGGTTTCTGTCACTTCTTCCCTGACGTCAGTGCGCCAGGGGTATACAAGATGCAGCTGACGCCATTTTCTTCAGTTTTTCTTGCCCCAGATGTCAGGTGCCCCCAAAAAGGTAGGCAATGTAAATTGCTAATAAAACACACATAAGAAAAGCAATCAAATACTTTATGTTACCAGCGAATACTTCCCATAGGCAGCAAAGGGTAGAATACTAGGGTAAGTAACAGCAAGTAAGAGGGGAAGGAGGAAGGGTAACCTGGACTGCAGCAGTGTATACACTCTAACATCTACATTTATGGTAGTTACAAAACTGTACTATGTTCATCGTGTTACACTGCTGCAGTCATCACAATTGGGTAGAATCCCAAAGCAGAGGTAGGGTGGCTGGTTCTATAAGGCATTAGGGGTGGCTATAAGGCACTGCAGAACTGCAGTGACAAAGCCAGCTCTGGATTTAGAGTAAAGAAGCAGATGGTAACGCTTGGTGAAGGTATGTACAAGAACTCCAAGTTGCTGCTTCCAAAATGTCCTCGGTAGGTACTCCTCTGAGGGAGGCAGTTGAAGTGGCTGTTGCCCTGGTGGAATGAGACCTAATGTTGATAGGTGCAGTTTTCCCATGATGTGTATAGCAGAAACGTATGCAATGGCCTATCCATTTTGAAATGGTCAGTTTTGAAATGGCTTTTCCCTGTGTTCCTGCAGCATATGATACAAACAATTGCTCAGTTTTTCTGAAAGCTTTAGTTTTGTCCAAGTAGAAGCTTAACTGCCTGTGTATGTCCAAGGAATGCAGTAGTCTCTCCCCTTTATTCTGTGGGATTTGGATAAAATGTTGGCAAGTGAATAATTTTGTTTAGAGTCGCACTTGATACCACCTTTGGCATAAAACTAGGGTTTGTTCTTAAAGACACCCTGTCTTGGTGGAATATGATGAAAGGTTCCACTGCCATTAGTGCCTGTAATTCTGAAATTCTTCGTGCTGAGGTTATTGCCAGGAGCAGAGCAGTTTTCAAAAAGACATATTTTAAGTCTGCTGAGTTAGCTGGCTCAAAAGGAGGTAAAGTTAATTTCTCCAAGACAAAGTTGAGGTCCCAAGTTGAAGTTGGTGCTCTACGGGGCGGTCTTATGTTTTTAGCCCCTCTGAGGTACTGTTTTACTAAAGGATGAGAAAAAATTGGTGGATCTGTGTTGTAATTAGCAGAGATGGCAGAGGCATGGATCTTAATGGATGAAAAGGACAGGCCCTTGTCCAGCATCTCAGTCAAGTATTGTAGTATCTGAGGAATATTTGGGACAAGAGGGTCAAGGTTGTGAACCTGGTTCCAGGCACAGAATCTCTTCCATTTATCCGAATAGGCTTTCCTGGTACTAGGCCTTCTGGCCTCCAGAATGACATCCATAACAGCTTTGGAGAGATGCATTGTTTTGCTCGACAAAGGAATCTTCCATGCAGCCAGGTTTAAAGTCTTGAGCTGGCCGTGAAGTATCTGATTGTTTTGCTGAGTCAGAAGTTGTGATATTTGAGGCAAAATCAATGGTGGTCCTTGTGCTAAGTTCTTTAAGATTGGGTACCAGTCTGGGGCAATCAGAATCATCTTTGGCCTTGCTTGTCTGGCTTTTATGAGTACCTTTGAAAGGAGAGGCAGTGGCGGGAAAGCGTATACTTGTAGGTTTTTCCAGCTGAATGAGAGGGCATCCACTTTCCATGCTTGTGGGTGCTAAGTCCTTGTGCAGAATTTCTGTAGCTGGCAATTCATTGGGGATATGAACAGATCTATGTCCGGGCTCCACCATTTCTGTATTATCATCCTGAACATTTGTGGATGTAATTTCCACTCGTGCGGATCCATGATGTTTCTGCTTAAGTCATCTGCCAGTGTGTTTTTCTCTCCTGGCAGGAATTGTGCTTGCAGATGAACTTGATAGGTCAGTGCTGTGTTCAACAAAGTCATGGCTTGTCTGCATAGGGGATATGAATGAGTGCCCCCTTGTTTGTTATGTACCACATAACTGTGGTGTTGTCTGTCTTTAGAGGTAGTTGTCCTGGATGCAGAAGGTCCTTGAAAGCTATAACTGCATTTTGTACAGCTAGCATCTCTTTTTGATTGATGTGAAGATGCCTTTGTTCTGTGGGCCACTTGCCCTGAATACATTTTCCTGCCATGTGTGCTCCCCAGGCATAATCCGAAGCATCTGTTGTCAGTGTTTGCCTGGCTGTGGGTTGAGTGAAAGGCTGTCCCTTGTTGAGGTGACAGGCTTGAGCCCACCATCGAAACTCCTGTTGAAGACCAGGAATAAGTGGTATTACTGTTTCCAAACTGTGACAGTGTTGAGACCAGACACTCTTTAGGTACCATTGTAGTTTCCTCATATGCAGTTTTGCATATGGAATTAGTAGTATGCAAGTTGCCATGCAACCCAAGGCCTGCAGAATTTTTCTTGCAGGGAGTTGAGTTTTTGTTGCCATCAAATGGAAATATTGAGTCAGTTGTCCTTGCTTGTCTGGCGTGAGATAAGCCATCTGGGCCGTTGTATTTAAGCTGGCACCCAGTAATATTATCTCTTGTGAGGACACTAGTTTTGATTTCTTTTCGTTTACTGTGTACCCTAGGCAAATTAGCAGTCTTTTTACAAACGCCAGATGCTCTAGAAGAATGTCTTTGCTCTCTGCTTTAATAAGGCAGTCGTCCAAATATGGGTAAATTTGAATTCCTTTTTGTCTGCAAAATGCAATAACTGGTGCCAGGCATTTTGTAAAGACCCTGGGCGCAGTAAATAAGCCAAAGGGCAGTGCAGATAATTGGTAGTGCATTGAACCTGCTAAGAATCTGAGGTATCTTCTGCAATTTTGTCTGATAGGGACATGCAAGTATGCCTCCTTGAGGTCCAATGTTACGAGCCAAGCTTTCTTGCCCAGCATGGGAAGAAGCTGCTGTAGTGTCAACATTTTGAATTTTGGAACATCCAGGTAAGTATTTAGGGAACAAAGATCCAGAATAGGCCTCCAGGCTTTGTCCTTTCTGGGAACCAGAAAGAGTCTTGAGTAAAATCCTTGTCCTTGCTCCTGTGCTGGTACCTTTTGAACAACTCCCATGTCCATGAGTGCTGTAATCTGCCATTGAGCCTCTGCCCATTGATTTGGTGGCAGATTTGGCATTCCTTTTAACCTTGGCAGAGTGTGAAAGTGGAACCCGTAACCTTGAGACACAATATTGAGAACCCATTTGTCCTGGGTGATTATTTTCCAATTGTGACTGAAAAGTGCCAGTTTTCCTCCCAAGGGGGCTGCCAAGAGAGATGTTTGGCAGCTGTAGTGGGAAGTCATTGGGTCTGCTTTTTATAAGTTGAGGCCTGTCTTCCCCTTCTTTCTGGGTTGAAGCACCCCATTTGTCAAGGCCTTAAGTACCTTGTGGTTGACCTCTGCCTCTTGGACGTCTGTATCTTCCCCTTTGAGGTCTGTCTGAAAATGGAAAGGACCAATTCTTTGTTGGCCAATTTCTGCTAAATCGAGGAGGCTGAACCTGTAAGAAATTGTTCACTGTTTGCACAGATTTTGCTTTATCCTCCATTTTCTTTAAATACCTCTTCTGCCTTAACTCCAAATAAAACATCCTGCTGCAAAGGTGCATCCAATAATTTTGCTTTAACATGATCTGGTAAGGTCTGTTCTTTTAACCAAGCATGTCTTCTAATGACGGACCCTGTAACTGCTGCTCTACAGGAGGCCTCTAAGGAATCAAAACCACATTGCAAAGTACGTTTTCCCACTTGTTCAGCTGCATGCAATAAATCCTGCATTTCCTTATAGTTAGGAAGATGTGAATTTGAAAGCATTTTTTGTTTCAGCTGAGACATCAAATATTGCTGATATTTAAGCATGTGAAACTGGCAATTTAGTGCTCTCATTGCTAAAGTTGCAGATGTGTATACTTACTTTCCCCAGCTGTCTAATGCCCTGGAATCTCTGTCAGAGGGGACTGGATTTTTTGCTGTAGAGGCCTTTACCCCTTTGGGACCCTGGGAAATAGTTTCAGGGTCAGCAACAGGGCTTTTATAAAGGAATTTGTGAGAGTCAGGGACTCTGTAATATCTGTCTGGCTTAACTGGAGCTGGAGGTAAAGAATCAGGATTTAAGCTGGATTCAGCATACACATCATCCACAATATCTAACACTGGCGGAATAGGAAGGGGTCTGTGTTGAGGTAATAAAAAGAAATCTCCGAGCCTTTTCTTGGTTCTGAGTAATCCTGGCCCTCCCAATGGAAATGCTCCCGCATGGTATGTAAGGTTTCCCCAAAGTAGTCCTCTAGCGGAGAGGCTGAAGGAATGGATTCCTCAGCATCAGAATCCTCATAAGGGGGGTAAAGAGTATCCTTGGTTAGAGGATGAATCTGAGGAGATGGACACCTGGTCAGATGAGTCATAGTCTGCATCCTGTCTCAGCCTTTTATCAGGAGAAGGGTGGGACCCCCTGATCAGAGTAATTAGGTCTTCGGCCATTTCAAGCATCTGTTTCTTAGGCATGGAGGCCTGTGCTGGTGAATGCTAAAGTTGTTTCTTTGTTTTAGATTTAGCAGAAGATTTAATGGTTAACTGAGTAGGCCTGAAAACACCCTCTGAAGCTGCGGGTTGTTCAGCTACTCCGGAGCCCTCTGAAGGGTTAGTCTCGGTAGGTCTCAAGTCTGGTGTATCCAAAGGCCCAGCCATCTCCATGTGGGAGTCAGAGGCGGCCTGTAGTTCTAAAGAAGCAGTCGTCAGGGGCTGCGAAGGCACCTCGCTGAAAACCGGAGAACCGGCGACTGGCATAGAAGAGGCTTCGTTGTCAGTTTTGGGCCTCGGATGCCTGTCCTTGTATTTGCGTTTTGTGTATTCCGGTCATCGGTAGTTCCGACGGAATGGTGTAATTTGATTTTGCCCGACATTATTTTGGCAGAAAATTCAACAGACGTTTAATAGTGCGCTTGTTAAACCTAGCACAAAACAGACAACCAGTGACGTTGTGGTCTGGGCCTAGGCATGGGATACAATAGGAATGGAAATCCTTATGAGGTATTTGCTTCCCACAAGAAATACAATTATTAACTTTTACTGACGTCTGTCTGAGGCAAGAAAAAGTTTCCCCAATGGGGTACTTAGCTTTGTAGAAGACTTCGGTTCTGGATTTGGAATGAAAATCTCAGGAGTCGGCCGACCGGCACTTGCGAACTGCTTTTGCATCGGGCACAGCGCGACAAGAAAGACTGAAGAAAATGGCGTCGGCTGCATCTTATATACCCCTGGCGCACTGACGTCAGGGAAGAAGCGACAGCAACCGACGCCGGACCAAGATTTTTGGAACTCGGGCCGACTGCGGGACTGCCTGACAACAGGATAACCCCAAGTGTGATGACTGCAGCAGTGTAACACTATGAACATCTAGAAACTGTTTTTAGGTCCTGAAGCTCCTTACTTTTACTGTTTTTTTCCCTGGAGGCTTTTAAACAGTTCAGCAGACAGTTTGCCAAAGAGGAATTTGTTGTCCAGTGGAGCATCCAAAATCTTAGTTTTGAAATCTTCAGGAAGGGGCTAAAGCTTAAGCCAGGAGTACCTGCAGAGAACAGAAGCGGAGGTTGTGGATCTAGCGAAGGCCTCAGCAGCATCACAGCTGCACTTTAGAGTGTGTCTGGCCACCTGATATGCCAGGAACACCTTAGATGCTACCTGAGATTTGTTGGGACAGTCAGGCATGGAGGACAGCAAGGAGGATACCAGAGAGTCAAATCTAGGACATATTTGACCACATCGGGGTCTGGTAATTGATGGCCCTAATCTGGACTGTGTCTAGGGCCATTGCAATGACTGCAAGATCCACCACTGGTGGCTTTACGAGGAATTTGTGCTCATCAGGGACCTTGTAAAAACAGTCAGGTCTTTTGGGAGCTGGTAGAGGAGATTCTGGAGTCTTTGATACTGATGCAAATGCATCTAGGTAGGCTGGAATCACAGGAGTGATAGTTGAGGGGGGAAGGTGATAACACCTGGAGTAACTCAAAATACCTCTTTTGGACTTCTGTCATATGGGTTGCATCCCACTTGAAGTACTCCCTCACTTTAGTAATTGTTTTCCCAAAAATGAAGTCTTCGTGGGGGGGGGGGGGGGCTCCCTCAAGGGAGTCCTCAGCTTCTCCTTTAGACTACTACTCCCCAGTTATCTGTGAGGAGTAGGTGACAGACTCATCTGATGACGATGAAGCGGAGTCTTCCTCCTGGGTGGGAATAGGGTGAATGGAAGCAGCTGAGGCTGGCCTGGGACTGAGTGCAGGCAATGTGGCAGCAGGAGAGGCTGAAGGCCTAAGGCCCATGAAGGCCTGCAGCAAGGACTGGAAAAAGTTATTCCAGTCTGGTTGTTCCTCAGAGGAAACAGACAAATGCTTAGTTTTTTGTTTTCTCTTGAAAGGAGTGGATTTAGCAGAGACAGAGGGCCTAGTATCAGGGATTTGGCCTGTAGGAGATCATTCTGATTCCTAGACTGCGGGTGGGTGTCCGGTGGAGCCTGATTCCCCCATGACCTCGGCCGAAGCAGACAGTGGAACAGAGGATGTGTCTACTGGCGCTTCCGAGGCAGCTTCCAGATCCATACGTAGGGCTAGGCATTTTAACCTCTGGTTCCAGAGGTAAAGTTTTAAGGCTGCCAGACGACTATGGAGAGTTTTCGGTACAAACAACTGTCAGATAGTACAGGTGGTGTGGTCATGTTCTTGGCCTAGGTAGAACAAATAAAGTTTGTGCGAGTCTTTGTGCGGAATTTGATGTTCACACCTACAAATCCCTTTCTAGCAGACATCAGCTAAGAGGTAACCACAAACAACCTAAGCTCAAGCAAGAAAAAGGTTTTCCCAACAGGTTACTTATCTTTAGACATCTTGAAGACAGCAGAGCAAAGTGATCAATCTGACGTTCAACTGCGGCAGAGAAGGTCTGAGTTCTGAGATCTGTGTATGCAGCCATCACATTTAAGGACCCTGTTTATGGCCCCACGTGTGACTTCCCACACACCTTGCAGCAACCAGGCTTAAGCTTTTGCACTGGAGCCGAACGTTCGGGTTGCCTGAGGCAGAGGAACCCAAAGTAAGAATACTGCAACATGGGAACAGAAGGACATCTGATCGTTTCTCTCTCTGCCTGCTCCATTTGTGGTTTCAAAAGGTAACCACCTCTCTTTGAGATCATGCCAAACTCATCAAGTCCCCTCCCCCTTTTCCTGGCATCCTAATGGAGTTTTTATATACTACAGAATAAAATAGTGCTATTTTTAAAAAGATCCTATCAGAGCTTAAGCTTTCTGTCAGCGTCCCTTTCCATAGTGTGCTTGCCATGTAAGTTTGTCATGTTTTAAATATATATTTTTAGCTAAATGTGGTCCGACTATGCAATACTGTGGCTGGAATTTCTTGACTTCCATGTGTTACACTTTTAGCTTTGCTCTTTGTTTACAACAGTTTAATCAATTATGAAAACTTGTCTTAATCATAATACTTAAATGCAAGAAAGCTCTTTGTTGCTCAAGAAGTAATGTTAACTAGCAAGTGCTCTTTGACACAGAATTATTTACCTCACACTGTACTGAGAGCTGGTATGTACATTATACTTGCAGACAGGCTGCTATAGTCCATGTGCTTTTTAGCCATTTCCCTGCTGGGCTTATGCTATATGCTTGTTTCTTCATTTTACTTGCTTGTATGATCAAATGCTTGGGATTAGTCTGCTACTGACTAAATACAGTACCCAATATTTGCCACTATCTACCTGCTGAAAGATTTTGCCGGTCTCCATCTATATAGGGCATTTTTTTTTCGCTATCTATACAGGCATTTTTTTTTTTTTTAGCTCTGAGTTTTTAACACTGGTGTAAAAAAGAAGTTATGTCTTACCATAACGTTCCATCGGAGTTGATCTTCCAGTCATCACTGATGGATTTGGTTCTGAGCCCTGGGAACAGAGTCGGCCAAATACCAAGCTCGCGTACAGCAAAAACTCTCGAGCTAAGCTGCTACCCACAATGTCCTTCTCCCAGTTACCTCAGATTGAGTTTGCATGCTACATATAGAAGAAAACAGAGGCCATTTCTGCGCAGTAACTCTGAAAACACCACAAGGGCCCAGAAGATCCACCAGGAGCGTTTGGTGGGGGAAAGAGGGAGGGTGTGATGACTGGAAGAAGAGCAACAACTCAGATGGAACGTTATGGCAAAACATAACTTCTTTATCTGAAGTTGTTATTCTTCCTATTCATCAATGATGGGACAGAGTTCCCAAGCTACTTGGAGAACCTGGGTGGCCCTTATGGAAGAACATTCCTGAGAACCATTGAGCAGAAGGCTGCTCTTCCCCTGGAGATTAAATCCAATTTGTAATGTTTGATGAAAGTATGGGGTTTAGTCCAAATGGCTGCTGCGCAAATGTCATCCATGGAAGCTCTGGAGTGAAAAGCAACTGAAGCTGCGATGGCTCTCGTTGAATGAGCTTTGATATGACAAGGTTTAGATTCATTCGCTAAGGAGTATGAAAAAGCAATACAACCTCTTGAGACATTTTGATAAAGTAACCTTTGATACAGCACATCCCATTCTTGGACCAGAAAAGGAGGTGAAAAGTTGATCCGACTTGCAGAAAGACGTAGTCCTGTCCAAGTAGAAACGTAGCTGTCTATGTACGTCCAATGAATGTAGACAGTATTCTCCCTTGTTGGAATAATTTGGGAAAAACATGGGAGTTCAATGGACTAGTGAGTAGAGAAGTCAGACACGACTTTGGGGAGAAAGGATGGATTAGTATGAAGAAATACTCTTGTCTTTATGGAAGATTAGATACGGGCTCTTGATGCAGAAGGCTTGTAACTCAGATATCCATCTGGCCGATGTGACCTCTACCAAAAACAGAGATTTCCACAATAGGAATTTAAGATCACATGTCGCAGCAGGCTCAAAAGGGGGTAGAGAGAGAGACTGCAGTACCAGAGAGAGATTCCAGGTCTCTGCAGGTTGCCTGATAGGGGGTTTGCTATGGAAAACTCCCTTGAGAAAAGTCTTGCAAAGGCAGGTGGAGATGATTGGAATGCCATCTGAGCAGTTATGAAAATTGGAGATAGCTGCTAAATGGACTTGAATAGTAGAAGCTGATGCCCCATCGTCAAACAACTCAAAGGTACTGAAGTATAGCAGTTGTAGGAGTTGAAAAAGGGTCTAGCATCCTATTATTAGACCAGATAGCGAACCTTTTCCATTTGTCTCTGTAGAGTTTTCTGGTGTATGGTTTATCGGAGGCCAGAATAATATTGCGGACAGGTGAAGAGAGGGTTTCCTGCCTGGCGACTAATGGAAGTGGAGAAACCAAGCTGTCAGCTTGAGAGTGGACAGATTTGGGGGAGTCAGCACTTGTGGGTGAGATATTAGGTCCTGACGAGTGTCCAGGATTCAAGGAGGTTGTAATAGCTGAGGCCGGAAGAAGGGGAACCATACTTGTGGCCAGAAATGGGCAATGAGGATCACTCTGCATCTCAACCGAATTGCTTTCTTTAGAAATAGGAGTATCAAAGGTAACGGCTGAAATTTTCTGCAGTCATGTTTGGGTTGAGAGACCACTCGTGTGGACGGAGGATGCATATGCTCAGCCTGTCCGCAATCATGTTGGAGCTCCCTGGTATATGCGTTGCTCTCCGAAAGTGGTTGGAAGCTATCGCCTAATGCCAAATTCTCATGGCCTCTTGACATAGGGGGTAGGATTTGGTCCCTCCCTGTTTATGTACCACACTACAGACATATTGTCCGACTGGATTGCAATCATTCCCAACGGAAGGAGCGGATGAAGTGCCTGCAACACTAACAGCACCGCTCTCAACTCCAGGACGTTGATATGCAAGTTGGCCGTTGGCCTCCAAGCTGGACCATGTGCCTTGGACTGTATTTCCCTGAAAATGCCCCCCACCCAATCAGGGAAGCATCCGTGGTTACTGTTGTGTTAGGTTGAGGAGTCTGAAAGGGGCAGCACCAAATATTTTCATCTGCTCTCATCCACCAAAGAAGATCTTGCTTGCAGGAACTGGTGAGGAGGATCTGTGAGTTTAGAGGATGAAGACTGGATACCCACTGGGACAAAAGGAGCCATTGTAACAGTCTCATATGCAATCTTGCCAGGGGAACAATCGGGATGGCTGCCGCCATAGACCCCAGAGCCTGTAGAACTTCCCTTGCTGACACCTTCCTTCGACAGAGTATCACTTGTACTTGCAATCTTTACCTCTGAAGTCTGTGAGGTGGGAGAGAGACCTGGCTTGTTTGAGTATTGAATACTGCTCCTATAAATTCCAATTGTTGGGTAGGATGAAGATTGGATTTTTCCCAGTCTATTGTGATGCCTAGAAACTCCGCCAGTGATAGAGTGTAGCTGAGGGCCATGACCAGTAAGCATTTGGTGGGGGCGGAGAAGAGCCAATCGTCTAGATATGGAAACACCTGGAATCCCTGATGTCTCAGACGAGCTGTTACTACTGCTAGGCATTTCGTGAACACGCTGGGGGCCATCGAGAGACCGAATGGCAGGGCTCTGAATTGGTAATGATTGGCTCCCAGCCGGAAGTCCATTTTAATGTGGTAATATGCATCCCGGAGGTCTATCGAGCACATCCACACACCCTCCTGAAAAAATGGGAGAATGGATTGTATTGTGACCATGCAGAATTTGGTTTGAACCACTGATTTGTTTAGTTGGCCGAGATCCAAAATGGTTCTCCAGTCCCTGGTCTTTTTTGGCACTAAAGAGAATCTTGAGTAGAAACTGGATCCACACTGGTCTGAGGGGATTTGTTGGGTGACTCGTTTTTGACACAGCTCTCTTCTCTGAAGCTGCTTCTTCCCTTTGACTGGGTGGAACATCGGGAAGGCATTTTGGAGGTTTTGGGTAAGATATTAGAGGGATGTAATAACCTCTGAAAATTATTCTCTGCACCCACTGATCATTTGTAACAGAGTGCCAGGCAGCTTGGTGCAGAGAAAAACGAGCCTCAACTGCTTCCACAGGAAAGCAATAGGGCAGCAATTCAGGAGCACTGACAAGGTCGTCTGGAGAAAGAATCCCTGGAGTCCTGGTTTCAGGGACCCCGTCTGCCCCTAAAGGGGAGTCTTCCACTACTGGAACCCCCTCTGCCTCTAAGGGAATCTTCACCACGTGCACTGCGGAAAGGGCCTTGAGATTTTTTGTGCCATACCTTTCCACTCCTCTGGTTCCTGGAGAAAGAACGCTGAGGTATGGAAAAATAAATGCCAACAGCAGACAACGGTTTTCCGTCTTGCTTGCACCAGCTAATGTGTCCTTCACTTTGGAACTGAACAAAGCAGATGGCTCGGCTAAGGTGTCCTTCACTTTGGAACCGAACAAAGCGGACGGTTTGATAGGAGCGTTCAAGAAGGAAGATGGAGTCCGCAAGATCACAAATGCGCATCCAGGAGTGGCATCTCATAACTACACCTGTACCCGCAGCTCTAGCCACCCCTTCAGTTGCGTGGGACAGCAACCTCATGGACGAGTTCGAGATAGACTCTAGGGTAGCAAGCTGACAAGCAACTTTATCGCGTGCCCTGTCAGAAACTTGACTCGCGAGGGTTCCAGAGAGTTCAGAGATGAGATCCCTTTGGAGCCTCGTAAAATGTGCCAAATAATTCAGAGACCTGACTGCAAAGGTCGCTGAGGCAAAGACTCGCTTCCCTAATCTGTCCATCGCCCGGGACTCTCTGTTGGGTGGAAAGTAGGACTTTTCTCTGCAAGGTCCTTTTTTGTGGCAGCCACCACCACCATAGCATGTACTGGCAAGCCTAACGGGGCTGTTCCTCTGGTGGGGAAAGTATCTTGTCCGGTCTCCGGGGGAATGGCCTCAACGGAACCAGGGTTCTTTCACGCACACTGCACGATGAGCTGGACTAACTCATCGGCAGGTGGGGTCCCCCAAGAAGTAGAGGGCAGAGAGCGGAAAGCCTGGAATACGGACTCCTCCGAAGAAGGATTGGAGGGCTTAGTCACCCCTCGGCTTCAACATTTCCAGGATGTCTCCAAAGGAGACATAGTCAGGGGCTGACCATAGGGACCCTTCCCCATCATCGTAATCTGTATCCTCAGTGAGGGACTCCTCCGAGGAGTCCAGGTGTTTCCTCTTACACGCCCACTTCCGAGGAGATTCTTCAGTGGGAACATATGAAGAAAACTCAATGTCCTGGTGAGGTGGCCCGTGATAGCTGTAGCTCAGAGGGAAGGCCTGATGTAGGAGGAGCACTTCCAGAAGCAAGCACTCTATCATCCGGAAAGCAGGTCCACTGAAGAGGAATGGGAGTGCGGAACTGAGGAAGATAATCTCAGTACTGGGGTCAGACCCCGCTCCACGCAGCCCACTCCTGGGGACGCAGCCTCAAGCAATACCAGGGCAGGTGTCGCCCCCGGATCCGAAGGAGGAACCAATTAAAAACCTGTAACCGTACTGGGAGCAGAGGGTCCCCCCCCCCCAAGCATGAGATTGAGGAAGGGATGGTTCCGAAGGAACCAAAACCCAAAGGGGGGGCCTCGAAGCCTCAGAGAGTCACCATCAGCGCCGAGGAAAGGGTTCCCACCAAGGACGTCGAACTATGGGCTTCGGAACCGAAGGATCCAAGGGAGGAGAATAAGTGTGAGTCATGGGGGCAATAGACCCAAAACCCGGAGTGGGATGGATTTTTTAGAAAGTTTGTAATCCCCCTGGCTGTCAACTGATCAGACACACCACATCCAATTCAGATAGACTCCTGGTGGACCTTACCGACACTCTGGAAGGGGAGTCAGGTCGGTCCAAAAAAGGGCTATAAGCTTGTCTTGAAAACTGGTCCAAAGATGGGGAGTAATGGGTCCGTGGTGTAGGAAAAGTTGGCACCGAAGATTCAACTTTGAGACAGGCAGAAGAGGCACCATCGGTGCTGAGAAAGGGCTCGGAGCTGAGGCGATAGCTGGAGTGTAAGTCATTATCGGCTCTGAAGAGATAGTCGGGATCGACTTTAGAGCGGAGAGGGGCGAGGTCGGTCCCGAGGTTACAGAAGGCAAGAAGGCTAGAGCTGTTACCACACTTGGAACCGCAGAAGTCGGTGCCAAAGGTGGCGCCGATATGGAAGTCATAGTAATGTCCACAAAGGCCACTGGAGCTGAACTCTGAACCGAAGTGGTCGGAGCCGAGGGAGCGATCTTGTGCTCCGTAGAAGGCTTGTGGGCATTATGCTTGTGAGGCTTACCCTTATTGGCCGGTGGAGAGGGATCAGAATGAGGATGTTTCTTGTCCTTCGATGGAGGGGTTGAGACCTCAGACACAGAAAGGGCCTCTGAAAAAGGTGAAGAAAGCAGGCCTTTCAAAAAAAGTTTATTTTTCCTTTCATTCAGCATCCACGGACTGAAACTGAGACAAATCTGGCAAGGAGGTTTCAGAGACAAGTGGGAAACCCCCAGACAATAGACACAATCATCATGCAAGTCGCTGTTGGGGAGTTTGCCACTGCAGGAAGTGCAATGTTTGAATCCCTAAGTCCCTTTTGTTTTCAGACATATCCAGTATACAATCCAACAATCCAAAAGGTTATAGAAAGAGACGAGAAGAAATACCAACAATGGTATTAAGAATACCACGAGGGCAGAGCTAGGTATAGGTAACAAGGTAGAAAAAAGAAGAGAAAAAATTTCCAAAATACAATAAATTTTTAGAAAATACAACACTTAGCTGGAGAGCTCGGTGAAATGCTGCTATATGACTGTGCAGCAAACGAGATCTGAAGTAACTGGGAGAAGGGCATTGTGGGTAGCAGCTTAGCTCAAGAGTTTTTGATGTACGCAAGCTTGGTATTAGGCCGACTCGGTTCTGAGCCCATCAGTGATGAATAGGAAGAAGATTAACAACTTCAGATTTAAACTTTATGTAGCTTGCTGCTTAGATGACTGACTAGTTAGCCTACCAAGTTTAATTCAATGTAAATTACTGCTAGTTGATTTAGTCGACATCTCTTATATGTACATATTGTTTTAACTGATTTTTTTTTTCAAAAGTATATTAGCTTTTACATACTCTCTGTGCATTTCTCTGTTCACTTTGCCTACAATTCAGACATCTCACCCTGTCCTACTTGCATTTCCCCTCCCTTAAAACTGTTTCTCTTATCTTCCTTTCAGTCCCCATACTACTGCACCACAGTATTTATGAATGCTTTAGCTGGCTGGACTGTTTCCTTTGTACAAGAATCTCCGCACTTCAGCAAACACTGCAATAATATATGTCTAGTGTATGCTCTGAGTTATCAGGTTCTGTGAAACATTTTATGTTAGCATTTTTAAATCGGTGGCTTGCACACCACGTGGACCTTCTCTTACACTCCTCTCCTCCCTTAGAGATATTTTTTTGCCTTTCTCTACACTCTGGCTGTGGTCACACTTATGGAAAACAATT
Source organism: Protopterus annectens (assembly GCF_019279795.1). Taxonomy (NCBI): domain Eukaryota; kingdom Metazoa; phylum Chordata; order Ceratodontiformes; family Protopteridae; genus Protopterus; species Protopterus annectens. Next base: position 593,115,176 of record NC_056730.1, on the reverse strand, counting down.
CCAAGTAAACTGTAACTAATCTCAACAAGACTAACTTCTCCCACTACTCTGAACGAAACGGTTTGCATTTTTTAACATCTAACAGCACTAAGGTACTGACCTGGTGCGAAGTACAGTAACTAATCATTTTTCTTTCTGCCTGTTCTATTTTTGGTTTCAACCTACTCCTTTCTGACTCACTCCACTCCCCTACCCCCAATTCCCACCAACCCCCACACACACTACATTTATACTCTATCCACCTTGACTTATCCCCAGCTCCAACCACTAAACAACCAAACAACTTCTACACTCAACTAACCACACCCCAACCTGCTGAACTTCCTAAACCACTCCCAAACAACCTTTACCACACACTACATCTTCTCCTCCCCCACACTAACACTCATCTGTAACCAACCTCTGCTACCCTTAGCACAATACATCTTTCTACTGCAACCCTGTTTACCTTAACAATCCCACTACTGATAGTTATTCTCACCTTACCATCAATCCTCATTTTACAGCTCCTCCACTGTCATAGTCACATCACTCCATATCATGCTTCTCATTTACCTACCCCATCAATTTTCCCTCTCTCATTAACTACATATCACACTAAATTATCACACAAACCATCACCCACACTTACCCATACCCTTGATGACACTACTCAGTCATATTCAATCTCTCCCCTCCTTATATAACTTCTCCCACATACATTTCCTCAAAATCAGAATACTATCTCACATCTCCCTCTCCCCTAACCATAAGCTAAAATTCTACCTATTACGCTTACTCCCCTCAACTTACCCTATTTGCAAGAATTCTTCTGCTTGCTGGAGATACTAACCCAAACACTGGTCCATCTACTTCGCTGCCCAGCCCCAACCATCCTCCACCATTATCTGCCCCCCACCTCCTTACTCCATCCTCCCCACTCCTCTTAGACCTCCAAAAACTTAACCATTCTATCAATAGGCATACAAAGCATACTCAAAACCAATGAACGCCATTCATGAACCACCCATAACACTCCACATATCTTAACCCTATCTGAGACCTGGCTAAAACCACATATCTCTAATAATGAAATCCTACCTTCCAGATACATCTACTGGCTGGACAGAATCCAAAAAAGGGGGAGGTTTTGCCATTCTCTATTCTGAACAACTTAACCTCTCCCCCATCTACTCCTCTCCCAAACTTCCACACTACAGAACTGTTAATACTAAACTGTCATTTAAACTCCCATACAAAATTTGCTATTGCTTCCAATTAAATCCCACCAGGTAAAAACATCCCCATACTTGAACACAAATTATTATGGATTTCACACAACATACCCCTATGAAACAGTTATCCTCGACTATGTAAATATAGACTGGAAAATACTTAGTACAGACTAAAACTCAGCATAAACCTTCACGGCTTCAATAAACTTAGGACAACCCTCACACACATGAATAAAAACTCGAATACCTGCTTTATCCTTGACTGGACCCTCACAACGGATCCTAATCTCTATCACAATCCCTGTACTCTATCCGATACCACAAGTGATCCTCTGCCCACCCACATCCAAAGACACTCTCTCCAACTGTACAGGTCTAACGTATAAAAAGGCTGCCACAAACTCTCCAGTTCTAATTCAGTTACATTTAATAATGGACTCTCCTCCATCAAAAGATCCTGACCGTCACCTTCCCCTCAATAACGCAGTACTAATATTCAACCACATCCTTCTAGATATTCTCAACTCCCAAGCACTCCAAGGAAAATGAGGACAAAATCAAACTATGTCCCTGGCTTTCAAAAGACACCCGCTTCCTTATGCATAAAAGTAGTAATGCTTGGAAATCCTGGCTAAAAACAAATGCACTACACACCTTCAAAACTACAAACAACTCAAAAACTGCACCAAAAAACAAATTAAACAAGAAAAAAAAATTCTACAACATCCAAACAAACCACTACTCAAATCCCCCAAAATTCTGGAGTACCATCAACAAAATGATTCACCCAGGGAAGTCCTATTACCCCAAATCCCTACCCAAACACAGCATAAGAAACCACCACCCTTTTCAACTGCAGCTTTGACTCTGTCCGCAAACTAACCCACATTGACCCGAACACCTATCCCTCTACCCCTCCCCTTCAATATACCAACAAAATCCCCTTTTCACTTAAAACCAGTCTCTAAAGCCTACATAAAATCACCCCTCCATAAACTGAAATCATGTTCTCCCTCTACCGATAATTTAACAATCCTTCTTTCTAAAGTTCGCCGTAGATTCAATAGCCTATCCAATTTCTATACTAATAAATAGATCAATCCAAGAATCCATAGTCCCTGACATCTGGAAATCATTCTATACTATACCTTTACACAAAGGAGGAAACTCCAATGACCTTTCAGATTACAGATCCATAGCTATTCTTTCCCCACTTTCAAAAATCATTGAATAATGTATACACACTCAGCTTCTCAACTTTCGAATCCAAGAAAACCTTCTGACAACTACCCAACATGGCTTTCAACCAAACCACAGTACTGCTACTGCCCTTATACCTTTTACTCGTACTGTAACTGAAACTAGAAACAACCAATTTGTCTCGTCTGCGCCTAGACCTCTCAAAAACCTTCTATGCCATATCACACTAAGCGTCTAACAAAACTATCCAATCCCAACCTCTCATCGTCCACTCTTGAATGGTTCTCTAGCTACCTTACCAACAGGCTACAGTCCATTAGATAGATAAAAAGGGAGCGCAGGAGTTGTGCTATCCAAACAGGAGTCCCCCCCCCCCGAGCTCCATTCTTGGACCCATACTAGTCAACATTTTTACTAACAACCTACACACATCCTACAGTCCACTCCCTCTCATTCAATATACAGAAGACGCTACTCTTAATTCCCAAATGCACACATACTTACCCAAAACTCATTCCTTTCTGTTGAAGGATGGCTTAAGGAAAACTAGCAAATTAAAAAAAAAAATCCTTCTCTTCCTTCCAAATTCTCTCTCTCATCACATATCTAAACCAATATAACCAATTCGAAGAACTCTTCCCATCACTGTCACTCCCTACACACCCTAAACTGGCTAGAACTCCACAACCACCTAAAGTACCTACAACTTACAACAGCCCACAAACTCATCTATAAACCAGCAGAATGCCCCTCTCTTGTTAAATCTCTAACACCCTACACACCTACCCGTACCCTGAGATCCACACGCCAAAACCTCCTGCATGTACACAAACCCATCCACCCAACGGGTAAACTACTACTATCCCACACTATAGCCAAACTATGGAACAATCTCCCCACACCACTACGTAATATACATAACCACAACAATTTCAAATCCATGCTTCTCTCCCAGCTCTCCTCCAAATGGGAATGTCCTTCACATCCTCCCACCTAAAACTCCCACACTACTAACTCCACATCTAAATCATCATTTCTTTGCCTACTTTAACTTAATTCAGAGATCTTGCTCAGAACACATTTTCATAAATCTTTTGCATGCATGCCTCTGGCCTACCTTACTCATTCTCAAACTTTCATTGTTTGTTTTTCTTATCCATTGTACCCATAATATTGTTTTCCTCTGTAATATTGTTAATTTGTCTCTATTCGTATGTATTTGTATGTCTGTTTGGGGCTTTTCCCCTCGGGTCTCCACTGAAAAAGGGTAATTCTTACCCAGCTGGACCAACCCGGGGCTTTTCCCCTCGGGTCTCCACTGAAAAAGGGTAATTCTTACCCAGCTGGACCAACCCGGTTAACAAATGCAAATAAATAAATAATATCCACCTTTACCATTTCATCACTTAATAACACTATCATTAAAGCATAACTGGCGAAAAATTAAAATTTGACCTCACATTCAGTCTATAAAAAAAAAATACACCAAAAACTTGGATTTACTTTACAGGAATAAAACATTCCTTACTTTAGACTCTTTCTCTGGCTCAGGCATACCCAGCCTACTCTATGCCTCTCCAATCCTAACTAACTTAAAATCAACATTAACTGCAAAGCTCGAATAGCTCACTGGATATTCACATCCCGACTCCACCCCCTGCCCAGAAAACCACAGTGAAAAACTTCTCTAAAGCAAATTTCACACTCCTCAAAACCGAGGTGGAATCCTTCAATGCCCCCAGGCCTGTGGAAAATACGGCCCAGACCGCAGAATCCTTTATAAATGCATTCTATGAACACCTTCAGGAATGCATGGATCATGCAATCCCAAATAAAACCAAGACCCAATCCTCCAAAGGCAGACGTCCTGTCTGGTGGACCCCAGCCATAAACAAACTATACAATAGAAGGAGGAAGCTACTACATGATAGAGCAAAATCCCAAAAAGGGAAGGCATCGCTGATCAGTATTAGCAAAAAACTACGGGCACTCATAAAATCGTCTAAGGCCAGCTTTGAGAGAAAAATTGCACAGGACACTAAGGATAATCACAAGACTTTCTTTAGTTATGTTAGGAACCTGGGTGGGAATTCCCAGATATGCTCAGAATTAGTCCAAAATGACAAAAATACACGAACCCACAGACATTGCCAACATCCTAGCTGACCGGTTCAGCAACCCCCACCAAAGGGCAAATATCTATCCCAGCAGAGTGCTGCCCCCCTGACATCTCAGATGCTCAGGTAAGAGCCGCCCTCTCCAAAGCAAAAAACACAGCATCAATGGGACCAGACGGTGTCCCGGGCTGCGTCCTACATGAACTCCAAGAAGAGCTAAACCCAAACATAAAACTACTGTTCAATCTCAGCCTTACTACAGGATATGTACCCAAAGAGTGGCATACAGCAACAGTGGTCCCTCTCCACAAAGGTGGTGCCTCAGCGGATCCTGGAAACTATCGCCCCATAAGCCTGACTAGCTTGGTCTGCAAAGCTATGGAAAGGATCATCATGGACCTCAAAGATATTGGGGACCTACAGACACTGGATCCTACCCAGTTCGGCTTTGTTAAGGGCAGCTCCTGCCTCTTAAACCTGGTCGATTTCTTTGAAACATTCACCAAGGCCATTGACGAGGGGAAGGTGGTCCACACAGCCTACCTGGATCTCGCAAAAGCCTTCGATACAATACCCCACTCGGGCATTATAGATGAGCTCACCAGCTTAAATATAAACCCCTATGTCACTAGATGGCTTGCAAACTGGCTCAAGGACAGAACCTACATGGTTAGAATTGCTGGAGCCATGTCGGACTCCAAACCAGTTACAAGTGGCGTCCCACAAGGCTCGGTCCTGGGACCTCTCGTTAGGTATATATTTCTCGGAGGTACAAGCCAACACGGAAGGCCTGTGGCTGACCAAGTTCGCAGATGACTGCAAACTGGGTGCCATAATAGACTCTCCAGCCGACACAAGCATCATCCAAAAGGGTCTCACAGAAACAGACAACTGGTGCCAGAGCCATGGCTTCAAGCTAAATGCCAAAAAGTGTATAGTCATCCCCTTTGGCAAAAATAAAGTGCCCACAAATTACCACATAGGTGGTAATCCATTAAGTACAGAAGTAATTAGGGACCTGGGGACCCAAGTTGATAGCAATCTCTCATTTGACAACCACTTGGCCAAAGTGGTTAGAAAAACATTTTATATAGCCCACCTAATCATGAAGGGATTCACATCTAGATCAGGGGAGGTCATTGTGCCTCTTTACTCATCCCTCATCAGGCCCATAATGGAGTACAATGCCCCTTTTGGGATGTACCTTACCAGACACCTGCAGCAACTGGAAAGACCTCAAAATTACCTCACCAAGAGGATCAAAGGGCTCAAACAGATGCCATATGCTGCCCGGTTAAAGAAACTCCAGCTCTACTCAGTGGCATACCGCCTGCTCAGAGGCGATCTGTGCCTGACGTATAAAGCAATGTCCAACCCAGAATTAATGGACATGCTGCACCTCAGAAAATCCAAATCCCATCGAGCTACGTGCTCGAGAGACTTGAACCTCAGCACTGAAATAAATAGGACATGCTGGAGGGACAGATTCATAACCCAGAGGCTCCCTTCACTCTGGAATAAAATCCCAGTCCAGGTTAGGCAGAGTCCCTCATTGACTCTCTTCAAGAGGAATCTTGATGAGTGGATGGGAGATCATAGGTTTACCCCGGGTATCACTTCTGTGTCACTGTTAGACAGAGGTACAGTATACTAACCTCGAAAAAGGGCATAGCAAAATTAATTTAAAATGGGTGGCGAAAGCCAAACACACTCTGGTTAGGCTTATAAATGCCCTAGGGCAGATAGCCTAGTATGAACCTATGAACAAACTTGTAACAAAATTGCAAGATTTGCCACAAATCAACCATACATCTCTCACCACCGACTTGCACTAAAGAACCTACAGTGGCTACAATTCACCCCACTATTAACTTTCACAGCTACACTTACACTTCATACTCAAACCCACTGCCTGCCACTCCCTCTCTTCTCTAGTGTCTTACTATATCCCAAATTGTTCACTCTGACCAACATCCCCTAGAAATTTACAAGCCCAATAAAACCACTGGCAAACTTTTATACAGATGCACTATCTCATGCCTGAAACAAACTCCTTTTAATGTAAGAAACATCACGCACACAAGTCACTCCAAAAAAAGAGCTAAAAAACTTCCTAACTCACGATATGTACCTGCAAGGTCTCTACATCAACCTAACGCTAATGAATTCTCAACTATGGGGTACCTCTGCATCACTCAAATATGTGATATAACAACCTGTACTGCAATTTTAGGTTTCATTCTCTGCTACAATCTATGCAAAAAATGATGTTTCAATTTTGTATTTCTTCCATACTATGTAACAACATATGTCTTAAGATATGTTTCAATTTTGTATTTCATTATATTTCCCATGCCATGTAACAATCATGTCACCAACCTCTTGTTTATTTTTGCTTTTATTGTACTGGAGCTTCGCTCCTTGGGTCTCCACTGAAAATGGGCTTTTGGCTCAGTTGAGCCAACCTTGTTAACAAATGATTAACTTTTAGTTATGTACTTACCATAACTTTAGATGTATGGGATCCATCTCGCCTACATTCTCTACAGATGGGTTCGGAGCCGATCCTCGGCTCCGACTCGGCGCTATACTATAGAACGCAGTCTCTTATTGGCTGAGTTACCTCATATCCCAGGATGCACCACCACTACCTCCCCAGATCTCGTTTGTTCGCACTCATATCCAGAGAGACATACTATTGTCATAACATACTCAGGTCTTTCAAGAGAGGAAAGAAAACAGATTCGGTCCGTCCGGTCTCTCCTGGTCTACAAGGCAGGGGGATGGAGGGTGGGTTATTAGGAATGTAGGCGAGATGGATCCCATACATCTAAAGTTATGGTAAGTACATAACTAAAAGATGTAATGTGATCTTATCTCGCCTACATTCTCTACAGATGGGACAGCGTCCCTAGCACCTAAATCCCGGGTGGCTCATTGGAAAACACTCCTGAGTACTGTGGAACCGAAGGAAGCTCGACCCCTGGATGCCACATCTAATTTGTAGTGAGAAACAAAGGTGTGTGAAGATGTCCACGTGGCAGCCGCACAAATATCGCTAATAGAGAGCTTGGAATGAAAGGCTGCCGAAGTTGCCATAGCTCTAGTGGAATGAGCTTTTACAGGAGCTATGAGCTGCTTGTTTGAGATGAAATAAACGTGAGTGATGCAGTCCCTGATCCACTTGGCAATAGTGCCTTTAGTGATGGCTTTGCCTAATCTGTTATCTGAAAAGGACACAAACAGTTGATCTGATTTTCTAGCTTTGTGTGTCCTATCCAAATAGAAGCGCAATTGCCTGTGCACATCTAAGCAGTGAAAGGTGTATTCAGCTCTGTTGGAATATTTGGGAAAGAAGACCAGCAGCTCCATTGATTGCTGTAAACAGAAACTAGAACAAACCTTGGGTATAAAGGATGGGTTTGTCCTAAGAGATACTCTATCCTTGTGGAACACTAGGTAAGGTGGTTTAACACACAGAGCTTGAAGCTCTGAAACCAGTCTTGCTGAAGTAATAGCAACTAAAAGTGCAGTTTTCCAAGAGAGGAATTTAAGGTCGCAGGTAGCTGCCGGCTCAAAGGGTGGCGAGGTTAAGGCACCTAATACCACATTCAGATCCCACGGGGGTGCAGGTTGGGAAATGGGGGGGTCGTAAAAGCCAAGCTCCTTTAATAAATGCTTTACAAAGCTTGTCGCTCATTAAGGGAGGTTGCACATTTTCATGGAAATTAGAAATAGCCGCCAGTTGTACCTTAATGGTAGATACTGAGCAGCCTTGTTGGAACAGGGAGGCTAACAATTTAAGTACTTCAGATACCGAGGCTGTCATTGGGTCTAATCCTCGGAGCTGGGCCCAAATAGCAAATCTCTTCCATTTACTGCTATATATTTTCTTCGTAGAAGTCTTGTGGGCTGAAGACAAAATGTGTATGACTTCAGGAGCCAGAGAGTGGGTCCTAATTATGGTTGGAAGAGGAGTAGCCAGGCTGTCAACTTCAACGAATGGAGGGACTGATGGAGTTGTCCTGACTGGTGAGTCAGCAGGTCCGGAACTTGGTCCAGAAACCAAGGACCCTCCAATGCATATCTGTGAAGGAAGGGGAACCAGATTTGTCGAGGCCAGTATGGGGCGATTAAAATAATCTTGCTTTTCAAGCGAATCGCCTTCTGAATCACCTTGGGGAGAAGGGGAACCGGTGGAAAGGCGTAAAGCAGACCGGAGGGCCAATCGTGGACAAGAGCGTCCTTGAGGATCCCCCCGAAAGTGGGGTTAGAGTGAAGAAGTGATGACACTTCGCATTGAGGGGGTTTGCAAAGAGATCGCAACAGGGGACTCCCCATCTCGTGAAAATCTGTGTTGTCACTCTGTTGTTCAAGGACCACTCGTGAGGAGAGAGAATAGTTCTGCTCAATCTGTCGGCTAACACGTTGGACTTCCCCGGAATGCGCGTTGCCATTAGAAAACGCTTGGTAGCAATTGCCCAATCCCATACTCTCATGGCCTCTCTGCAAAGGGGATAGGACCTGGTTCCTCCTTGTTTGTTTAGGTACCAGACTACCGACATGCTGTCGGATTGAATGGCAATTGTACCCTGGGGGAGGTGATTGTGCAGTGCTTGCAACGCTAAGAGCACTGCCCTCATCTCCAGGATATTGATATGAAGAAGACTCTCGTCGGGGTGCCACGTGCCTTGGACCGACCTGTCCAGATAATGACCCCCCCACCCTGTCTGGGAGGCGTCCGTAGTCAGCGTGGCAGAGGGGAGTGGCGGAACGAAGGGTCGCCCTTGATTCAGGTTGGGGGTTATCAGCCACCAACGGAGATCCTGTTTGCACGTGTCCGTGATCAGAATGTGGTGACTGAGGGGGAGGTCCTGATAAGACCACTGGACCGAGAGGAGCCACTGAAGTATCCTCATGTGCAACCTTGCCAAGGGGACCAGAAGAATGGTGGCTGCCATGGAGCCCAACAGTTGCAGAACCATTCTTGCTGGAGCGCGACGCCTGAGGAGCAGAGTTCGGACTTGGGACTGTAGTGTATTGATCCTTTCTGCAGGAAGATAGACTCGCATCTGCCTTGAGTCTATTTCTGCACCGATGAACAGAATACGCTGAGATGGTTGCAATACAGATTTTGACCAATTGAAGGTGATTCCTAAGGAATTGCCCAGTGTTATCGTGGCTGCCAAATTTTGCAAGAGTAGATGCCTGGAGGCGACAGTTAGGAGCCAGTCGTCTAGGTATGGAAACACCTGGAATCCTAGACTTCTCAAGTGAGCAGTCGCGACTGCCAAACATTTTGTAAACACCCTGGGGGCTGTGGTGAGACCAAAGGGCAGCGCTCGGAATTGAAAATGACCGTCTCCCAGGCTGAAGCGTAAGTGTCTCCTCGACGCCTGATCCATCAGAATGTGATAGTAGGCGTCTTTGAGGTCTATGGAGCACATCCAGACTCCTTTCTCCAACAGTGGGAGAATGGATTGTAAAGTGACCATCCGGAATTTGGACTTTTTTACAAATCAGTTGAGTTTGCTGAGATCCAAAATGGGTCTTAAGTCCCCGGTCTTTTTTGGCACCAAAAAGAATCTTGAGTAAGTCCCTGATCCGGCCTGGTCTGCGGGGACAGGTTGGATGACTCCTTTTTGAAGCAGCTTTGAAACTTCTTCGGCTGCATGATCCCGCTGACTGGGTGGTGGGTCCGGGATTCTTTGGACTGATGGGGGTGGTTGAAGAAAGGGGATGGAGTAACCTCCGGCAATGATTCGAAGCACCCATTGGTCCTGAGTAATGTTTTCCCAGGCCTTTAGGTGCTTCGAGAAACGATCCCCGACTGGCTCCGGAGCTGCACAGTCGGGCACGCCTTCAGGGATGCTGGAAGGAGGAGGAGCCACGAAAGGACTCGCGGTCTCCAGTGTTGCGGGGGCCTCCGCCGCCTCTGGGACGGCGTCTCCCTGAAAAATTTCCCCCTCTGCCTCTAGAAGGGGATCGCTCTGCTGCGCGCAGTAAGGCTTCTGAGACTTACGGAACCACATCTTCCCTCCCTCCTGGCCTTGGGATAAGGCCTGACAGGAGTGGAAAACGGGCCCCTCGGCAGCCAAGGTCTTACCCTCCTGCTCGCAGCGAGTCAACGTGTCCTTTACCTTGGGACCAAACAAAGAGGACCCATCAAAGGGGGCGTCGGCAAAGGAAGACTTAAAGGCCTCCGCAAAATGACACAGGCGTAACCAGGCTTGTCTCCGAAGAGCAACACCTGTTCCCGCCGCTCTACTCGCCCCTTCGGCCGCATAGGAAATGAGCCTCATGGACGAATTAGCTAATGAGGATAGGGTAGCCAACTGAGAATTAACTGTCTGAGTTAATTGATCAGGTAAGTTACCCGAGAGGGCATCCGATAGCTCCTTGATCAGATCCCTCTGTAGTCTGGTGAAGTGTGCCAAATAATTCAGAGACCTTAACGTAAAGGCCGCTGAAGTAAGAATGCGCTTGCCGTGCCGATCCATGCTCCTAGACTCCTTATTAGGGGATGGATGGACGTCGAAGCCTCTGCCACATCTTGCTGGGTGGCAGATGCCACCACCATAGCATCTACAGCCACACCCTTAGATAAGAACTCCTTGTCCGGGGGTGCTGAAAGAAATTTGTTAGGACGAGCTGGCACCGGTTCCACAGAATCCGGGTGTTCCCACGCCCTTCGAGAGATCAAATCCAGAAGCTCGTCGAAGGGCGGAGACACCCAGGAGGCGGAGGGCTGAGCCCCGAAGGCCTTGAGGAACACCGACTCCTCAGCGGAAGGGGGTTTGGATTGCCAATCGCCTCGGTGTTTAAGGATTTCTAAGATGTCAGCAAAGGAGACATCTTCCGATGACGACTTTGGGGACCCCTCCGCATCATTGAGGTCGGTATCCGACGCGAGGGACTCGTCAGGGGAGTCGACGTGCTTCCTCTTACACAGTCTTTTCCTGGGTGGTTCCTCCGAAGGAGAGTCGGAGGAACCTCCAGGAAGAAGGGAACCACCAATGGGGGTAACCTCAGGCCCAGGGACTCCGCTGTCGCGAGACAGGGGGACTCCAGAAACGCCAGTTACCACATCTAAGGAAGGGGGTGGTGGTGGAAAAGTCGAAGTGGCCAAAGAGGATTTGGCTAAGGCACTTCTCATGGCATCGAAGGCAGGACCCCCAGAATCCTGGGAAGGTACTATCCCCGAGGCCACAACAGCAACAGGCACCCCCGCAGAGAACGCACCAAGAGAGAGGCTCGGAACCGAAAGGGTCGGATCCTAAGCCTCCCCCCCGGGGCCGACCGAGGAAGTTCGTGTACCGAACCCCGACCCAAGGGACGGAGTTGAAGTTAGAGTCGGAGCAGACTCGATAACTTCGACTGGATCCACCAACACCGACTCCAACGGCGCCGAGGCTGTCGGAGAAGGAATGGTAGTAGAAAGAACGGGAATCGGCTCCAAAGCCAACTGGGCAGGAGTCGATATCAATTTAGCAAAGACCGGTGACTGAAAGAGCTTCTGTAGTACCCTGTCTACGTCCGAATCAGACATCCTTGAAGAACGGGAGGAGACCGATCGGGTCCGAGTCGACTTCTTCGCCGGCTCCGAAAGAGTAGGGGACCGGCTCCGAACAGGCTCGAGACGTATCGGCGCCGAGGGAGATCCCACTATTGCAATCTCCCTCGGAGCCGATGTGGACTTCGGCTCCGAAGAGGAAGTGTCTGAGCGGGCAATCCTCATCGGCTCCAAAGTCAGTGGAGCCGATGAAGGTGACCCACCTCTCGATGTCCGAGCTCTCGACTCCAAGGTCAGGGGAGTCGAGGCTGGAGGCATCGAGGCAGACCGTTCCGCCCTCGGCTCCGAAGTCCGTGGAGCCGACGGAGAAGCCTGCCTAGCCTTTTTGGCTGTCGGTTCCGACGGGCTGGTCGGAGCCGACGATTTTTTCTTCTTTTTAGAAGGGGAAGAAGAAGAGGACAATGCTTCCTCAAACGAAGGGGCAATGAGCCCTTTTAAAATCAATTTGTTTTTCCTCTCTTGGAGGACTCGAGAGGAAAAAGCGTGACAAACGCTACAAGACTCCTGCAGGTGTTTAGGGCCTAAACAATAGACACACAGGGAATGATCATCTGTGACTGACATTTTATAACTACACTTGACACATTTTTTGAAACCAGAGGGTCTATGTTCTTTAGCCATGGTTTCGACAATTAACTACACAGACTAGCAAGACAAAAAACACTAACTAACAGCTAGGCTCTAACTTAAACGCCTAAGGTAGGGGTAGGCCCCTCTAACTTAAACGGAACCTTCCTACTCGACAACAAACACAATTTTCCACAAAAAACAATTCAAACACTAACGTACAACAGCGATAGCTGTTAAAACAGCTTTTGGGTGAATTTCAGAAAAAAATCTGACAGAAAAGATTTCAAAGTAGAGGTACTTAGCTCAGCCAAGTCCGAGACCACGTCTATGCTGGAAAGCGGCAAACGAGATCTAGGGAGGTAGTGGTGGTGCATCCTGGGATATGAGGTAACTCAGCCAATAAGAGACTGCGTTCTATAGTATAGCGCCGAGTCGGAGCCGAGGATCGGCTCCGAACCCATCTGTAGAGAATGTAGGCGAGATAGGATCACATTACATCAAATGTTAAATAATAAAATAAATATGTCCTTTCCTTCACTGTTGCAGTATTCGTAACCTTTGGGATTCCCTGACTCAAACAGCTCAACATCTGGCCAATATACAAAAGTCTACTGTTGCTTTAAGGTACGGTATATGTCACATGTATGCGCCTCACATAGCATACAACATAAATGTGGCATCTGGACATTCTCTCCTCATAACGGATTGCCCCAGTAGAACACCAGTCCAAGGAAAACCAAGAGGTAATCAGTATATCTAGAAGAGAAATGGACCGGAGGTAGGAGGGAGGGACTGAATACTGTAACATGAAGGAAAGGATATCTACTGTTATGGTAAGATTTTACACAACTATACTATGTCCTGCCATACACTGGTTGCAGTATTCGTAACCATTGGGAGAGCGCCAAATCTCAAGAAACTTGGGAGGGGGATGGACCAATAGAGCTCTCTAGGAAGCTGTGAAGTACGGCCCTAGCAAAACCAGCTCTAGCTTTGGAGATCCAATCCGACTTGAAGCGCTTGGTAAAAGTATGCACACAAGTCCAGGTAGCTGCTTCAATAGAATTGGTATCAAACCCCTTGAAAAAAGCACCAGAAGAAGCCACAGTTCTAGTATGATCACCCTTTACATAAGGAAGGCTCTTACCATGAAAAGTATAAAGTACAGTTGTGTACACTTACCATAAATGTAGTTGTTAGAGTGTATTCACTGTTGCAGTCATTACATTTGGGTAATCTGCTGGCAGGTTGCCCTCAGTCGGCCTGATTAACAAAGTCTTGGGTCCTGCGTTCGTTGCTGTCCCTTCTTCAATGACGTCAGGTCGTCAGGGGTATAAAACATGCAGCTGACGCCACATCAGTTTTTCTTGCCCCAAATGTCAGGTGCCCCCCAAATGGGGAGCAAAATATATAAATTAAAACACAAAAATATACCTCTAAACAAAAGCAAATACACCAAAAAGGCTTTTAAGTATAGTAAAGGAAAGTAGAGCCATAAGATAAAAACAGGGGGCTGGAGGGAGGGTAATCAGGACTGCAACACACTCGAACATCTACATTTATGGTAAGTGTACACAACTGTATTTTGTTCTTCGTGTTTTACTGTTGCAGACATTATATTTGGGTAGATTCCCAAAGCTATGGTTGGGAGGATGGATTTATACAGCATTAGAACCGGCTATAAGGCCCTGCAAAACAGCAGTGGTAAAGCCGGCTCTGGATTTAGAGAAAATTGGTATGTGATAATGCTTGGTGAAAGTATGAACTGAACTCCAGGTAGCAGCTTTTAGAATACCCTGGGTAGGAACACCTCTGAGAAAGGCTGTAGAAGTAGATGCAGCCCTGGTGGAATGGGGGTTTTCCATGGTGCTTATAGCAGAAATGAATACAATGGCTTATCCATTTAGAAATGGGTGTACTTTGAAATAGCCTTTCACTCTGCCCCTGCAGCAAATGCTACCAGCAGCAGTTCAGATTTTCTTCAAGATTTAGTCCTGTCCAAGTAAAATCTAAGTTGTCAGTGTACATCCAATGAATGCAGAATCCGCTCCTCCTCGTTCTGTGGATTGGGAAAAAAAGTTGGCAAATGAATGGACTGATTAAGAGCCACACTAGATACCACCTTGAGCATGAAGGCTGGATTGGTCCTGAGAGACACCCTGTCCGCATGAAAGATGATGAAAGGCTCCACTGCCATAAGTGCCTGTAATTCAGAAATCCTTCTAGCTGAAGTGATTGCTAAAAGGAAGGCTGTTTTCCAGGAAATAAATTTTAAGTCTGCAGTAGCAGCTGGCTCGAAAGGAGGTAGAGTGAGTTTCTCCAATACAAAGTTAAGGTCCCAGGCAGGGGTTGGAGCTCTCCTGGGAGGTCTCAAGTTTTTGGTCCCTCTGAGATACTGCTTTAGCAGAGGACGAGAGAACAGAGGGGGGGGGGGGGTTCTGTGTTGTAATGAGCTGAAATGGCGGAGGCAAGGATTTTTATGGAAGAAAAAGACAGGCCCTTGTGAAGCATCTCAGTAAAGTATTGCAAAATCTGAGGTAAATTGGGCACTGCTGTGCTAATCCCTTGAGATAGATTCCAGGCACAGAATCTTTTCCATTTGTCAGCATAAGATTTTCTAATACTAGGCCTTCTCGCCTCCAAAATTACATCTATCACAGGTTTGCTGAGGGATGCTAAGGGGGAATTTAAATGATTAGACAAGCTGCAAATTCAATGTTTGGAGCTGAGGGTGCAGAACTTGGTTCTCCTGCTCAGACAGTAAGGAAGGTGTCTGAAGCAGATGCCATGGAGAAGTCTGGAGCAATCAAAATCATTTTTGGTTTGTCCTGTTTGACTTTTAGTAGAACTTTGGAGAGCAGAGGCAGAGGGGGAAAAGCATAGACTGATAAGTTTTTCCAGCTGAAGGACAGAGCATCCACTTTCCAGGCTTTTTTGTGAGGAGTTCTTGTGCAAAATTTGTCCAACTGGTAGTTCTGAGATGAGGCAAAAAGATCTATGTCTGGGCTCCCCCATTTGCGTGTCAACATGTTGAAAGTCCGTGGTTCCAGTTTCCATTCGTGTGGGTCCATGAGATTTTTGCATAGTTCGTCTGCCAGAATATTCTGCTTTCCTGGCAGAAATTGAGCTTGTAGCTGTACTTGATAACTCAAGGCAGTGTTCCACAATGCCATGGCTAGTCTGCAGAGGGGGTAGGAATGTGTACCCCCCTGCTTGTTTATGTACCACATAACCGTGGTGTTGTCAGTCTTTACCATTAGTTGTTCTGGATGAAGGTAGTCCTTGAAGGCTGTCAGTGCATTCTGTACATCTAGCATTTCTTTTTGATTGCTATGAAGGTGCATTTGATTTGGGCTCCATTTGTCCTGAATGCACTTCCCTGCCAGATGAGTCCCCCCCAGGCATAGTCTGATGCATCTGTAGTTAGGGCTTGGGCGGCAGGGGGTGGTGTGAATGACAGTCCCTTGTTTTGGTGGCAGGCCTCTGCCCACCATAGGAACACTAGTTGCAGGCAAGGTATGATAGGAATCATTGTTTCCAGGCTGTGACAATGTTGACTCCATAAACATTTTAAGTACCACTGAAGTTTCCTCATATGCAGTCTTGCATATGGAATTAGAAGAATGCAGAAGGCCATGAACCCCAAGGCTTGCAGTATTCGTCTTGCAGATAGCAAGGTTTTTGTGGCCACCTGTTTGAAGTAAGTCACCAAATGAATTTGGTTTTCTGGTGTAAGGAAAGCCATCTGGGCAGTTGTATTCAAGCTTGCACCCAGGAATGTAATTTTTTGAGAGGGTACCAGTTGTGATTTCTTTTCGTTTATTGTGTACCCTAGACAAGTTAGAACCCTTTTTAGAAACGCCAAATGTTTTAGAAGAATGGCCTGGTTTTCTGCCTGAATTAGACAATCGTCCAGGTATGGATATATCTGAATATTTATTTGCCTGCAAAATGCAATTATTGGAGCCAGGCACTTAGTAAATACCCTGGGTGCAGTAGATAAGCCAAAGGGCAGAGCAGAGAACTGATAATGCAAGTAGCCTGCTTTGACGTGTAGGTATCTTCTGCAAGATAACCTGATTGGGATATGCAGGTAAGCCTCTTAAATCTAGAGTTGCCAACCAGGCATCTTTGCCCAACATATGAAGTAACTGGTGAAGAGTCAGCATCTTGAATTTTGGAATGTCCAGAAAGGTGTTTAGAGTAGACAGGTCCAGAATTGGTCGCCATGATTTGTCTTTTCTGGGTACCAGGAAAAGTCTGGAATAGAAACCTTGTCCCTTTTCCTCTTCTGGTACTAGTTGAATTGCCCCCATGTTTAGGAGGGAAAGTACTTTTTTTCTGAGCCTCTGCCCACTGATTTGGGTCAGGTCTGGCCATCCATTTGGAGTTGGCAATGTGTGGAAATGAAATCTGTATCCCTGGGACATTAATTTAAAACCCATTTGTCCTGGGTAATAAGTTGCCAGTTTTTTGCATGAAGAGCCAGTTTTCCCCCCAATGGGGCGGCTAAGAGGCAAGTGCTTGTTAATTTTAAAGGAAAGTCATTAAGACTGTTTACCATAGGGAGGTGTCTTGTTATTTCCAGATTTGGAAGTGGAGGCACCCCCCATTGCTTAGTTCTGAAGTCTCTTGGGACTGAAACCTGGTGCTTTTGGAATGTCTGGGTTTGGCTTGAGTGGCTCTGGAAGGAACTGGAAAGGACCAGCTCTTAGTAGGCCAGTGCCTACTAAATCTTGGAGGCTGTACTTGTAAGAAATCTTTCACAGTTTGCATAGACTTAGCTTGATCTTCCATCTTTTTTAGAACCTCTTCAGCCTTATTGCCAGACGGTCCTGCTGCAAAGGAGCATCCAACAGTTTTGCTTTAACATGATCAGGCAGACATTGCTCCTTAAGCCAAGCATGCCTTCTAAGCACAGACCCAGTAACAGCCCTGCAAGAGGCCTCCAAAGAATCAAAACCACATTGCAAAGTATGTTTTCCAACTTGTTCAGCTGAATGCAATAAATCCTGTAAATCCTTATTTTCCACAGTCAGAAATCATTTGTTTAAGCATTCCCATGATATGCTGTTGATATTTTAGCATATGGAATTGACAGTTTAAAGCCTGATGGTCAAGGTTGCAGATGTATAAACATTTTTACCCCATCTATCCAGCGCCCTGAAGTCTCTATCAGAAGGGGTAGGATTTTTAGCAGTAGAAGCCTTAATGCCCTTGGGCCCCTGAGAAATGGTTTCAGGGTCCGCAACAGGATTTTTGAAAAGGAATTTGTGGGAGTCAGGAACCCTGTAGTATCTGTCTGGTTTACAAGGGGCCGGAGGGAGGGAATCGGGGGCCATACTGGATTCTGAAAATACATCAACAATGTCTAATACAGGAGGTATAGACCAAGGCCTATGCGGAGGAAGAAGGAGGAAATCCCTAAGCTTTTTAGATTCAGAAAAATCCTGACTTTCCCAGTGGAAATGCTCCCATAAGGTATGTGAAGTTTCCCCAAAAGAAAAATCCTCAGGGGGAGAAGCAGAAGGAATGGAATCCTCTGCATCAGTCTCGTCATAAGTAGGTATGGACAAATTCTGTTCATTAGAAGAGTCAGAAGAAACAGAGTCCTGTTCAGAAGATTCATAGTCAAGTTCAGCCCTAGGCCTCTTAGAAGGGGGGGATGACTACCCCTGACTAGAGTAATTAAATCTTCAGCCATTTTGATCATTTGTTTTTTTTTTTTTTTTTTAGGCAAAGGGGCCTGAACATGTGGCCTGGGCACTGGTTTTTTAGACATAGATTGAGATTTTGGCCTTAATATTGAAGGTGGTGTCGGTTTAATATGCAAGTCTGTAGGCCTGAATACACCCTCAGAAGCTGGTGCCTGCACAGTGGCTCCAGACCCATCCAAGGTAGAGACATCTGCGGGTTCCATAGGTGAAGCATCTCGCGGCATACCGGACTCTGAATGGGTCTCAGTAGAGGCCTGCAAATAAGAAGCAGCGGGTATCAGGGGCTGTGAAAGCACCTCACTGAGTACCGAAGAACTGGTGACTGGCTTAGGAGAAATGTCATTAGCAGTTTTGGACCTCAACGGCCTGTCTCTTTTTCTTTGTGTTTTTCCGGTATTCCGGTACTTTGATGGCTAACAGACTTCATTTCTGGATAATTAAACCGAGAACCGAAACATTTAGAAGCAAAAATGTACCTACGACGGATAGTGCGCTGATTGAATAAAGCGCAAAACAGTCAGCAAGGTACATCGTGGTCAGGGCCTAGGCAAGGAATACAGTACAAATGAAAATCCTTGAGGTATTTGCTTCCCACAAGTAATACAATTATTAACTTTTACTGACATCGGTATGGAGCAAGAAAAAAAAAGTTTCCCCAACGGGGTACTTAGCTTTTAGTTGAAGACTTCGGTTCTGAAACTCGAAAATGAAAATTTTAGGAGTTGGCCACCCGGCACTTGCGAACTGCTTCTGCTTTGGGCACCGCCCAACAAGAAAGACTGATGTAATGGCGTCGGCTGCATGTTTTATACCCAGACGACCTGACATCATGGAAGAAGGGACAGCAACAGACGCAGGACCCAAGACTTTGTTAATCAGGCCGACTGAGGGCAACCTGCCAGCAGATTACTCAAATGTAATGACTGCAACAGTGAAACACGAAGAACATCAAAAATAAATATCCTTTGAGATCCAAGAAGAAACAGTTTGCTTAGATCTAGCTAATCCCTAGGGACTTAAGATGAAAAGAAAAGTACAGTTTTGTACCTACCATAAATGTAGATGTTCGAAGATCCACATTGCTGCAGTCCTAACACTTGGGTAGTCCGCTGTCCCTCGGTCGGCCCGAATATCAGAGTATAAGGCTGACGTCGGTCAGGGCGCATTTGACTGACATCAGAACGTCAGGGTACAAATGCGCATGACCGACGTCATATCCTCAGTCTTTTCTTGCCCCAGATGTCAGAAGACCCTAAAGAAAAAGGTCAAAACCCATAGGCAACAGCTAAACAACCAACCAGCCTAACACCAAGAATATGTACAATATATACAATAAACACAATGTACCTCAGATGGATAACCCAACCCCCACAACCACCTCAAACTACAGAGGGGAAGGAGGGAGGGTAAATTGGACTGCAGCAATGTGGATCTTCGAACATCTACATTTATGGTAGGTACAAAACTGTACTATGTTCTTCATCTCACATTGCTGCAGTCCTAACACTTGGGTAGAATCCCAAAGCAGAGGTAAGGGAGGATGGCTAAACTATAATGAAGCAGGAGCTGCCAGAATGCCCTGCAACACAGCAGTGGCAAACCCAGCCCTGGATTTAGAGTACAATGGAAGGTGGTAATGCCTAGAGAAGGTATGCACTGAACTCCAAGTGGCTGCCTCCAAAATATCCTTAGTTGCCACCCCCCTCAAAAAGGCTGTCGAAGTGGCAGTAGCCCTAGTGGAATGAGGCCTAATCCCAGCTGGAATCTCTTTGCCATGATGGGAATAACAGAAAGCAATGCAAAATCCAATCCACTTAGAAATAGTTTGTTTTGACACGGGCTTGCCCTGAGAGCACAAAGCAAAAGAAACTAATAACTGCTGAGATTGCCTGAACTCTTTAGTTCTGTCCAAATAATATCGCAACTGCCTGTGTACATCCAAAGTGTGCAAAATCTTTTCCCCTTTATTTTGGGGATTTGCATAAAAAGTAGGCAAATGAATAGTTTGGTTTAAAGCCACACTAGAAACCACTTTAGGCATAAAGGAAGGATTAGTACGTAAAGATACCCTATCCTTATGGAAAATTAAGAAAGGCTCAACTGCCATAAGGGCCTGCAATTCAGAAACCCTTCTTGCAGAGGTAATGGCCAACAAAAAAGCAGTCTTCCATGACAAATATTTCAACTCAGCAGTAGCTGCAGGCTCAAAAGGTTGTAGAGTGAGTTTCTCCAACACAAAATTGAGATCCCAAGCAGGAGTAGGAGCCCTTCGTGGGGGTCTTATATTCTTTGCCCCTCTAAGAAATTGCTTGAACAAAGGATGAGAAAACAATGGTGGGTCACAGTCGTAGTGAGCTGAAATTGCTGCAGCATGAATCTTAATAGAAGAGAAGGACAAACCTTTGTCTAATAACTCCGTAAGATATTGAAGAGCCACACTTAAATCAGGCTCAGAAACATCCAAATCCTTAGCTGCACTCCAAAACAAAAATCTCTTCCATTTATCTGCGTACACTTTCCTTGTACTAGGCCTTCTAGCTTCCAAAATCACATTCAAAACTTGTTGTGGAAGTTGAGACCCACTATGGTTTAAAACAGAATATGCCAGGCTGTTAGATGAAGAGAGTGAAGTTTGACATTGAGCAAATGACTGTCCTCCTGGGACAACAGATGTGGAATCAAAGGCAAAGGCCATGGAGGCTTCCGCACTAGACTCCTCAGTAATGGGTACCAGTGCTGCCGAGGCCAATCTGGAGCTATCAAAATCATCCTTGGCTTGTCCTGTCTGACCTTCAGAAGTACCTTTGGGAGGAGAGGCAGAGGTGGAAAGGCATACACATGAAGATTTTTCCAACTGAAAGAAAGAGCATCCACTTTCCAGGCTGTGGGATGAAACCTCTTTGTGCAAAACCTTGGCAGCTGATGGTTTAGTGGAGAAGCGAACAGATCTATGTCTGGAGTTCCCCAGGACACTGTCAATTTCTGAAATACATGAAGATCCAGTTTCCACTCGTGGGGATCCATGATTTGTCTGCTTAACACATCTGCTAAGGAGTTCTGTGCTCCTGGCAGAAACCTTGCCTGAAGACTTAGTTGTAAACTGAGAGCAGTTTCCCACAAAATCATTGCTTGTCTGCATAGAGGATAAGAATGTGTTCCCCCTTGCTTGTTGATGTACCACATGACAGTTGTGTTGTCTGTTAGAATCAACACCTGCCCTGGAAGAAGTAAATCCTTGAAAGCTATTAATGCAAACTGGACTGCTAACATCTCCTTCAAGTTGATATGTAGATGCTGTAGTCTGACAGGCCACTTGTCTTGTATCCACTTTCCGTTTAGATGAGCTCCCCAAGCTTTGTCCGAGGCATCTGTCGTTAAAATTTGACTCGCCTCTGGCCGGGTCACAGAGAGTCCCTTGTTTAGGTGACATTCCTGAGCCCACCACAAAAATTCCTTTTGAATGCAAGGTATTATTGGAATGACAGTGTCCAGATCCTGGCAGTGCTGTGTCCATACATTCTTGAGATACCATTGCAACTTCCTCATATGCAGTTTGGCATTGGGAAGCACCAGAATACAAGATGCCATGAACCCTAAGGCTTGTAGGACTGTCCTTGCAGTCAGCCCGGACTGAAGAGATAGATGATGGAAGTAAAGGGAAAGATTCTTTTGTTTGTCCGGGGTTAGAAAGGCCATCTGGGATGCTGTATTCAGTCTTACACCCAGAAAGCACATGTCTTGAGAGGGTACTAGACTGGACTTTATTTCGTTCACAGAATACCCCAGGCATCTTAGCACTGCTATCACATATTCCAAATGACGAAGAAGCTCTTCCTTCCTTGAGCCAGAATCAGGCAATCGTCCAAATAAGGATAGATTTGTATTCCTTTCAGCCTGAAGAAAGCTATCACTGGAGCCAGAACTTTCATAAATACTCTGGGCGCAGTAGATAAGCCAAAGGGCAATGCAGAGAACTGATAGTGAGAAGTCCCAGTCCAAACGCAGATACTTCCTGCAACTTAGTCTGATAGGAACATGAAGGTATGCCTCTTTGAGATCCAAAGTTACCATCCAGTGATCCTTGCCCAGCAGAGGTAAAAGTTGTTGTAACGTCAACATCTTGAACTTGGGAATGTCCAGATAAGTGTTGAGGATAGATAAATCCAAAATTGGTCTCCACGTGTTCCCCTTTTTTGGTACAAGGAACAGGCGAGAATAAAATCCTAGGCCCCTTTCTGGCATAGGAACCGGCTGTATGGCCCCTATTTGGAGTAACAGAGAAATTTGCTTGTGAGCCTCTATTCTTTGTTGAGGAGGAATGTCTGGCATGCCCTTGAAAGGAGGCAAGGTATGGAAATAAAACCTGTAACCGTGATGTATGATGTCCAATACCCATCTGTCTTGGGTAATCAACTTCCAATTTTCTTTGAAAAGTGCCAACCTTCCTCCCAAAGGTGCTGCCAGGCGAGAAAGTTCTGGCAGCTGAAAAGGTAGGTCATTGGGTTTGTTTACAAAGGACTGACCCCTGCCCTCACCTGAAGACTGTGCAGGAGAACTCCCTGTCCTAGGCCTGAAAGAGCCCTGACCTCTGCCCCTGCCACATCTAGATCTACCCCTAGACTGGGAATCATAAGAAGGATACGTCCACCCCTTAGTAGGCCAATTTCTACTAAACTTTGGAGGCTGAACCTGCAAAAATTCTTTAACAGTCTGCATAGACTTAGCCTTGTCTACCATTTTCTTTAAAACTGCCTCAACAGGAGAACCAAACAAGACATCAGATTGCAAAGGGGCATCCAAAATCCTAGTTTTAACATGGACAGATAAATTTTGATCCCGCAGCCAGGCATGCCTGCGAAGAACTGACCCAGTGGCAGCCACCCTGGACGAGGCCTGTACAGCATCAAAACCACATTGCAAAGAATGCTTACCAACCTGTTCAGAAACATGCACTAAATCTTGTAACTCTTTACAATCAATACCTTCCGCCAGAGCATCAACCTTAGATTTCAACTGTGAAAGGAGATAATTTTGATATTTCAACATGTGAAACTGGCAATTCAAAGCTCTCATGGCTAGAGTGGAAGAAGTATAAACTTTCTTTCCCCATCTATCCAAGGCCCTGGCCTCTTTATCTGCAGGAACTGGATTCTTGACAACAGAAGCCTTAACACCCTTAGGCCCCTGGCTAACAGTTTCAGGGTCTGCCCTAGGACTCTTAAAAAGATACTTATGAGCTTCAGGTACCCTGTAATACCTATCAGGTTTAACAGGAGCAGGAGGCAAAGAATCAGGATTAAGAGAAGCCTCTGCAAATACATCTTCCACCACATTTAGAACAGGAGGTATAGCCAAAGGCCTATGCTGGGGTAAAAACAAAAATTCCCTAAGCCTTTTCCTGGAATCAGAGAAGTCCGGACCTTCCCATTTAAAATGCTCTCTCATGGAGTGAAGGGTCTCTGAAAAAGAAAAATCCTCAGGAGGAGAAGCTGACGGAGTAGAATCATCCACATCAGAATCAGAATAATGAGCATACTCCTGTAAGTCTTCAGCCGAAGACTCAGACACATCCGAAGCCTGCTCCCAATCCCCCAACACTGGTTCCATCCTAGGCCTTTTATCAGGAGGGGGCATAGAGCCTCTAATTAAAGTAATTAAATCTTCAGCCATTTTAAGCATGTGCTTCTTGGGCACAGAACCTGAAGAACTAGGAGTGACACCCACAGAAGCTAAACTAGACCTGCCTCTAGGAGAAGCCTTGGAAGCAGAAAGAGAGGGCCTAGACCCCTTAGGAAGGGAGGGAGTACAGTAATCTGAGAAGCCCCTACAGCCTGACCTGCCTCCTGGGAGGCCACATCCTGTAAAATCAAAGTTTCCCCCTGAGACTCCAGAGAGGCCTCCGTCGGAACCACCGGTTCCACTGACACCTCTAAAGAACCGGCGTCCGGTTCGGACGACTCCTAACCTAGGTTTAACTGCCTTGTCCTTGCGCTTCTTTGAGGAAGCGGCCGGAGCATCCGACGGCATTTTATAATTGCACCGCTTCCCAAAGACCAACCTGGCACAATCCAACCTCCGCTTTATAGTGCGTTTATTGAACCTAGCACAAAAGCGGCACCCAACAACGTCGTGCTCAGGTCCCAAACAAGGTATACACAAATTATGGTAATCCCTATGCGGTATCTGTTTCCCACAAGAAATACAGTTATTCACTTTTTCTGACATCCGTTAAACCACTGAGGCAAGAAAAAACCAAAATATTCCCCAACGGGGTACTTAACCAACTCTGACTTCGGTCTGAAACTCCGAAAATTTCAGAACGCCGAACGGCACTCGCAACACTGCCTCTGCATCGGTCCATGCGGCAAAAAAGACTGAAGATATGACGTCGGTCATGCGCATTTGTACCCTGACGTTCTGATGTCAGTCAAATGCGCCCTGACCGACGTCAGCCTTATACTCTGATATTCTGGCCGACCGAGGGACAGCGGACTACCCAAGTGTTAGGACTGCAGCAATGTGAGATGAAGAACATCAAATGATCAGATTTTCTAACGGACCTTAGTTTTATCTGAATTAAGTCTGAGTTGTCTATGCACATCCAAAGTATGCAGCACCCTCTGACTGGCAGATTGCGAAGAGGGGAAAAAAGTACACAAATGAATAGACTGATTAAGAGACAACTCATTAACCGCCTTGGGCATAAAAGGATTAGTATGCAAGGACATCTCGTTTTTATGAAACACCAAAAAAGAAGGACAAGCCTCAAGGGCTTGAAGCTCAGATACCAATATGGCAGAAGTAAGGGCCAACAAAAAAAAAAAGTCTTCCAAGAGCAATGCTGCAAGGAAGCTGAAGCAGCAGACTCAAAAAGAGCCAGAGTCAACTCGCCAAAACTAAGATCCCAGGGAGAAGGAACAGGCTTACTGCAAGGCCTAACATGAATGATGCCTTTAAGGAATTGTTTATATTCAGATAAGGAAGACATAAAGGCAGACAAGTAAAGACAGATAAGTGGGCCTTAACAGAAGAATAGGCCAAAACCAGCAATGAGCAATTCACACAAACAGAGAACCAAAGGAGCATCCACAGTAAGTGGAGTTACGAGACAGACACCAAACAGAAAATCTCTTCCATTTGGATAAGTAGGATTTCCTAGCAGTGGGGTTCCTGGCCTCCTGCAGGACCCGCAGCACTTCCTCAGAAAAATGGTGTCCATGTGGAATCAAAATCCTGTCACCCACAGTGTCAGTTGAAGAGTGGACAGGTGGGGATGGATGAAAGATCCCTGGTCTTGTATGAGTAAGTCCACCCTCCACCCTGTGAGGTAACTTGTGATTACTGCCCTTGGCTAAATGCAGAACAGGGAACCAGTGCTGTTGCAGCCAAAAGGGAGTCACCAACAAGATTTTGGTAGCGTCCAGTTGAACTCTGAACAAAATGTTTGGAACAAGAGGAAGGGGAGGAAGTG
The DNA here is from genome assembly GCF_019279795.1 of Protopterus annectens. Taxonomy (NCBI): domain Eukaryota; kingdom Metazoa; phylum Chordata; order Ceratodontiformes; family Protopteridae; genus Protopterus; species Protopterus annectens. The sequence continues at coordinate 593,089,314 of NC_056730.1, read as the reverse complement.
CATAAAGAAACATCCCCTTCCAAGTAAAAGAGAGGGTGTCCACCTTCCACACCACAGGACCCAGGACTCTACCACAAAACAGCGGAAGTTGTCTGTTCAGAGGGCAGGCAAATAGATCTATTTGCGGAGTACCCCACCAGTGGACGATGTCCAGAAACACATCCTTGTCAAGCATCCATTCGTGGAATTGAGTTAAGGACCTGTTCAGGGTGTCTGCCATAATGTTTTGACCTGAGGGAATATAAACTCCCTGAAGAGGCACTTGATACTGGACAGCAAGATCCCACACCAGGAGTGCCAACTGGCAAAAAAGGTTAAGATCTTGCTCCCCCGTTTGTTTATATACATCACTGTGGTAATGTCTGTGAATACCTTGAGAGATCCTGGGGAGAAAAGGGGATGAAGAGCCAGCAGAAAAGCTATCTTTTTGATAATGATGTGCTCCTTCTGTTGAAGAGGTGACCACACCTCCCCCCTTACCTTCAGGAAGCCAAAAGCTGCCCCGTATCCCACATCTGTAGCCATCTGTGAACAGTTCCTGAGAGGGAAGAGGGGGTGAAAAGGGAGCCCTGGATTTAGACAAAACTGCAGATTCACCAGTGAAGTTCTTTCTTGAGACAAGGAAAAAGAGGAACTACAAAGTCTAGAGGATGTGCATGTTGAAGCCAAACTGTCTCAAAAATCACTAAAACTTTCTCATGTGGAGTTTGGCCAGAGGAAGCATAGGAATGGTGGATGCCATGAAATCCAGAGCTCTCAAACTCCCTGGCTGTAATGTAGGGCAGAGGAAGAAGTGTTTGTAAAAAGTAAATGAGAATTAAGGGTTTGGGAGGAGGCAAGGATGCTAACATAGGCACTGTCTGAATTCTGCAACTTAGAAAAAAAATGATCCTGAGAAGGAATCGGAGAAGACATTTTGAAGTTTATTGTGAACCCCAGGGCTCTAAAGGGAAATGGTAAAATGAAGACTTTGCAACAGGATCTCTGGAGAGGAAGCCTGAACCAGCAGGTTGTCCAAGTAAGTAAATATTTGGATCCCCTGAAGCCTGCAAAAAAGCAATCACAGGAGTGAGGCATTTGGTGAATACCCTTCGGGCAGAAGAAAGGCCAAAGGGCAAAGAAGAGAAATGAAAATGCCAGGAAGCAATAGAGAAATGCAAAAACTTCCTCAAAAGGAATGGATCAAAATATGGAGATAAGCATCTTTTGAGATCCAGAAACACCATATAGGCCAGAGGGAGTAAGTGAGGAAACAGAGTCTGAAGGGACATTTAAAAAGTGGGCACCTTCAGACAAGTGTTTAGATGAGCGAGGTCTAGAACTGGTCTCCACGTACCCTCTTCTGGTCACTAGACACATTCTGGAGTAAAACTCCCTCCCTCTTTGAGACACAGGCACCTCTTGAATAGTATCTTGAGTCAAAAGGTCTCAAAGTACCTCTGGGGAAAAAAGGGAGTTGTTCCAGAGGAAGCGGAGGAATGCCCAAAAAAGGATGAATGGATTTACACAACACAAAATACCCCTGGTAAATACCAGACAGAACTCAAGAATAAACAGGAAAAGAGACAAAGTTGAAGAGAAAGACAATGTAGCTGGGAAGAGACGAATAGCCATACAGCACCTAGTTTATCAGGAAAGGAAGACTTCAGAGTCCCTGAAGTCTGAGTAGCCTAAGAAGGAGGAGCCCACTTGCCATTCTTTTTGCCCTTAGTAGAAGGGCAAGATTGCCTGCGAACTAAGGCTGGCTAATTCGGGTAGTTTCTCTGAAATATAGGCAAAAGAGACACAAATGCATGTTTGAGTTACTGTAAGGCCTCCACCTTATCCTGGAGGGACTTAAACCAGCAGCTGCTTCCTCAAACAAATGTTTATTATCAAGAGGAGAATCAATCAACTTAGCCTTGATATCATTAGGTAAAGGTTGAAGCTTAAGTCAAGAATACCTCCTCATCACTGAGCCAAACGCAGCAACCCTAGAAGCAGCAATTGGCTGCATCATAACTACACTTGATGGAATGTCAAACCACTTGAGAGGAAGTCCCTAACAAGGGAAGAGAAGTTTTACACTCAGAATATGGGAGATCAGAAAAGCCGACAAGCTTGAGAAAGGACAGCCAACACACACCTGGACATATGGGTCTGATAATAGCCCTAAAAGCCAAGGTAGTCGAGGTGTAAACTTCTTTAGTCTTTCCATGGTTCTGCTGTCTTTATCAGAAGACATTAACTTAAGCGAAGGAAGCAACTGAGAGGGTATGTCAGAAGCTACAGATACCACTGAGGGGCCAGGAGCAGGACATTTGTACAAAAAGTTACAATCCTCAGCCACCCTATAAAACCTATCAGGCTTCTTCGGAGCAGGGGGCAGAGAATTGGGAGCTTTGGAAGCATTGGAAAATGCAAAGGTTTCAGACATTCTATCTGCAGCAACTCATAAAATCTCTTACGGATTTCAGAGGCCTGAGCACAACCTCATTTAAAAAATTCATCATCCTGGAGACTGAATCTTTAAAGGAAATTTCTTCAAAAGGGAGTATCAGGACTACTGGATTCCTCTTCTTCTGATCCATAGTCCAAAGAAGAAAGAATTTGGGAAGAGTAAGCAAAGGATTCCTTATCAGAATCAGACTCTTCCTCAGAGGAATCCTGTTGCTTGGGCCTTTAAAGGGGAGTAGAGGACCAAGGGGGAGCTAGAACAGAACCCCTCTGAGGAGGTTTTAATGCCATCAAAGCATTAAGCAAACCCTGAGTAAAGGCCTGCCACACACACAGTGGATCCCTAGGAGCAGGAAAAACATGTTTAGTTTTTTGTTTCTTCTTTAAAGGAACATCCACCCTATAAATCTTAGAAGGCTCTGACCCAGGATGGCATTCAATAACTGCAATAGGAACTTCTTCCCTAACTAAACTCTGCAGAACACCCCAAACCCCTCTAAAATCAACAGTGGTTCCCCCTGAACATCTGAAACGGACGTCTGCAAAGTCTCACTGGACGTGCTGAAAGCTGGATCCTTGCCGGCCTCCAACCCGGTCATAGGATCATAGGAGGTTACTAGAATATTGGCCCTGAGGCCCTTAAAAGCCTAGCCAAGAGTTTAGCCCATGTTTAGACAGGTCAGCACCCAAAGCTCCTGTCCAGCAGGGACACAGGTGGAATCTCAGGGGTGTATTTTCGGTTTCCTATTCAGTTATCCAGATTGTGCTTGAAAAGGGATAATGAGGTACTCTGCTCGACATGGACAGGAAGTCTGTTCCACAGATGGGAGTCTCTGGGACACATCTGTCCTGCCAACAAGTCCTATTGATATCACAGACCAGGTTGAGGTCACACGTATGGGTTGCTCAAGTGGAGCCTGACTTGCGGATATGCAGCAGTCCCATCAAGGTGGGTTTTGGAATTATCTTGATTTACTTGGCGGGGACAAAGCTGGTACTCCGGCTTTGATTGAATAGGGTGCCTAATGGTGCTGCAGGTTCATGCCTGAGTTCATGTAGGATGCAGACTGACATGTCATCAGGTCCCATGGAGGCTGTATTTTTTTGCCTTTGAGAGGGCAGTGATGACTCGTCCCCTAGAGATAAGGGGTGGGGGGGGGGGCAGGTACTGGGACTATCGATTTACTGATGGGGAGACAGAGGAGAGAATTTTTCACTAAATCTGTCATCTAGTAGATTGGCTATATCTACAGCATTTGTGTATGTGGTGTCCTTGACCACTAGTTCTGAACAGATCTGGATGCTTCCTTTGAGATTGTGGACATATGTGAAGACTAAACAAGAAAAAATAAAAAAACGCAAACCACAAGGTAGAAAACGAGGAACTGTTTAATAAAGTGCAAATGACTAAACACTTTTGCCTTAGTATCCCAAGAGACTTCTACAGAGTAATTTACCATATAATAAAACCATGTTTAAATATCTTGACCAAAATGAGGCAACCAATCATTTTAACTTGCTCAATAAATTTAAAACCATGTAAGATTGCTTCTTAAAGCCACCTTGTATTGTGTATAATAACCTGATACACTAAATAAAAAAAAGTTATTTACAATAAACTTCTTAATTTAAATAACTATTCATTGAATTTCAAGGTTAACAACACCAATTAAACAATGTCCTGCACAAAAACTTGATTTTGTGTTATATGACACTGTCCTATAGGACTAAATTCTAGTTCCCTTCTGCTTCAAAATTGGCTTTACAGAGATGTTATCATTGAGACCTGGTGCAACCCTGGCATTAAGTCTAAGTTGCCACCTGACCTCCTTTATCTCCACCTCCGTTTTAGCATCACCATCCCTTTCTTTGAATGAGTCTATCAGTGTGGTTCTATATGTGAAGAAGGCCTTATGACTTTCTCTAATAGACGTGGCCAATTTGGACTCTAAGTTGGCTTTAGAGGATTTCACTAGTGCTCTTATTTGCTTGTTCAAACTAAGGAGAGATTGCCTCCAATTGGGTACCTGCTGCTCCTTGGTCCTGGACAGCATTTTTTTTTCCTTTTATTATATAGTTTATTTATTGCAGATGCCCACCAGACAGGTTTATTCTTCCTTGTGGAGGAAGATTTTGTCCTGTCAGGTATTCCTAATTCCATGCATCTATACAAATGCTCGTATAGTACTTTGGTGCAGATTTGGACATTGATGCCAGTTCCTACTGTGGGGGAGGGGACTGTGAAGCTGAGGTTGTAATCACCTTTGGAGAAGTATTTTTGTTTGACTCTAGCTGGGGGGGAAGGGGGTCGGGTCAAGGGAGATGGTGTCTTCAAAAGTGACTGCTTTATGGTCGGATCTTACCAGGGAGGATGATACCGTAGGGGTGCTGCAGTGGTTACTCATGTTAGTTAATACCAAGTCCAAGATATTATCACCTCTTGTGGGGGGTATCAACTAGCTGTTCCAAGGCATTTGCATTGATTAAATTGAGGAATCTCTGGACATTTGCATTTTGGCATGAGTAGTTTTTCCAATCTATGGTTGGGTAATTAAAGTCACCCAGGATCAGGGTAAAGGGTTGAACCTTGATAGATTCAAAGAGGTCCAGATAAGTGGAGTGGGCATCTTGGGGGTCTGTAGCTAGCTATAATTTGAATAGGGGGTCTTGTCAATGGTTAACTGCACCTGGAGTGTCTCCTGTGCGTCATACTGTTTGACCAGCCTGGAGGTGTGTGTCTAACATATAGTGAAACTTCACCTCCTTTGGCTTTGTTGCCCACACTTTGGGTCTGAATGTATGATAGGATGAGTAACCAGGTAAGGCTGGGGTGCTCTCCGCAGCTCTGAACCAGGTTTCTGTGACTGCACAAATGTCAGCATCTTCCAGGGTTAAGAATGCTTGCAATGAGTGCATTTTCATGTTTAGACTCCTGGCCGTTTAGCAGCATGACCTTTAATTTGCATTTTGTTGAAATTTTTATGTTGGTAGCATCAACCTTATGACTTTGCCTAAAAAAGGCACTATGGGGGAGGCAAGGGCCTTTGCCAGAACCTGAAGCCCAAGTGAGGTCATCTTTAGCAAAGCATCGTGGTCTGTCAATCATATCTTCCCAGGCTGTCAGGCACTGGATCCCCCTGGAATGACACCACAAGCTATGCAAATTGTTAAAGTCAATAACTTTGTTTGTAATGAGGCATCATTCTGGGTGACGGTACAATGCTGCTTAAGGCTAAGGACATACCTGACTGGGACATATTCAGTGAACTCAATCATGCCTCTATTCATACAGTCCAGGGAGGCAAGAAAAGTTGTTCATGCCAACATGGACTACGACAAAGCCATAACAGTACCTGTTGAGAGACTTGAGTGCGTGTTTGATATGGCAGATTCTAGCACCTGAAACAATAACCGTGACTTTCTCCTTATCCATCTGTGTGTCTCACAATGGAGTTTCCTAGGACTAATATGCTGGGTTTATGGTTCGGCCTTAGCGATTGCAAGACACTGGTATGTGGACTATGCATGGTATGTGGTGTGGAGGGTTGTGGAGTTCTCATGTGTTTCTGCCTCTGAAGTCTCCTTTGTTTGGGTTTGTTTTTGTTGAGAACCTCCGCATATGTGGATGTGTATTTTGTAGTTGTGGGTGGTGTTTAAGGTGTAGTGATTGTGTTGACAACCTTCTTAGTGCCAGATATACTGGCTTGTGAGAGAGAGAGAGCACAGACTCTAGCTTCTTTATGTAATTGCATCTCTCACAAATTGTGTCCCTACGTGGTAGTAGTAAGATGGCTGTCCATGTACATGAGGCATTTGCTACACTGTCTCAGGATGCCCATATCAATGAAGCTGGCAGGAGAAACCATAGGAAACTGTCCATTCATATTTGTAAGAATCTGAGGGAGAGAGGGCAGGGAGAGCTAAGGGGTAAGCTTAAAGCCCAAATAAATACAGCAGGGAAGATGCAATTCAACATTTTCGAGAACAAGTAGCAGAAACGCCAAGATGAAGTAATACAGTAGGAGAAGGAAACATACTGTAAAAGCAGCTGAATACAATTTTTTTTTTTTTTTTTTTAGTAAAGTGGAAAGGGGGAAAGGAGATAACTCAAGGTTAACTCATTAACCCAGAGTACCGTCTCATAGCGCCTCTGTGCTTACATCCAAGCGAGCTGTGAGACAGTAGTAATTGTATGCCGTTACAGCAGAGTCCCTTCCACAAGCGTATCTAACTTTAGAGTCATATTTTAGCTCCCCTGTTAAAAACGAAGTTGAAAAAGTACCTGAACTTTTTCAGTTACTTTCTCAACTTAGTTTTCAGTGTGGAGTTGCACTAAGTTCATATTTGATTTTTCGGAGAAAATCAGCTCACCATGCACTCGCACAGTAAGCAAGTTCTCTATGCATTGCAAAAAGCAAGTGGTAGCAGGCAACTGGATTCTTTCAGTCACCACTTGCATAACACGTCTCCCCTAATTTAAGGTTTCTTTGATCTGTCAAAATAAATAGGGGATCCAGCAACAGCAATTCCTTTTCATGTTTCTGATATTTGCAGAATTCACCTAAATTGCTACTGGATCCTCCTATTTATTTTGTCAGAGCAGTTACTTGTGTGCCAGATTGTGAGACTAGAGATACTGCCATGATCAGAAAAGACAGCTGCTGAAATACTGTACTTCAAACAAGCAGAGTTCAGCTGCAATGGATTCCTGTTTTAGAAGGTAAGTGTTCACACAAGAGAATTGCGTCCGAATGTGCCTCGCATCTTCTCCATTTCTGTTTTTTAGTTGCTTCATACTTTTAAGTGGAATTTTAATGTAAATACTTCAAGTGTTGCTTATTTTGGAAGTTGTACAAGCTCTCGGTGAAAAAAAAAAGGATTGTTTTCCTGTTTTTACTGCTCTACAAGTGTGGGATACACTAGGGTATCTGGAAAGGCATGTTGAGATAAGTTTTAGTCGTACATTAGTTTAACTGCATTCCCGGCCAAAGTAGTAGCATGTACCTTGGGGCTGATGAAATGCCGAATGTCCTCCTAATCTACTTGGTTCCCTGGTGACAGCCTGTGCTAACTAGCAGTCTTCATCCTCTTACCTGCCCTTGCTGTCTTTATCATGTTAATTAGGAATTACAGTTTAATGGCAAATAGGCATTGTTTGTCCCATAACTCCCCAACTTTCTTTGGCAATGTGAAAGACAAAAGTGGGCAAATGTACAGTACACCTCACGATAAAACTTGAGACTGAAAATGTGAAACCTACTAGAGTAGTAACCTTTACTAAACAATGATTATGATCTTATGCTTTTAAATTTTTTTCTAAGGTATTGTATCTGCAAGACAAGTTGGTAGAGAATCCAATTCAGGCATTGTATTTTTTAAGGGGGTTTGGCGATGCACGTAGTACGGAGTGTGTTGACTAGGACGTCAGAAGAATGGGACAAGTTAAGTACACTTACAAAGTCAAAGCACAATGTCCTCTCTGACAGCGTTTCAATCTTAGTAAAAGTACAGGACAAAGATCAGGGTAAAAGTGGATTAACTTAGCTTGTCGGTCTTACTAGCAAGCCCTTATAAAGCAGACTAACAATAGTGCATAGAGCTGGGTGAAATTAACTGAAGGTGACTACATTGACTTTGAGCTCTACGTGCATCTTATATGCAGCAGCAAATGTACCAGCACGTTAAATTTCAAACATATAACTTGGCTATGCCCCTGTGCAAACCCAGACTAACTTCCTCCACTATCTCCTGACCCTATTCTTCTCAATCACACAAAACTAGCTAATCCTTTCTATTGACATCCTTGTCTGTAAAACCAACTGAAAGTTCTTACAGTGCTCAATGTTTCCTACCTATTGTATGTATATCCATACATGATTTGTTAGCCTAGAATACTCTTCCTTAATCATAAGCTAAAATGTATTTATTAGTATTCTCTTAGCTAAAATGTATTTACTAGTTAATTTGTTAAATCTTGTAATGTACTTATGTTATCGTGATCTTTTTCTTGAATGTGGAGCTTTTCTCCCCGGGCCTCTACTGAAAATGGACATGTATCCAGTTGGACTAGCCCGGTCAACAAATGTAAAATAAAATAAAATAAATAAATACATTTTCCAGTGGAATCTATAGGTTCCTTCTTTGCCCATGAAAATATAACTGGTAATATGGTTTCTTTCTATATCCTAATGGCTTGCTAAAGACTTGCTGTAGGTCATCTGACAGCCTTCCAAACTGCATGGCTATGTGCGTGCATGCGGATGCATGTATGCGGACATATTTTCTGAGTTTTTCGGTAGTCTGTCCAGAATTAATGTACGCCCACTGAGTATGAGGATATACAACAGGTCCGCCTTGACCCTGAAGTGGATCAAGCAGCTAACAGAGGAATGAAAACATTCAGAATAAGGAATTACAGTTCAACCAATTTGTTTCTCTTCTTTCCATTTTTACTATGTTGTTCCTATGGTTAGTTAAGCTGTGCAAATAGAGTGACCGCATAACCTAAAATTAATGCACCTTGGAAGCATGGAGTGCACATAATGGATTTTTCAGCGTGTGTGTGCATGTGTGTGTGTGTGTGTGTGTGTGTGTGTATAAAATATACACACACCACATTTAATTTTTACCATGATACATGAAAAGGGTTCAAGAAGCAAGACTTTGCTTGCTTTTTTTACCAAATACAAAAATAAATATGCCTTGCATTTTAGCACAAAATGATTAAGGCTATGAACTTCTAACAAACTTCATTATGGACTTGACGCCTTCTGCTTCCACTTCCTTACTGTGTGATTCTGAACAAGTCAGTTACCAAGGGTGTGCCACCAGTGAAAAGAAGTCCTTGTGTATAGTGCATTAACATAGATGTTTAAAAAGTTAGTACTGCCTTTTTATGAAATTTGTATTGCCTGAAAATGCCAAGCATGATGTCATAGTACTTGCAGTTATGCTACTAGCATGGCAATTATTTCTTTAAAAGCCACTCTAGTTCCCAAATGCTCCGAGTTTGAAACACTTAATCCATGCCCATCTATATAACCTTAATCCATGCCCATCTATATAATCATAGTTATAAATTGTTAAAGGTATACCACTGCACATTTTTGAATTAAAATCAAATGCTCACTTTTCACAAAGCATGCAGTTGTTTTAATTGCTTTTATAAACTAATATGGTCAAAGCATACAAAAGGAAAATAAGTGATGCTCATTCTTTTCTGTTTACACTGACGTGTTGAGAAGATGGTACTTAGGGGTTCAGTACAAAAATGGAGTACATACCAAGTTGACACTATGCATCTTACTCATAAATGCAAGCAGCTGGGGGTGGTCTCAACAGCAAGCCTGTTTTGTGTGCATGTAAAATAATAATGCATTTCTTGCTCATGTGAAATGCACACAACTGTTTTGTGCCCGCAGCTTTTGACATGCCAAACCCAAAACGTTCACCATCATTGCCTTAGGTTGTGTAACCTGCCATCTGCTTATTTAAATTAGGGTCTGTCCCTACCACATTTGGGGAAATGTTTCATTTGGTGATTGGACATCTCAACATTTTACTGAAGGGGGTCGCTTGGGTGAATGTTTCATTCTGGTGCATGTGTATACCCCCGCATGTACTAATGAAGATGTTGCTTGGGGATATAATTCATTGGTGCATCAGGGGAGTGTTTCTGCATACATCAGACTGCTGAAGTGAGCGTTGGGCAAAATGGTTTACTGTGTCATTTCAGTGCTTGACACGAACTGATGGAGTTACTGGGGAAAATAATTCATTATTGTGTCACAGAAAAGCTTTTGCATAATTGGAAACTCCATTTGGCCATTTTATTGTCCTGTCAGCTGCCTGTGTTATACTGATTCACTGGCTTACTGTAATTTGTACCATGGTGCCATGATCTCTTCTCTGAACCGATCTATTTGTTAGAGTATTGTGGTACAAATACAGTTAAATGCAGTTTAAAAAGCTCAGGCTTCAGAGATTATATATATATATTTTTTGTGCATGTCCAGCTTTCAAGTGTGTACTTGAATTAACTGGGAACAAATGAAAGATTGCGAGGGCATCTCTTGTGCACAGCCCTCTTCAGGTCACTGCACAGATTTTCTATTGGCGTTAGGTGTGGGCTGTGGCTGGGCCATTCCAAAATGTTCATTTTCTTCTGGTGAAGCCATGCTTTTGTTGATTTGGATGTATACTTGGGGTCATTGTTGTGCTGAAAGTTGAAATTCCTCTTCATCGTCAGCTTTCTAGCAGACGCCTGAAGGTTTTGGGACAAAATTGACTGGTATTTGGAACTGTTCATAATTCTCTCCACCTTGACTAAATCCCCATTTCCAGCTGAAGAAAAGCAACTCCAAAGCATGATACTGCCATCACTGCGCAGCACCAAAAGAACACCATCCCCACGGTGAAGTGTTGTTTTTGTGCCATTCTGGAATTGTGGCCAAAAAGTTCAACCTTGGCCTCATCAGACCACAACACATTTTCCCACATGCTTCAGACAAAAGAATATGCATACCTCAATAATGTACTGAAGGGGTTGCTTGGGTGAATGTCTCAGCGTGGTGCATGTGTACACCTAGACATACTAATAGGTTTATAGGTTCATACTAGGCTATCTGCCCTGGGGCATTTATAAGCCTAGCCAGAGTGTGTTTGGCTTTCGCCACCCTTAGATTTGAGTTTGCTGTGCCCTTTTTTAAGGTTAGTTTACTGTGCCTCTCTAGTAGTGACACAGAAGTAATCCCCGGGGTAAACCTACGATCTTCCATCCACTCATCAAGATTCCTCTTGAAGAGAGTCAGTGAGGTGCTCTGCCTAACATGGACCGGAATTTTATTCCAAAGCGAAGGGAGCCCTTGGGTTATAAATCTGTCCCTCCAGCAAGTTCTATTTATTTCTGTGCTGAGGTTCAAGTCCCTCGAGCGCGTAGTTCTAAGGGATTTAGATGGAGCATGTCCATTAATTCTGGGTTGGACATAGCTTTGTATGTCAGGCATAGATCGGCTCGAAGTAGGCGGTATGCGACTGAGTAAAGCTGGAGTTTCTTTAACCTGGCAGCATATGGCATCTGTTTGAGTCCCTTGATCTTCTGAGAGGTACTTTTGGGGTCTTTCTAGCTGCTGCAGGTGTCGGATAAGGTACATCCCAAAAGGGGCATTGTATTCTATGATGGGCCTGATGAGGGATGAATAAAGGGACACTATTACCTCCCTTGATCTAGATGTGAATCCTTTCGTGATAAGGTGGGCTACGTAGAAGGTCTTTCTAACCACTTTGGCAATGTGGTTGTCAAAGGAGAGATTGCTATCAACTTGGGTCCCCAGATCCCTAATTACTTCTTCTGTATTTAATGGGTTACCACCTATGTGGTAATTGGTGGGCACTTTGATTTTGCCAAAGGGTATTAGACCATGGCTCTGGCACCAGTTATCCGTCTCTGTGAGACCTTTTTGAAGGATGTTCGTGTCAGCTGGAGAGTCAATTATGGCGCCCAGTTTGCAGTCATCTGCGAACTTGGTCAGCCATAATCCTCCCGTGCTGGCCTGTACCTCGGAAAAGTATATGCCGAACAAGAGAGGTCCCAGGACCGAGCCTTGTGGGACACCACTTGTAACTGGTTTTGAGTCTGACATGACTCCGGCAATTCTGACTCTGTGTTGCATCTTTGAGCCAGTTAGCAACCCATCTTGTGACATAGGGGTTTATGTTTAAGCTGGATAGCTCATCTATGATGCTCGAGTGGGGTATTGTATCAAATGCCTTTGCGAGGTCCAGATAGGCTGTGTGGACTACCTTCCCTTCATCTATGGCCTTGGTGACTGTTTCGAAGAAGTCGACCAGGTTCAAGAGGCAGAATTTGCCCTTGACAAAGCCGAACTGAGTAGGATCCAGTGTCTGTAGGTCCCCAATGTCTTTGTTTATGAGTTCCATGATGATCCTCTCCATGGCCTTACAGATAAGGCTAGTCAGGCTTATGGGGCGACCGTTACCAGGGTCCGTTGAGGCACCACCTTTGTGGAGCGGGACCACTGTTGCTGTACACCATTCTTTGGGTACATATCCCGTAGTGAGGCTGAGATTGTACAGCAGTTTTACGTGAGGGTTTAGTTCTTCTTGGAGTTCATGTAGGACGCAACCCGGGACACAGTCTGGTCCCATTGAAGCAGTGTTTTTGCCTTGGAGAGGGCGGCCTTCACCTGAGCATCTGAGATGTTAGGGAAGCTGCACTCTACTGGGATAGATATTTGCTCTTTAGGGGGGGAGGGGGGGGGGGGGGAGAAGTTTTTACTGAACCTGTCTGCCAGGATGTTGGCAATGTTTGTGGGTTCAGTGTATTTTTTGTCATTTATAATCAACTCTGAGCATATCTGGGAGTTGCATCCCAGGTTCCTAACATAGCTAAAGAAAAGCCTTGTGATTGTTTTTAGTGTCCTGTGCAATTTTTCTCTCGAAGCTAGCCTTGGAGGATTTTATGAGGGATCGTAATTTTTTGCTAGTACTGATCAGAGATGCCTTCCCTTTTAGGGATTTTGCTCCATCATGTAGTAGCTTCCTCCTTCTGTTGTACAACTTATTTATGGCTGGGGTCCACCAGACTGGACGCCTGCCTTTGGACGCTTGGGTTTTGTTTTTGTTTGGGATAGCATGATCCATGCATTCCTGGAGGTGTCCACAGAATGTGTTTATATAGGATTCTGTGAATGAAGATGTTCCCTGCAGAAATACTTCATTGTGCATCTGAGAAGTGCCTTTGCATACATGATCAGACTGCTGAAGTGAACACTGGGCAACACAGTTTAGTGTGTCACTCTGGTGCTTGTACATACACAAGCGGGGGGACCATCTTCTTTACTGTGATACGATATACAGATAGACAGAGAAAACGGAACTCCAGTCTGCCAGTATGATTGTAACAATGCTAACTGATGACTTCTGGAGAAAAGGTTATGAATTACCCAATGACAATAATTATGGCTATAGACTTGTTTTACTTCAAAAAATGTTTAGTAAGTCACTTTGTTATTCCATCAATACCCCAGGTTAACAATACTAACATTTTAAACGTGTCCCTGGTTATGTAGAAATGTGGGAATGAGGGATAATACGAACAATGCTGATCAATATATCCAAACATTCTGAACATATATTCTGATTTAATCTTTCTTTCTACTGAATAATGTCTGGGTGGTATGAGAGGCTTAGTATTTTATTGCTGATTGTTGGCATTGCTTAACCAGATATTTTGTACAATATTTCTGCATTTTTTACTTCTGTGTCTTATTGTAACCAGAGGAATGGTTAGGTGAGATAGAACGAATTACTACTTTTTGGATGAATTCTTACATGGATGGACCAGATGACTTAGCCATTTCTGCTTGTAATTCTCTTTCGGATTATACTCAGTAGTTGCCTGAGTGAGGTAAAGGTTATTACTTGCTGACAACTACCAGCATGGAGCTACCATATATTTTGGGCATTTCTCCTGGCTTTGTCAGTCATGTGTGGAAATTAGGTGTGAGAAATGGCTCAGTAATATCTAAGTGTTATACTGCTTTTACTGAATTACTCGGGTCTTCTAACAGATGACAATGAATCTGTTACATAACAGCTGTACATACTCAATAGGTTATGTGCAGCAAATATCACCTGTGTCTGAGCCTGCTTAACTTTGCACCAATGAAATGCAGGTCATTATCACATATGCAGTTACAATATAGCACTGACATCACTTTTCAAGTAAAACTGTCAACAGCTGTCACTGTTATTCACAAACAGAAGCAGTTATCACATTGATGAATGCACAAGCCAGATTGTGCTTTTTCTCTGCTTGGAGTCATTGCAAGTCACCCCCTCATTTTTCATCAACTATCTACCCTCTGAAACCCGTATATATATATATATATATATATATATATATATATATATATATATATATAATCTGTGCATATATGAGTGTATATGGATATATATGTACATAATGTACTTGCACATATTTACATATACAAATGCATATATATTATAATTTTATGTATCCAGCTTTCAAGAATAATTTATTATCCGTTAACAATATGTGCATACTGTATTGAAGAAAATTGATGACAAATATGTCTAAAGAAATGTTGGAATGATGGATAACAAACAGTGCTATGTCTTATTGTAACCAGAATGATGGTTAGATGAGAACTGGAATTACTACTTTTTTAGTGGAGTGGCGGTCCTTACCCTGCTACTTCTCTCTCATGTTCCCTTTCTGTGTCCCCTTGTCAGTTACCGGGCAAGTCCTTATGCACCAAGGCCAGGAAGGTTCCTCTTCAGAGATTTGTGCCAACTGCTCTTGTGTGGGTGGGTGCATCACGGGGGGGGCATACCCAGCCACCATGGATCTAATGATAGACTGGGATTGCAGTTGGGAACTTGGACATACTTCAGCTCAGTCTCATAGTGCTGCTGTCCTAGGTAAGCATGGCCTCAGGGGTGTCACTGTGATGCAATGCTTCCCTACAGAAAAGGAAACATGCAAAAAGACAAAGCCTGGGTCAGGCTTAGTCCTTTCACATGTTGTCTTGGCTTCACTCTCCACTCAGTCCCCCCTCCCCTTCTGGTGTAGTAAATGTATGTAGGTCAGGTCAAGAGGCTTTACATTAGCTCCCTCCTTTGACTCCTTATGGCCAATGCCAAAAAGACACATGTAAATGGAAAAGGCAGAGGGAAGGCAGAGTGCTGGCACTGCATGCAATCGTGAGTCATTGCTGCTACCAGCAGTTTGAGTGGGTAGCCAGGAACACTTCAGACACCCATGAGCTGAAGCTCCATGCCAGTCCTCAGCATATTATTGGAGTGGTGGTCCTTAGCCTGCTTTTCCTCTTTACATGTGCCCTTTCTGTGCCCCCTTGTGAGTCATTGTGTGTAATTTGGTGTTTTCAAGGGTGGTAGGTATGTACCTCTGTAGCATCACCACTTATGTACCTTATGAAAAGCATAATGCCCCTGTGAACAGAAGTGAAGAGTTGGATGGGCTAACCAGGTAATGCATATGACATATATACATATGTAGTCTTCCAATACATCTCTCAAACATTAGTAATCTGTTTGCATTTTCTTTCCTGTGCAGGTTCGCCCACTTTCTAACACTATGGCTTCATGAGCAGGAGAATGACGAGTGTGGATATGTGGCCATTCCTACATTCACTGGGCTGCCAGCCATGCCTCCGTAAGTGAAAACCACTACAACCTGAGCTTCCCCACATTCCAGTGTGAAGGTATACTGGATTGCAAGAAGAGGTTTGCATTGGAGCGGAGTACTGCAGTTGTTGGAAGAGAAGTGTTCCATCTACCCTGAGCCCGACATTCTTGTGCTGCACATTGGAGGGAATGATGTCATCAGTCACCCACTAGGAAGGCTACGGTTTCAAATCAGAGTAATTTTTGAACATCTGCAGTCATGGTGGCCAAAGTGTCATTTTGTGTGGTTTCGCATCATTCCTTGCCAGATATGGAAAACAGCAAACAGTCAACACGTACAAGGCCAGACGTTTACAGAATGGGGTCATGCATGGCTTGTTGCACAGGGTCGGTGGATCTACAGTCTGCCATGACAGCATCACAGCAGAGATGTTCACCATTTCAAAGGGACGGCATTCACCTAACTGAGGAGGGCATTGCGTTGCTCTTGACTGATCTCCACAATGGCATAAGGAGAGCTATGAATGATACATTGGTAATATGCAGCTTGTGAGAAGAATGGAAAACACCCATGCCCAAGTAGGACCAGTATGGTAAGTAAAACTCTATTGTTATATTTATGAGCTGGTGAAGATGCTGAGAAAGAACTGCTTCAGGAGAGTGTTACCACATACAATCGAATATGTCAGTAACCATCCTGCAATACTTTTTCTTTTTCTGCTTTCATCAGTCATGTGTAGAGTTTAGATGACAGGAAGGGCTTAGTAATACAAAACTTGATCCCTTAGGTCCACTGCTGAATGGACACGTATAAAGAGAAAATGCATAGGTAAGAAACTGCTGACACTGAAGGAGGTCGTGAGACTGTAGTGGTATCAGCTGTCTGAGTGGGTAGCCAGCACAGGTATCGGACAGATGAGATGGTCTTGCATGCCACCGATGTCCCATGCCTGTCCTGGGTTCATTAGTGGAGTGGCAGTCCTTACCCTTGCTTTTTTTCTTTACATGTACCCATTCAGCAGTATGTTGGATACACCAAGAATGTGTACATTTACAATGATGTGTGTCTACATGGCAAAAACAACTGGGTCTGAATGCTGTATACACATGTACAGATATCAGTTTGTTTAGGACTTGGGTTACTGAAATTTTTTTTTTTATATTTTAGTAAATAACTTTGCTAGGTAGCATGTAATTGTACCAAGTTATACCTCATTTTGAAGATAATGTTAGTCCTTAAACATGATAAAAGAACTGGCTGTATGCTATACACATGTACAGATATCAGTTTTTTTAGGAGTTAGGTTATGAAAATTATATTTTTTCATACTTTAGTGAATGGCTTAGCTAACAAAAGTAGTGAATGGCTTAGCTAACAAAAGATGTCAATGTGCTAAGTAATACATCATTGTGAAGGCAGTATTAGTCCTTACAATGTGGTAAAAGAAATGTGGCCTTGCACTGTACATATGTACAAATATCAGTTTAGGGCTTACGTTATGAAAATTATGATTTTTTTCATATTTTGGTAAATAACTTTGCAAGGGAGCATCTCAATGTGCTAAGTAATGCCACATTTTGAAGACAGTATTAATAGTTCAACATGGTAAAACAACTGCGTCATACACATGTACAGATATCAAAGTTTGTTTAGGACTTGGGTTATGAAAATGATTTTTTCCCATATTTTGTTAAATAACTTTGCAAGGGAACATCTCAATGTGCCAAGTAATACCTCATTTTGAAGACAGTGTTACTCCTTACAACATGGTAGAAGAACTGCATCTGTGTACTGTACACCTGTACAGATATCACAGTTTTAGTCTTGTAGGATTATGAAAATTATACATTTCCAATACTTCTCATTATTATGCCCATATTTTTGCAAGGAAGCATGGTGATGACACAAATGATGCATCATTATGAAGCGGACACTGAGACGCACAACTTCTACACTGACATGTAGGTTCTGTCTGTTACAGGTGATGAGATATGTTTTATCAATTATGAGAAATATTATATTAATCATATTTCTGTGAATATATCCATAAAGGAGCATCACACAGTAATGATTAAGGTATCATTTTAAAGCTGATGTTCATACAAACATATTAAATACAAACTGTATGGGTCTACATTGTACACTGACCAAGATACTGTGCTTTGCTTTTCCAAAAAGGTAAAAAATATGCACAATATCAGCACTCCTTGCCAAATATTTAATAATGACTTTGATAAACACTATCAACACTTACACTGTTGGAAAGGTCAGTGTCTGCTGAACAACTTTCGCATTTACATTTTTATAGTCTAGCTCTTACAGTTAAAGAGTTATGAACACTTGTTTTCTGTATGGTATTACAAATGGATTTTCTGAAAATGAGCTCAGGCTGCACTGTTGTTCCTATAGTGGAAGTAAACGGGTAGCAATTTCTGAGCTGCTCCGGAGTGAACGAGTTAAGAAACTACAGGGGTTGGCCTTCCCAAATGTTCTCTCTGAATTAGGAAGAATGAGCTAATAGCACTGGACTGGGAGGAGTGTCCCAGATCAAGTTTACAGTAAGAGCGAGCGACTGCAAAACTACCAAGTATAAAAACAAGACACCAATATGGAGGGAGAGTGGGAAACTATGCTACAGCTACTAGCTACACTATTTTAGGCAGAAAACACTAAAGCAATGTTTATCACAGCAGAAAAACAGCAGTGAGACACTAAATGAAACTTTTACACAGACGAAGGAGCAAGGAGACTCTAGAGAACGCTTTTAACTGCAAACAAATCAGTTATATGGATACACTCCTTGGCAAGAAATCAGAACAAACAGATGCTTAACAAATGGAGAAAATTTCCAGTTAATACCTTTCACATAGTGAAACTAGCTAAAAAAGCTTTACAAACAGTGTGACAGTAACAAAAGTGATTTAACAGACCCTGTAAGGCAGACAATTTCAGTACAAAAGTGCAGATTAGTTAATACAGAAATCCAACAACAAAGCCGGGCAAACCTCTGGGTTCTCACTGACCTCAGGAGAAGCATCCA
This sequence comes from Protopterus annectens, assembly GCF_019279795.1. Lineage (NCBI taxonomy): Eukaryota > Metazoa > Chordata > Ceratodontiformes > Protopteridae > Protopterus > Protopterus annectens. The sequence continues at coordinate 593,070,646 of NC_056730.1, read as the reverse complement.
GCAGAGGATGGACAGCAGAAGGTTCCGGTCTTAGTTTCTTAACCTTCTTACCTAACAGCTGACCCTTGGGGCAGGAAGTTACTTTCATGGTATCCTTAGCAAAAAGCTTAAGTCACTGATTCTCAAGATACAAAGCAAGGGAAGAAAGCCTACCACAGGGTCTTCGGTATGAAAGCCAGACATACAGAACAGGTCGTATGGTCGTGAGAAGCTCCTAGGCAAAGTGAACAAACACTTATCGTGGCGTTTTTTATGGGGAATGTCTCCTGCATTGACACTTACCCTTCTTGGATGACATTAACCCCCAGAAGCAACAAAAAGCCAAGAAAAAACAAAACCCCAATGGGGTACTTATCTGCAACAGCTCAAAACCAACAAACAAGACTTAGGCATTCATACCAGCGAATGAGAGATGTGTCTGAAGTAGCGGAAAAGACATAGGCGTTCAGACTGGGGGCAAAGAAGTTCTGAGGATGGTACGTCTGAACGTCACCTTTATGCCCTATGCTATGTGAGAAGCATATGTGTGACATACAGAGTACCTTAAAGCAACAGTAGACTTTTGCATACTGGCCAGACTTTGGGTTACCAAAGGCAGGGAATCATTACACAAACACTGCAACCAGTGAATGGAAGGACATCTATAATTATGTTAGAAATCTCAGAGACAATGGCTAGCACTATGGAGAGCTAAAAGCAAAGGATATTACATACTCTGAACCAGAGGAGATGGCCAACTTACTAGTGAAGAAATTTAGCTCAAACTGCACCCCCCCAACTCCCCTTCAACATTCTAAGATCACATACCCACATCTACACCAGTCTCAAATTTTACAGGCTTTCAACAACATCCCACACTTCTGTACCTTAGATAAACATTCCCAGCTAAATGTCAGTCTCTATGTAACTCGTTGGACAGCACAATGGCTTACAAATAGGACTCAGGAATTTAGCGTGGGCAGTTTTACCTCCTTCAAAAGATCTATCAGTGTACCCCAGAGTTCAGTCATTGGGCCATTCCTCTCTTGCATTTATTTCTCAGAAGCCAAACCTAATGTTAAGGACTTATGACTGACCAAGTTTGCAGATGACAGTAAACTTGGTCTGCTAACGTTCTCAGCAGATGCTTCCCACTGTCATTACTGTTATCTACTGTAACAAAAGTTTTACAAAGCAATCATGATACAATCCTCCTATCATGGAGAACCTTAAAGTCCTTACCTCGACTGAGTTGACTCTTATTTCTGCATTGTCTTTTTCAGCTTTTAGTTCCAATTCGATGTTCAAGAGGGCAATTTTGGGAGATTCGTATTTCTTGGGCTGCATTTCAAATCCAGCATAAGAAAATGTTTTCTTAAAAGCAACACCAGCTACCAGCTGAGATTCCTGTTAAAATAGAAAGTAGAAATTAACTTCAGCTTAACTTACCCTCTTATACAAGTCTTCCCCCAAAGTTCTTAATATACTTGGTTAGACTAAATACAAACAAGAAACTCAGCTCTGTAATGTAAAGGAAGCTCAGGAGGTCCAAGTTTGAGCAGCAGCAAAGGTGCTTGAGGGGTTAGGTGAGGGATGGGCTTGGGCATCCAATGCTGGCTTGCTCATGGGTGGGGGGCACTTACAGAGGATTCTGAGCATACTTGCCTTATTGAGCTAGGGGAGATAGGTGTGCTTGGCAGCATACACATCTCTCCTTTAGCCACACAGCTACCATGAATCATAATAAAATACCACCATAACACTCTTACAAAAAGAAACCCTGCTGATTTTAAAGTATGGTACTTTGGGGCCTCAGGGACTCAACAAAGAATGTAATTGGAAGTATGTTATTTGAATTGTATGCTTAATTGACTGTTTTGTGCAATATGCTGTATATAAAACAGTACTTTGTAGTGTTTTTACTCTTGGAAGGCTGTATAAGCCAAGGCACTAAGTGCTTTATTAAATTTGCTTACTTTTTTGGATCGGTGGTCTTGGTGGTATTTGATTATTTTACTTTTTTTTATTTTTTAAGTTGTATTAGCTACCATGAATCAGCAAACTGCCTAGTGCAAGGGAAGGGCAGTCCACTCCACAGAATATGTAGGCTGGTCATATGTGCCAAACGAGTTTCTTAGAAGTGAACATGCTGCAGGTGGCTCAACCTTGCTCTGGAATATCCACTTCCAGTCCCCATGGAATGAATGAGCCAAATGGGTGCAGCAAGCAGAGCCAATGGCAGGATTCCTATACAGACTGTGTAGGAAGCGAAAAAAAAACAAAAAACACACATCTGAGAAAACCTGTTCACGCAGTTAATAGTATCTCACTAATTTTAAATACAGTCAACATATTCTGTTACACACAACTTGCCAAAGTCAACTCAAGTTGATATATTTTTTTAATCTGTACTGAGCTTCTATCAAGGGGAAAAATGCATTATAGTTTTCTCCAATATACTCATTAGGCTTAACACAAGTCAAAATTAACATAATTAATTACAATCCTGTTCTACATAGATCTGTATCCAACCTGTAATGGTAGTATACAAAATGATAATCTGTGAAACTTGCTACAAATTTTTCTCTCTCCAGCCTCCTACTACTGTTGCCTTAAAACGTACAAGTGAAAATGGGATTCCCTTCAAGATGGCCAACAAGTGAACAGTAGGTTACATATATTTCTGTAGGATTCCTTTTTCTACAAGCAAAGTTTGGCTCCTTTTAGTTAGGTAATAAACCCAGCTGAAATAAAACTTGTAATACAAACTTTACATACTTCATCTTAAATCTGTTTATTCTTCAAAATATAAGTCTGATTTCAGAACTGTTACTGGATGACTGTTTGGACTAGAGTTGGTTTCAAAGAATATATCTGATAAAGACACTGAGCATATTTGGTCTGTTAAGGAATTATCTTGCAAAGTGGAAGGCTCTCTACCTAAAATAAGTACTGAAAACAGTTTTTACAGCAAACTGAGCTTCTTAAATAAAGTTATGTTCTTACCATAACGTTCCATTTGTGTTGTTCATCTTCATTTCCATTAACCTGTGGGCTTCAATTCTGACCTTTGGAAAGTACAGTTGTGTACACTTACCATAAATGTAGATGTTAAGAGTGTATTAACTGTTGCAGTCATTACATTTGGGTAATCTGCTTGCAGGTTGCCCTCAGTCAGCCTGATTAACAAAGTCTTGGGTCCTGCGTTGGTTGCTGTCCCTTCTTCCATGACATCAGGTCGTCAGGGGTATAAAACATGCAGCAGACGTCATTACATCAGTTTTTCTTGCTCCAGATGTCAGGTGCCCCCCCCAATGGGGAGCAAATAAACATAAAAACACAAAGGTATACCTCCAACAAAAAGCAAATGCACCAAAAAGGCTTTTAAGCATAGTAAAGGAAAGTAGTGGTATAGTCAGAAGAAGTTAGGGGGCCGGAGGGAGGGTAACCAAGACTGCAACAGTGAATACACTCAAACATCTACATTTATGGTACGTGTACACAACTGTACTATGTTGTTCGTGTTTCACTGTTGCAGTCATTACATTTGGGTAAATTCCCAAAGCTGTGGTTGGGAGGAGGAATTCATATAGTATTAGGGCCAGCAATAAGAACCTGCAAGACAGCAGTGGCAAAGCCAGCTCTAGATTTAGAGAAAACTGGCAAATGATAATGCTTGGTGAAAGTATGTACAGAACTCCAAGTAGCACCTTCTAGGATGTCCTTGGTAGGAACACCTCTGAGAATGGCTGCCGAAGTAGATGCAGCCCTGGTGGAGTGAGATCTGATCCCCTGGGGGATAGGTTTTCCATGGTGCTTATAGCAGAAATGAATGCAATGGCTTATCCATTTAGAAATGGTTTGTTTTGAAATAGCCTTCCCCTCTGCCCCTGCAGCAAATGCTACCAACAGTTGTTCCGATTTACTTCAAGGTTTAGTCCTGTCCAAATAGAATCTAAGTTGTCTGTGCACATCCAAGGAATGCAGAATCCATTCCCCTTTGTTCTGTGGATTGGGAAAGAATGTTGGCAAATGAATGGACTGATTAAGAGCCACATTGAATACCACCTTGGGCATGAAGAGTGGATTGGTCCTGAGTGACACCCTGTCCACATGAAAGATGATGAAAGGCTCCACTGCCATAAGGAGCCTGGAATTCAGATATCCTTCTAGCTGAAGTGATTGCTAAAAGAAAAACTGTTTTCCAAGAAAGAAATTTTAAGTCTGCAGTAGCAGCTGGCTCGAAAATGAGGTAGAGTGAGTTTCTCCAATACAAAGTTAAGGTCCCAGGCAGGGGCTGGAACTCTCCTGGGTGGTCTTAAGTTTTTGGCCCCTCTGAAGTACTGCTTGAGCAGTGGATGAGAGAAGAGGGGAGTATTGCAAAATCTGAGGTAAATTGGGCACCACTGTGCTCATCCCTTTAGACTGGTTCCAGGCACAGAATCTTTTCCACTTTTCAGCATAAGATTTTCTAGTACTAGGTCTTTTTGCCTCTAAGATGACGCCCTTCCCAGGTTTGCTGAGGGATGATAGGGGTGAATTTAAGTGATAAGCCAGGCTACAAGGTTCAATGTTGGAAGCTGAGGGTGCAGAATTTGGTTCGCCTGCTGACACAGCAGGAAAGGAGTCTGAGTAAGGTGCTATGGAGATAACTATGACACACTGCGCAGGAGGGGGTACCAGTGTTGGAGAGGCCAGTCTGGAGCAATCAAGATCATCCTTGGTTTGTCCTGTTTGACTTTTAGCAGAACTTTGGAGAGCAGAGGCAGCGGGGGGAAGGTGTAGACAAAGGTTTTTCCACCTGAAGGACAGAGCATCCACTTTCCAGGCTTGTTTGTGGGGAGTCCTTGTGCAAAACTTGTCCAAATGGTAGTTCTGGGGGGAGGCAAATAGATCTATGTCTGGGCTCCCTTATTCGCTTGGCCTTAGTAATGAAGGAGGTGTCGATTTAATATGCAAGTCTGTAGGCCTGAATACACCCTCAGAAGCTGGTGCCTGCACAGCGGATCCGGACCCATCCAAGGTAGAGACATCCACGGGTTCCATACCTGAAGTATCTTGCGGCATACTGGACTCCGAATGGGTCTCAGTAGAGGCCTGCGAATCAGAAGTAGCGGGTATCAGGGGCTGCAAAAGCACCTCACTGAGTACCGGCGAACTGGTGACTGGTTTAGGAGAAGCGTTGTCGGCAGTTTTGGACTTCGGCGGCCTGTCTTTTTCTTTGCGTTTTTTCAGAATCCCGGTAGTCGGATGGCTAACAAGGACATTTCTGGATAATTAAACAGAACCAAAATATTTAGAGGCAAAAATATACAGACGATGGATATTGCGCCGATTAAATAAAGCACAAAACCAACACCAAGGTATGTAGTGGTCAGGGCCTAGGTAAAGAATACAGTACAAATGAAAACCTTCATGAGATATTTGCTTTCCACAAGTAATGCAATTATTAACTTTTACTGACATCGGTAAGGAGCAAGAAAAAGTTTCCCCAACGGGGTACTTAGCTTTAAGTTGAAGACTTTGGTTCTGAAACTCAAAAACGAAAATTTCAAGAATCGGCCGAACGGCACTTGCAAACTGCTTCTGCTTCGGGCACCGCACGGTAAGACAGACTGATGTAATGACGTCGGCTGCATGTTTTATATCCCTGACGAACTGACGTCATGGAAGAAGGGACAACCGACACAGGACCCAAGATTTTGTTAATCCGGCTGACTGAGGGCAACCTGCAAGCAGGCTGCCCAAATGTAATGACTGCAACAGTGAAACACGAAAAACATCCGATCGGCTGCTTTTTTACAGCTTTAGCTTCCTGACTTGAGCTCCTCCCTATACCCACAATGTCCCACTTCCCCCAACTTGCCTCAGACTGAGTTTGCCAAAAAGCAAGGCAAATAAGAATATTTACACTAGAAAAAATACAAAACTCCATAAACATCAGGAGCTCAACATAAGGAATAGAAAGTCCTTTGAATATTAAGCCAGGCTTCTCAAAGATTTGGATAGGGGGATGTAGGGTGGGAAGGTTAATGGAAATAAATATGGACAACACAGCAACACAGATGGAACGTTATAGTAGGAACAACTTCTTTATCTGATGATGTCCTCTTCATTTCATTAACCTGTGGGACAGTCACCAGCTACTATGATCCAAGGTGGCCCTTACAGAAGGATATTCCGAAGAGCAGCATATCCAAAAGCACTTCTAATCCTAGACAGAATGTCCAATTCATAATGAGTAACACGTGCGGGGATTAGGCCAAGTAGCTGCAGCAAAAATCTCAAGAGGAACTCTAGATCAAAAAGCCTGAGAAGTAGCCATTGACCTTGTGGAGTAGGCCTTAATATGCCCTGTCAAGGGGATGTTTTTGCAAGAATAAATGTAATAGTCTTTCAACCATCTTGCCAGTAAGACTTGGGTAACAGATTTACCTCTCTCTGCCAATGAAAAGGATATGAACAACTGGATCTGACTTTCTAAAGGGCTTTGTTCTGTGTAAATGAAAACAAAGCTGTCTATGAACATCAACCAGATGGAGAGTATATTCAACTTTGTTTTGATAATTGGGAAAAAAGACTGGAAAACTGATGGACAGTACCTTGGGTAAAAATGAAGAATTGGTATGCAAGGTAACTCTATCCTTGTGAAAAATCAAATATGGAAATTTTGAAGAAGGGTCTTGAAGTTTAGACAATCTTCTTGCAGACGTTAAAAGCTACTAAAAAAAAGTTTTCCAGGGCAGGAATTTCAAATTTACAGTAGCTGCAGACTGAAAGAGTGGTTGGACCAAGGTTGGCAAAATTGTTAAATCCCAAGGTGGAGTAGCATCTGTCACTGGTGGCCGAAGCAGGAAGGTGCCCCTGAGAAATAAGCAAGCAATAAGGAATCCAAACCAATGTGAAAAGTGGACATAGCTGCTAATTGGACTTTGACAGTAGAATAACTAGCTCCATTGCTGAAAAGAGAAGCCAAGAAGTCGAGAACAGCAGCAAGAGGTGCTGTAAAAGGGTCTATTCATTTTTGTTCTACCCAAATAGAAAATCTTTTCCATTTGCCTTTTTAAATCTTACATGTCAAAGACAGTACAGTTGTGTACACTTACCATAAATGTAGATGTTCAAGTGTATTCACTGTTGCAGTCATTACATTTGGGTAATCTGCTGGCAGGTTGCCCTCAGTCGGCCTGAATTCCAAAGTCTTGGGTCCTGCGTCGGTTGCTGTCTCCTCTTCCATGACGTCAAGTCGTCAGGGGTATAAAACAAGCAGCCGACGCCATTTTCTTTAATTTTTCTTGCCCCAGATGTCAGGTGCCCCCAAAAAGGTAGCAAATATGTATGTGTATATATATATATATATATATATATATATATATATATATATATATATATATATGTATATGTGTGTGTGTATATATCTATATACATATCTATATATATACATATCTATATATATATATATATCTATATATATATATATATCTATATATATATATATATATATATATATCTATATCTATATCTATATCTATATATATATATATATATATATATATATATATGTGTGTGTGTAAACTATATATATACATGCAATACAAACTTTACCTTCATCTACAAGCAAATACACCACACAGGTTGTACAAGACAGTGAAGGAAAGAGAAACTCCAGAAGAAAAGGGGGATGGCGGGCAGGTAACCTGGACTGCAACAGTGAATACACTCTAACATCTACATTTATAGTAAGTGTACACAACTGTACTATGTTCTTCGTGTTTCACTGTTGCAGTCATTACATTTGGGTAGAATCCCAAAGCTATGGATGGGAGGCTGGAGCTAAACAGCATTAGGAGCGGCTAGAAGGTCCTGCAGAACTGCAGTGGCAAAGCCTGCCTTGGACTTAGAGTAGAGAGGCAAATGATAATGCTTTGTAAGTGTGAACAGAACTCCAAGTAGCAGCCTCTAGAATGTCTTTGGTTGGTACTCCTCTGAGAAAGGCTGCTGATGGAGCTGCGGCTCTGGTGGAATGAGACCTAATGCCCTTGGGCACAGGTTTGCCATGGTGTAAGTAGCAGAAACGAATGCAGTGGCTTATCCACTTTGAAATAGTCTGCTTTGAAATAGCCTTTCCTTCTGATCCTGCAGCATGTCACTAGTAACTGCTTAGTTTTTCTTAAGAGCTTAAGTCCTGCTCAAGTAGAATCTTAGCTGTGTACGTCCAATGAATATAGAATCCTCTCCCCCTTGTTCTGCGGATTCGGATAAAAAGTTGGCAGATGAATAGTTTGGTTAAGAGCCACACTGGAAACCACCTTAGGCATAAATGAAGGATTGGTCCTCAGAGACACCCTGTCTAGGTAAAATATGATAAAAGGCTCCACAGCCATGAGGGCCTGTAGCTCTGAGACTCTTCTTGCTGAAGTAACTGCTAGGAGCAGAGCTGTTTTCCATGATAAGAACTTTAGATCTGCAGTAGCAGCTGGTTCAAAAGGAGGCAGGGTGAGCTTTTCCAACACATAATTGAGGTCCCATGCAGGTACTGGTGATCTTCTGGGAGGCCTTACATTTTTGGCTCCTCCCGATACTGCTTTAGTAAAGGATGAGAAAAGATTGGTGGCTCTGTATTGTAATGAGCCAAAATGGCAGAGGCATGGATTTCTATTGATGAGAAAGATGGGCCTTTGTCAAGCATCTCAGTCAAGTAGTGTAATACCCGAGGAATATTTGGTTCTGCTGTATCAGTTCCTTGTGCTTGATTCCAAGCAGAGAATCTCTTCCATTTATCAGCATAAGATTTTCTAGTACTAGGCCTTCTGGCTTCCAAAATGAAATCCATCACAGCTTTACTGAGAGATGTTGGTATAACTACATGATCAGCTATGCTGCCAGGTTCAGTGTTTGGAGCTGATTGTGCAGGATCTGATTGTTTTGCTGGGACAGTAATTGAGGTCTTTGAGGTAAGGTCGAAGCTGGGTATTGAAACAAGTTCCTTAGGATTGGGTACCAGTACTGGCGTGGCCAGTCCGGGGCAATTAGTATCATCTTTGGTTTCTCTTGTCTGACTTTTAGCAGGACCTTGGGAAGAGGCAGAGGAGGAACGGTGTAAACTGATAGGTTTTTCCAACTGAAGGATAGGGCGTCCACTTTCCATGCTTGTCTGTGATAAGTCCTTGTGCAGAATCTTTTCAATTGATAATTTTGAGGAGAGGCAAACAGATCCATGTCCGGGCTCCCCCATTTCTTTGTTATCATGCTGAAGACTTGTGGATCTAGTTTCCACTCGTGAGGATCCATAAGATTTCTGCTCAAGTCTTCTGCCAGAATATTTTGTTTTCCTGGCAGGAATTGAGCTTGTAGATGTACTTGGTAAGTCAAAGCTGTGTCCCACAGTGCCATGGCTAGTCTGCAAAGGGGGTATGAATGCGTGCCCCCCCTGCTTGTTTATATACCACATAACCGTGGTGTTCAGTCTTTATCAGTAGTTGTCCTGGATGAACTAAGTCCTTGAAGGCTGTCAGGGCATTTTGAACAGCTAACATCTCTTTTTGGTTGATATGCAGATTTGTTTTGGGGTCCATATGCCCTGAATGCATCTTCCGGCCAAGTGGGCCCCTCATGCATAATCTGATGCATCTGTTGTTAAGGTATGGCTGGCAGGGGATAGAGTGAATGGCCGTCCCATGTTTTGGTGACATGCCTTTGCCTACCATAGGAACTCCTGTTGTAGGCAGGAAATGAGAGGAATCATTGTTTCCAGACTGTGACAATGTTGACTCCATTAACTTTTTAGGTACCATTGAAGTTTCCTCATATGCAGTCTTGCATATGGAATCAGTAGAATGCAGGATGCCATGAACCCCAAAACCTGCAGAATTTGTCTTGCAGATAACTGGGTTTTTGTTGCCATCAGTTTGAAGTAAGTAGTCAGTTGCCTTTGTCTGGTGTGAGGAAAGCCATCTGGGCAGTTGTATTCAAGCTTGTACCCAGGAATGTTATCTTTTGAGAGGGTACCAGTTGTGATTTCCTTTCGTTTATTGTGTACCCTAGGCATGTTAGAAGCCTTTTCACAAATGCCAGGTGTTGAAGAAGAATGTCCTTGTTCTCTGCTTGAATGAGACAGTCGTCCAAGTAAGAATATAGTTGTATACTTCTTTGTCTGCAAAAAGCAATGACTGGTGCCAGGCACTTTGTAAATACCCTGGGCGCAGTAGATAAGCCAAAGGGCAGTGCAGAGAATTGGTAACGCATTAAGCCAGCCTTGAAACGGAGGTATCTTCTGCACGATTCCCTTATTGGGACATGCAGGTTAGCCTCTTTTAGGTCTAATGTCACCAGCCAAGCATTCTTGTCCAGCATGGTAAGAAGCTGCTGCAAAATTAGCATTCTGAATTTTGGAATGTCCAGGAAGGTGTTCAAAATTGATAAATCCAGTATTGGCCTCCAGGCCTTGTCCTTTCTGGGTACCAAGAACAGTCTTGAGTAAAAACCTTGTCCTTTTTCCTGTTCTGGTACTGGCTGAATAACCCCCATTATCCATGAGGGACGTAACCTGTTTCTGTGCCTCTGCCCATTGATTTTTTGGCAGATCCGGCCAACCGTTTGCCATTGGCAGAGTATGGAAATAGAATCTGTACCCCTGTGATACTATGTTTAGCACCCACTTGTCCTGGGTTATTAACTGCCAATTTTGAGCAAAAAGTGTTAACTTTCCCCTAAGGGTGCTGCCAAAAGTTAAGCGCTTGGTGATGGCAGAGGGAAGTCATTTGGACTGTTTTCTGTAGGGTTGCACTTTATCTCCTCCAGATTTGGAGGTAGAAGCACTCCACTGCTTTGACCTGTAAGAATCTTGTGTCTGGCATCTAGAACCTTTAGGGAATATGGATTTACCCTCTTTGAGCTCTGTCGGACATAGGAAAGGACCAATTATTTTTGCAGGCCAGTGTCTACTGAATCTTGGTGGCTGCACTTGTAAGAAGTCTTTTACAGTTTGCATAGAGTTAGCTTTGTCTTCAATTTTCTTTAAAACCTCTTCTGCCTTAATACCAAACAGAGTATCATGCTGTAAAGGTGCATCCAGTAATTTAGCTTTAACATGAGGCAAATTTTGCTCTTTTAGCCAGGCATGCCTCCTAATCACAGATCCAGTAACTGCGGCCCTGCAGGAGGCCTCTAAGGAATCAAAACCACATTGCAAAGTATGCTTTCCAACTTGTTCAGCTGCATGCAATAAGTCCTGCAATTCTTTATTTTCTGCACATTCAGAAATCAACATCATTTTCTGTTTCAGCAATCCCATAACATGTTGTTGATACTTGAGCATATGAAACTGGCAGTTTAGGGCCCTAACTGCCAAGGTTGCAAATGTATAAACCTTCTTTCCCCATCTATCCAGTGCCCCTGAATCTCTGTCAGAGGGGGCAGGATTTTTTGCTGTTGAGACATTAACTCCCTTTGGACCCTGTGAAATACTTTCAGGGTCAGCAGCAGGGTTTCTAAATAAAAATTTGTTGGAGTAAGGGACCTTGTAATATCTGTCGGGCTTGCTGGGAGCCGGAGTTAAGGAGTCAGGAGTCGAGCGTGACTCCGAAAACACATCATCCACAATGTCCAAAACAGGGGGTATGGCTAAAGGCCTGTGCTGAGGGAGAAGGAAATCCCTGAGCCTCTTTTTTGATTCTGAAAAATCTTGACTCTCCCAGTGAAAATGCTCCCTTAAAGTACGCAAGGTTTCTCTAAATGAATAATCCTCAGGAGGTGATGCAGAAGGGAGAGATTCCTCTGAATCAGAATCCTCATAAGGAGGAATAGATAATTCCTGATCAGACGAGGAATCAGAAGAAATAGAAACCTGATCTGAAGATTCATAATCAGTGTCTTGCCTAGGCCTCTTATCAGGAGGGGGATGGGAACCCCTGATCAAGGTAATTAAGTCTTCAGCCATTTTGATCATCTGTCTTTTAGGCATAGAGGCCTGTGCACGTGGCTCATGCGTCGGTTTTTTAGCATTGGAAGTTGCTTTTGTCTTTGGTTTTGCAGCTGTCGTCGGTTTTATATAAAAATGTTGAGACCTGAATACACCCTCAGAAGCCGGTGCCTGCTCAGCGGCTCCAGACCCATCCGAGGGAGTCTGTGGGTACAATACTTTGAGTAACTCATGTAGTGCCGGACTCCGCATGGGTCTCGGTAGGGGCCTGCAACTTGAAAGTAGTCTGGATCAGGGGCTGCGAAAGTGCCTCACTGAGCACCGGCAAACCGACGACTGGCTCAGGAGAAGCTTCGTCGTCGGTTTTGGACCTCGAAGGTCTGTCTCTGTCCTTTTCTTTACGTTTTTTGTGTACTCCGGTAGTCGGATTGCTATCCGACGACATTTCAGGGTAGTTAAATCGGTTTCCAAAATATTTTGAGGCAAAAATATACAGACGCTTAATAGTGGGTTGGTTAAATCTAGCACAAAACCGACAGCCAGGCACGTTGTGATCAGGGCCTAGGCAAGGAATACAGTATAAATAGAAATCCTTATGAGGTATTTGCTTGCCACAAGTAATACAATTATTAACTTTTTCTGACATCGGTGGGGAGCAAGAAAAAAAGTTTCCCCGACGGGGTACTTAGCTTTATTGAAGACTTCGGTTCTGAAACTCAAACTCGAAAATTTTAGGAGTCGGCCGACCGGCACTTCCGAACTGCTTCGGACACCGTGCGGCAAGAAAGACTAAAGAAAATGGCGAGGGCTGCTTGTTTTATACCCCTGACGACCTGACGTCATGGAAGAGGAGACAGCAACCGACACAGGACCCAAGACTTTGTAATTCAGGCCGACTGAGGGCAACCTGCCAGCAGATTACCCAAATGTAATGACTGCAACAGTGAAACACAAAGAACATCTATGTGAGGAGACCAAAATCTCGAACTGGGAAGAAAGCCTGGGATATCTTGCCATCATCGAAGTGGAGAAACCACGAGGTTAGCTTCAGGCCTTGCAAGTCCAGATGTGGATGCCCTGATGGGCGAGACAGCAGATCTGGAACCGGATCTAACCTCATCTGAGGGCAAACCAGTTGAGATCAAAGGAAGATGAACCAAGTTTGTCGAGACCAAAAGGGAGTAATGAGAGTTACTTTGCTCTGCAACCTGAAAGCTTTCTGTAAGTACTTGGGAAACAGAGGTATAGGAGGGAAAAGCATACAGGAGACCGGAGGCCCAAGCATGGACTAGAGCATCCCTGGGCGACTATCCCTGAGGAGGAATCAAGGCAAAGAACATGCTGCATGCATTTGCTGTTGAAAGGGGATGCAAACAGACTGCGGCATGGGAGACCCCTTCTGTGGAAAATCATGTCCAACACTGATTCAGAGACTTGTGAGGAGTCTGCAATAGTCGACTGAGCCAGTCTGCTAATATGTTGGACTCCCTGGAATGTGCATTGCTACCAGAAAGACGTTGGTAGAGATCTCCCACTGCCAAGCCCTCATCACTTCTCAACATACGGGTAGGACCTGGTTCCTCCCTGTTTCATGTACCAAACTACTGACATGTCTGTTTGGATCGTGACAGTCCCTACAAGAAGAAAGCACCCTAGTTCCTGTAATGCTAGAACCACTGCTCTCATGTCCAGTACACAGATATGTAACTTGCTTTCCTGGGATGTCCATGTACCTTGAACTGTTCAAGCCAGATAATATCCCCCCACCCTAGCTGGGAACTGTCCATGGTCAATGTGGCCTTTGAGGATGAAAGGATGAATGGACGTCCTTGAATAACATCTGCGGAGTGAGGCCACCACAGCAGAAATTCCTTGCACACTTGCAAAATTTTTATAGGAAGACTTAAAGGATTCCTGAGTAGTGCCAACTGAACTGCCAATGTCCACTGTAACCATACCTCCCAACCATACCGAATTACACTCTTTTTACCGAGGTTTGGGGTCCAAATAATGGGGTGCCACGATTCCAGAGTGGCACTCCATTTCCGATTTTTCCCAGTTTTTTTAATTTTTTTTCATTCGCTTTTTGATCTGACGTCATCACGTGCACGATGACGTCAGCTCAGCCAGCCTGTTGGAATTGAGCTCAAGGGCTCATATGCACACATTTCCATCTGGTTATCAGCAAGAAGGAAGGAAACAGCATCTAGAGCAAGTTGGTACAAGCATGGGTATAGGACCAGACCCGTTATTCTCGTTCTGGAGGTACTTTTTAGACTGCTGCAAGGCATTTGAATCTGTAAGCGTATCTTAATGACTTTTTAAGGGTGTTCTCGTTCTTGCTGCGTTTTCAGTTATCTGAACAGTGTGTGTGTTTTTGTGTGTGTGTATGTGTGCGCTTGACTGGAGATGGATTTACTTAATTTAAATGGTGGCCTAGATAAAAGTGATGTTTCATAACATCTGAGGCTGCAGTCATACTCCTTATTAAATAAGTTAGTTTTCATATGGGGGGGCTGTACCTTGCTTTAAAAAGTGTATATGTGACATTACGAGGCAACAATTCTAAGTTGCCTCCTACATTTAGCTATCATGCTGTCTTTATTATAGTACGATAGTGCTCCCCTTTTAATTGCTAGATTAACAACTGGACTGTTTTCTTTACTTTATTTTGGCGAGGAGTTTGCTTATGAGTTCTTGGTTAGTAAGTAAATCTTAGGAAAGAGAACATTATTGGCCATGGAACATCTAGCCTCAGGTGTGAGAAAACTATTTTAGGTTTTGAACTCTGCCAAATAACATGAATGTGGTCTTGCTGGAGCAAACTATCAGTTTTTTTTTTTTTTTTTGCTTGTCAGCTAATTCCAGATGAATTCAAAGTCTGCTTGTAGGTTGTTGGAAATCTCACTTGCTGTTTTGCCTTGACAGAATCATCAGTATATTTAATGCAGTCTACAGTTGGTAAATCCTAGCTGCAAATTATACATGAATTATGAGAAGAGCAATGGACTTGCAACAGAATCCTGAGGGACCCCTCATGTAATATTACTGCTTATTGCATAATTGTGTGCACCATATATAGTAACAGTCTTGTTGGTCAGAAGGTCCTGGAATCTTGGCACCAGCTCAGGAGAAAAGTTACCTTCTGTAAGCCTGTTTGTCAGAAGACGGTGATTACCAATTTTAAATGGTCTTCTTAGGTAAAGAAATATGACTTTTTGCATTAGTACCCAAGTCCATATTATAGTAAATTTGATCTGAGAGTACATGTAGAACTGCTTAGGTACTATAACTGCATCGAAAAACATGGTTTCTGTTGACAGCAAGTCATATTATGTGATGTATTCTGCTGTCTGCATACAGATAATCTGTTCTAGAATTTTTGCTAATGGGCAGATACTGGCAAAAGTAAAGAACTCTGGTGGGTCAACTGCACCTTGGGTGTTAGGAAGTGATACAGTGATAAGTGTGTGTTTAAAGTTATGCAGCACTGATTTAGTAGTAGGAGATAGGCTGAAGATAAAAATGAGAGGTTGGCTTCATATCTGACTGCCCATTCTAGCGATTTCAGTTTGGAAAGTGTAGAAAATGGGTTGTAGGTATTCTGTATCTTTTCCATCAACTATGTCACTTTGTTCCTGTTAATTGCTTTATAGTAAAGAAGTGAGTAAGCCTAGTAACTTGCATATCAGAGTGCATGAAGAGATTAGGGGCTTGTCTACAAATAATGTACAGCTGTAGCTAGGAAGATGCGATATGTTGTGCCCTATGGCATTGATCAGAGATATGGGGAATTGACATGAGGTGGACTTTTTGAAAATATATTATTGTTGGACACAGAGCCACAAATCTACCTCTGGCATGACCGGCCTGTTGCCCCTTGAAAAGGGGGTAAGGTACAAGGGGGATAGGACCAAGATGTAAATGACCATTGGGCCCAGTTGCCTTGTATTTTTTTATGATTCTATACCCATGTCCGGATAAAGTAATGAGACTCCCTGATATTCTGTGTTAATGTTACCTCTGCTGAGCATGCCAGTGCTGCTTTATGATTCAACGGGCCACTGAATCTAGCTGAAACTCTTGGGTAGAACTTCTCTATTAGTGTATCAGACCAAGTATTTCAGCAGTGAGCCAACAGGCTGTTCAAGGCAATAATTCCATATGTAGGGCAGACTGGCAGCTGTCATGCCTGCATTCACCATGTACAAAGACATGGATGTTGGCCATTAACACACATGAGATTTCCATCTATTTAAAAAAAAACAGGAAAGTGAGCTGGAGTGGATCAGTGGTGCAGCATTTAGCACTGCTGCCTCACAGCAAGAGGTTCTTTGGTTTGATTCTTGGCTGGGATGCCTTGCGTGTGGAGTCTATGTCCTTCCCTGTGCTTGTGTGGGTTTTCTCCCCCATTCCAAAGACGCGTGTCTGGAGTGTTTCTCCCCACACCTCTGCTGAAAATGGGCTCTGTCCCACTCAGAATTTTCCAGTAAACAAATGTTAAACAAATCACTTGGTCCCATTGTCAACCCCTGATTCCTAAACCTTCTCTACAGCTCCATCTGTATGTGGAAGTAGATATGTAATTTCCCTTCTATAAAACCTGCATTTGCATGTTTTTTGTGCTAGTATACAGCTCAGCAAGCTCGTGCCTGGTGCCCTGCAAAGTTCTACAACAGCAGAGAGACAAGAGAGAGACTTTGGAGTGATTATCATTTTTCTGCATTTTGTTACTGCCTTTAGCTAATTCTGCCTAAAACGCCGATTTTCTAGAGTTTCTGTGATTTAGGGTTAAACTATTCCAGGCTCCACAAAGTCTGCCTTCAATTTTTCCCTTAGAACTAGTCAAAACTCTCAAATTAAGCACTCTAACTTCCTTTTACAGCCCAGCACTTGCTCCAAGCTCTGAGTAAGCACTAAAACACTAACACACCTCCCCCTTTACTATACAATAGTAAAAGGCTCCCTAGTTCATTCCTACCGGACAATCCATCCAGTAAAACAGTTCAGCTACCCATACAGGCATGTCCAAAGGGCAGTTTCAGGTATACTTTCCAGGCCAGCTGGTGAATCTGGGAATCTTGAGGCAATGTTACAATTGCCTCATGTACACGGACAACCCTCTCCTCCTTCCAACAAACACAAATATATGTGAGAGATGCAACTACACAGCCAAACTGGAGGCCAAGCTCTCTCAACCCATGACGGGAACAGCCAGCCCGGAGGAGAAGGGAAACACTTGCACCACACTTCCAGTCTCACATAAAACAGTCACACATGCACCAGCAAACAACACACAAATACATAAAAACATACTCAGAGGCTCTAAATAAAAATCTGCCTAAGCAGCAGACACCTCCAAGGCAGACATCCAAGCAACCTCCACCCTCAAACAACCACCACGTATCACATACTTCACAAAGTCAGTGTGCCACGCAACCACAGCCCTTAAGGCACAACAGCACACCCAATACACTAGTAATAGGTGACTATTGTCAGACACACTGACGTCCCACTCACTAGACTGAACAAGGAGAAGGTTACTGTAAGCTGCCTGTCGGGTGCCAAGATCCGCCACATAACACAAGCACTCAGGTCACTCCAAAACAAGTACAAATATGACTGTCATTGTACATGTTGGTGTGAACGACCTGAGACATACCTCCCTGGACTACATGAAGAGAGACATAGAGGAGCTCTCTGATCATGTAGCCCAGGCCGGTATGACCCTGACTAGCATCTTGCCCAAACCAAGAATGATGCCACAGTACGAAGAAAAAATGATCAGTTTTAACAATTGGCTAAGCTACTGGTGTCGTTCAAAGTGGATCCAGTGTCTGTTAGCCTGGAACGACATGCTTGACAAGCCACGCTGCTTCGTCAGAGATGGCTTACACCCATCACCCGTAGGCTTTCGAATACTGGCCAAGGCTCTTGCCACCCCCATAGTGCCTTTTTTTTTGGCACAGCTCAAAAGACAAACCCACCTCCATAAACAACACAAGAAACTAGAAACTGAGGGTAATGCTACTCAATGCCAGAAGTCTAAACCTCAAAATGCACACACTCGAGGCACTTCATGGAGCAAATCGATATCTGTGCAGTAACAGAAACCTGGTTCAAAGCTCCAGAGAGCACTCCAGCATTACCAGACTACAACTCATACCATACCTTTCGGCCCAAGAACCAGGACCGAAATACAAAAGGAGGGGGTGTGTCCATTTTCATAAAGGATGCCCACACCTCCAGGTTAATAGTACAGCATGAGGCCTCGGAGACCATCCATGTGCAACTATCAGTGGGCAAAGCTGCTTTTCAGATCATAGCCTGCTATAGATCACCTACCTTGTCTCAGGACCCCCACTCAGCATTCCTGAGAACATTGGAAAATACAAAGGTCCTACCTAACACAATGATATTGGGAGATTTCAACTACCCAAACACTGACTGGGTTAACTACTCGAGTACTATGAGCATCTACAGGGATGCATGGATTGAGCCATCCCAAGTAAAACCAACACTCATTCCTCCAAAAAAAGGAAACCAGTCTGGTGGTCCCCGGCCATAAATAAGCTTTACAACAAAAGGAGGAAACTACTACATGATAGAGCTAAATCCCAAAAAGAAAAGGCATCACTGATCAATATTAGCAAGAAAATACGATCCCTCAAAATCATCCAAGGCCAGTTTCGAAAGAAAAATTGCCAAGGACTCTAAAGATAACCACAAAGCCTTCTTTAGCTATGTCAAGAATCTAGGTGGTAACACTCAGATATGCTCTGAGCTAGTGCAAAATGGCAAAAAAATACACTGAACCAACTGACAATGCCAACATCCTGGCTGACAGGTTCAGTGCAAACCTTACCCCCCCCCCCCCATCCCCAAAAGGGCCGGTGTCCATCCCAGGAGAATGCAGAGCCCCAGACATCATGGAGACAGGTAAAAACAGCCCTCTCCAAAGCTAAAAACACAGCATCAATAGGACCAGATGGTGTCCCAGGATGCATCTTACACGAACTCCAAAAGGAACTAACCCCTCACCTAAATTCACTGTTCAGACTCAGCCTTACCACAGGCTATGTACCCAAAGAATGGTGTATAGCAACAGTCATCCCGCTCCACAAAGGTGGTGCCACAACAGAACCAGGGAATTATCGTCCTAGAAGCATGACTAGCCTGGTCTGAAAAACTATGGAGCGAATCATCATGGAACTCAGAGACATTGGGAACCTCCAGACACTAGACCCTTCCCAATTCAGCTTTGTTAAAGGCAGATCCTGCCTCCTAAACCTAGTTGACTTCTTTGAAACAGTTACCAAGGCCATAGATAAAGGAAAGGTAGTCCACACAGCCTACCTGGACCTCGCTTAAAGCCTTCGACACCATTCCACACTCTGGCATCATAGATAAGCTCACCAGCTTGAACATTAACCCCTATGTCACGAGATGGGTGGCCAACTGGCTCACGGATAGAACACACATGGTCAGAGTTACGGGTGCCATGCCTGACTCTACACCAGTTACAAGTGGCGTCCCACAGGGCTCGGTCCTAGGACCCCTCCTGCTCGGTATATACTTCTCTGAGGTACAGGCAAGCACAGGAGGACTATGGCTGACCAAGTTCGCAGATGACTGCAAACTGGGTGCAGTCATAATCGACTCACCGGCTGACACACACATTCTCCAGAAGGGTCTCACAGAGACCGATACCTGGTGTCAAAACCATGGCCTCAAGCTGAATGCCAAAAAATGCATAGTCATCCCCTTTGGGGAAAAACAAAGTGCCCATGAATTATCACATAGGTGGTAATTCACTAAGTACGAAAGATGTAATTAGGGACCTGGGGACCCAGGTAGATAGCAACCTCTCCTTCGATAATCACACTGCCAAAGTAGTTAGAAATTCCTTCTATGTAGCCCACCTAATCACGAAAGGGTTCACCTCTAGATCAAGAGAGGTCATTGTGCCCCTCTACTCATCACTCATTAGGCCCATAATTGAGTACAATGCCCCATTTGGAATGTACCTTACTCGACACCTGCAACAGCTGGAAAGACCACAGAAGTACCTCACCAAGAGGATCATGGGCCTCAAAGAGATGCCCTATGCAGCTCGTCTAAAAAAAACTCAAGCTTTACTCGGTTGCTTACCGCCTGCTCAGAGGTGATTTCTGCCGGACGTATAAGGCCATGTCCAACCCGGAATTAATGGACATGCTCCACCTCAAGAAAACCAAATCTCTTACAGCCACACACTCCAGTGAACTAAACCACAGCACAATAAACAGGACATGCTGGAGGAATAGATTCTTGTCTCAGACTTCCCACGCTCTGGAACAGAATCCCAATTTATGTTAGGCAGAGCCCCTCGCTGACTCTCTTCAAGAGAAATCTTGACGAGTGGATGGGAAATCGTAGGTTTACCCATGGGATCACTTCAGTGGCCCTGCTAGACAGAGGCCCAGGAAACTAATTTAAAGGGGAGGCGAAAGCAAACACATTCTGGCTAGGCTTATAAATGCCCTTGGCAGATAGCCTAGTACCTACCTATGAACCTATGTTGGCCAGTCTGGCTTACCACCTCATGCAGCCTGCAGTACATAGTCCCACATATAGGTGGAGCTTCCACTTCACCAAAAAGTTCACTCATTTTGGTTGGCTTCAAGACTTGGCAGTGAAATGCATGGTGGTAACACATTTTATTCCAGCAACTTTCCAAAATTATACGAACAATGTTTAAAATGTGTCCCTGGTTTTTGGCCTTTTGCCCCCCCCCCCCCAAAGAAAAAAAAAACTTGTGTGGAAATAGACTTTTATGATGGAAATGTTCTGAATTGGGCAGTTTTGTCATTATTGGTTCATGCATTTTGTTTCATGGCTTAATGGAAAAATGTTCAAACAAGAAATTCAAAATGCACTCTAACTTAAGTCTAACAAGTCTGCTGTATTACACAAAGAATATAATTTAAAGTCAGGAAGGTGTATCAAAGAACGCATGCATGTTTCTTGTTTTGTATGCAAGGGGCCTATGATTTGAAAACAGCCCAAAGGTAATCTTTATCCACCACTGGCCAGATGCATTTTCTTTGGATGCGGTGTGGGTTTCAATGCTGTTTCAATGAATGAGTTTCAAAGGCAGAGAAGTTTTAATGCCAAGTCTATTTTCATTGTAACACAGTATTGCTTTGTTTAGCAGATATCTATTAGTGTTTGTGCATTGTGCTATAAAATGTAAAAAACAAAATCCAAATAATCATTGTAGAAGTAAAGCAGTATGCACACATTAGCGTTTATGGTAAATGGGGCAAAATAGCCAGGTAATGGGACATTGGAATGGCTGCAGGGAGACCCTGGTGCCATATTTTAGTTGTGTGTTCTTCAGTTTGCATTTGAAAGTTGGTATTCCACAATCCCATTGGGGTGGGTGGGGTTACATAATTATGTATGCAAATTTCTGTTAATCCGCGTACAGATTTGTACCTATTTTTCATGGGCCTTGTCCAGATTTTTGATGTTTCCAGGTTGAGAGGTATGATACTTCCAATAACAGGTCTTCAAGGACAGACCACTGCAAAAGTAAAGCATAACATTTGTATTGGCCAGATTTTTAAATCTCTTCAATCCCTGTCAGTTCTATACTTAGCACAAAGACCACTAATATGCTCGTCTTCTGCCACTGTTCCACTGAACTAGTGCACTAGGCTTCTATATACAGCCAGCATAACTAGTACCCACTTTCTTTTCTCTTTGAACCTCTTCAGGACCCCTTAACGATTTGCAATTGTACTAAGCCACCGCAGTCTGATCCAATGTTAACTGTTAATGCACCAAATAAAATATTTACAATAAATAAATCTGCATTATTTGCAGCAGAATATAAAAGTGGTTTTAACCTCACGACGACGTCTCCAAGAATATGTTAGATGATTACCATAAATGTATATGTGAGTAGTTTCACACAGACTTTCAGCTTCCCCCACAGTCCAGCAGATGGCCTGCTCTTCGATGTCAGTACTACAGAGGGTCTTCAGCAGGTGCAATCTTCATATTTTGCCTGTCTGGATTAATACTCTCTCCAGATTAATTTGGAGAACAACCCATCCAGATCTATCCACACAGTGCAACAGGGAAGGCAGGCAGGGGGGGCCTAACTGGTGGTGGGAGTCGGGAGAAGGCCACAGCAGAAAAAATACCCACACTAATTTTAGGAAAGAAAAAGAAAGCCATTAGGTGGGTGGGACTTGGTACTGCAACAGTGAAGTTACCTGATCTACATTTATGGTAAGCACCTAAAAATGTACTTACCATAACGTTCCATTTGTGTTGTCTATTTTCATTCCCCCACAACTAATGGGTATCTGAGGTATCGGATCTGACTCGGCTGCTGTAAAAGCTTGCGGCAATCCAGAACTCTTGACCTTCTCCCTTACCCACAATGCATCATTCCCATTACCTCAGATCTTGTTTGCAAGCAATAAAAGAAAGATGTACTGTTACAACTTTATACATATACATGTGTACAATTTAGATAGGGAGAGAAAGAAAGACAATGCCATATCTGGAGCTGGTTATGTTGGAAAACTATAACCAAGCTGTTGTATCCCCTCGCTCTTCTAAAACAAACTGAAAAAGGTTAGTGGCGGTACAGTCGAGGGGAATGAAAATAAACAACACAGATGGAATGTTATGGTACATACCTACATTTTTTTTTTTACCTGATGTTGTCAATTTTCATTCCATCCTCGACTGATGGGACAATCTCCCCAGCTACTTAGAACCCTGGGTGGATTCAAGGAAGGATATTTCTGAGCACCACTGAGCCAAATGATGCCCTACCTCTGAACACCAGATCTAGCTTGCAATGAGAGATAAAAGTGTGAGGAGAAGCTCAAGTTGCTGCTGAACAAATATCATCCATGGAAGTTCTTAAGTGGAAAACTGAAGTGGTAGCTACAGCTCTGGTAGAATGAGCTCGTACTTTGTAAGGCAAAGTTATTCTTGACTTGTTATAAATAAAGGAAATACAGTCAGTAAGCCATTTAGCTAAGGTGACTTTAGATAAAAGTGACCCCAATTTCAAGTCAGCAAAGAATACAAACAATTGATCAGTTGTTCTATTTTTTGTTATATGAAGATAAAAACGTAATTGTCTATGCACACCTAGCAAATGTAACAAGTATTCTACTTTGCTGGAATAGTTTGAGAACAAGACCGGTAGATTAATACATTAATTAATTTTGACATTTAATACTACCTTGGGCAAAAAAAGATGCAATGGTTCAAAAGGAGACTATTCTTATGGAAAATGGGATAAGGTTTCATCGTCTATGCCTAAATTTATGAAATTTGTCAGGCGGAAGTGATGGTAACTAAAAACAAAATCTTCCGAGACAAATTTAAGGTCACAATCATGGGTACACTCAAAGGGTGACAGAATCAAGGATTGCAGTACCAGACTGAGATCCCACAGTGGTGTGAGATCTTTAAGAGGGTTTAAGAAGAACTGGCCGTGCAAAAAGGCTTTACATAATTTATGAGAGGCTAGTGAATGGCCATCAAATCAAATGTGGAAATTAGAAATTGCTGCCAACTGGACTCGCTGTTGAAGCTCTCTCCCCTTGCTTGAATAGTACCATCAAGAACTCTACATGCTTTTGAAGGGCCCAATGTACAAATCTTTTCCACTTACTAGTGTAAAGTTTCCTAGTGGATGGCTTAATGGAAGACAAAAAGATGTGATGCACAGAGGAAGAGAGCATCGACTGCCTGGCTATTATCGGAATTGGAGAAACCAAGCTGTCAGCTTGAGGTTCGGAATGTCCAATGTGTCATGCCCATCAGGTGAGACAGGAGGTCTTGGAGCTGGGTCCAGAATCCAAGGTTGGCAAACTATGTGAGGCCATAGGAAGGGAAACCAAATCTGTAAAGGCCAAAAGGGGACAATGAGGATGACTTTGGTCTTCAACCTGGTAGCTCCCTGAAGGAACTTCGGAATTAGTGGATATGGGGGATATGCGCAAAGTAATCTGGGGGGGTTGGGCAAACATGGAGAAGAGCATTCCTTGGTAACTCTCCCTGTGGGGGGAATTAGGGCAAAATACATGCTGCAATTGTTTAGGGGAGATGCAAAGAGATAGCAGCAAGGCTGTCTCCATTTGCAAAATATTTGTTCCGCCACTTTCTAGTTGAGAGACCATTGTGAGTTAACAGTATGCACCTGCTCAGCTTGTCTGCTAGCATGCTGGATTTCCCCAAAATATGCTTGCTAAGAGAAAGCAGCTGGAAGATGCTGCCCACTGCCACACCTTTAGTGCTTCCTGTCAAAGGGAGTATGATCTGGTTCCTCCTTGTTTGTTGATGACCCAAACCACTGACATATTGTCTAAGTTGCAATCATTCCTAATGGGAGAATATCCTGAAAGGCTTGCAACACTAAAAGCATTGCTCTCAACTCCAATATGTCAATACACAAATTGGCATCATCAGGGAACCACATGCTTTGGACCGTCTCACCCAGATAATGCCCCCCGCCCCAGCTGGGAAGCATCTGTGGTCACTATGGCTCTGGGCTGCGAGGGAACAAATGGGCACCCTGTAGCAATTGATCTGACTCGATCCACCACATCAGACTTTTCTTGCACAAACTGGTAATTCATATTGGAGCAGTCGGACAGCCATAAACCCAAAAACACGTTTATTCAATAAGCACCAAATCTAAAATACACCAATAACGCTGAACACAAACAGTACATTTTCATCTGTAACTTCATCAGATAAGGCATCATGGTTCATTCATCATTCTTATAGTGTAGTGAATTGAAACCAATTAACTATAATTGTGCATAAATACGTCATTCATTACAAGTGTTTGATTGTACCAGTCAAAAACAATGAGTAGTAAGACATGTTCAGTGAAATACTTAAAATCACAAAATACACTGTTCAAATAAATTAGAAAATCTCGATAAAAATACCCCTCAAATTACAACAAATATGAATATTAGTTGCACCACATTATTAATATACTTCTGTTTAAAATATAAAAATGTTAAAAAATACACAATTTGAAATCCATAAATTTGAAATGCATAAATATAAAATCTGTAAAAATGAAATATAAAATCTAGGTTGTTTAGACCAATATAAAATCATGAATAAATATTAATAAATATTGCGGAAAGGTGTAAAAAAGTACAGTTTTGTACCTACCATAAATGCAGATGTTCGAGTGCTAATACAGCTGCAGTAATCACAGATGGGTTTTCTGACGTCAGGCAGTCCCTCGATCGGCCGAATTCCAAAGTCTTGGTCCGGCGTTGGTTGTTGTCGCTCTCTCTCCTGACGTCAGCGAGGCCAGAGTATATAAGACACAGCCGACGCCATGTTCTTCAGTCTTTCTTGCCCCAGATGTCAGGTGCCCCCAGAAGGGAGGCAATACATAAATAATGTTACTATGTATACACAAACAATGCAATATCATCTAAAATTAGTAGTTGCAAGCAAATGACCATAGAAGGATAACCCAGTCAGGCACAATGAAGAGGGTGTCCGGCCCCTATGCCTTTACCAAGTGGGGAAGGAGGGAGGGTAACCTGTACTGCAGCTGTATTAGCACTTGAACATCTACATTTATGGTAGGTACAAAATTGTACTATGTTCATCGTGCATACAGCTGCAGTAATCACAGATGGGTAGAGTCCCAAAGCTACGCAGAGGATGGTAGGTCTTAGGAGGAACTGGGCTGAGCCAGAATGCCCTGCAACACAGCAGTGGCAAAGCCTGCTCTAGTTCTGGAATATAAAGGCAGGTGGTAGTGTTTTGTGAAGGTATGCACAGAACTCCAGGTGGCTGCTTCCAAAATATCTTTGGTAGGAACTCCTCTGAGGAAGGCTGTAGAGGTAGCTGTGGCCCTGGTGGAGTGTGATCTGATACCTGTAGGAACCGTTTTCCCATGATAGGAATAGCAAAACCGTATGCAGTGGCCTATCCACTTTGAAATAGTCCGCTTGGTAACTGGCTTCCCTTGAGCCCCTACAGCATAGGACACAGAGTTCTTCTGATTTCCTGAAGGACTTTGTTCTGTCCAAATAATAACGTAGCTGCCTATGGATGTCTAGAGAGTGTAGCAGCTTTTCCCCCTTATTTTGAGGACTGGGGAAAAAGGTAGGAAGGTGTATGGCTTGATTTAAAGCTACCCTGGATACCACTTTAGGCATAAAAGACGGGTTGGTACGAAGGGAAACCCTGTCCTGATGGAAAATGAGAAAGGGCTGCACCGCCATGAGGGCCTGTAGTTCCGAAACCCTACGAGCTGATGCGACAGCCAGAAGGAAGGCTGTTTTCCAGGACAAATATTGCAAATCTGTTGAGGCAGCTGGTTCAAAAGGGGGCAATGTTAATTTTTCTAGTATGTAATTAAGATCCCAGGCTGGTATTGGTTGTTTCCTTGGTGGTCTTGTATTATTAGCCCCTCTGAGGAACTGTCGTAAGAGTGGGTGAGAAAATAAAGGAGGATCCATGTTGAATTCTGCAGAAATGGCTGAGGCATGTATTTTTATGGAAGAAAATGATAGTCCACTGTTCAGCAGTTCTGTTAGGTACTGTAATACCTGAGGCAAGTTCAGTTTTCTAGGGTCCTGGCCTTTTTTCTCATTCCAAGAGCAAAACCGCTTCCATTTTGCGGAGTAAGCTTTTCTAGTAGATGGCCTTCTGGCCTCCAAAATGACATCCTGCACCTCCTTGGAGAGTAGGGTCTGTTGTGGTGTCAAGGAATTTTCCATGCAGCGAGATTGAGTGTTTTCAGCTGACTGTGAAGAGTTTTGTAGTTGTGCTGAGTCAGCATAAGAGGCATTAGAGGCAGGGACCAGGGAGAAGTACGTGTTAGGCTCCTCAGCAGTGGGTACCAATGTTGCCTTGGCCAATCTGGAGCTATCAGTATCATCTTTGGTCTGTCTGCTCTTGCTTTCAAAAGCACCTTGGGCAGAAGAGGCAGAGGTGGGAAAGCATATACTGTCCAAGTTGTCCAACTGAATGAAAGGGCGTCCACTCTCCAGGCCTTTGGATGGAAGGTCCTTGAACAAAACTTTTTCAATTGATGGTTCCTGTGGGAGGCAAAAAGATCTATGTCTGGCCTCCCCCACCTTTGGATTATCTGTGTAAACACCTGAGGATGTAACTTCCATTCGTGTGGGTCTGTCATATTTCTGCTTAGATTGTCTGCCAGCGTGTTTTCCAATCCTGGCAAGTACTGTGCTTGAAGTTCGATTTGCCATTCCAGAGCCAAGTTCCAAAGAGTCATGGCTAGTCTGCACAAGGGGTATGAATGTGCTCCTCCTTGTTTGTTTATGTACCACATTACTGTGGTGTTGTCTGTTCTTATCAGTAATTGTCCTGGATGTAGGAAGTCCTTGAAAGCTGTAATTGCATTTATTACTGCTAGCATTTCTTTTTGATTGATGTGAAGGTGCTTTTCCTTTTGGGACCATTCGCCCTGAATGCACCTGTCCGTCATGTGCGCCCCCCCAGGCATAATCTGAAGCGTCTGTTGTGATGACTTGCTTTGCTTGAGGCTTGCAGAATGGGAGGCCTGTGTTTGCTTGACATGCTTGGGCCCACCATAGAAATTCCTTTTGCAAACATGGAATTATTGGTATTATTATTTCCAAACTGTGGCTGTGTTGAGACCATAAGTTTTTTAGGTACCATTGAAGTTTCCTCATATGCAGCTTTGCACATGGGATTAAAAGAATGCAAGATGCCATGAAACCCAGAGCCTGCAGGATTTTCCTTGCAGTAAGCCTGGTACATTTTGCTAGTATTTTGAAGTACTGAGTTAGTTGCCCTTGCTTTTCTGGTGTAGGATAGGCCATCTGGGTGTTTGTGTCCAAGTTGGCACCCAGGAAAATTATTTTCTGAGATGGAGTCAGCCTGGATTTCTCTTTGTTGATGGTGTATCCCAGAGAGCACAGTAATCGTGTCACATATGCCAGATGTTCCAGAAGTAGGTTTGCTGTCCGCTTGGATCAGGCAGTCGTCCAAATAAGGGTAAATTTGTATCCCTTGAAGTCTGCAGTAGGCAATCACTGATGCCAGGCACTTTGTGAATACTCTGGGCGCAGTAGATAAGCCAAAGGGCAATGCAGAGAATTGATAGTGGATTGGACCTGCAAGAAATCTGAGGTATCTTCTGCAGCTTTGTCTGATTGGGACATGCAGGTATGCCTCCTTGAGGTCCAATGTTACCAGCCAAAACTCCTTGCCCAGCATGGGAAGAAGCTGCTGTAATGTGAGCATCTTGAATTTTGGTACGAGTAAAAATGTGTTTAGGATGGAAAAGTCCAGAATGGGTCTCCAGTCGGTTCCTTTCCTTGGTACCAGAAAAAGTCTTGAATAAAAACCTTGACCTTGCTCGTGAATAGGTACCTCTTGAATAGCTCTCATTTTTATGAGCTTTGAAATTTGTAGTTGTGCCTCTGCCCTTTGATTGTGTGGCAGGTTTGGCATGCCTCTCATGGTTGGAAGAGTGTGAAATTGAAATTTGTAGCCTCTGTTTATAATATCCATTTGTCTGTTGTGACAATATGCCAATTTTTTGCAAATAATGCTAGCTTTCCTCCCAAAGGTGCTGCCAGCTGAGACATGCTTGGCATGGAAATGAGGGAGTCATTGGTTTTGTTTCCTGTACTGTTGTGCACTGTCTTCGCCACCTCTTGGTGCTGGAGATTGTCATTGTCGGCCTCTATATGATCCTTGTGATTGTCCCCTGCCCCTTGTGCGTCTGTATCTACCTCTTTGGGGCTTGTCAGTGGCTGGAAAGGACCAGTTTTTTGAAGGCCAATATTCCTGCTGAAATGTGGTGGTTGGACCTGTAAAAAGGCTTTGACAGTTTGCATAGATTTGGCCTTTTCTTCCATTTTCCGTAATATCTCCTCAGCATTTGTACCAAACAGCACATCCTTTTGTAAAGGAGCATCTAGAAGCTTAGCTTTCACATGATCAGGCAAGTTTTGTTCTCTAAGCCAGGCATGTCTGCGAATGACTGATCCTGTAGCAGCAGCTCTACTTGAGGCCTCTAGGGCATCATAACAACATTGTAAGGTGTGCTTACCCACCTGCTCTGCACTATGCATCATATCCTGTAGCTCCTTCAAATCTGGTCGTTCAGGTTGAGACATTTTATTCCTTAATTGACATAAGAACTGTTGATATTTAAGCATATGAAACTGACAATTCAAGGCCCTCATGGCTAAGGTAGCCGAAGTATATACCTTTTTTCCCCAACTTTCTAAGGATCTTGACTCTCTTTCTGCAGGGAGAGGAATCTTGGCCGTGGAGGCCTTCAATCCCTTGGGGCCTTGAGAAATGGTTTCTGGGTCAGCATTATGGCTTTTGAAGAGAAATTGGTGAAGTTAGGCACTCTATAGTACCTATCAGGTTTGACTGGTGCAGGAGGCAGAGAATCCGGGTTAAGGCAAGCCTCCGCATAGACATCATCCAGTATGTCCAAAACAGGGGGTACGGCCAGAGGTCTGTGTTGAGGTAACAAAAGAAATTCCCTAAGTCTTTTCTTGGAATCTGAAAAGTCTTGGCCTTCCCAATGGAAGTGTTCCCTCAAAGTGTGCAAGGTTTCCCCAAAGGAAAAGTCCTCAGGAGGAGATACAGAAGGGATGGATTTCTCTGCATCCGAATCCTCAAAAGGAGAGTAAGATTGTTCCTCTATTTCAGAATGTTCTGATAAAATGGATCCCTAATCAGAAGAGGGAGAATCTTCCTCCACTCTGGGTCTCTTGTCTGGAGGGGGTTGTGAACCCCTGATAAGTGTAATTAAATCCTCAGCCATTTTAAGCATCTGTCTTTTAGGCATGGGGCCTGCGGGTGGGCCCTGTGCAACAGGCCTCTTGGGATGCCTGGCTGCTTTGGATTTAGTAAAGGCCTTAATAGAAAAAGATGAAGGTCTAAAGACACCCTGGGTGGAAGTGGACCTATCCACATTAGTAGGCTCAACAAAGGCTTCGGTGTTTGTAGTCTGGGAAAGGGCCGAGGTACCAGCGGTCTCGGGTGCAGAGGACACCGCCAAAGGAGTGTCGTCGGTAGTCAGGGACTGCAAAGGCGTCTCGCCGAGAACCGGTCCACGTGGAGCCTGTTTTGGCGTGGTGTCGGCTGGGACCGCGGGCCTCGCGTGTCGGTCCTTGTCCTTGCGTTTTTTGGACAAAACGGTAGTCGGAGTATCCAACATTTTATAATCAAAAGCGTTACCAAAATAATGTTGGGCGAACTCCGCCCGACGTTTGATAGTGCGTTTATTGAAAGTAGCGCAAAAGCGACAGCCCGAGACGTCGTGGTCTGGGCCTAAACAAGGTATGCAAAGGGAATGGAAATCCTTATGCGGTATTTGCTTCCCACAAAAAATACAATTAACTTTTTTTGACATCGGTCTGAGGCAAGAAAAGTTTCCCCAACGGGGTACTTAGCTTTAATGAAGACTTCGGTTTCCAATATTTTCATAATACAGGAGCTGGCCGACCGGCACTTGCGAACTGCTTCTGCTTCGGGCACCGCGTGGCAAAAAAGACTGAAGAGCATGGCGTCGGCTGTGTCTTATATACTCTGGCCTCGCTGACGTCAGGAGAGAAAGCGACAACAACCGACGCCAGACCAAGACTTTGGAATTCGGCCGACCGAGGGACCGCCTGACGGCAGAAAACCCATCTGTGATTACTGCAGCTGTATGCACGATGAACATATACATATTACAAGTGTTAATTCTTCAAGAATAAAAGATGCTGTAATGTATATTAAAGCTTAGCTGCTCTTAATTTCAAAATGGGGGCCAGGGAGACCATCCCATTCATACCTGGCCACCTGTTGGCTTCAAGAAAAAGTTGCCAGAATACTTCCTATATTCTAATCTGGTCTCCCAAGGCCCCCCCCTCTTATCCACTTGTACTACTTCCACTACAAAGAAAACAAAAGTGTCTTTGCTGCAAAGTTGAGTACATTTGTATAATGCACTCTTAGTGTTGTTCTTCCTAATTTCATGTGTTCATAAATTCTTCTTTTAATACATCTTTCAGTTTTACCAACATAGAATCCTTCACATTCATTACAGATTGCAATGTACACTAAGCCTTTAGATTCATAGGTTCATAAAAGGCTATCTGCCCTAGGGCATTGATAAGCCTAGCCAGAGTGTGTTTGGCTTTCGCAACCCATTTTAAATGAATTTTGCTATGCCCTTTTTCGAGGTTAGTATACTGTGCCTCTGTCTAACAGTGACACAGAAGTGACACCCGGGGTAAACCTACCATCTCCCATCCACTCGTCAAGATTCCTTTTGAAGAGAGTCAATGAGGGACTCTGCTTAACCTGGACTGGGATTTTATTCCAGAGTGAAGGGAGCCTCTGGGTTATGAATCTGTCCCTCCAGCATGTCCTATTTATTTCAGTGCTGAGGTTCACGTCTCTCGAGCGCGTAGCTCGATGGGATTTGGATTTTCTGAGGTGCAGCATGTCCATTAATTCCGGGTTGGACATGGCTTTATACGTCAGGCACAGATCGCCTCTGAGCAGGCGGTATGCCACTGAGTAGAGCTGGAGTTTCTTTAACCGGGCAGCATATGGCATCTGTTTGAGCCCTTTGATCCTCTTGGTGAGGTACTTTTGGGGTCTTTCCAGTTGCTGCAGGTGTCTGGTAAGGTACATCCCAAAAGGGGCATTGTACTCAATTATGGGCCTGATGAGGGACGAGTAAAGAGGCACGATGACCTCCCCTGATCTAGATGTGAATCCCTTCATGATTAGGTGGGCTATATAAAATGTTTTTCTAACCACTTTGGCCCCGTGGTTGTCAAATGAGAGATTGCTATCAACTTGGGTCCCCAGGTCCCTAATTACTTCTTCTGTACTTAATGGATTACCACCTATGTGGTAATTTGTGGGCACTTTGTTTTTGCCAAAGGGGATGACTATACACTTTTTGCCGTTTAGCTTGAGGCCATGGCTCTGGCACCAGTTGCCTGTTTCTATGAGGCCCTTTTGGAGGATGCTTGTGCCAGCTGGAGAGTCGATTATGGCGCCCAGTTTGCAGTCATCTGCGAACTTGGTCAGCCACAGTCCTTCCATGTTAGCCTGTACCTCCGAAAAATATATACCGAACAAGAGAGGTCCCAGGACTGAGCCTTGTGGGACGCCACTTGTAACTGGTTTGGAGTCTGACATGGCTCCAGCAATTCTAACCATGTGGGTTCTGTCCTTGAGCCAGTTTGCAACCCATCTAGTGACATAGGGGTTTATATTTAAGCTGGTGAGCTTATCTATAATGCCCGACTGGGGTATTGTATCGAAGGCTTTTGCAAGATCCAGGTAAGCTGTGTGGACCACCTTCCCCTCGTCAATGGACTTGGTGACTGTTTCAAAGAAATCAACCAGGTTTAAGAGGCAGGATCTGCCCTTAAAGCCGAACTGGGTAGGATCCAGTGTCTGTAGGTCCCAAATATCTTTATTTATGAGGTCCATGATGATCCTTTCCATAGCTTTGCAGACCAAGCTAGTCAGGCTTATGGGGCGATAGTTTCCAGGATCCGTTGAGGCACCACCTTTGTGGAGAGGGACCACTGTTGCTGTACGCCACTCTTTGGGTACATATCCTGTAGTAAGGCTGAGACTGAACAGTAGTTTTAGGTTTGGGTTTAGTTCTTCTTGGAGTTCATGTAGGGCCTTGGCCTTGGACACTGTCTGGTCCCATTGATGCTGTGTTTTTTGCTTTGGAGAGGGCGGCTCTTACCTGAGCATCTGAGATGTCAGGGGGGAAGCACTCTGCTGGGATAGATATTTGCCCTTTTGGTGGGGAGGGGCGGGAGAGAAGTTTGCGCTGAACCTGTCAGCTAGGATGTTGGCAATGTCTGTGGGTTCGGTGTATTTTTTGTCATTTTGGACTAATTCTGAGCATATCTGGGAATTCCCACCCAGGTTCCTAACATAACTAAAGAAAGCCTTGTGATTATCCTTAGTGTCCTGTGCAATTTTTCTCTCGAAGCTGGCCTTAGACGATTTTATGAGTGCCTGTAGTTTTTTGCTAATACTGATCAGAGATGCCTTCCCTTTTTGGGATTTTGCTCCATCATGTAGTAGCTTCCTCCTTCTATTGTATAGTTTGTTTATGGCTGGGGTCCACCAGACAGGATGCCTAACTTTGGAAGATTGGGTCTTGGTTTTATTTGGGATTGCATGATCCATGCATTCCTGAAGGTGCTCATAGAATGCGTTTATAAAGGATTCTGCGGTCTGAGCCGTATTTTCCACAGGCCCGGGGGCTTTGAAGGATTCCACCTCGGTTTTGAGGAGTGTGAAATTTGCTTTGGAGAAGTTTTTCACTGTGGTTTTCTGGGCAGGGGCTGGGGTCGGGATGTGAATATCTAGTGAGATTAGTTTATGGTCTAATCTTACCAGTGAGGGATACACTTCTGGTCTGGAGCATAGAGTCCCCATGTTGGTGATGATCAGGTCCAGTATGTTTTCCCCTCTTGTGGGAGTGGCAACAAGTTGTTCCATAGCATTTGAGTTTATAAATTCTAGGAACCTTCGGGCTGGGGTGTTGGAGCTAGAGTAATGCTCCCAGTCTATGTTAGGGTAGTTGAAGTCGCCCAATATAATGGTGTTTGGAGAGACCTTCATATTTTCCAGTGTTCTCAGGAAGGCCGAGTGGGGTTCCTGGGTTTGGGAGGGTGGTCTGTAGCAGGCTATAAACTGGAAGGCAGTTTTACCCACTTAGTTGCACATGGATAGTCTCTGATGCTTCGTGCTGTGCCACCAACCTGGAGGTTTGGGTATCTTTGACTCCCCTCCTTTTGTGGTTCGGTCCAAGTTTTCGGGCCGAAAAACATGGTATGAGGTATAACCTGGTAGTGCTGGGGTGCTCTCGGGAGCCTTGAACCAGGTTTCTGTTACTGCACAGATATCGATGTTCTCCATGCTAAGGAGAGTTTCGAGTGCGTGCATCTTGAGGTTTAGACTTCTGGCGTTGAGTAGCATTACTCAGTTTCTTATCCCTTGTGATACCTATGGAGGTGGGTTTGTCTTTTGAGCCTTGCCTAAAAAAGGCACTATGGGGGTGGCAAGAGCCTTTGCCAATATCCGAAAGCCCAGGGGTGACGGGTGCAAGCCGTCCCTAGCGAAGCTTCCTGGCTTGTCGAGCATGTCATCTCAGGCAGACAGGCATTGGCTCCCCTTTGAATGACACCAATACTTAAGCCAGTTGTTGAAATTGATCATCTTGTCTTCATATTGTGGCATCATTCTTGGTGAAGGTAAGATGCTACTCAAGGTCAGGGTCATACCGGCCTGGGCAACATGCTCAGAGAGCTCCTCTATGTCTCTTTTCATGTAGTCCAGGGAGGTACGTCAGGTCATTCACACCAGCACGGACAATGACGGAGTCATATTTGTACTTGCCTTGGAGTGACCCGAGTGCTTGTGTTATGTGGCGGATCCTAGCGCCCGACAGGCAGCTCACCGTGACCTTCTCCTTGTTCAGCCTGGTGAGCTGGACGTCAGTGTGCCTGACGATAGAGTCACCTATTACAAATGTATCAGGTCTGATGTTTAGCCTTAAGGGCTGTGACTGTTCGGCACACTGGCTTTGTGAGCTATGTGTTGCACGTGTTTTGTTTTGTGGTAGCGGTTGCTTGGGTGTCTGCTTTGGAGGTCTCTGCTGCTTAGGCAGATTTTTATTTAGAGCCTCCGAGTATGTTTTTGTGTGTTTGGTTTGCTGTCGTGGTAGGTCTATGTGAGACTGGAATTGTAGTGAGTGTGGTTTCCTTCTCCTCCTGACTGGTTACGCCAGTACTGAGTTGAGAGAGCTTAGCCTCCAGTTTGGCTATATGGTTGCATCTCTCACATGTGTTGGAATTTGTTGGGAGGAGGAGAGGGTTGTCTGTGTACATGAGGCAGTTGTAACATTGCGTAACATTGCCTTAAGATTCCCAGATTCACCAGCTGGACCGGAGAGGAGATTGACAACTGACTTTTGGACATGCTAGAATAGTATTGGGAATTCCTTTATAATTGAAAAAAAGGGCCAATGGGGAACAAGGTACTCAAGGGGAGTTTGTGAGGGTGTAGTAGTTTTAATTTTTTAGTGCTGACTTATATAATTGCTTTAGTGAGTAAGTGCCAGGCTTTAGAGTGGGAATAGGGTGTTTATTATGAGAACTAGATCAGTTCTAAGGGGAAAAAGTGAAGAGCACACTTTGTGGAGCCGAAAATGGTTTAAACCCAATTAAGCGGCGCTGCGCAAAACTGTGCTAAATAGGTTTTATACAGGGGGACTTGGAAGAGCTAGAAATTGGTCCAAAACGGCCAATAGACTACCAGATTCTTGTGCTGAGAACACTCCTCCAGGGATAGATAGGCTGCTCCAAGCTCCCCACTGCCACTGGTGAAGAAAGAAGCCTCCCTTTATCCAAGAAAGGAAATGGGCAACACAGGAACTTTCCAAAAGTCCAGAATACAGCAAAGCCTGTATTTGGACTACTCTAGGTCAGGAAAGATGGGAAACAAGGAAAAATGTTTTTTTCTTTTTTGCAACAAACAGCAGGAAAACGCAATAAATATGTAACACAGGCTAGCGGACTCGAGTGTGTAGCCTCGACAGGTAAATGCAACAAACAGGACAAACTTTAAAAGTGCAGGTGCAAAATAAGAAGTTATGTACTTACCATAACGTTCCATCTGAGTAGGTGGCTTCATTTGTCTGCAACCTGTGGGTCTTGGATCCGATATCGGATCCGAGCCGGCAACTATTTTATACAGCTATGGATCTGAGCTCCTAGCTCCTCCCCTCACCCATAATCCCTTGCCAACCCCAAATCACCTCAGATCAAGTTTGCCCTGCTATATACCTAAAAAGGTATTCCAACAGGAAAAGGCAGGAGAAATACCAACACCTAACTCTTCTGAAGGCCAGGGGGATGGTTGCAGACAAATGAAGCCACCTACTCAGATGGACCGTTATGGTGAGTACATAACTTCTTAATCTGGAGTAGGGACTTCATTTGTCTGCAACCTGTGGGACAGAGTCCCCAGCTACCTGAATCTTGGGTGGCCATCATGGAAGGATGTTCCGGAGCACTGCGGAGCCAAAGGATGCTCTCCCTCTGGAGATGACGTCCAGTTTGTAGTGGTTAATAAAGGTATGAGATGAGGCCCAAGTGGCTGCCGAGCAAATATCATCCAAGGGGACTCTAGATCTGAATGCAGTAGAAGTAGATATGGAGCGAGTGGAATGTGCACAAACCCTTTGAGGTGCGGGCCTCCCAGAAGACTCATAAGCTAGAAGGATACATTGGGAAATCCAGTGTGATAAGGTGACCTTCGAAACGGCTTTACCTAAATTGAATTTGGCAAAGGAAATGAACAGCTGATCAGACTGTGTGACCAGCAGTCCTATGAATATAGAAACGCAGCTGCCTGTGCACATCTAATGAATGCAGCTTGTATTCTCCTCTATTTTGATAATGAGGGAAGAAAACAGGAAGATTAATGGACTGATTGATACTGGTTTCTGAGGCCACCTTAGGTAGAAAGGACTTGATTGGTCCTGAGGTACACTCTATCCTGATGAAAAACCAAGTACGGGGGTTTTATGGAAAGAGCTTGAAGTTCCGAAACTCTTTTTGCAGAAGTGATGGCTACCAGGAATGCTGTTTTCCAAGACAGGTATTTAAGATCAGCCGAGGCAGCTGGTTCAAAGGGAGACACAGTCAAGGCCTGAAGAACTAGCGATAGGTCCCAAGGGGGTATGGCTTCTTTGATAGGAGGCCTGAGCAGAAAAGTACCCTTGAGGAAGGTTTTACATAATTTAGCTGACATCAAAGGACCTGTCTCGTGTCCTATGTGGTAATGGGAGATGGCTGCCAATTGGACCTTGATTGTCGAACAGCTAGCCCCTTGCTGAAAAAGTCCGGTAAGGAAGTCCAAAACGGATGTTAGCGGAGCAGTGAAGGGGTCCAGATTATGATGTTCCGCCCAGACGGAGAAACGCTTCCATTTACTGCGGTAAATCTTCCTGGTGGAAGGTTTATGCGCTGCCACCAAGATGGCTTTGACTGGTGAAGAGATACCGGGAGTCATCATTAAGAGTGGAACTGGAGCAGCCAAGCTGTCAGCTTCAGGCTGTCCAGATTCGGGGTCGGTAAGCCTGAAGGGTAGGAGATCAGATCCGGGCTGGGATCCAGAATCCAGGGAGGATTCACCAAGTGAGACCACAGGTAAGGGAACCAAGTTAGTCGAGGCCAGAATGGGGCAATGAGGATCATTTTGCTCCCCAACAGAGAGGCTTTCTGTAACATCTTTAGCATCAGGGGTAGAGGAGGATAGGCATAAAGTAGACCGGGCGGCCAAGCATGCACTAGAGCATCTCTCGGGGATTCCCCTGGTGGGGGAATCAGGGCGAAGAAGTTGTCGCATTTCGTATTTGAGGGAGAGGCAAAAAGATCGCAGCAGGGTTGCCCCCATTTTGCAAAAATCTGCTTCGCTACTCGGGAGTTGAGAGACCACTCGTAAGGGGAAAGAATAGTGCGGCTGAGTTTGTCCGCCAGAATGTTGGACCAACCCGGAATGTGCGTTGCGATCAAAAAACGGTTGTTGGAGATCGCCCATTCCCACACTCTCATGGCTTCTTGGCAGAGAGGGTAAGACCTGGTTCCCCCCTGTTTGTTGATATACCAGACAACTGACGTTATCCGTCTGTATCGCAATAGTTCCTATGGGAAGAAGGTTGTGAAGTGCTTGCAATGCCAACAGCACTGCCCTCATCTCCAGAACACTGACATGCAGGGAGGTCTCTGTGTCGCTCCATGTGCCTTAGACTGTTATGCCTGAGCAATGCCCCCCCACTCGAGGCGAGAAGCGTCCGTGGTCACCGTGAAGAGAGGAGGTGGAGCGCAGAAGGGGCGACCTGTATGGAGGTCTGGAGAATGAAGCCACCATAACAGGGCCCCCCTGCAAGCCTTGCTGATAGAGATAGGGTGATGGAGAGGAAGAAGCTGAAAGGACCATTGTACTTGAAGGGTCCACTGTAGTACCCTCATGTTTAGGCGAGCGCATGAAAGGAGTGTAATTGCCGCTGCCATAGAGCCCAGTGCCCTCAGGACCAATTCCGTGGGTGGAGCTTCTGATTGGAGGATGGCCCGCACATGTAAACCCAGATTCTGTAGTCGTTCCGGAGTGAGGTAGGCTCGCAGACTTCTCATATCTAATCTGGCCCCTATGAAGTCTATCACTTGTGTCGGAGCAAGGGAGGATTTGTCCGTATTGATTGTAATGCCTAACTGGGGGGCTAGGCAAAGAAAAAAATCCCTGGCTGAGCAGAGTAGATGCCTTGTTGGGGCGGTCAGGAGCCAGTCGTCCAGTTACGGGAAGACCTGCATTCCCTGGAGTCTCAGGTGGGCCGCTATCACTGCTAAAATATTGAACACCCTGGGGGCTGTGGTGAGGCCAAAGGGAAGGACCCTGAACTGATAGTGGCTGGCTCCAAGCCAGAAGCGGAGAAACCTCCTGGATCGTCTGTCCATTAAAATGTGGTAGTATGCATCCTTGAGGTCTATTGTGCACATCCAGTCGTTCTCCCGCAAGAGGGGGAGAATGGACTGAAGAGTGACCATTCGGAATTTTTCCTTGGTTCAGGAGGGAAAGGTCTAGAATTGGTCTCAAGTCCCCAGTCTTTTTTGGCACCAGAAAGAACCTGGAGTAAAACCCTAATCCGAGCTGGTCTGGGGGGACGGGTTGGATGGCTCTTTTCTCTAGCAGCTGCTGGATTTCTGCGGCTGCAACCTCCCTCTGAGCGGGTGGTACATCGGGGAGGTTTCTGAGTCTGGGGACATGTTGCATTGGGATTTTGTAACCTCTGGATATGATACGAAGCACCCAGCGGTCTGACGTGATGGACTCCCATGCCTCCAGGTGCCTCGAGAAGCGCCCCCCGACTGCCTCCAGAGTGGAGCAGTCGGGCAACCCTTCAGAGCTGTTGCGTGGGCCGATCAGAGAAGGATTCTCTGGACCCAAAATTTCTCGGAGCCCCTCTGCTTCTAGGGTGGCATCCTCCCTGTCCTCCTCTGCCACGGAAGGACTGGTTGTCCGGAGCAGGTTGGGAATGTTGCGATTTCCGGAACCACATCTTCTTCTGTCCCTTTTTGTTCTTGGAGAAGGACCTCTGGGGAGCAGAGAAGCGGACTCCTACAGCAGACATCTTCCCATCCTTCTCGCTATGGACAAGTGTCTCTCGAACGGTCTTGCCAAACAAGGCGGAACCAAAGGGGGCATTCGCAAAGGACACCTTAAAGGGCTCCGCGAAGTCGCAATGTCGGAGCCAGGCCTGGCGTCTCATAACTAGGCCCGCTCCGCTAGCTCTAGCGGCTCCCTCAGTGGCGTGGGACAACAGCCGCATAGAGGTGTTGGAAATAGATCTAAGAGTGGCCATACGAGTGGAGTACAACTGCTTGTCCTCCGCCAACATGGACTCTGGGGGGGAAGCAGCGTATTCTTTAATGAGATCTTGCTGCATCCTGATGACATGTGCCATGTAGTTCAGGGACCTTACTGAGAAGGTCGCTGAACTAAATACCCGCTTCCTAAGGCGATCCATCGAGCGGGACTCTTTGCTCGGTGGATGGACCGAGGGGCTCTCCTGAGCTAGTTCCCTCTTAGTGGCTGCCGCCAACATGGCATCTACTGGGGGACCCTTGCTCCAGTGGGACCGGTCTGCTGGGGGGGGGGGGGCTCAAGATCCTATCCGGGCGTTTAGGGACTGGCTCCCCAGTGTCCGGCTCCTTCCACGCCCTGATGGTAATAAGGTCCACCAGGATATCGGCCGGAGGGAACACCCAAGAGGTAGACTGGCCTGCTTCGAATGTCTCCAGGAACACGGACTCGTCGGAGGAAGCCTTGGGGGCAGACCACCCCCCCCGATCCTGAGCATTTCCATGATGTCTCCAAAGGAGACATCCTCAGGGGGTGACCTTGGGGAGCCTTCCCCTTCATTCAAGTCCGTGTCCTTTGTTAAGGACTCTGGGGAGTCCACGTGCCTCCTCTTACACTTGTGCTTGCGAGGCACTTCCTCGGGGGGGGGGCTGTCCGAGGAGGTCTCACCAGCAACATCCTGTTCCAATGGAACAACCTGGGACATCGAAGCAGGCTGACCCTGTGGCCGGGCGATGGGAGCATGACCCAGCAGAGAGGGAGTGCAGGGTGGAGCCGAGACAAGGGCCGGGGGTCCTGATGCTCTCGACAGAGCCCGCTCCACTGCATCGAAGGCCGAGGGGGAGCCGCTCTTCCCTTGGTTCCGAAAGTCAACTCCCACTCGGATCCGATGAAGGGATCGGAACCGGCGCCGAGACCGTCTGATCCGAGGGACCAGTGTGCTCAGACCTGGACGGAGCCGAAGGCACACTAAATCCCTCGGATCTGAAGCTCGCCCCATGGCTCCGAGAGGTCGGATCCGACAATGGAGCCGACAGACTCAAGGGCAGGGTCAGATCCGAAGTACTCAGTACTGTCGGCGACCCACCCCTGGCTCCGACGCTGCCCGGCTCTGAGCGCTCCGAACCCGGGAAGCGGGTCGGAGAAGGAGCAATCGGAACAAAGAAAGGTGTCGAGCTCCCACCCGAAAGGGGGGGGGGAGGCAAGAGCACTCCCATCTGCAGCTGGGCCTGGATGAACCTCCTCATCATCCAGTCCAAGTCTGCATCAGACAGGCTGTAGGTTGATCTCAAAGAGGCCACCGAGGCAGGCCTGGAATGCCGCCTCGATGACCACGACGGAGATCGGGTCTCCTCCACCTCGGGTCCCAGGGAGAAGCAAGGAGATCGGATCCGAGGAGGAGGAGACCTGAAAGCCGTGGAGGGAGAAGTTCGCTTAGCTGGGGGGGGGGGGCGAAGCAGAGGCCTCTGCCCTCCGCTTGTGGTGCTTCTCCCTCCGTTTCTCCCTCCTGGCATCCCTATCCTCCAGCGCTTTAGTGGGAGTTTGAATCCCAGCCGGGGGAAGGGGGGCAGGAGTGGCTACCACCACAGGCTGAGGAGGTGCCACGGAAGGAGCGGAGGCCGAAGCTGAATCCGGGGGCAAAAGTCCCGCCAGGATCAGCTTCGACCTCCGCTCTTTCAGTGCCCTGGGGTTGAACGCTGCACAAATGGTACAGCCCGAGGACAGGTGTTCAACCCCAAGGCACCGAACACACCGAGTGTGGCCATCTGCCGGGGAGAGCTTATGGCCCCACTCGGCGCATTTAGAAAAAATAGGCTTAGGGGCCTCTGCCATACCTAAACTAAGGCTACACAAACACACTAGGCCCCAAATGCAATCACACACAAGCACACACTAACGACCAGTGAGGGGAGGGTAAAAAACTAAAAATTTAAAGCTAACAGGCTAAAGAAAACCTAGCACACACACACTGATTAAACTAAGAAAAAAAGACTGTGAAAAATTCACTTATCTATAAGAAATCGCCAGGAGCTCGCAATCCAGCTGACACACTTTAGAGCGGCAAACTAGATCTGAGGTCATTTGGGGTTGGCAAGGGATTATGGGTGAGGGGAGGAGCTAGGAGCTCGGATCCATAGCTGTATAAAATAGTTGCCGGCTCGGATCCGATATCGGATCCAAGACCCACAGGTTGCAGACAAATGAAGTCCCTACTCCAGATACAACTTTAAACAGTTTAAAACAGTTCAAGAAGCAGAAATACTTGCAGTTTAGCTAGATCGGACAGTCGCCCAGGTAGTAGCAGGAAAACAAACACTTATCAGGTTAGCAGTCACTCTTTTAGCCTCTGCTGCTAGCACCACTCTGCAGGACCACAAGGAGCTTGGCTGAGTAGTAACAAGCGCAAAAACCGCGGCAAGTGGGTTTTATACAGGGGAACACAATTCACAATTTTAATATACCTTTGATGTAATAAAACTTAT
Source organism: Protopterus annectens (assembly GCF_019279795.1). Taxonomy (NCBI): domain Eukaryota; kingdom Metazoa; phylum Chordata; order Ceratodontiformes; family Protopteridae; genus Protopterus; species Protopterus annectens. The sequence goes on along the minus strand of NC_056730.1, from coordinate 593,028,790 downwards.
TTCTACTAGGGATGTACATCTCAGAATTGTTAGATATATACCGACATTGTGGACAGGAAACACATTTGTATGTCCCCACTTTTCTGTTCACACTACGACTACTCTTGCCTTCTAAAATGTTCTTAATACACTTCCCTTTCCTAAATACAAATTTTAAGGGTTTTTCAAAGGCAAAGTTTAAGTCTGAAAGTCCACTACATCTGTTCCACTCTTCCTTAATTAAATCCTTTATTATTTTGGCATCCCCACTGTAATCCAATACAAAGATGTTGTCGAAGCTTTCTTTAGAGTCAATATTCAAAGCAAAATTCTCTCTCAGTGTGTAAAGCAAATATTCATAAAATCAATCAATCCCTCTTTCATGGGGATGGTAGTGTACAACTTCTTGACATCAATACACACAAACACTAAATCATTATTGTATAATCCATCACTCAGCCCATTCAAAAAGTCCCAAGAGTCCTTCAACAATGGGGGATAATCAATGAAGATGTTTAACACTTGGTCAATATACCTAGCTATAAAAAATGTCTTTGATCCCTTAGCATCAATGATGGGTCTCAAAGGAGGTTCAAACAAAGATATGTGAATCTTTGGGAGACCAAAAAATCATGGGAGTCCTAGGATGTTGCACTTTCATATATTCTAAGTCACTGAGGGTGATCTGGCCATTAAGAAACAAATCTTCTAGGGCCAAATCAACCCTGTGAATGGCCACTTTCATTTCATTTAAAGAAATTTCTTCGTAGTCAGCTGACAACAATAATGAAAAGATTTTGTTAATGTAATCATCCTTACTCATGACTACAAGGCCACCTCCCCTGTCTGGTTTCATTACTCGCAGGGAGGTGTCTGACCTGATGTCCTTAAGTAATGTGGCTTCATCACTTGAAAAATTAAAGTGAATAGAAATGGGACATCTAATTATCTTCCTGACAACTTCTTCAAAGTTTCAAAAATGGCAACTATGGGATGCAAAGGAGGATTGTACGTGCTAGGTCTCCTGTTGTTCTGATACAATACACTGTCTACATCTGAATTACCAAAAAGAAGGCCAAAATTACATTTCCTGGAAAACAATTTAAGTTGTAATAAATTCTGACCTATTCTGGCCCTTTGAATGGGAACAAAATTTAGGCCTTTTTGAAGTAACTCGCCCCAGCTACTTGAAATCTCAGGGTGACTGTAATTGTATACGTGAAAATCACCTAGCGAGTTAGATACAACTGAATATGCTGGTTGAGAATTCCATGGCAATTTTTCTGTCGCCTCGAGTCCATATATCTCCCCTTCCCCTTGTTCCCACTCGAACCTTGTTGGTAATGGTTGGAGCTTTTTTTTTTTTTTTTAATACTGCAAAGTACCTTGCTGACTTGTGACCTTAAAGTTTGAACTCTAGAAAGGGGAAGAGAGGCTGTTGACCTTGTGTCTAGTAGCGCTCCTGTGAATTCTAGAATTTGAGATGGCTCTAGATTTGACTTGTTGAAATTTATGGTTATTCCTAACCTTGTGCAAGCATGGATGAGTTCTCTTGCCATAATGAGCTGATGCCTGATTGAACAGGTAATGAGCCAGTCATCTTGGTATGGAAAACAGAATCCTTGCAGTCTCAAAGTGAGCTGCTACCACTGCTGTACATTTGAACACTCTGGGGGCTGTGGTGAGGCCAAAGGGCAGTGCTCTGAACTGATAACTGGCTCCTACACGGGAGCACAAGAATCTCTTGGATTGCCTGTTTAGTACACATCCTGGAGATCTACTGAGCACATCCAGTCGTTATTTTCCAAAAAAACAGAAGAATGGACTGAATTGTGAACATCCAGAACTTTGTACTTCAAACAAATCTGTTCAGATTGCTGAGATTCAGAATTGGTCTCTAGTCCAGTTTTCTTTGGCACCAAAAAGAATCTCAAGTACCAGATCCTTTATGGTCTGTGGGGGGGGGGGGTCCTCTTGGATGACTCTGTTTAGCAGCTTTTATATTTGAATGGTTGCTTGATCCCTCTGACTGGCTGGAATATCGGGAGTATTTCCGGAAATTGGAGGAGGAAGGGAAAATGGAATTGTATATCCTCTGGATATGATCATCTGCATCCAAGTATCTTTTGTCATCTCCACCCAGACTCTCTGGTGCAGGGGAAAAATGATCCCCAACTGCCTCCAGAGGGGGACAATCAGGTCTCCATTCAAGAGTGCTGGAAGGGATCGCCAATGAATGTTTCTCTGGACCCTTGATGCTGCAGGTCTCCTCTGCCATGGGGGCGGCATCTACCATTTGCGTTTCCACCCTACCTCTGGGGGAAGATCCTCTACGTGTGTCCTGAAAAGATACTTGAAATTTCTTGAACCACATCTTTCCACGTCCATGATGATTCCTCGAGAAGGATCTTTGGGGGGGGTGGAAAAACACGCACCCATGGCAGAAAGGGTCTTTTCATCCTTCTCACACCTGGATAAAAGTATCTTTTACTTTGGGGCAAAAGAGAGACCGGCCATCAAAAAGAGCACTGACTAACAGACTTAAAAGGCTCTGCAAAGTCATACAAGCACATCTAGGTGTGTTTCCTGATGGCTATGCCTGAACCCACTTGTCCCTGAGGTTCCTTCTAACACTGGAAATAAGTCTCATGGATGACTTTGATATCGACTGAAGGGTTGCTAGTTGCGAGGTGACAAGAGTCCTTCACCTCATCAGACACTGTTCCTGCAAATGTATCTGAGAGTTCCTTTATCAGATCCCTTTGTAATCTGGTGAAATGCACCAGATAGTTCAGGGATCTCAAGGTGAAGGTTCCTGAAGCGTAGGCATGCTTCCCAAACCTATCCATTGCCGTGACTCCTTGTTGGGGGGGGGGGTGAACAGAGGAACTTTCTTCTGCTAGTTCCTTTACGGTGGTCACCGCTACGACCATGGCATCAACAAGGAGGCCATTGGACCACATTTGTCTTCCAGAGGAGTCATAATTTTAATCAGGCTTCCTTGGTATTGGCTCAATGGAGTCAGGCTCCTTCAATTCCTGCCACAAGACCAATCTGTGGAGCTCATCAGCAGGAGAAATAATCCAAAACTTAGATGGGCTGGTAAACTCCTCTAAAAGCACAGATTCCTCAGACAAAGGATTGCTCAGTTTCCAGCCACCCCTCTGTTTCAGGACTTCAAGGAGGTCTCCTAATGACACATCCACAGGAGATGACTGTGGGGATCCTTCGCCCTCCTCAAAATCTGTATCTGTGGTGACAGACTCAGGAGAATCCAGATGCTTCCTCTTACATGTCCTCTTCAGAGGGATCTCTTCAGTGGAATAATCTGGGGATGTATCAGAAGAGATGGAACTACTTAATTTGGTGTCCTGAGGTTTGCTACTGGCTGTCCCTGTGGGAGGGTTAGCAGAGACTCCTGACGCAGAGCAGGGGAAGGGACAGAACCCAAGGGGATGGGACCAGTCTAGGTCAGGGAAGCTGACACGGGCTCTCTTCCAAGTCCTAAAAGCTGACATTCCCGGAAAGGGATAGGAACCTGGGTCTGAAAGGAGGGCTTTTTAATTCTTGGTCTTTCCCTGCTCTGAGAAAAGACACACTGAGGCAGAAACCTGGAGCTGAAATGACTACTGCTGAAGCTCCGAGGTGTAACGATGGCTCTCAAGCCCTTGGAGTCGACTGAAACCCCTCGAATCTGACAGTAGAATTGGCTCTGGCAACAAGGAGGAGCTCGAAGCAAACTTTGGATCTGAGGATACAGCGATTTTTTGGGCCCAAATAAGATGGGCATGGACAACTCAGATCCAAGGGCTCCAAACCCACGGAGGGAGTCAAGAGCAGTAAGAGTTAGAGGTGGAGTCTTGGATATGTGGGCTTCTTGACCCAAATGGGTAGGAGCTGAAGCAAAAACAGGAGAGACTGTGCCAAAAGTATGTCTCACTACCCTCTCCACAATTTCTACAGTGAGGCTCCTAGAAGAGCGAGAGGACTGCCTGGAAGGAGAATCCAGTCTATAAAGAAAAGGAAAAGGCACTAGACAGGACAGGGTTCACTGATCCTGTACCTTGTCCTAGACGTATGCCCAGTATTCTAGGAGGACCCAACATCTTTGGAGCCGATGAATCCTTTGTTTTTGGAGACTGTGGATCTGAACAAACCACCCGATATGAAGATGTACTATTACCTTTGTCTGATCTGACTGGGTCGGATCAGATAATTTAATTTTCTTTTTCTTGGACAGATCCATAGAAAATGTTGGATCCAAATAAGGCCTTTTGAAGTCTTCTCCGAGGCCTTAGAGGAAACAGAACAACTTGGAGATGATTGAGACTTTTTAGACATCTCTTCAGAGATGGCATCACCAAAAGATGCAGATAAAAGCCCCTTCAAGATTAATTTATTCTTGCGTTCTACTAACATTCAGGGGCTGAAGGCATGACATATCGCACGACTCTCTTGCAGATGGAGGGGGCCAAGGCAGCAGACACAAAAGGTACGCAAGTCAGACAAGGGAATCTTTTGTCCTGCCCTTCCCCCACACTTCTTAAAACCCACAGATATTTTTTCTTTTCCAGCCATGTTATGACAATGGTTATAACAACTGTACAAAAGAAACTACCACCACCACAAAAAGGTAACGACAAAACTGAAAGGAAGACAACAGGATTTCTTTTTTTTAAAGCAAGAAAGAGGAGGAAAGGGGCCTATCAGTCTACTACTTTTGTAGGTAAATGTAGAAGGCTAAGGGAGAGAAAAACAGGGAGAAAGATACTAACGATAGTATCTAGAGTACAATAGGACAATAGAGAAAAATTAAAGAAAGATTAAAAGTAGAACAAAAATATAAACACTTTTCTATCCCAAGCTGCTCGCTCAAGAGTCAACAACCACATCTTTCACCTAACAGCGGCAAACAAGATCTGAGGTAATGGGGAAGATGCACTGTGGGCAAGGGAGAAGCTCGAGAGTTCTGGATTGCCACAAGCTTTTACGGAAGCTGAGTCGGATCAGACGTCTCTGATCGAACCCATCAGTAAAGGACGGAATGAAAATGGACACCAGCAGCTCTATTACAATCTTCGGAGTTCTCTGTTGCAGTAACAACTACTGGGAAGTTTCCCAGGGGTAATGAGAGGTGGAAGGCTGGCCAAAAGGTGGCCCAAGGGAAATTAATCCTTTGAGAATGGCTAAGGCAAAGCCAGTTCTGGTCCTGAATGCAGCTCTTGGGTTACAAAGTCTGGAAAAGATACGGACAGTGGTCGACGTAGCTGCCTCCAAGATGCTAAGGGTGTGAACACCCCCCACAAAATGGCAGCAGTTGCTACAGTTGAGCAAGTCCTGATCCTCTGAGGTGCTGGCTTTCAGTGATGGTATAACAGTAGATACAATTTGCAATGCATTTCGATACAGCGCGTTTGATCACAGGATTTTCTTTCCCTTTTTGCAAAGGATACAAACTATTGGTCAGACTTTTTGCAATGTTTTGTTTTGTTATAGTAAAATTTGACTTGCCTATGCATATCCAAGGAATGCAGTATTCTTACACAATTATTCTGCAGACATCAAAAGAAAATAGGAAGATTTACGGTTTGGTGAAGAAAAAGCTTAAACACTCTGGACATATGGACGGGGTTAGTGAAGACAATAACATTGCCCTTGTGGAAGGTCAAAAAAGCTCTAACGTCAAGAACCCTTTTCAGTTCTGAGAGAAGTTTAACAGAAGTCAGTGCTTGAAGGATAGCACTGTGACTACCTGACTCAGTTGGCTCAAGTATGTGTCTGTGGTGGGGGGATGGGACACGAGTTTTTCCCACACAATGTTCAACCGAGATCCTAAGGGGAGCTACACTTTTCTGGGAGGTCTAAGGTGCATATTTCTTGTAAACAACTCCATGGCTTGGTGGAAGAAAAGAGGGAGTCCATAGGTAAGCAAAAGTACAGTTTTGTACCTACCATAAATGTAGATGTTCGAAGATCCACACTGCTGCAGTCCTGACACTTGGGGGTAGTCCGCTGTCCCAGTCGGCCCGAATACCAAAGTATAAGGCTGACGTCGGTCAAGGCGCATTAGTCTGACGTCAGGACGTCAGGGTACAAATGCGCATGACCGACGTCATTTCCTCAGTCTTTTCTTGCCCCAGATGTCAGAAGACCCTAAAAAGATAAGGCCAAACCAAAAAACAACAACACACCAAACACCCCTGTACCAAATATATGTACAATATATACAAAGTCAGAAAGGTACAATCCCACCCACACAACCACCCCTAAACATAGAGGGGAAGGAGGGAGGGTAAATTGGACTGCAGCAATGTGGATCTTCGAACATCTACATTTATGGTAGGTACAAAACTGTACTATGTTCTTCATCTCACATTGCTGCAGTCCTGACACTTGGGTAGAATCCCAAAGCAGAGGTAAGGGAGGATGGCAAATCACAAAGAAGCAGGAGCTGACAACATGCCCTGTAAAATAGCAGTGGCAAAACCAGCCCTAGATTTAGAGTAGAGAGGAAGGTGGTAATGCTTAGAGAAAGTATGCACTGAACTCCAAGTAGCAGCCTCCAAAATATCCTTAGTTGCCACCCCTTAGAAATGCTGTTGAAGTGGCAGTAGCCCTAGTGGAATGAGGCCTAATCCCAGCTGGAATCTCCTTGCCATGATGGGAGTAACAGAAAGTAATGCAAAACCCAATCCACTTAGAAATAGTTTGTTTTGACACAGGCTTACCCTGAGAACTCAAAGCAAATGAAACAAACAACTGCTGAGACTGCCTAAAATCCTTAGTCCTGCTTAAATAATAACGTAATTGCCTGTGTACATCTAAAGTGTGCAAAATCTTTTCCGCCTTATTTTGGGGGTTTGCATAAAAGGTAGGCAAATGAATACTTTGGTTTAAAGCCACACTAGAAAGCACTTTACGCATACAGGAAGCATTAGTACCTAAAGATACCCTATCCTTATGAAAAATCAAGAAAGGCTCAACCGCCATAAGGGCCTGCAATTCAGACACCCTTCTTGCAGAGGTAATGGCTAACAAAAAAGCAGTCTTCCATGACAAATATTTCAATTCAGCAGTAGCTGCAGGCTCAAAAGGTTGTAGAGTGAGTTTCTCCAACACAAAATTGAGGTCCCAAGCAGGAGTAGGAGCTCTACGTGGGGGTCTTATATTCTTTGCCCCTCTAAGAAATTGCTTGAACAATGGATGAGAAAACAATGGTGGGTCACAATCATAGTGAGCTGAAATTGCTGCAGCATGAATCTTAATGGAAGAGAAAGACAAACCTTTGTCCAATAACTCAGTAAGATATTGAAGAGCCACACTCAAATTTGGCTCAGAAACATCCAAATCCTTTGCTGCACTCCAAAATGAAAATCTCTTCCATTTTCCTGCGTACACTTTCCTTGTACTAGGTCTTCTGGATTCCATAATCACATTTAAAACTTGTTGAGGAAGCTGAGACCTGCTATGGTTCAAAACAGAATATGCCAGGCTGTGAGATGAAGAGAGTGAAGCTTGACATTGAGTAGATGCCCGTCCTTCTGAGACAATAGGTGTGGAATCAAAGGTAAGGGCCAAGGAGGCTTCCTTACCAGACTCCTCAGCAATGGGTACCAGTGCTGCCGAGGCCAATCTGGAGCTATTAAAATCATCCTTGGCTTGTCTTGTCTGACCTTTAGAAGTACCTTTGGGAGGAGAGGCAGAGGTGGAAAGGCATACACATGAAGATTTTTCCAACTGAAAGAAAGAGCATCCACTTTCCAGGCTGTGTGATGAAACCTTTTCGTGCAAAACTTTGGCAGCTGGTGGTTTAGTGGAGAAGCGAACAGATCTATGTCTGGAGTTCTCCATGACACTGTCAATGTCTGAAATACATGAAGATCCAGTTTCCACTCGTGGGGATCCATGATTTGCCTGCTTAACACATCTGCTAAGGAGTTCTGTGCTCCTGGCAGAAACCTTGCTTGAAGATTCAGTTGCAAGCTTAACGCAGTCTCCCACAAAATCATTGCTTGCCTGCATAGAGGATAAGAATGTGTTCCCCTTGTTTGTTGATGTACCACATGACAGTTGTGTTGTCTGTTAGAATCAACACCTGCCCTGGAAGAAGTAAATCCTTGAAAGCCAGTAATGCAAACTGGACTGCTAACATCTCCTTCATGTTGATATGTAGATGCTGCAGTCTGGCAGGCCACTTGTCTTGTATCCACTTTCCATTCAGATGAGCTCCCCAAGCTGTGTCTGAGGCATCTGTCGTTAGAATCTGACTCGCCTCTGGCCGGGTCACAGAGAGTCCCTTGTTTAGGTGACATTCCTGAGCCCACCACAAAAATTCCTTCTGAATGCAAGGAATTATTTGAATGACAGTGTCCAAATCCTGGCAGTGCTGTGTCCATACATTTTTGAGATACCATTGCAGCTTCCTCATATGCAGTTTGGCATTGGGAAGCACCAGAATACAAGATGCCATGAACCCTAAGGCTTGAAGGACTGTCCTTGCAGTCAGCCCGGACTGATGAGATAGTTGATGGAAGTAAAGAGAAAGATTTTGTTTGTCCGGGGTTAAAAAGGCCATCTGGGTTGCTGTATTCAGTCTCACACCCAGAAAGCACATGTCTTGAGAGGGTACTAGACTGGACTTTATTTCGTTCACAGAATACCCTAGGCATCTTAGCACTGCTATCACATATTCCAAATGCTGAAGAAGAACGTCCCTTCCTTGAGCCAGAATCAGGCAATCGTCCAAATAAGGATAGATTTGTATTCCTTTTAGCCTGAAGAAAGCTATCACTGGAGCCAGAACCTTTGTGAATACTCTGGGCGCAGTAGATAAGCCAAAGGGCAATGCAGAGAACTGATAATGAGAATTCCCAGCTCGAAAACGCAGATATTTTCTGCAAATTAGTCTGATAGGAACATGAAGGTAAGCTTCCTTGAGATCCAAAGTTACCATCCAGTGATCTTTGCCCAGCAGAGGTAAAAGTTGTAACGTCAACATTTTGAACTTGGGAATGTCCAGATAAGTGTTGAGGATAGATAGATCCAAAATTGGTCTCCACGTGTTTCCCTTTTTTGGTACTAGGAACAGGCGAGAATAAAATCCTAGGCCCCTTTCTGGCACAGGAACCGGGTGAATGGCCCCTATTTGGAGTAACAGAGAAATTTGCTTGTGAGCCTCTTTCCTTTGTTGAGGAGGAATGTTTGGCATGCCTTTGAAAGGAGGCAAGGTATGGAAATAAAACCTGTAACCGTGGTGAATGATATCCAATACCCATCTGTCTTGGGTAATTAAACTCCAGTTTTCTTTGAAAAGTGCCAACCTTCCTCCCAAAGGTGCTGCCAGACGAGAAGATTCTGGCAGCTGAAAAGGCAGGTCATTGGGTCTGTTTACGAAAGGACTGACCCCTGCCCTCACCAGAAGACTGAGCAGGTGAACTCCCTGTTCTAGGCCTAAAAGAACCTTGAGCTCTGCCCCTACCACGTCTAGACCTACCCCTAGACTGGGAATCATAAGCAGGATATGTCCACCCCTTGGTAGGCCAATTTCTACTAAACTTCGGAGGCTGAACCTGCAAAAAATCTTTAACAGTCTGCATAGACTTAGCCTTGTCTTCCATTTTCTTTAGAACTGCTTCCACAGGCGAACCAAACAACACATCAGATTGTAAAGGAGCATCTAAAATCCTTGTCTTCACATGCTCAGCTAAATTCTGATCCCTCAACCAGTGGCAGCCACCCTCGAAGAGGCCTGCACAGCATCAAAACCACATTGCAAAGAATGCTTACCCACCTGTTCAGAAACATGAACTAAATCCTGCAACTCTTTACACTCAATACCTTCCGCCAAAGCATCTACCTTAGACTTTAATTGTGAAAGGAGATAATTTTGGTATTTCAACATATGAAACTGGCAATTCAAAGCTCTCATGGCCAAAGTGGAAGAAGTATACACTTTCTTTCCCCATCTATCCAAAGCCCTTGCCTCTTTATCTGGAGGAACAGGATTTTTAACAACAGAAGCCTTAACACCTTTAGGCCCCTGTGAAACAGTTTCTGGGTCTGCCCTAGGACTCTTAAAAAGATACTTATGAGCTTCAGGCACCCTATAATATCTATCCGGTTTTACTGGAGCAGGAGGCAAAGAATCAGGGTTCAGAGAAGCCTCTGCAAAACATCCTCCACCACATCTAGAACAGGAGGTATAGCTAAAGGCCTATGCTGGGGTAGAAACAAAAATTCCCTCAGCCTTTTCCTGGAATCAGAGAAATCCTGACCTTCCCATTTAAAATGCTCCCTCATGGAATGAAGAGTCTCTGAAAATGAAAAATCCTCAGGGGATGAAGCAGAAGGAGTAGAACCATCTACATCAGAATCAGAGTAAGGGAATACTCCTGCAAGTCTTCAGCCGAAGACTCAGAAGCATCCGAACACTGCTCAAAACTCCCAAGCTCAGGTTCCACCCTAGGCCTCTTATCAGGAGGGGGCATAGAACCTCTAATCATTGTAATCAAATCTTCTGCCATCTTAAGCATATGCTTCTTAGGTACAGACCCTGAAGAACTAGGGGTAACACCTGAAACAAAACCTGGCCTGCCCCTGGGAGAAGCCTTGGAAACAGCAGCCTAACCACCTTAGGAAGGGAGGGAAGAACAGCTACCTGAGAAGCCCCTTCCGCCTGGCCTACCTCCTGAGAGGTCACATCTTGCAGTACTAAAGTCTCTCCCTGGGATTCCAAAGAAATTACTGGCTGAACCTCTGGCTCCACCGAGCCCTCTAAAGAACCGGCGTCCGACGGACGGTTCTTCCAGCCTAGGCTTTGCTGTTTTGTCCTTGTGCTTTTTGATGAAGCGGGCGCCGGAGCATCCGGCGGCATTTTATAATTACACGCTTCCCAAAACTAACCTGGCACAATCTAATCTTCTCTTTATAGTGCGTTTGTTAAATCTAGCACAAGAGCGACAGCCAACCACGTCGTGCTCAGGCCCTAAGCAAGGTATACACAAGGTATGGTAATCCCTATGAGGTATCTGTTTCCCACAAGAAATACAGTTATTCACTTTTTCTGACATCCGGTAAAATACTGAGGCAAGAAAAACAAAATATTCTAACGGGTACTTAGCCAACTTGGATTCGGTCTGAAACTCCGACTTCGGAAAATCTCAGAACGCCAACCTGCACTTGCAAAACTGCTTCTGCATCGGACCATGCGGCAAAAAAGACTGAGGAAATGACGTCGGTCATGCGCATTTGTACCCTGACGTCAGACTAATGCGCCTTGACCGACGTCAGCCTTATACTTTGGTATTCGGGCCGACTGGGACAGCGGACTACCCCCAAGTGTCAGGACTGCAGCAATGTGAGATGAAGAACATCAGAGATGGCTATGGCACGTATTTTAATGGATGTCTAACACAGCCTTTTCCTGTAGAGTTCTGAGAGGTAATTAAGGACAAGGGCAGCCTTGGAGTGGCTGTTGTGCTCTGTTAAGGCACCAATGAGAGAAATGTGTCCATTTAGAAATACAAGACTTCCTGGGACTAAGTCTTCTAGCATGTTTTAAAATAGAAGAAAGAAGTCCCCTGAAAAACAAATTTTGGGAAGGGACAAGAGCTAGATTGTTTTACCTACAGCTTCAGTGTGTGTTCACGTGCAGATGTATTGCACATCCCTTGTTTTGAGTGAGAGGGTCCATCCATGGTGCTTCTTTAGTCATTTTGTCCAGAAAAAGGGTAATTGTGAGGTGGAGTTCAGGGAAGAGTTAAGACAGGCACTGGGTGGCAGTGAAGAGTTACCAAATAGCTGGGTTACTACAGGAGAGCTAGTAAGGGAGACTGCTACAAAGCTGCTTGGTATGACATCTGGACAGAGGAAGGACGACAAGGAGACATGGTGGTGGAATGAGGAAGTACAGGAGAGTATACAGAGAAAGAGGTTGGCAAACAAGAAGTGGGACTGTCAGAGATGAAGAAAGTAGACAGGAGTATAAGGAGATGAGGTGCATGGCAAAGAGAGAGGTGGCGAAGGCTAAGATGAGGCATATGAAGAGTTGCATGAAGGGTTGGACACGAAGGAGGGAGAAAAGGACCTGTACAGATTGGCTAGACAGAGGTACCGAGCTAGGAAAGATGTGCAGCAGTTACAGGTGATAAAGGATAATGAGGGAAACATGCTCACAAGTGAGGAGAGAGTGTTGAGCAGATGGAAAGAGTACTTTGAGGGGTTGATGAATGAAGAGAATGAGAGGGAGAGAAGGTTGGATGATGTGGGGATAAGTAAATCATGAAGTGCAATGGATTAGCAAGGAGGAAGTAAGGATAGCTACGAAGAGGATGAAAAATGGAAAGGCTGTTGGTCCAGATGACACACCTGTGGAAGCATTGAGATGTTTAGGTGAAATGGCAGTGGAGTTTCTAACCAGATTGTTTAAATCTTGGAAAGCGAGAGGATGCCTGAGGAATGGAGAAAAAGTGTTTTGGTACTTCCTCATTGGTAGGGTGGCCTAATGGTTATGGTGTTTGCCTTAGAAACACCAGGTGCAGGGTTAGAGTCTCACAAGGGATAATTGGCTAGGCTTAAAATGGCTCGCAAGGGCAGTTAGCTTAGTACTAACCTATGAACCGATTTTAGGACTAAGAGTGATGTACAGAGCTGTAGCAACTACAGAGGGATTAAATTGATCAGTCACAGCATGAAGTTATGGGAAAGATTAGTGGAAGATAGGTTAAGAAGGGACATGATGATTAGTGATCAGCAGTATGGCTTCATGCTGGGAAAGAGCACTACATATGCAATGCTTGCTCTGAGTGTGTTGATGGAAAAGTACAGAGAAGGTCAGGAGTTGCATCGCGTTTTTGTAGACTTAGAGAAAGCATATGACAGGGTGCCTAGAGAGGAGTTGTGGTATAGTATGAGGAAGTCGGGAGTGTCAGTGTTGAAGACGGGCTTTCTGAAACCTGCAGTCCAGACCCCCCCCCCCCCCCAAAAAAAAGTTATCACGTTGAAGGACATGAAGTGCGAGTTCTGTAGACTAAGTGAGAAACCCATCTTGGGGAATCAGTTCATTGTCAGTTGGAGGAATGCTCATCTCTCGAAGAGAGGATGTCTGAATAAGGCAATAATGTAGGTATGAGTAAATGTGGACACAAAATGTCCTGTACAATGAGACCACTAAAGCAAGACATTTTGCAAAGACTCTTGGAGCAGTTGCTAGGCACAGATGTGGAAATGTGAACCCTATACCTTGAAGGACAGAGAAAGTACTGTTGTGCAAATTCTTACCATAACTTTAGATGTCCTTCTCTTCCATATGCTGCTTTATCCATAACATAAGAGAGTCTGCCTCTGGTTGACTCGCTTATGTCCGGCCATTTTACAAAAGACAGATGCTACTGCGAAGGTGCGCGAGACGTCCTGCGTCTCTCTGTGGACGTTGGTCATAAACAGACGGATAAAAAACAGACGTCAGCATGCACCTACCTCCGAACTGTTTGCTGCCGTGATCAGAGACTATGGAGTGGGTACTCAGGAGTCAGGCAAATGTCAGGGGGAAGACAGGGTGGGAAACTACAGCAGCATATGGAAGAGGAGGACATCTAAAGTTATTGTGAGATTTTACACAATACTATTTCATCCTATTCATATGCTGCTGTATCCATAACATAAGGGTGAGTGCAAAAGCTCATGTTAAGATTTTTTTTGGGGGGGGGGGGGGCAGAAGCATTTTCTACAAAGCTAAGAGGATGGCTCTGGCAAAACCTGCTCTAACCCTAGAAATGATGTCCAACGTATAGTGTTTGGTGAAGGTATAGACAGAAGACCATGTGGCTGCTTCTAAAATGGCAGCTATACCCAGATGCTTAAAGAAAGAACCAGAGGAGGACAGTGCCCTAATGGAATGTGCCTTTACTGGGAAGGGAAGCCTTCTGCCATGGGCAATATAGCAAAAGGAGATGGTTTTAGAGATCTAAGAAGATATGGTTTGCTTAGAAAAGTACAGTTGTGTACATTTACCATAAATGTAGATGTTAGAGTGTATTCACTGTTGCAGTCATTACATTTGGGTATCTGCTTGCAGGTTGCCCTCAGTCGGCCTGATTAACAAAGTCTTGGTCCTGCGTCAGTTGCTGTCCCTTCTTCCATGACGTCAGGTCGTCAGGGGTATAAAACATGCAGCCGATGCCATTTCATCAGTTTTTCTTGCCCCAGATGTCAGGTGCCCCCTAATGGGAAGCAATTAAACATAAAAACACAAAGGTATACCTCCAACAAAAAAGCAAATACACCAAAAAGGCTTTTAAGCATAGTAAAGGAAAGTAGAGGTGGCAACAGTGAATACACTCTAACATCTACATTTATGGTAAGTGTACACAACTGCACTATGTTCTTCATGTTTCACTGTTGCAGTCATTACAGTTGGGTAGATTCCCAAAGCTATGGTTGGGAGGAGAAGTTTAAATAGCATTAGGGCCAGCTATAAGGCCCTGCAAGACTGCAGTGGCAAAGCCAGCTTTGGATTTAGAGAAAATTGGCAAATGATAATGCTTGGTGAAAGTATGTACAGAATTCCAGGTAGCAGCTTCTAGGATGTCCCTGGTAGGAACATCTCTGAGAAGGGCTGTAGAAGTATATGCAGCCCTGGTGGAGTGAGGTCTGATCTCCGGGGATAGGTTTTCCATGGTGCTTATAGCAGAAATGAATGCAATGGCTTATCCATTTAGAAATGGTTTGTTCTGAAATAGCCTTCTCCTCTGCCCCTGCAGCAAATGCTACCAGAAGTTCAGATTTCATTTGAGGTTTAGTCCTGTCGAAGTAGAATCTAAGTTGTCTGTGCACATCCAAGGAATGCAGTTTCCATTCCCCTTTGTTCTGTGGATTAGGAAAGAAGGTTGGCAAATGAATGGACTGATTAAGAGCCACACTGGATACCACCTTGGGCATGAAGGATGGATTGGTTCTGAGTGACACCCTGTCCGCATGAAAGATGATGAAATGCTCCACTGCCAAAAGGGCCTGTAATTTAGATACCCTTCTAGCTGAAGTGATTGCTAAAAGAAAAGCTGTTTTCCAAGAAATAAATTTTAAGTCTGCAGTCGCAGCTGGCTCGAAAGGAGGTAGAGAGTTTCTCCAAAACAAAGTTAAGGTCCCGGCTGGGGTTGGAGCTCTCCTGGGTGGTCTCAAACTTTTGGCCCCTCTGAGGAACTGCTTGAGCAGTGGATGAGAGAAGAGGGGTGGTTCTGTGTTACAAGCTGAAATGGCTGAGGCATGGATTTTAATGGAGGAATAAGACAGGCCCTTGTGAAGCATCTCAGTTAAGTATTGTAAAATCTGAGGTAAACTGGGCGCTGCTGTGCTCATCCCTAGAGATTGGTTCCAGGCACAGAATCTTTTCCATTTTTCAGCATAAGATTTTCTATTACTAGGCCTCCTTGCCTCTAAGATGACATCCATCACAGGTTTGCTGAGGGATGGTAAGGAAGAGTTTAAGTAATTAGCCAGGCTGCAAGGTTCAGTGTTGGAAGCTGAGGGTGCAGAATCTGGTTCTCCTGCTGAGACAGCAGGGAAGGAGTCCGAGGCAGGTGCCATGGAGATGACCGTGACACACTGTGCAGGAGGGGGTACCAGTGTTGGTGTGGCCAGTCTGGAGCAATCAAAATCATCCTTGGTTTGTCCTGTTTGACTTTTAGTAGTACTTTGGAGAGCAAAAATGTGCACCCCCTTGCTTGTTAATGTACCACATAACCGTGGTGTTGTCCGTCTTTACCATTAGTCGTCCTGGAAGAATGTAGTCCTTGAAGGCTGTTAGAGCATTCTGTACAGCTAACATTTCTTTTTGATTGATATGCAGGTGCATTTGACTTGGTTTCCATTTGCCCTGAATGCGCTTCCCTGCCAGGTGAGCCCCCCATGCATAGTCTGATGCATCTGTTAGGGTTTGGGCGGCAGGGGTGGTGTGAAAGGTAGTCCCTTGTTTTGGTGGCAGGCCTCTGCCCACCAGAGGAACTTGAGGCGTAGGCAAGGTATGATAGGAATCATTGTTTCTAGGCTATGAGAATGCTGACTCCATAGGCTTTTTAGATACCACTGTAGTTTCCTCATATGCAATCTTGCATATGGAATTAGAAGAATGCAGGAGGCCATGAACCCTAAGGCTTGCAGTACTTGTCTTGCAGATAGCAGGGTTTTTGTGGCCACTTGTTTGAAGTAGGCTGTCAAATGAATTTGCTTTTCTGGCGTGAGGTAAGCCATCTGGGAAGTTGTATTCAAGCTTGCTCCCAGGAATATAATTTGTTGACAGGGTACCAGTTGCGATTTATTTTCGTTTATGGTGTACCCCAGACAAGTTAGAACCCTTTTTACAAAGGCCAGATGATTTAAAAGTATGCCCTGGCTTTCTGCCCGAATTAGACAATCGTCCAGGTATGGGTATATTTGAATACTTCTTTGCCTACAAAATGCAATAACTGGAGCTAGGCACTTTGTGAATACCCTGGGCGCAGTAGATAAGCCAAAGGGCAGTGCAGAGAAGCTTTTGAAGCGTAGGTATCTTCTGCAAGATTCCCCGATTGGGATGTGCAGGTATGCTTCTTTTAAATCTAGTGTTGCCAACCAGGCATCTTTGCCTAGCATTGGAAGTAATTGGTGAAAAGTCAGCATCTTGAATTTTGGAATCTCCAGAAAGGTGTTTAGAGTAGACAGGTCCAGGATAGGACACCATGATTTGTCTTTTCTGGGTACCAGGAAAAGTCTGAAGTAGAAACCTGGTCTCTCTTCTTCTTCTGGTACCAGTTGAATAGCCCCCATGCTTAAGAGAGAAGGTACTTGTTTTTGAGCCTCTGCCCACTGATTTGGCGGTAGGTCCGGCCACGCATTTGGCGTTGGTAACGTCTAGAAGTGAAATCTGTATCCCTGGGACACTATTTAAAATCCATTTGTCCTGGGTAATGAGCTCCCTGTTCCTTGCATGAAGAGCAATCTTTCCCCCCAAAGGGGCAGTCAGAAGATAAGTGCTTGGAAAATTTAAAAGGAAGTCATTGAGAAGGTTTATCATAGGGGGAGTCTGGTTATTCCCAGACTTGAAAGTAGAGGCCCCCCACTGCTTAGTTCTGTGAGTCCCCTGGGACTGAAACCTGGGGTTTTTGCTGTGTCTGGGTTTGGCTTGAGAAGACCTGGAAGGGGGTTGGAAAAGCCCAATAAATCTAGGAGGGTGAGCTTGTAAAAAATCTTTAACAGTTTGCATAGATTTAGCTTTATCTTCCATCTTTTTAAGAACTTCTTCAGCCTTGTTGCCAAACCGGCAGTCCTAATTTAAAGGAGCATCCAACAATTTAGCTTTAACATGATCAGAAAAAGATTGCTCCTTAAGCCAAGCATGCCTTTTAAGCACAGACCCAGTAACAGCAGCCCTGCAAGATGCCTCTAAAGAATCAAAACCACATTGCAAAGTATGTTTTCCAACTTGTTCAGCAGAAAGCATTAAATCCTGTAAGTCTATTTTCCACAGAGTCAGGAATCAACATCATTATCTGTTTAAGCAGTCCAATAACATGTTGCTGATATTTTAAAATATGAAATTGGCAGTTTAAAGCTCTAATGGCCAAGGCTGCTTAAGTGCAAACCTTTTTACCCCATCTATCCAGCGCCCTGGAGTCTCTATCAGAAGGGGTAGGATTTTTAGCAGTAGACGCCATAATGCCCTTGGGCCCCTGTGAAATAGTCTCTGGATCTGCAATAGGATTTTTGAAAAGGAACTTGTGGGGACTCAGGGACCCTGTAGTATCGGTCAGGTTTACTGGGAGCAGGAGGCAGGGAATCAGGGGCAAAACGAAAGGGGAAAGCATCAACAATGTCTAGTACAGGAGGAATAGCCAAAAGCCTAGGCTGAGGTAGGAGAAGGAAATCCCCAAGCCTCTTTTTTGAATCAGAAAATTCCTGGCCTTCCCAGTGAAAATGCTCCCTTAGAGTATGCAAGGTTTCTTCAAAAGAAAAATCCTCAGGAGGGGAAGCAGAGGGAATAGAGTCCTCTGCATCACAATCCTCACATGTAGGAAAGGACAACTCCAGGTCATCAGAAGAGTCAGAAAAAACAGAATCCTGATCAGAAGATTCATAGTCAAGCTCAGCCCTAGGCCTCTTAGAAGTTGGGGGGGGGGGTGGCTACCCCTGATTAGAGTTATTAGATCTTCAACCATTTTTGTCATTTGCTTTTTAGGCATAGAGGCCTGAGCATGTAGCCTGGGCGTCGTTTTTTTTAGACATGGATCGAGATTTAGGCCTTAGTAATGAAGGAGGCATCGATTTAATATGCAAGTCCGTAGGCCTGAATACACCCTTAGAAGCCGGTGCCTGCACAGCGGCTCCAGACCCATCCAAGGTAGAGACATCCGCGGGTTCCACGGCTGAAATATCTTGCGGCATACCGGACTCCGAATGGGTCTCAGTAAAGGCCTGCGAATCAGAAGTAGCGGGTATCAGGGGCTGCGAACATGCCTCACTGAGTACCGGCGAACTGGCAACTGGCTTAGGAGAAGCATAGTCAGCAGTTTTGGACCTCGGCGGCCTCTGTCTGTCTTTATCTTTGCATTTTTTCGGAATCCCAGTAGTCTGATGGCAAACCGATGACATTTCTGGATAATTAAACCGAGAACCGAAATATCTAAAGGCAAAAATATACTGACGACGGATAGTGCGCTGATTAAATAAAGCACAAAACCGACAGCAAGGTACGTGGTCAGGGCCTAGGCAAGGAATACAGTACGAATGAAAATCTTTATGAGGCATTTGCTTTCCACAAGTAATGCAATTATTAACTTTGACTGACATCGGTAAGGAGCAAGAAAAAAAGTTTCCCCAATGGGGTACTTAGCTTTTAGTTGAAGACTTTGGTTCTGAAACTCGAAAACGAAAATTTCAGGAGTCGGCCGACTGGCACTTGCCGTGCGGTGCCCGAAGCAGAAGCAGTTCGCAAGAAAGACCGATGTAATGGCGTCAGCATCATGTTTTATACCCCTGACGACCTGACGTCATGGAAGAAGGGACAGCAACCGACGCAGGACCCAAGACTTTGTTAATCAGGCCGACTGAGGGCAACCTGCAAGCAGATTACTCAAATGTAATGGCTGCAACAGTGAAGCACGAAGAACATCAGGGTGGTAGGAGACCGAGCCTGTCCAATTACAGATGGATTTGATCTTGGCCATATAGTATCCGAGTTGTCTACGTACATCCAAGGAGTGTAGTTATCCTTTCAGCAGGGTTTTGAGGGGAAGGGAAGAAGGCTGGAAGGTTAATGGCCTGATTCAAGGAAAGCTCATTAACAACTTTGGACATGAAAGATGGGTTAGTACATAAACAAACCCTGACCTTATGTAAAACTGTAAAAGGATGTGAAGTCATGAGGGCTTGCAGTTCAGACACCCTTCTGGTTGATGTAATGGCCACCAACAGTACAGTTTTCCATGTACAATACTGGAGGGAACCGTCCTTGGTTGGTTCAAAGGGTGATAGTGTCAACTTCTCTAGAACAAAATGTAGATCCCACGTAGGAGGAATGGGCTTCCTTGGAGGTCTAAGGTGCAGAACCCCCTTCAAAAATAGCTTAACTTCTACCTTAGAAGCAAGAGGTGGGGTGAGAGGAAGGCATGCTGAGATGGCATGCAAGTAGATCTTAAATGAAGAATAAGACAAGCCAGAGTTAATAAATTCACAAAGGTAGGACAAAACCACTGGAGGTTCTACTGCCAGTGGTTGTAAATTTTGTTTTTGACACCAAACAGAAAACCTCTTCCACTTGGACAGATATGAATTTCTGGTAGTTGGTCTTCTGTCCTCCTGCAGAACCTGAAGCATGTCCTCTGTGTATATAATGCCCTATCACCCACAATGTAAAGGTTCAGTGTGGACAGCTGGGGGGGGGTGTATGAGCGTTTCCTTCTGTGAGCAGGTCCATCCGGTAGGGTAACTTGTGGTGCTTGCCCTTGGCTAGATGATGTAATAGGGGAAACCAATGCTGCCCTGGCCAACAGGGGGTCACCAACAAGATCTGTGGTTATTCTTTCTGAATTTTCCAGCAGAACTTTTTGTATGAGTGGGAAGGGGGAATGCATAAGTGTATGCCCCCCTCCAAGGGAATGAAAGAGCATCCACCCTCCATGCTTCGGGATATGGTACCCTGGAGCAGAAGTTTGGAAGCTGGCTGCTCATGGGGGAGGCAAACACATCCACATCTGGAATACCCCATTAATGGACCAGGTCCAGGAACACATACCTGTTTAGCATCCATTCGTGCGACTGAGTTATGTTCCTGCTTAGGTTATCAGCCATCAAATTCTCTATGGAGACGGCTAGATGTTGACTTGTCTCTCTAGGGCGATTTCCATACCTGCAGAGCCAACCTGCACAGGAGATAGGACCTTAGCCCCCCCCCCCCTCCGTTTGTTGATATACCACAGCACAGTGGTATTGTCTGTGTACCACCTCAACAAGCCTGGCAGGAGACTATCCCTGAAAATTTGGAGGGCTAATATCAAGGCTCTCACCTCCTTGATACTGATGTATTCCCTGTGTTGGATCAGGGTCCACTTTCTCCCAAGGTTGCTCCCCAACCTGTGTCTGAAGCATCTGTGAACAGGTCCTGATTGGGGGGCAGGGTTTGTAGGGGCAGGTCTGGGTTGGCCTTTATCTGGGCTATCCACCAATTTAAGTCCCTGGAAAGGCAAGGTAGCATGGGAACCATAAACTCCAGGGGGGGGGTGTAGGTGTTGTTTCCAGACTGTTTTCATGTACCACTGGAATTTCCTTATATGAAGCTTTGCAAGGGGTACCATGGGGATGGTGGAGGCCATGAATCTTAGGAGCCTGAGAAACTCTCTGGCTGACCGGGCTTTGAGAGTGAGTATCCCCAAGTGACAAAGTACAGTTTTGTACCTACCATAAATGTAGATGTTAGAGTGCTCATACAGCTGCAGTCATTACAGATGGGTTATCCTGCAGTCAGGCGGGTCCTCGGTTGGCCGAATTCCAAAGTCTAGGTCCAGCGTCGGTTGTCGTCGCTTCTTCCCTGACATCAGTGCGGCAGGGGTATAAAAGAGGCAGCCGACGCCATTTTCTTCAGTTTTTCTTGCCCCAGATGTCAGGTGCCCCCAGAAGGAAGGCAAAACATAATATTATGCAAACATGCAATGTAGATAAATCAAAAAACAGTAGTTGCAAGCAAATACACCATAAAAGAATACCCCAAAAATGTTATATGATAAAGGTGTTTGTCATAAGGCCTGTCCTAAGAGGGGATGGAGGGAGGGTAACCTGGACTGCAGCTGTATGAGCACTCTAACATCTACATTTATGGTAGGTACAAAACTGTACTATGTTCATCGTGCATACAGCTGCAGTCATTACAGATGGGTAGAATCCCAAAGCTAAGTAAGGGTGGTAGGCACTAAGTGGGGCTAGGATGCCCTGCAGGACTGCTGTAGCAAAGCCCGCTCTAGATTTTGAGTACAGTGGAAGGTGGTAGTGCTTGGAGAAAGTGTGCACTGAACTCCAAGTAGCTGCTTCCAAAATGTCCTTGGTAGGGACCCCCCCTGAGGAAAGCTGCAGAGGTAGCTGTAGCCCTGGTGGAGTGGGATCTGATGTATACAGGCACAGATTTTCCATGAAATGAATAACAAAAGCGTATGCAGTGGGCTATCCATTTTGAAATTGTCTGTTTGGAAATAGCCTTTCCCTGAGCACCTGTAGCATAGGACACAAACAGCTGCTCAGATTTCCTGAATGACTTTGTTCTGTCCAAGTAATAACGAAGTTGTCTGTGACTGTCCAAGGAATGTAGTAGTCTCTCCCCTTTGTTCTGTGGATTTGGATAAAAGGTAGGCAAATGAATAGTCTGATTCAAAGCTACACTGGATACTACCTTTGGCATGAAGGTAGTGTTGGTTCGTAAGGAAACTCTGTCCTGATGGAAAATGATGAATGGTTGCACAGCCATGAGGGCCTGTAGCTCCGAAACCCTGCGTGCTGAGGTAATAGCCAGAAGGAAGGCTGTTTTCCACGACAAGTATTGTAGCTCTGTTGAAGAAGCCGGCTCAAAGGGAGGCAGGGTCAGTTTTTCCAAAACGAAGTTGAGGTCCCAAGCTGGGACTGGTGGTTTCCGTGGGGGTTTTATATTTTTTGCCCCTCTGAGGAACTGCCTTAATAGAGGATGTGAGAATAAAGGAGGATCTGTATTGTATTGTGCAGAAATGGCTGAAGCGTGGATCTTGATGGAGGAGAAGGAAAGGCCACCGTTTAATATCTCAGCTAGGTACTGTAAAATTTGAGGTATATTTATTACCCAAGGATTCTGGCCCTTTTCTTTATTCCAGGAACAAAATAGTTTCCATTTGGCGGAGTAGGCTTTTCTAGTAGAGGGTCTTCTGGCCTCCAAGATGACATCCTGCACCTCCTTGGAGAGGAGAGTCTGTTGGGAAATTAAGGTATTCTCCATGCAGCTAGATTCAGGGTTTTGAGATGGCTGTGAAGGGTTTTGTAGTTGTGCTGAAACAGAAGAGGAACTAGAGGTAGGATCCATGGTGATGAGTGTGTCAGGCTCTTTAGGAGAGGATACCAGTGCTGCCGTGGCCAGTCTGGAGCAATGAGAATCATTTGTGGCCTCTCTGCTCTGGCTTTTAATAGAACTTTGGTCAGTAGAGGAAGAGGCGGGAAGGCATAGACTGTCAACGTTGTCCAATTGAAAGAGTGCGTCCACTTTCCAGGCCTGTGGATGATAGGTCCTTGAACAGAATTTTTCCAACTGGTAATTTCTGTGGGTAGCAAATAGATCTATGTCTGGCTGTCCCCATGCCTGAGTTATCTTTGAGAAGACTTGACGATGCAACTTCCATTCGTGTGGGTCTGTCATATTTCTGCTTAAGTTGTCTGCCAGTGTGTTTTCCTTCCCTGGCAGGAATTGTGCCTGTAGTTGAATTTGTAATTCCAGTGCTGTGTTCCACAGGGTCATGGCCTGCCTGCACAGGGGGTATGAATGAGTTCCCCCCTGTTTGTTTATGTACCACATGACTGTGGTGTTGTCTGTCCTTATCAATAGCTGGCCTGGATGGAGTAGGTCTTTGAAGGTCATAAGAGCATTTTGCACGGCTAGCATCTCCTTTTGGTTGATGTGTAGGTGCTTCTCTTTTTGGGACCATTTTCCCTGAATGCACTGATCTGCCATGTGTGCTCCCCAGGCGTAGTCTGAGGCGTCCGTTGTGATGATTTGAGTTGCTTGAGGTAAACAGAAAGGGAGACCTGTGTTTCTTTGGCATGCTTGAGCCCACCACAAAAATTCCTTTTGAAGGCATGGAATGAGTGGTATAATTGTTTCCAAGCTGTGGCTGTGTTGAGACCATAAGGTTTTTAGGTACCATTGTAGTTTCATGTGCAGCTTTGCACATGGTATTAGTAGGATGCAAGATGCCATTAATCCCAGAGCCTGCAGGACTTTCCTTGCAGTTAGTCTTGTGAAAGTTGCCATTTTGTTGAAGTATTGAGACAGTTGCCCTTGTTTGTCTGGCATGAGGTAGGCCATCTGGGTGGTTGTATTTAAGCTGGCACCCAGGAAAATTATCTGTTGAGAAGGTATTAGTTTTGATTTCTTTTTGTTCACTGTGTATCCCAGGTAGTTTAACAGTTTTATTACAAACGCCAGATGCTGCAATAGAATGTCCTTGCTGTCCGCTTGGATCAGGCAGTCGTCCAGATATGGGTAGATTTGTATTCCTTGTTGTCTGCAGAAGGCAATTACTGATGCCAGGCATTTCGTAAACACTCTGGGCGCAGTAGATAAGCCAAAGGGCAATGCAGAGAATTGGTAATGGGTTGAACCTGCAAGAAATCTGAGGTATCTTCTGCAATCTTGTCTGATAGGGACATGCAGGTATGCCTCCTTGAGGTCCAACGTTACCAGCCAAGACTCCTTGCCCAGCATGGGAAGAAGCTGCTGTAATGTGAGCATCTTGAATTTTGGCACCTGTAGATATGTGTTTAGGATGGATAGGTCTAAGATGGGTCTCCAATCTTTGTCCTTCCTTGGTACCAGAAATAGTCTGGAATTAAAACCTTGACCTTGTTCTTTTGCAGGTACCTCTTGAATTGTTTTCATATCCATGAGAGCGGAAATTTGTCTTTGTGCCTCTGCCCATTGATTTTGTGGCAGGTTTGGCAAGCCTCTCATTTTTGGAAGGGTGTGAAAGTGGAACCTGTAGCCTCTGTCTATAATGTCCAGAATCCATTTGTCTTTTGTAACAATGTGCCAGTTTTTTGAAAATAATGCCAGTTTTCCGCCCAAAGGTGCTGCCATTATAGCTTTGTTTGGCAGGTATAGGGGGAAGTCATTGTGTCTGTTTTCTAAATGACTGTGATCTATCTTCTCCACCTCTTGGGGTTGGTGCTTGCCACTGTCTAGCTCTGTAAGATCCTTGAGGTTGTCCTCTACCCCTTGGGCGTCTGTATCTGCCCTTTTGAGGTCTGTCCGTGGCTGGAAAGGACCAATTTTTTGAGGCCAGTTTCTGCTGAAGCGTGGAGGTTACACCTGCAAGAAATCTTTCACTGTTTGCATAGATTTCGCTTTTTCCTCCATTTTCTTTAGTACCTCCTCAGCTTTAACACCAAACAATACATCTTTTTGAAGAGGTGCATCTAATAACTTTGCTTTGACATGATCTGGTAAGGTTTGCTCTTTGAGCCAAGCATGCCTACGTATGACAGACCCCGTGACAGCAGCTCTACATGAGGCCTCTAAAGCATCAAAACCACACTGCAAGGTATGTTTACCCACTTGCTCTGCTCCATGCAACAAATCCTGCAACTCTTTCAAATCTGGTTGTTCTGTTTGTGTCATTTTGCTTTTCAGCTGAGAACAAAAACTGTTGGTACTTTAACATATGAAATTGACAGTTTAATGCCCTCATGGTTAAAGTGGCAGATGTGTACACCTTTTTCCCCCACCTTTCTAATGCTCTGGAATCTCTCTCTGAAGGTAAAGGGTTTTAGCAGTAGAGGCCTTTATTCCCTTGGGACCCTGTGAAATTGTTTCTGGGTCAGCAGTATGGCTTTTATAAAGGAACTGGTGAGAATCAGGAACCCGGTAATACCTGTCTGGTTTAACAGGGGCTGGAGGTAAAGAATCTGGATTAAGACTGGCTTCTGCGTACACATCATCCAAAATATCTAAAACAGGAGGGATAGCCAGGGGCCTATGCTGGGGGAGCAGTAGAAATTCCCTGAGCCTTTTCTTGGAATCTGAGTAATCTTGGCCTTCCCAGTAGAAGTGCTCCCTCAATGTATGCAGGGTTTCCTCAAAAGAGTAGTCCTCAGGGGGGGAGAGACCGAGGGAATAGACTCCTCAGCATCAGAGTCTTTAAAAGGGGAATAGGCATAATCCTGGTCCTCAGAATGGTCTGAGGTAATAGAAGCCTGGTCTGAGGAAGGGTAGTCTTCCTCCAGTCTGGGTCTTTTGTCAGAGGGGGGTTGAGAACCCCTGATGAGAGTTATCAAATCCTCAGCCATTTTAAGCATCTGTTTTTTAGGTATGGGGCCTTGAGAGGTCTGAGGACCCTGTTTTTTAGTTTTTATGGCAGCCTTAGATTTAGTGAAGGATTTAATAGAGAAGGTGGTAGGCCTGAAGATGCCTTCAGAAATAGTAGGCCTCACTAAATTTTCAGTTTCCCCAAGAGTGGCGTCGGTATCTGCAGTGGGAATGGAGACAGAGGAGCCTGCGACCTCGGGTACTGATGTCACCGGTAAAATCGGTAGTAGGCGCCTCGCTGAGAACCGGTAGTCGGCCTAAGCATGGTCTCAGTACTCGGTGCAGACCTCGGATGTCGGTCCTTGTCTTTGCGTCTTTTGCTTAAAACTGGCGTCGGTGTATCAGACGACATGATATAATTAAATTCTTTGCCAAAATAATGAAGGGCGAACTCCGCCCGGCGCTTAATAGTGCGCTTGTTGAACCTAGCACAAATACTAGTCGAGACTTCGTGGTCTGGCCCTAAGCAAGGTATACAGAACGAGTGAAAATCCTTATGCGGTATTTGCTTCCCACAAGAAATGCAATTATTAACTTTGTCTGACATCGGTCTGAGGCAAGAAAGATTTCCCCAACGGGGTACTTAGCTTTAAAGAAGACTTCGGCTGAAATACTTTCGTAAATCTCAGGAGCTGGCCGACCGGCACTTGCGAACTGCTTCTGCTTCGGGCACCGCGCGGCAAGAAAGACTGAAGAAAATGGCGTCGGCTGCCTCTTTTATACCCCTGCCGCACTGACGTCAGGGAAGAAGCGATTACAACCGACGCCGGACCTAGATTTTGGAATTCGGCCGACAGAGGACCCGCTTGACGGCAGGATAACCCATCTGTAATGACTGCAGCTGTATGCACGATGAACATCCCTGTCTGGAGGAAGACAGGCCATCATTTTGTTTCTGTCAGGATCCTGCATCCCAAGAACACATGATCCTGTGAGGGTATCGGGGATGATTTTTGGAGGTTTATGGTGAACCCCAGACTTTAAGAGGGAAATAGTGAAGTCTAGGTACTGTAAGGCCAGTTGAACCAACGGGGCCTGGATCAGGATATCGTCTAGCTTGGGAAGAGTTGGATCCCCCTTGTTCTGGCAAAGGCAATGACTGGGGCTAGGCATTTTGTGAACACTGGTGTCGTACAGAGATCAAATGGCAAAGCACAGAACTGAAAGTGTGCAGAGGGGATGGATCGAGATGTGTAAGTAGGCGTCCTTTGTATCTAAGGATACCTAGAAGGCCTGGGGAAACATTAGGGGGAGAAGAGTAGGAAGAGTGACCATCGAAAAGGAGGGTACGTGGAGGAAGCTGCTGAGATGGGACAAATCCAAGATTGGTATCCTTGGACCTTCTTTCCTGGGAACCAGGAACATCCTGGAGTAAAATCCCTTTCCTCTTACATGAAACGGTACCTCTTGAATTGTGCCTTGAGAGAGGAGGCCCTGCAGAGCAAGGAAGAAAGAAAGCCAGTTGGTCTCGAGGGAGTTGAAGAATGCCATGGAGAGTGGGTCTGGTTGCCCATACCATTAAGACTGAGAGGACCCTAGAGTCCTGGGGTAACCCATTTGCAAGCAGGGTAAGACAGGGAGAGAGGCACAGAGAGAGGGGTGTCTGGATTCAATGCTTGGTAGTCACAGGCTACCAGGCGTAGCCTGAAAGGGTTGTTTGGGAACAGGAGTTGAGGGAGCAGACCTAGAGGAAGTCTGTTTCCTGGTATTTTTTTTGCCTTTGAGTGGCATTTGTCTGGTGGGCCTTCTCACAAAAGAGGTTTTGGCTGGAAAGTTCCTTTGAAAGCGTGGAACCGGGGAGACAAAAATGTGTCTGAGAACCTGGAGCTCCTTACCCTTCTCCTGAAGGGTCTTAAAAAGTTCAGCAGCTGCTGAACCAAACAAAGCTTTGCTGTCCAAGGGAGCATCCATGAGTTTAGACTCAATGTCATCAGGGAAAAGCTGCAACCTAAGCTATGAATATCTCCTGATGACAGACCCTGAGGCAGCAGCTCTAGATGAGGCCTTTACTGCATCAAAACTGCACTTGACCGAGTGCTTAGTTACTTGAGTGCAGGAATTCAAGAGACTAGAAATTTCTGCCTTGGCCACGGAGGGCACCCAAATTGTTTAGCAACATCAAAGAGCCAGTGAGTATTTGGCCATATGAGTCTAGCAGTTAATGGCTCACATTGTGAAGTTGCTGCTATGTAGACTTTTTTGCCTAGCTGCTCCATTAATCTGCTCTCCTTGTCAGAGGGTAGGAGGGAGGTGGAAGGGAGTAATCTGCAGGTTTTATCTGCAGACACAGATATGGTGGTGGGGTCTGTAGAAGGAGTCTTGAAAAGAAATTTAGCATGTTCAGGGACTTTGTAAAACCTGTCTAGCACTTAAATGCAGGTGGTTGGGAATCTGGGTTTTATAGGAAGCCAGGAAAGCATCCGAGGCGGCAGGATGCACTGGAGCGACTGCAGATGGGTTAGGCAACGCAATTTATAAAACGTCATAATACTTCCTCCGAGTCTCAGTGACCTCGCTGCAGTCCCACCTGAAAAAGTCTTTCATCTGTGCAATAGCTTCCCTAAAGGTAATCCCCTGGGGAAAACTGTGCCATTGGACTCCTCTCCGCGGGGGAAGCGTACCCCAGAGGGGATGCAATTTGTGAAGTGTAAGTAAAGGATTCATTCCTTGATGAAGCCTCCTCTTCAGTGGAAACGTTAACTAGTTTACCCTTAGGGGCAGATGCAGTAAGGGGCATGGGCCAGAGCAGAGGCTTGGCATAAGGCAAGGAATACATTTAGAAGGCCTTGAGTAAAGGCCTGCCAGTCAGGTGCCTGGTCGGAGGTTGCAGGCATCAGAGTAGGAGCAATATGGTTAAGTCTTTTGCCTCTTCTTTTTGTGGGTCTCCGACGTCGTGTCAGAGATGCGATGCAGGGATGGAGGGACGGACAGCAGATGGTACTCCACAATATCCAAGGTAACATCCTCATGGACTAAAATTTGAAAAATCCCATGTGGGACCTCAGAAATGATGAGCCTAGGTTCCCCCACCCCGGCACTGGAGTCAGATGCCTGCAACTCCTCCTGGGATGGGCCAGAGGCTTGACTGCCTCCTTCTTTGCTACCCGTCAAAAGATCCCTGGATTCCAGCTCGAACTCTGGGCCTTCACTGGCCTTGAGAGGTATGGCTGGAATAGAAGGCGCAGCAGTAGGTTCAGCCTGCTTTTTTTGCCTTTTCAGCAGGCAGCAAGTCCGAGATACCCAACATCGGATCCATGTCTTTAGTCAGATGTTTCAGTCACTGGTTCTCTCAGTAAAGTTTTAATGCAGCAAGACGACTCCTTAGGGTTTCTGAGGATGAAGGCCTGACAGATTTCAAAATAAATGTGGTCGTGGTCTTGACCTAAACAAAACGGACAGAGCTCATGCGAGTCCTTATGTGGAATCTGCCTTCCACACTGACACTTGTCCTTTCTACCTGACATGAAACCCAAAACACAGTAGCAAAAAATAGTCAAAAGCCCCTATGTGTACTTACCTGAAATTGGATAAAACAAAGTCACTTTTCCAAAACAAAGACTACTGGAGCTGGCAGTCATACAGGGTGGCAGAAAAGTTCTGAGGTAGGTGCGTGCTGGCATCCATTTTGTACCAGTCTTTTTGCACAACATACACAGAGGGATGCGGGACATCACACGCACCTTCACAGTAGCATCTACCTTTTGTAAAATGTCCGGATGTGTGCAAGTCGGCCAGAGGCAAACTCCCTTGTGTTAAGGATACAGAAGCATATGAATAGAAGGAAATCAGCCTGTACTCCTGGGCTATGGTGACACGGAGGAAAGGATCTCTAAATCTAGATGGCCACGACAGCTTCTGGGAGGGTCACAGGCAAGAGTTGCTGCAAAATGAGCATCTTGAATTTTGAGACCACCAGAAATCGGTTGTCTTGAAAGGTCTAGAACTGGTCTAAATGACCCTTTGTGTGGGAGCAGGAATACTCTAACAAAAACCCATTCCTATAACATTTAGTACTAGTTCTATAAAGCCCTGTGCTAGTATACTTTGAACTTGAGCCTGTGCCAGCTTTTGCTGGTCATTTGGTAGGAAGGGGAATACCTGGAAAGCTTACTTTCTTTCTGAATTGCTCAATGTAGCCTGATTATACCAGGTTTAACACACATTTGACTTTGGCAATCTGACATATGAGGGATGACCTGTATCATTCTTTCTGGCGATGATAGGGGGAAGAGAGGGATGGGGTGGGATTTCTTGAGGGAGATAGGGTGGTGCTCTGCTAACAGCCCCATCAAATACTAGCCGTTAGCAGAGCACCACCCTATCTCCTTCAAGAAATCCCACCCAACCCTCTCTTCCCCCTATCATCGCCAAAAAGAATGATACAGGTCATCCCTCATCTGTCCCAACTGGATTCAGATTGCCAAAGTCAAATGTGTGTTAAACCTGGTATAATCAGGCTACATTATCCAAAGCAGGGGATGGGCATTAGCACTATCTAAAGCCCCACAATACAATAGCAATTAAGAAATACATAAGCAAGAATTATATAAAGAATCTAGAAGACGATCTTATGAACAAATGCATTCATGGTTTTGTGCGCTGGGCAGCACCGGTTAGCTAGGGTTAAATTATTCCCGGCTCCACTAAGTCTCCTCTTCAGTTTTTCCACTTGAAACTGGTCTAACTCTCAACCTAAGCACTCAAAAAGCATCCTACAGTCCAGCACTTGCTCAGTCCTAATAGCAAGCACTAATATACCCCGACACTTGACTGCCCAGCAGGGCAAGGCTCTTTATCCACCCCTCACCAACCAAGTGACTAAGCAGCTCACCCTACTATTCAGGCATGACCAAAGGGCAACTTCAGGTGTACTCTCCAGTCCAGATGGTGAATCTGGGTATCCTGAGGCAATGTTACAACTGTCTCATGTACAGAGACAGCCCTCTCCTCCTACCACAAAACACTAACATATGTGAGTGATGCAATTATACAGCCAAACTGGAGGCTAAGGGATCTCTACCCAAGACTAGAACAGACAGTCATGAGTAGAAGGTTAACACTTGCACCACACCTCCAGCCTCACATAGACCTACTAAACCAATACTGGCAAAAAATACACAAATACATGAAATCATACTCGGAGGCTCTAAATAAAAACCTGCAAAAGCATCAGAGAGCTCCAAAGCAGACACCCACAAAACCTGCACCTCCCGTCACAAACCAGACAACACAAAATTAATGTGCCGCACAATCACAGCCCTTAAGGCAAAATAACATAACTAACACACTAATAGGTGATTCAATAGTCAGGCACACTGACGCCCCACTCACTAGGCTGGACAAGGAGGAGGTTACTGTTATAGCTGCCTGTCGGGAGCCAGAATCTGCCACATAACACAAGCACTCAGGTCACTCCAGAACAAGTACAAATATGACTCTGTCATTGTTCATGTTGGTGTGAATGACCTGAGCCGTACCTCCCTGGACTACATGAAGAGACATGGAAGAGCTCTCTGATCATGTAGCCCAGGCGGATATGACCCTGACCCTGAGTAGCATCCTGCCCTCACCAAGAATGATACCTCAGTATAAAGAAAAATGATCAATTTCAACAATTGGCTAAGCTTCTGGTGTCATTCAAAGGGGATCCAGTGTCTGTCAGCCTGGGATGACATGCTCGACAAAGCGTTGCCAGAGACAGCTTGCACCTGTCACCTCTTGGCTTTCGAATACTGGCCAAGGCTCTTGCTGCCCCCATAGTGCCTTTTTTAGGCAAGGTTCAAAATTCAAACCCACCTTCGTAAACAGCACAAGTAAAAAATTGAGGGTTATGCTACTCAACACCAGGAGTTTAAATCTCAAAATGCATGCGCTCGATGCACTCCTAAGTATGGAGAACGTCGACATCTGTGCAGTAACTGAAACTTGGTTCAAGGCTCCAGAGAGCACTCCAGCACTACTGGGCTACAACTCATACCACACATTTTGGCCACAGAACACAGACCGAAACACAAAAGGAGGGGGTGTATCCATATTCATCAAGGATACCTATACCTCCAGGTTAGTGGCGCAGCATGATACCTCTGAGATCAACCATGTGCAACTAACATCAGGCAAATTTGCAATGCAAATTGTGGCCTGCTACAGATCATCCTCCATGAACACCACTCCGCCTTTCTGGAGACACTGGAAAACATGAAGGTCCTACCGAACACCCTGATCTTGGGAGGTTTCGATTACCCTACCATTAACTGGGAAAACTACTCAAGTACAAACTCCCAGGCTCAGCGCTTCCTGGAATTTATCAACTCAAATGCCCTGGATCAGCTAGTAAACCAGAGGCTACAACATACTGGACCTGATCATCACCAACATGGACGACAGATGCTCCGTACTGGAGGTCAACCAGTCACTGGTTAGATCAGACCATAAATTAATTACCCTGGATGTCCACACCCCACCACCACCCCCAACCAAGGAAACCACAGTGAAAAACTTTTCTAAAGCAAACGTCACCTTACTTAAGGCAGAGGTGGTAAGTTTCACAGCCCCCACGCTAAAGGATAACACTGCCCAAGATGCAGAATCCTTTACAATTGCACTCTATGAGCACCTACAAGGATGCATGGATCGTGCCATCCCTAGCAAAACCAAGATTCACTCCCCTAAGAGAAGGAAACCAGTCTGGTGGACCCCTGCCATAAACAGGTTATACAACAAAAGGAGGAAACTAGTTGAGAAAAAAAGCAAATCCCAGGAAGGAAAGACATCCCTGATCAGTATCAGTAAGAAAATAAAGTTCCTCATAAAATCATCCAAGGCTAACTTCGAAAGAAAAATAGCCAAGGATTCGAAAGATAACCACAAAGCCTTCTTTAGCTATGTCAAACATCTAAGTGGCAACTGGCAGATATGCTCCGAGATAGTGCAAAATAGCACAAAATATACTGAACCTACTGATATTGCCAACAAAGGCAGATAGATTCAGTGCAAACATCACCTCCCTCTCACCTTCAAAAGAGCCCACAACAATACCGGAAAAGTGTACTGTCCCGGAAATCACAGAAGGTGAAAATAAGTTATGTACTCACCATAACGTTCCATCTGAGTAGGTGGCTTCATTTGTCTGCAACCTTTGGGTCTTGGATCCAATATCGGATCCGAGCCGGCAACTTATTATACAGCTATGGATCCGAGCTCCTAGCTCCTCCCCTCACCCATAATCCCCTGCCAACCCCAAATGACCTCAGATCAAGTTTGCCCTCCTACATATACCTGGAAAGGTATCCCAACAGGAAAAGGCAGGATAATACAAACAGAACTAACTCTTCTGAAGGCCAGGGGGAAGGGGGGGGGATGGGTGCAGACAAATGAAGCCACCTACTCAGATGGAACGCTATGGTGAGTACATAACTTCTTAATCTGGGGTAGGGACTTCATTTGTCAGCAACCTTTGGGACAGAGTCCCCAGCTACCTGAATCTTGGGTGGCCATCATGGAAGGATGTTCCGGAGCACCGTGGAGCCAAAGGATGCTCTTCCTCTGGAAATGACATCCAGTTTGTAGTGGTTGATAAAGGTATGAGATGAGGCCCAAGTGGCTGCCGAGCAAATATCATCCAAGGGAACTCTAGATCTAAAGGCAGCAGAAGTAGATATGGCGCGAGTGGAATATGCACGGACTCCCTGGGGTGCGGGCCTCCCAGAAGCTTCATAAGCTAGAAGAATACATTGGGAAATCCAGCGTGATAAGGTGACCTTCAAAACGGCTTTACCCAAACTGAATTTGGCAAAGGAAATGAACAGCTGATCGGATTGTCTGTGACCAGCAGTCCTATGAATATAGAAACGCAGCTGCCTGTGCACATCTAAAGAATGCAGCTTGTACTCTCCTTTATTTTGATAATTAGGGAAGAAAACTGGTAGGTTGATGGACTGATTGATATTGGTTTCTGAGGCCACCTTGGGTAGGAAGGAGGAATTGGTCCTGAGAGACATTCTATCCTGATGAAAAACCAAGTAAGGGGGTTTCATGGAAAGAGCTTGAAGTTCCAAAACTCTTTTCGCTGAAGTGATGGCTACCAGGAATGCTGTTTTCCAAGATAGATATTTAAGTTCGGCCGAGGTAGCTGGTTCAAAGGGAGGAGTACTCAAGGCTTGAAGAACTAGTGATAGATCCCCCAAGGGGGTACGGCTTCTTTGATAGGGGGCCTGAGCAGAAAAGTACCCTTGAGAAAGGTTTTACATAGTTTAGCTAACATCAAAGGACCTGTCTCATGTCCCACATGGTAATGGGAGATGGCAGCCAATTGTACCTTGACTGTCGAACAGCTAGCCTCTTGCTGAAAAAGTCCGGTGAGGAAGTCCAACACGGACGTTAACGGAGCAGTGAAGGGGTCCAAATTATGATGTTCTGCCCAGACGGAAAAGCGCCTCCATTTACTGCGGTAAACTTCCCTGGTGGAAGGTTTATGAGCTGCCAGCAAGATGGCTTTGACTGGTGAAGAGATGCCGGGAGCCCTAAGAGTGGAACTGGAGCAGCCAAGCTGTCAGCTTCAGGTTGGCCAGATTCGGGGTCGGTAAGCCTGATGGGTGGGATATTAGATCCGGGCTGGGATCCAGAATCCAGGGAGGATTCACCAAGTGAGACCACAGGTAAGGAAACCAAGTTTGCCGAGGCCAGAATGGGGCAATGAGGATCATTCTGCTCCCCAACCAAGAGGCTTTCTGTAAGAGTTTTAGCATCAGGGGTAGAGGAGGATAGGCATAAAGTAGACCGGGCGGCCAAGCACGCACTAGAGCGTCTCTCGAGGGGCTTCCCCTGGTGGGGGAATCAGAGCGAAGAAGCTGTCGCATTTCGTATTTGAGGGAGAGGCAAAGAGATCGCAGCAGGGATGCCCCCATTTTGGAAATATCCGCTTCGCTACTCGGGAGTTGAGAGACCACTCGTAAGGAGAAAGAAT
This sequence comes from Protopterus annectens, assembly GCF_019279795.1. Classification (NCBI taxonomy): domain Eukaryota; kingdom Metazoa; phylum Chordata; order Ceratodontiformes; family Protopteridae; genus Protopterus; species Protopterus annectens. The sequence goes on along the minus strand of NC_056730.1, from coordinate 592,994,291 downwards.
GGTGCTGCTGAGTTTGTCCGCCAGAATGTTGGCCAGTCCTGGAATGTGCGTTGCGATCAGAAAGCAGTTGGTGGAGATCGCCCATTCCCACACCCTCATGGCCTCTCGGCGGAGGGTAAGACCTGGTTCCCCCCTGTTTTTTGATGTACCAGACAACTGACATGTTGTCCATCTGTATCGCAATAGTTCCTACGGGGAGAAGGTTCTGAAGTGCTTGCAACGCTAACAGCACCGCCCTCATCTCCAGAACATTGATATGCAGGGAGGTCTCTGTGTCATTCCACGTGCCTTGGACTGTTCTGCCTGAGCAATGCCCCCCCCCCCACCCGAGGCGAGAAGCATCCGTGGTCATCGTGACGAAAGGAGGTGGAGCGCAGAAGGGTCGGCCTGTATGGAGGTCTGGGGACTGGAGCCACCATAACAGGGCCCTCCTGCAGGCTTTGCTGATAGAGATAGGGTGATTGAGGGGAAGAAGCTGAAAGGACCATTGTACTTGGGGGGTCCACTGTAGTACCCTCATATTTAGACGAGCGCATGGAAGAAGCGTTATTGCCGCTGCCATGGAGCCCAGCGCCCTCAGGACCAATTCCGCCGGTGGAGCTTCTGATTGGAGGATGGCCCGCACATGAAGTCTCAGATTCTGTAGTCGTTCCGAAGTGAGGTAGGCTTGCAGAGTTCTCGTATCCAATCTGCCCCCTATGAACTCTTATCACTTGTGTCGGAGCAAGGAAGGATTTGTCCATATTGATCGTGATGCCTAACTGGGGGGCTAGGCAGAGAAAAAAGTCTCTGGCTGAGCAGAGTAGATGCCTTGTTGGGGCGGTCAAGAGCCAGTCGTCCAGGTACGGGAAGAGCTGCATTCCCTGGAGTCTCAGGTGGGCCGCTATCACTGCTAAAACTTTGGTTAACACCCTGGGGGCTGTGGTGAGGCCAAAGGGAAGGGCCCTGAACCGATAGTGGCTGGCTCCGAGCCGGAAGCGGAGAAACCTCCTGGATCGTCTGTAATTAAAATGTGGTAGTACGCATCCTTGAGGTCTATTGAGCACATCCAGTCGTTCTCCCGCAAGAGGGGGAGAATGGATTGAAGAGTGACCATTCGGAATTTTTCCTTGGTTACCGACAGGTTCAAGAGGGAAAGGTCTAGAATTGGTCTCAAGTCCCCTGTCTTTTTTGGCAGCAGAAAGAACCTGGAGTAAAACCCTAATCCAAGCTGGTCTGGGGGGACGGGTTGGATGGCTCTTTTAGCAGCTGCTGGATTTCTGCGGCTGCAGCCTCCCTCTGACCGGGTGGCACATCAGGGAGGTTCCTGAGTCTGGGGACATGTTGTATTGGGATTTTGTAACCTCTGGATATGATCCGAAGCATCCAGCGGTCTGACGTGATGGACTCCCATGCCGCCAGATGCCTCGAGAAGTGCCCCCCGACTGCCTCCAGAGTGGAGCAGTCGGGCAACCTTTCAGGGCTGTTGCGTGGGCCGATCAGAGAAAGATTCTCTGGACCCAAAGTTTCTCGGGGCCCCTCTGCCTCTAGGGCGGCGTCCTCCCTGTCCTCCTCTGCCACGGAAGGACTGGTTGTCCGGAGCAGGTTGGGAATGTTGCGATTTCCGGAACCACATCTTCTTCTGTCCCTTTTGGTTCTTGGAGAAGGACCTCTGGGGAGCAGAGAAGCGGACTCCGACGGCAGACAACGTCTTCCCGTCTTTCACGCTCTGGACAAGTGTCTCGCGAACGGTCTTGCCAAACAAGGCAGAACCATCAAAGCGGGCATTCGCAAAGGACGCCTTAAAGGGCTCCGTGAAGTCACACTGTCGGAGCCAGGCCTGGCGTCTCATAACTAGGCCCGCTCCGCTAGCTCTAGCGGCTCCCTCAGTGGCGTGGGACAATAGCGGCATAGAGGTATTGGAAATGGATCTTAGAGTGGCCATACGAGTGGAGTACAACTGCTTGTCCTCTGCCGACATGGACTCTGGGGGGGAAGCAGCGTATTCTTTAATAAGATCCCGCTGCATCCTTATGACATGTGTCATGTAGTTCAGGGACCTTACTGAGAAGGTCGCTGAACTAAACACCCACTTCCCAAGGCGATCCATCGAGCGGGACTCCTTGCTCGGTGCATGGACCAAGGGGCTCTCCTGAGCTAGTTGCCTCTTAGTGGCTGCCGCCATCAACATGGCATCTACGGGGGGGACCCTTGCTCCAGTGGGACCGGTCTGCGGAAGGGCTCAAAATCCTATCCGGGCGTTTAGGGACTGGCTCCACAGTGTCCGGCTCTTTCCATGCCCTGGTGGGTAATAAGGTCCACCAGGGGGTCGGCCGGAGGGGACACCCAAGAGGTAGACGGGCCTGCATCGAATGCCTCCAGAAACACGGACTCGGAGGAAGCCTTGGGGGCAGACCACCCCCCCCTGTTCCTGAGCATTTCCATGATGTCTCCAAAGGAGACATCCTCAGGGGGTGACCTTGGGGAGCCTTCCCCTTCATCCAAGTCAGTGTCCTCTGTTAAGGACTCAGGGGAGTCCACGTGCCTCCTCTTACACTTATGCTTGTGAGGCACTTCCTCGGGGGAGGCTGTCTCACCAGCAATATCCTGTTCCAATGGAACAACCTGGGACATCGAAGCAGGCTGTCCCTGTGGCCGGGTGATGGAAGCCTGACCCAGCAGAGAGGGAGTGCAGGGTGGAGCCGAGGCAAGGGGGTCCAGATGCTCTCGACAGAGCCCTCTCCACTACATCGAAGGCCGAGGGGGAGCCGCTCTCTCTCGGCTCCGAAAGCCGACTCCCACTCGGATCCGATGAAGGGATCGGAACCGGCGCCGAGACCATCGGATCTGAAGGACCCGTGTGCTCCGACCTGGCCGGAGCCGAAGGCACACAGAGTCCCTCGGATCCGAAGCTCGGCCCCCGGCTCCGAGAGGTCGGATCCGACGATGGAACTGACGGACTCAAGGGCAGGATCGGATCCGAAGTACCCAGTACTGTCGGCGCCGACCCACCCCCGGCTCCAATGTTGCCCGGCTCCGAGCTCTCTGAACCCGGGAAGCGGGTCGGAAAAGGAGCTATCTGTGCAAAAAAAGGTGTCGAGCTCCCCCGCGAGGGGGGGGGGGGAGGCAAGAGCACTCCCATCTGCAGCAGGGCCTGGATGAACCTTCTCATCATCCGGTCCAAGTCTGCATCAGAAAGGCTATAAGTGGATCTCGACGAGGCCACCGAGGTGGGTCTGGAATGCCGCCTCGATGACCTCGGAGAACGGGTCTCCTCCTCCTCGGGTCCCGGGCAGAAGCAAGGTGATCGGATACCGAGGAGGAGGAGACCTGGAAGCCATGGAGGGAGAAGCCCGCTTAGCTGGGGGGGGGGGGCCCGAAGCGGAGGCCTCGGCCCGCCGCTTGTGGTGCTTCTCCCTTCTTTTCTCCCTCCTGGCCTCCCTGTCCTCCGGTGCCTTAGTGGGAGTTTGAATCCCGGCCGGGGGAAGGGGGGCAGGAGTGGCCACCACCAATGGCTGAGGAGGTGCCATGGGAGAAGCGGAGGCCGAAGCCGAATCCGGGGGCAGAAGTCCCGCCAGGATCAGCTTCGACCTCCGATCTTTCAGTGCCCTGGGGTTGAACGCTGCGCAGATGGCACACCCCGAGGACAGGTGTTCAACCCCAAGGCACTGAACACACCGAATGTGGTATCTGCCGGGGAAAGCTTATGGCCACACTCGGTGCACTTGGAAAAAATGGGTTTTGGGGCCTCTGACATAACCCAAAAAAAACTTAAGTAATCTACGCAAGCACACTGGGCCCCAAACACAACACATACGCACACTACGACCAGCGAGGGACAGATTTACACTAAAAATTAAAGAAATTAACGAAAGGGAAACCTAAAACACACACACTGTTTAAATAATGCAGAAAATAACTCTAATTTTACAGTTTTGAAGCACTTATCTGATAAATCGCCAGGAGCTCAAAATCCAGCTGTCTCATCTAAGAGCGGCAAACTAGATCTGAGGTCATTTGGGGTTGGCAGGGGATTATGGGTGAGGGGAGGAGCTAGGAGCTCAGATCCATAGCTGTATAATAAGTTGCCGGCTCGGATCTGATATCGGATCCAAGACCCAAAGGTTGCTGACAAATGAAGTCCCTACTCCAGATCAGCCCTTTCAAAAGCCAAAAACACAGCCTCAATGGGGCTAGATGGTGTCCCAGGCTGCGTTTTGCACGAACTACAGAACAAACTAACCCCCCCCCCACCTAAACACGCTGGTTCAACCTTAGCCTCTCCACAGGCTACGTGTCCATAGAATGGCGCACAGCAATGGTTATTCTGCTCCACAAAGGAGGGGCCACAACTGACCCTGGTAACAATCGCCCCATAAGCCTGACTAGTCTGGTCTGCAAGGCTATGGAGCGCATCATCACAGAACTCATTAACAAAGACATTGGGAACCTCCAAACACTTGACCTGACCCAGTTCGGCTTTGTTAAGGGCAGATCATGCCTACTAAACCTGGTTGACTTCTTCGAGACAGTTACCAATGCCATAGACGAGGGAAAGGTGGTTCACACAGCCTACCTTGATCTCGCCAAGGCGTTCGACACCATTCCTCACTCAGGTATTATAGAAAAACTCACCAGCCTGAACATAAACCCCTACGTCACAAGATGGGTTGCCAACTGGCTTACAGACAGAACTCACACGGTAAGAATAGCAGGCTCCAGGTCTGACTCTAAATCAGTCACAAGTGGAGTCCCGCAAGGCTCAGTTCTGGGACATCTACTGTTTGGCATATATTTCTCAGCAGTATAGGCAAACACCGGAGGACTATGGCTAACCAAGTTCGCCGATGATTGCAAACTGGGAGACATAACTGACTCTCCGGCTGACACTGACATCCTCCAAAAAGGCCTTTGAGACACTGGTGTCAAAGTCATGGCCTCAAGCTAAATGCCAAAAAATGCATAGTCATCCCGTTTGGGAAAAACAAAACACCCACGAATTACCACATAGGCGGCAGCCCCCTTAAAACCCAGGTAGATGGTAATCTCTCCTTTGACAATTATATTGCCAAAGTAGTTAGGAAATCCTTCTATGTGGCTCATCTAATTACTAAGGGGTTCACATCTAGAAATAAAGAGGTTATAGTGCCCCTCTACTCGTCACTCATCAGACCCATCATAGAGTACAATGCTCCATTTGGGATGTACCTCACAAGACACTTCCAACAGCTTGAAAGACCACAAAAGCACCTCACCAAGAGGATTACTGGCCTCAAACATATGTCCTATGCAGCCTGACTGAAAAAACTCCGGCTGTACTCAGTGGCATATCACTTACTCAGAGGTGATCTCTGCCTGACTTACAAAGCCATGTCCAACTCAGAACTGATGGACATGCTCCACCTAAAGAAATCCAAGTCACTGCGAGCCACACGCTCTAGTGAGCTAAACCTCGCCACAACAATAAATAGAACATGCTGGAGGGACAGATTCCTGTCACAGAGACTCCCCATGCTTTGGAACAAAATTCCTAACTACATTAAGCAGAGCCCCTCACTAACACTCTTCAAGAGAAGCCTTGACGAGTGGATGGGTAACAGAAAGTACACCCCTGGGATCACTTCATTGGCTCTACTTGACAGAGGCTCAGTTAATTAATCAATGGGGCGGCGAAATCCGACACTCTGGCTAGGCTTATAAATGCCCATGGGTAGATAGCCTAGTACCTCCTATGAACCTAAACTCACCTCTGGGGAGTCAGAACTGTTTCTACCCTCTGATTCCTCAGTATTTTAAAAGTGCTCCGGCAAAGGTTTAGTATAACTCTTAAGGTACAGAATGTGGCAGTATGGATCCTGGCTCACAGTCTACCCTGAACACTTTAAAGGCTTTGCTACTTTAATCACTGAAAGTGTGAGATTTTCCATGTCAAAACGTCATAATGAAAATCCTATACGAGTTGCAGAACAGAACTACCAGGCATAGGAGCTGCACCCACTCCCCAGTGTACACATGACACAGAAAACGAGCCGTCACAGAGCATGTACATTTGCTGTCAAGCTGAGGAGCTGGTTACATTATCTAGAGAACAGAATGCCACACTGCAACATGCAATGGAGCTACACAGAATGAAAAATGTCAAAATGGAAAGGAAAAAAATACCCACTGAGTTCACTTTCTGATACCAAACACATGAGAACTGTTCTGTTTTTAATACTGTACAATTTTTAACACTGGCACTGTACTGAATTTCAAGCTTTTGCATTACCTGTTTGCCACGTTTTGGCTGGAGTAATGGTTATAAAGGATCCTTGGATCAACTCACTTACCTAATTTTATAGGAATTAACATATTAAAAAATTAATACCAACTGGAAATGAACCACAAAGCAGATTAATTGCATGAAAACTGAAAATATCACCAGGAATACAAATGAACTGCAGATGGAAAACCTAGCATTGCATGTGGTGTGTACTGTCTTCTTAAGTAGCAGCAGAGCATGCCTTGCAATACTCTCATATAAGGGGACCTTAGACTGCTTAACGATTAGGTTAGATGACTACTGAGTAGAATTTCTGTCAAATAATGCTGGAAGAGGTCACCCGCATAAACATCCAACATTTACAGTGGAAAGTAGTTTGAATTTTATCTTGGGAAACTATACAACACTTCTGTTTCAAAAAGAATACTCTGAACAGCAGTCAAACTCTCTGAAAAGTACCTTTTCAGTGTGGATTGTCGGGGGGGGGGGGGGGAATCTTGACACTTTGCTTCCTGCACTTACTTCAAAATCCTCTGAAAAATCACTGCATCAAAGGAAAAGTACTTTAATTTAGTGAAAGCAGATTTCAACTGAAAAACAATCACTTCACATAACTAACTCCCTTTCTTTCAACTGTGCAAAACATGCCAAACTACAATGGTACATTCAAACAGGACACATCCTGCATGCTTCTAACTCAGGAAACATCCAGAGCTCCTCCTTAATTGAGAGATTACTGGTAACAGCTGGTACAATGAACATCCATGTCAAAACATTTTTCTTTTTCCTACTGAGAATTTACTACTAGATACATCCAAATACCATATAAATTCGAGCTTTCTCATACACTGCTCTGCCTGACAAAGATTATGTTAACATTTGTCTGCTGGGTGGTCTTGCTTCTATCATTTCTTAGTCTATATATTCGGTGTCTGAATTTGTGCGACACCTGCAGAGTTTTTTTTCCGTACACAGAGAATAAAAAACAAAACAAAAAAAAAAAAATATCCACACAACTCCATACCTCCAAAGCTCCACCCTGTACTTTTTTTATTCCAATCATTTTAAGAGGCAAGAGCTCATCTAGCATTATTACTGCGTCAACCACCATCTTAGAAAAGAAGTCCTTCTGCAAGGCAATCAATTTTGAGCTCAGAGCTGTAGCAGCACACTTCTCTAGAAGATGTCTCTGTTCACTACAAGTAAAGAAAAAAAAAAAGTCGGTCATTCAACATTTTCTGCAAATGTATGCTGGAAAAAAAAAATTCAACAAGCACATATTAAAAAAAAAATCGCAACAAAGAATTAGCTGCTGTCAACTCTATTTAGAAATGTAGAAAAGGCAACATATGAAATTCAATGGTTATCAACGGTACTGCAAAAAATACACTGCTGTGTCAGAAAGAGCAATACTGCCTACAAGCAGTTTTAAAACAGCTCAGTTAAAATAATAAATGCACATTACGGTTACGTACATACCGTAACAAAATACTGCGACAAATCAGGCCAATCCTCATCAGGTAAAACTAAAACTGCACTCTTTCACTAAGCTCAGCATCTAAAACTTTCCCAGGCTATTAGCCCCTCTTCCTATTACCCATAATGCTATCATTCAGCTTCATCTCCAGTTAGAAATTTCTGATATGCTATTCATAAGAAAAGCACAGCAAAACATCACCAATAAACCTTCAGACTTCATCTGCAATAAGGCAGGGAGAAGGAAAATAGTTACGCTGAGAAGGATGGACCTGCTCACCCAGATCTCCTTCAGAGGCTCAAGAAAGTATTCAGTGAAGCCCCAAGTAGCAGCTGCACAAATGTTATCTAAGAATGCAGTTCTGAAAGAGTTCTGAGGAAATGAAAAGTACAGTTGTGAAAAAAAAATAACAGTGGATGTTTGAATAGATCACTACAGCAGTATTGCTTACTTCGGGCAGCCACGGTGGTGCAGTGATTAGCATTGCTGCCTCACAGCAAGAGGTTCTCTGGTTCAATCCTCGGCTGGGGTGCCTTCTGTGCGGAGTCTGCATTTCCTCCCTGTGGTCGCATGGGTTTCCTCCGGGTGCTCCTGTTTCCTCCCACATCCCAAAGACATGCTGCAGGTGGAGTGGACACTCTAAAATGGCCCTGTGTGTGCCTTCTGTGGAAGGTTGGGCACTGGGCTGACTGTCAATCATGAGAGGACAAGGTGATCCCGCTGTGGCGACCCCTAACCGGGAAAAGCTGAAAGAAGCAGTATTGCTTACTTATAGGACATATACTGCCAAGGATGCCACACATCGAACCAGTCTACAAAAGTTTAAGCACCTTCCTCTCTCTATGTGCTGGAACTTGCATTTTGAGTCAAGGTGCTTGACAAGGAGTCCAGAAGAGGCTACAGCTTTGATAGAATGAGCTTTGATTTGACCCTTGATAGTTTTACCATAGTAGGAATATTAGAAAGAAATGGACAGGAAAATCCCTCAAGAAATGGTCTGTTTAGAAAGTGGAAGACCCACATTTTCCATCAAAATAAATATAGCTGGTCAGACTTTTTAATGAAGGATGTCTCCCCTTTATTTTTGGGATTGGTAAGATGCAGGTAGATGGACAGATTTAGAGACATTTCAATTACACCATTTGGCATAAAAGTAGGATTAGTCCTGCGGCGAATCCTTTACTTACAAAAAAAACTAGGAAGAGAGTACACATAAGAGCTTGTAACCCAAACCCTTTTGGCAGATGTTACGGCCACTAACAGAACTGTTTTCTAAGTCCACACCTTTAAAGATATGGAAGAATCTGATTCAAAACGTTTAACTGTTTACTTTTCAAGGAGCATTCCAGACCAGTGATCAGCAGCTCACAAATATTTGAGGATAACAGTGATCCCCACTTGATATGGGTCCAGTCCTCTATAGCAAATCATACACAATCCTTTTCATTTAGAAATTCAAGTTCTTGTTGTCGGTTTTCTTTCTTGGTGTCCACTCAAAGTGGACTGTAAGTGGAGAAAGAGGTCAGTGGTGAACTGCAAATCTTGAGGAGTGTTTTGAACTGAGGTGGCCTGAATCAGGAACTTATCCAACTATGGAAAGATGTGGACAACCTGAAGCAAGCAAAAATCTGCAACAGGAGCTAAGCACTTTGTGAAAACTTTTGGTGCTATAGACAGTCCAAGAAGAGAACAAGTAAAGTGAAAATGTTGTTGTCTTTCGGCATTTCCCGGTTAGGGGTTGCCACAGCGGAACTCCAGTCCGCTAATGGTTGTCAGTAGATTTTGACAAACGCCGAGGTGCCAGCTCGACGTTCAACCTTCAACGAAAGCACGCCCATTTACGCATGTCTTTCGAATGCCCACCCAACCGCGGGGAGGACGTGCAGACTCCACACAGAAGGCACTCCCTGCACTCCAGCCGAGAATCGAACGAGAGAACCTCTTGCTGTGAGGCAACAATGCTACCGCTGCACCACTAACACCCCAAAATGTACAATATCAAGAATATTCTGTGGATTGAATGAATAACAATACAATAGGGGGTTGGCATAATGGGTAAGGTGTTTACCTTACAGACACAAAGTACAGGGATTGATTCTCACATTTGACAGGGAAACTAGCTAGGCTTAAAATTGCTCCATAAGGCAGTTAGACTAGTACTTGCCTATGGAATTATGAGTGAAGATAGGAATCCTTCATGTACAGGGTAACCAAAAAGGCTGAAGGGAATATCAGAGGAAAAAAGTTTTACAGTACCAACATCTTGAATTCTGAAACTTTTAGAGGTGTTCAGAATGGATTGTTCAGAATGGATAAATCCAGTATTGTTCTTCACATTACTTCTTTTCTTGGGACAAGAAAACATCTGGTACACCTTCTCAGACAAGAATTTGATAAATTCTCCAGTACCTTCAGATATAATCAGCCTTTGTTATCTCATCACAGCCATACTGGTCATCAGTTCAGATGGTGCAGATGTGCTAATACCTTGTGACCCCCAAATGGGTTCCATAAGCAGGAACAGGTACTGTAGTCAGACATTCCACAAGCTTATCAAGTACCTCAGAGACGTCTGACCCTGAAAATCTGAAAGAAGCAGTGTGTCATCCTTCAACATAACTTTTCTTCCTAAACTGATGGAGGACACTTGAGGTAAACTACTCAAAGGCCATCCTTGCGTATGTCAATGTCAGGAGGTGTATCTTTTCAATGCAAGTATGAAGGAAAACCTATGAAAATCATTTCACACTACCACCTCTTCTCCCACTCTCAGCAAGATTAATCTGTATTGATGCACAGCTTTTAACAATAAAATGACTAAGCTTAGAAACCCATACTCACCCACCTTTTACTACACAATAACCACTAGTCCTTCCCTGTAAAACATATCTGCATGACTTCCTTACACTGCTGCACTGTACTTTAAGTACTGAAATGTACAAACTAATTACCATTCATGTTAACCTGCTTTTGTATACATCTACTTACATCTGTATATATACTGTATGTATCAATGTATCTTTTGTACGTTTGTATTAACTGTAGAGCTTTTCTCCCTGGGTCTCCACTGAAAAAGGGCTCTGTCCCAGCTGGACCAATCAGGTCAACAAATGTCAAATAAATAAAAAAAATAAATGAAAACAAATGACTGAATAGTTTTGGTTACAAAGGACTGTCAAATTGTACACTCTTTGGAAATACATTCAGAGTCTACACAAAAACAACACACTTGGGAGTACTTATCCTTTTTAAGAGATCTGTCAACAGCAGTCACATTTCTTTCTTAAAAGGCATAAAACAAGTTTTCTGAGAAAAAACAAAAAAAGAGGAAAGGTCTAAAATTGGGGTACTTGCCTGCTGACAATTGTAGGGGAAATGCACTGCATGGTTGAGAGAGACAAATAAAGTGTTCCTTCATGGACTGGCAGCAAGAAAGATCAGAGGATTTTCGTGCACACTGGTCCCTCATGTACCAGCATGTGGTTACATACATGGTTAGGTTGGTGCGCAGATATGATGAGATGACTATGCCTAATCTTTTGTGGACTGGCCAGAAGTATGGTATACTTTGCAGGATACATCCCTTAAGTAAGCAATACTGCAAAAGAGATCTAATGAACATCTGATTTACGTGAATATTTTTATAGTAAATTTGAATGCAATCAGAAAACCACATACATAAAGTGACTTTAGTAGAAACTCTGGATCCCAATTTTTTTGTCTAAAAACATGAGAACCATTTGGTCTTTTTGTTACTGAATTGTACCTTTGCATATAAAACTGGCATAGTTTGTGGGCATCCATGCAGAGAAAAAAGTTATGTACTCACCATAACATTCCATGTTTGTTGTCCAGAATCTCACCTTCATTCTTGCTGGTTGGGTTCGGAGCCGATCCTCTGCTCCGACTCTGCCGCATACTAAAGCTCGAGAACTTCAACTGGCTCGAGGGTACCTTCTTATCCCAAGATGCCTAGTGGCTGTTCCCCAGATATCGTTTGAGGACTAATCATTAAAGTAAGCTAATAAGCAAGAAGGGAATCCGACCATATGTTGCCAATCTATAATCTCCTCTAGGTCCTCCAGGAAGGGGGATGGATGGGTGGGGATGCAAGAATGAAGGCGAGATTCTGGACAACAAACATGGAACGTTATGGTGAGTACATACCTTATGTTGTCATATTTTGTCTTCTTTCTTGCTGGTTGGGACAGCGTCCCCAGCACCTTCTTTCTTGGGTGGCTCAATGGAATAAGCTCTTCAGAACAGTGGAACCAAAGGATGCCCTGTTCCTGGAGGCCACATCTAGTTTGTAACAAGTGATAAAGGTGTGAGGATTGACCCATGTAGCAGCAGCACAAATCGACTCCAATGGAAGTCTAGATTGAAAGGCAATGGAAGTTGACATTGCTCTAGTTGAACGTCCTTTAATTTCTCCAGGCGGTTCTTTATTGTGAGAGTTATAGATATAGGTGATGGTCTCAGTAAGCCATTTAGACAAAGTAACTTGAAACTGCCATGCTTCTTTTGCTGTCAGAATAGGAAACAAAACAATTATTCTGACTTTCTGAATTCTTTGGTCCTATGCAAATAAAAAAGTGCAACTGTCTATGCACATCTAATTGGTGGAGCTTGTATTCTGCCTTGTTACCATAATTAGGAAAAAATAATACAGGTAATTCAATAGATTGGTTCAAATTAGCTTCAAAACAGACTTTTGGTAAAAAGGAAGGATTCGTTCTGAGGGAAACACTATTTGTGAAAAATCAAATATGGAGGGTGAATAGACAGAGCTTGCAGTTCTGAGACTCTCCTAGCAGAAGTAATGGCTGTTAAAAGATTGTTTTCCAAGATAAAAATTTTAGAGAACAAGAGTATGCTGGTTCGAAGGGCAGAAGAATCAAGGATAATACTAAATTTAGGTCCCATGGAGGAGGTTTTCTTAAGGGTGGTCTTAATAGAAATGTACCCGAGGAATGCTTTGCATAATCTGTGAAACATTAATTAGATCTGATGTCTCACATGATAATTTGATATGGCGGCCAATTGTACTCGTATTGCAGCTGTCACTGGCCCTTGATTAAAGATTTCAGTAAGAAATTCCAAAACTGCAGGTATAAGGGCTGTAAAAGGATCTATGTGCCTTTTGTCCGCCAAACAAGAGAACTACTTCCACTTACTTGTGTACAAGTTTCCTAGTAGTCTTCTTGTGCAAAGAAACCAAAATTTGTCATACTATGGGGGATAATTCAGGAAGCCTGGCTAAGGTTGGAAGTTGAGTAACCAAGCTATCAGCTTGAGGCTCTGAAGAGCGGGGTGGAGCTCTCCTGACTGATGCGTCAGAAGATCCGGCACTGGGTCCAGGATCCATGGCTCCTCTTGAAGGTGGGGCCAAAGAAAAAGGGAACCAAATTTGACGAGGCCAGTAAGGAGCAATGAGAATTATCCTGAGACTCAACAACCTGGCTTTCTGAATAACCTTTGAAATTAATGGAAATGGGGGAAAGGCATAAAGAATTCCAGGGGCCAATCGTGAATGAGTGCATCCCTCGGTGACTCTCCCGGAAGGGAAATGAGGGCAAAATAGTTGCTGCATTTGGCATTGAAGGGCGTGGCAAAAAGGTCGCAGGAAGGTTGGCTCCATTTGCGAAAGATTTGATCCGCAACTTGCGGATTCAGGGACCACTTGGGAGGCATGAGAATTGCTTTGCTTAGTCAGTCTGCCATTACGTTGGATTTCCCCGGGATGTGTGTTGCTGTCAGAAAGCGATGAGAAGAAATTGCCCATTGCCAAACTCTCTGGGCCTCTCGACATAGGTGATATGATCTGGGTCCCCTTGTTTGTTGACATGTCACACCACTGACATACTGTCTGAATCGCAACGGTCCCTATGGGAAGACAACTCTTGAATGCTCGCAACACCAGAAGCACCACCCTCATCTCTAGGAAACTGATGTGTAAGTGGTACTTGTGATCTTTTCAAACTCCTTGGACAGTGTCCCAGATAATGCCCCCCCTATCTGGGACGCGTCCATGGTCACAGTAGCGACAGGCTGGGGAAGAACAAACTGTCTGCTTGTGTCCGCAATGGCACTTGATATAGAACAAATAAATGTTCTCAGTAAAGGACAATTTTGTGCCATCGTCAAGGGCAAATATTGTGTCTGTGATAAATGCTTTAAGGGGTTTTGTGCGAAAAATATATTTGAAATGTTTTCAAGGCAGGGCATGTAAACAACATTGTTTTAAAAAAAATCAAGTGTTTTTAATCCCCCCTTAAGGCCAGAGTTAGGAGCATTTTTGCTTACATGTGAAAAAGAAGTCCGGGAATTGTTGAATAAACACAACAAAAATTGTATTTATAATATGTCTAAGACTGAGAAGGATGCTTTGCAGTTGTTAGTGGAGGATAAAGATATTTATATCACTAAGGCTGACAAAGGTAATGTAGTGGTAGTCATGGACTACAGTTTTTATAAAAATAGCATCTACGAGTTATTGCCTGATGCTGATTTTTATGCAGAAGTAAATTGGATTGATACAGATAAAAGTTTTAATTTTATAAACTCACTGATTGAAGAATGGTTAGCTGAAGGAAGAATCAGCAATGAGTTGGCTGGTTACTTTTATGTGAGTACACCCAAGGTGGGAAGGTTTTTCGGCCTTCCCAAAATACATAAGAACTTGGATTCACCAAATTTTAGGCCTATAGTGGTCAATGGTGGTAGTAAAACTGAGTCCATGGCTATCTATGTAGATAGATGCTTGCAAAAAGCAGTGATTTCAGCTGAATCATATATTAAGGATTTGTTTGATTTTAAAGAAAGCGTGAAGAATGTTTCTCTGAGACATGTGTGGTTAGTAACTGCTGATGTATGTTCATTGTACACGAATTCCCAATGAAGAAGGAATTGAGAGGGTTACAGGAGTCGAGGGGTTGTCCTGATTTTAATGGTGAGGAGATTAGTCCGTTGGCTGAACTTTTAGATGTAATATTGTCTTACAATTTTTTTAGCTTCAACAATAGATTTTTTAAACAAAATAAAGGTGTGGCTATGGGGGCAGCTATGGCCCCGAGCTATGCCAATTTGTTTATGACTAGTTGGGAAAGAGAATTAATTTTTAATTCTACATTTGCTAGCCATATTTATTTTTACAAACGCTTTACTGATGACTTTTTTTTATGGGAAGGTTCTGAGTCGGAATTGTTGAAATTCTGTGAATATTTAAATTCTGTTACAAGCTATTTAAAGTTTTCTTTTAATAGAAATAGAATTAGTGTGAATTACCTGGATCTGACTGTGTACAAGAAAGGGGGGAAAATCTTGGTTAAAATTTTTAAAAAAAGATGTCCACAGTAACACCTACATGGAATATAGCAGTTTACAGTGTGAGCATGAAAAATAATACTGTGTTTGGTCAGCTTGATAGAATAAATACTCACTGACGACGATGAGTATTTTTTGGAAGAATGCGAGATGTTAAGAAAAAAATTTTAATGAGGGGTTACCCTATTGGGGTGATAAGTGAAGCAATAGATAAAATTAAAGCCATGAGGAAGAAAGGGACAATAAAGGATGTTGAAAGAAATAGTGAAGGAGTAGATTATAATCAGAGTTGTACATTGGAAAATTCAGTAGATATGTACAGTATTAAGCAGATCACCACAAATAACTGGAAATTTTTGAAGAATTTCCAAGAGTTAGGTGCTTTTTTATACGAGAGTCCTACTTTTGTCAGAAAAAGAGGGAAAAGTCTTAAGGATTTTTTTAGAAACCAAAAAATGTAATACTCCTATTGCTTATAATGGGATGTCAAGATGTGAAGACTGCAATTATTTTATTTATTTATTTAATTTATATTTGTTGACAGGGCTAGTCTAGCTGGATACATATCCATTTTCAGTAGAGGCCCGGGGAGAAAAGCTCCAAGTATGAGAAGATTACTCCATACAATAGTTAGAATTAAAAAAACAAGCTTAAAATACATTATAATCAATTATTGTAAATTTTTGGTACTGGGGAAAAAGACAGTAGTAAAGGCTTGGGACATTACTATTAATATCAAGGGGAATTACAATTGCAAGTCTAAATTCATTGTGTATCTAGTATGTAATTCTTGCGATGGATTTTACATAGGAAAAACTATACGTAGCTTCCATCGCAGAATTTATGAGCACCTGAGGGCAGTTGAAAAACTGGATGCAACTAATGCCCTAGCAAGACATGTTAACTGTCATAACAGAGTTAAAGTGCGTTTTAGTTTTACGGTTATTGACCAAGTTTTAAATACAAACAAGAGATGGGATGCAGAAGTGGATTTAAACTGGAAAGAATATGCTTGGCAAATGAGGCTAAACACAGGTGCAGATCCAGGTATGAATGATATGGAAAACTTTAAAGCAGTGTTATGTAAGAAAGGGTTAAAACACTGCTAATGTTTTGGGTCATGTGACTTGAGCAAACTATAAATGTGAATTGTGTATGAGAGACAACCAGGTCTGTAGAAGTTCTTTGTGAATGAAAGTGCTTACCGGTTGTTTTTGTTTTAATAAATATTGAGTGTTTTATTGTCATTCGAACTGCGTATTGGATTTATTACATTTACAATTGGAACTGTGGAGATTTATATTAATGGTCTGCCTATTGTTACTTGAGTGGACTGAAGCCACCATAGTAGATCCCTCTTGCAAGCATCTGTAATCTGTGTAGACGTGCCAGCGAGACTACTGTTATCGCCGCTGCCATTGAACCTAAGACCTTGAGGACAAATTTTGCTTGTACCTTTCTCTTCTTGAGTAGGATAGACACTTGACCACGTAGCATTTGTATTCTCTCCAGGCAATTTTGCTACCATGTCATTTGTGTTTAATTCTACCCCTATAAAGGTAATACACTGTGATGGCAACAAGGCAGATTTTTCTATATTTACAGTAATGCTCAGGCCTGAGCAGAGATGGATGGTGGCGTCCCTCACTCTGATTAGTAGATACTTGGTGGTGGCTGTCAGGAGCCAGTCTAAGTATGGAAACGCCTGGAATCCTTGATGCCTCAGGTGAGCCATGACTACTGCCATGCATTTGGTAAATACTCTGGGGGCTGTAGTGAGACCAAAGGGCAGAGCTCTGAACTGATAATGACTGGCTCCCAGCCGGAAGCATAGACATCTTCTGGACTGCCTGTCCATCTTTATATAGTAGTACGTATCCAATTGTCTTGTCCCAGAAAAGATAGTATAGACTGCAGTGCTTCCATCTGGAACTTCACTTTCTTTACTGACTTGAGTCTGCTGAGATCCAATACTGGTCTCCAGTCCAGTCTTTTTTGGAACTAAACAGAACCTTGAGTAAATTCCGGATCCGATTTGGTCTGCAGGGGACTTCTTGGATGACACTTTTCTAGCAACCTTTGAATTTCTACAGTTGGTTGACCCCTTTGACTGGGTAGAATGTCTGGGACAGACTTTGGACGGGGTGGACAGTGGAAAGGAATGGTGTAGCCCCTGGATATAATGGACTGTACCCATTTGTCTTGAGTCAATTGTACCCAGGCTTCTAGGTACAGTGATAGTGCCCCCCCCCCCCGCGACTGCCTCCAGAGGTGTACAGGCGGGCCTCCTTATAGGAGAGCTGGAAGGGCCAACCAGAGAATGTATCTGCCGCCCTGGTACTGCAGACTCCCTCTGCCACGTAGACGGTGTCTTCTGTTATTTCCCCCTCTGCCCCTAGGGGAATCACCACCACGAGTGTCAGACAAGACTCCTTTGGACTTTCAGAACCACATTTTTCCACTCTTCTGACCTCTGGGATAAGGTCTAGTAGGGGCGGAGAAACACACTCCTATGGCAGATAGTCTTGTCATCTTGTTCGCTCCTGGTGAGAGTCTCCTTTACTTTCAGCCTGAACAGGGATGAGCCATTGAATGGGGCGTCAATAAACAAAGACTTGAAGGGTTCAGCAAACTCACAAAGGTGCACCCAGGAATGTCTCCTAAAAGCTATTCCTGTGCCTGCTGCCCTACTCACTCCATCGGCCGCATAGGAGATGACGCGCATGGAGGAGTTCGTGATAGAGGTTAAGTTCTCAAGTTGAGAATTCATCTTGTCTGACATACCCTGAGCTGTAGCACCTTGCAAGGCATCTCTTAGCTCTTTAAGATCTCTCTGAAGTGGAGTAAAATGTGATAAGTAATTCAGCGACCATAGGGTAAAGGACACTGAGGAGAACATACACTTCCTGTATCTGTCCATCGTTCGAGACTCCTTGTTTTGTGGATGGACAGATGCAGAAGTTTCAGCTAACTCCTTATTGGTGGCAGCAGACACCACCATCGCATCTACTGGAACGCCCTTTGTCAAATACCATCTTCCGGGGCCATAATGAATTTGTTGGGCCTCCTTGGGACAGGCTCCACTGACTCCGGACAGCCTCATGCCTTCCGACTTACCACAGCTAGGAGCTGATCAAACAGCAGAGACATGCAAAAGGTGGAGTGACGAGAGCCAAATGCCTCCAGGTATACAGATTCATCTTCAGATGAGGAGAAGGTTTTCCATACACCCCTCTGTTTAAGGATCTTTAGGATGTCAGAGAAGGAGACATCCTCAGAGGGCAACCGCGGGGACCCTTCTGAGCCCTCTAAATTGGTATCAGAAGTTACAGACTCAGGGGAGTCTATGAGTTTCCTCTTACACTCTCTCTCTTTCGAGGGACTTCCTCGGAGGGATGTTCCAGGGAGGTCGGAAAAGGGGGTTCCTGTGGCACTGACTCTACTGTGTGGGTGATGGAGGGATGATGTAGAAGTAGACGCTGGCCCTTTAGGGGGAAGAATGGCTGGAGCTGAAGGTGGAGCAGAGTCAATGGAGACCACACTCATCACCTCGAAGGCATTGTGATCCTGGGCCGAGAGAGACTCCGCACCAAGGAGGATGGCACCAAGGCGGATGTGGGCGCTGAACTCATCTGAGCCAAAGCACCGAGAGGGAGAGTCGACTCAGACAAGGGTCCCACTCAAACACCCCCCCCCCCCCCCGGAGCCAACCAGGGAATGTCAGCTCCCAGATCCCTCGATCGAAGACAGCATTGAGATTGGAGCAAACGTTGGAACTGAGAACGGGGTGTGATTACTGGCTCTTGCAGTTCCACCACGAATTCCTGACACTCTGGCTCCAAACTCATTCGAGTCAGAGGAAGAATGGTTGGTACCTGAGATTCAATGGTTGGCTCCACAGTCCAATGGACTGGGCTCGAAAGAATTTTAGCCAGGGCCGGTGTCCGCAGTAACCTCTTCACCACCCACTCCACGTCGTCATCTGATAATCTTCTGGAGGACCAAGCGGAGTGGGTAGATGACTTGCGACTACCCGCCATGGATTGTAGTAAGGGAGATTGTGGCATCGAGTGTACTGACTCTAATGTTGGTGACAGACTCCTTTTTTGGCTCCGAGGATTCAGATGGAACCAAGGGGAGATCAGGTTTGTCGGAACTGACAATCTTCGGTTCTAAAGACACTTGTTTCTCATGGCTGCTTGATGGCTCAGAAGCTGGAGAAGACTAAGATGACTTTTTTGGTTTGTCAGATTTAGAGGCCTGATTACCTTCTACCGATATCTCAGAGTCCTTTCATTAAACCTAAGTTTCTTTCTTTCCAGCATGACCTTCGCACTGAAACCATGACATATGGAGCCGCAGACCCTGCAGATGGATTGCCCCTAAACAGTAAACACAACTCATGTGTCCGTTCGTTAAAGACATTTTCTGGGTGCATGAATCGCACTTTTTAAACCCAGACTGTTTTGTTTCCTTAGCAGACATTACTGTTAGGCTAAACCAACTACTAAAGTAACAGTCAGCCACACAAAAGGTAAAGAGAAAGTTAAGAGAAAAATAATTTTTTTTTTTTTTTAAACGAGAAGGGGAACTAGGTCGGAAGAGAAGTCTCTAAATTAAATGACAGTCTCCTCCAACCTGAGGAGATGCCTCTAACTTAAACGGCGACTCCTAAGGATAGAAAGGAAGCCCTCTAATAAAAAAATGGGCTGAAAGAGAAAAGGATCCTCTAATTTAAATGGATTCTTTAAAGGGAAAGGCCTGAAAGAGGAGAGAAAAAAACGGTCGAAAAACACACACAATTTAGGGAAAGATACTACACAAGTAAAAACACTTACAGGAATATATAAACCCCTAATTTTTTTTTTTTTTTTTTTATCAAAAGGCAGATCAAAAAAGGTAAATAGACAATAAAGGTAATAACTAACCTGAGCCAGCGAAGACTATCCCGATGCTTCAAACGGCAAACGAGACCTGGGGAACAGCCACTAGGCATTTTGGGATAGGAGGTAGCCTCGAGCCAGTTGAAGTTCAAGTTTTAGTATGCGGCCAAGTCGGAGCAGAGGATCGGCTCTGAACCCAACCAGCAAGAATGAAGGTGAGACAGGACAACATAACATCAAGTACTCACATCTGTTGAAACGATTGTGAAAGAATGCTGGTAAATTGACTGAATAAATGGGGTTTACTTTAGTTGGGCTGGATACCTCTGGCATGTAGGAAAAGCTGCTTCATAAGGAGACACTATCTTTATGCAAAACAAGAAGGAAAGGAAGTTTGGCAGACACAATGCTCATAATTCATAAATTGTCCTACAGACAAAATGACAACCAGAAAAAAATACCTTCCAAGATAGGTAGTTGAAGTTTAGAAGGAGGCAGACTCAAATTTTCCAGCAAGTACAAATTTAATAGAAAAAAAAAAGATCTTTAAAAGAAAGTTGCATCTATAAAATCTTTGCGTGTATATTTCTAAAGACTTAAGATACTAACAATAAACTACTGAAGCCTTAGTGGATAGAGCTCCAAGTTTAAAACTGCTGCTTAACTTCACTGATTTTTGGATTTTCTGCATTTAAGGTGGATATTTCCATTTTCTTTTTTTTACTTGTACTACAGTTTACTGCCTTTTAAATTCTGTTTTACTGCAAAGTTTTGTATTCTAGGAGTCTCAAAAGTTGTTGGCTATGGTCAGTTAGGAAACATTCATTTTGCATTTACTGACTGAATAGGAACTAGATCTAGCTAATTAGTAATGTATTCACCTACACTCCTCTCCAGCTACAAGGGTTCCAAGTTTAAAACTGCTGTTAGACTGCATTAGTTTTAGCTGCCTGTCCCTACTGCAAATTGCAGTTTGGAAGCCCTTCCCACTGCTAATTCTACTGGATACTGATGGCTCAAACTAATAAGGCATTCCCATTAGACTCAAAGAGTTAGCTTCCGTTTAATATCATCCCAATTCAATCTGTAAACACTAATACGGAGTCCTAATCGGAATTGTGTACTGTTCTTTTCTGCATTTTCCTTGTTTTAAGAAGTCAACTGTTTGTATTAACTTAGTCTGGGGACCACAGCCTTGTAGTATCACTCAACAGTGGAGAGAATTGCGAACTACTGCAGGATTTGAGCCTCATTTATTACATTTCTACTGCATTTTACTGTTCGCATATTACTTGGTCTGGGGACCTTAGTTTTGCAGTATCACTCACAATAGTGAGAGAATTGTGCAACTGCTGCAGGATCTAAGCCTTATATATACACTTATATTGCATTTTTACTGTTTACTGACTATACTCCTCCCTGGGATACTGCGGTGGTGGTGCTGCAGTAGCGCTGTCGCCTCACAGTAAGACGTCCCATTCGACTCTCAGCTAGAGTGTCTTCTGTCTGGAGACACGCGTGAATGGGCATACCTTCATTGAAGGTTGTGCATCAGGGCTGGCAACTCGGCACGTAAAAATCTACTGCCAATCATTAGCGGACCAAGTTCTGCTGTGGCGACCCCTAACCGGGAAAAGCCGAAAGACACAACTGACTGTACTCCTCCCTAGCTCATCTCCTGTAACGTGGGCTGAACTGTGCAGCAGTGGGTTACAGTACCGTGCAAAGACACAGGCACCTAGAGTTATAATTTTCCATATAAAACTTTATTTTCTCAAGTATCTAGCAGAATGTAGATCAGCTGATTTGCCTGCTGAGAAGCATTACCCCAAGAGAGTGCTGTTTTAGATCCGGGAGTCCAACCTTTTTGACTCAGGGGGCAATTACCATACTTGGCAAGATTTGGGAGGCCACATTATGTCCAATATGTAACTGGACAGTCAAAACAGTCTGGCAAAGGACATATTGAGGGCCATATAAAATGTTTAAGTGGCCACACTGTGGCCCTAGGTCCACCTGCTGGACAGTGTTTTAGACCAATCCTAGACCTCCCCCACCCCAAGCCCAACAACTCCTCCCTGCACTACCACAGACAGAATTAAAAAAAAAATAAATAAAAAGAGAGAGGAGCCACTGTCATGGAAGTGTGCTTTCCTACTGTCTCTGTAGCCAGCCTAGAGAAAATATGCATCCTGAGACAATGCAGCAATTGTCTCATATTTAATGACAACCACCTTATTCTTAAGCAGAATGATGCACTATGTGAGAGATATAATTACACTGACTTTGGAAGCAAAGTTCTTGCATACAGACACTGACGTCTCCAAAACAGGTTGCCAGCAACACACATACACCACCTATTGTAGCTAAGAAACAAACTCACATATGCTGAGGCTCTTAAAAGTAATCTACCCAAACCTTAAAAGCTTCCCACATCTCATGAAGTCTCAACCTCTTGAGGCCTTAAGGCAAACTACCACACAACCCAATATACTGAGCTGGAAAATATTAAGAGACATGATGATTCCCCACTCACTAGGCTGAGCAAGGAGACAGGTATGGTCATTTGCCTATCAGGAGCAAGGATCTTCCAGATCACACATGCACTCAGGACACTGAACCACAAGTACCAGTAGGACTCTGTCATAATCAATGTGGGTATTAATGATACGAAACTTACCTCCCTGTACTATATGAACAGAGACACAATGTAGCTTTGGAGGTGTAGCAATCTACATAAAAAGTAAGCACACCAAGACTGGTCAAACAACAGGACATGCTTGAGCTACTGCATGTACAACTAACCTTGTATAAAAAGTCCCATACCATATCCTTGTTAGCTATAGGTCCCTATTTATGACCCAGGATAATCATAACATGCACCTGAATGTACTGAAGTTACTCACCATTCAGCCCAACACCATATTCATGGGCAATTTCAACTATCCCACCATAAACTGGGATACACAAAATCCACCAACATGCAGGCTAAAATATTCCTGGATTTTGTCAATGCAAACACCCTGACTAGCTAGTCTGCACACCTATCAGGGGTGCAAATATCCTGGAAGTGATAGAAATATGAGGGAATGTGCACTCCTCCTAGTGTAATGTCCTCACTGGTCAGATCAGATCACAAAGCAATCACCCTTGAAATAAACATTAAGCCTGAACTCCCAGCAAACCTCAGAACATTAAAGAACTTTGCCAAGGCCAACTACCTCCTATTAAGTGATTGCATAGATAAATTCCAATCCCCCCAAAGTAAGAGAACACTGTGGCCTGTGTGTAAGTGTTTACAGAAACCCTGTACAAGCATATAAATAAATGAATAGAAACAGCAATACCAAACAGAAAAAAATTAAGATAAATGCCAAACAAGCCCCCTTGGTTGACCCCCAGTATAACAGGTTGTACACAAAAAAGAAAATCCTGTCCAAAAATAAAAAGGTCTATGCCCAACAGACAATCCGTTTCAACAAGCAATTCAGGGGACTAATCACGTACACCAAAGCCAAGTTTAAGACAAAAGCAGCCTCCCAGGTTAAAAATAATCATATAGCATTTTTTCAGTTATGTACATGACTTTAAGGGGAACACTCAAGAGTGTGCTGAACTAATAATAAATGGGAACTCCCTATACCAAACCGGAGAGCACAGCAAATTTGTTGGCCTATAAATTTAGCTCCAGTTTCACCCCCATCACCCCCAGTTACTCCCCAGGAAATGCCCTCTACCATTTCACCACCAGCTATCACTAAACAGGTTCTCACTGCACTCTCCAAAGCTAAAAATACTGCATCAATGGGTTCTGATAATATCCTAGGAAGCCTCCTAAGTAGCTTGAAACATAACCTGTTAGGCCCTCTAGAATCTTTATTCAACTACAGCTTCCAGTCAGGCTTCGTCCCTATGGAATGGAGGGCTGCAACAGTCAGTCCCCTAGCAAAGAAGGGCTACCAACAGATCCAGGAACTATAGACATGTAACTTTGACCAGTCTTATATGCAAGGTCATGAAAAAATCATGGACCCGATTAAGACACAGGAAATTTTCATACATTGGACCCATCCCAGTTTGGTTTCTTTAATGGCAGGTCATGCCTACTAAACCTGGTAGACTTCTTCGAGAAGGTCACTAGAGCCATGGATGAGGGAAAAATGGTGCACTGCCTACCTTGACCTGGCAAAGACATTTCACATGACACCTCACTCTGCTATTAAAGGCAAACTCAAAAGTTTAGGCAGAAATTCCAGTGTCACCCAATGGTGAGCCAAATGGCTCACTGATACTCAATTAGGGTGGGGGGAATCCACCTCCACCAAGAGGCCTTATACTAGTGGTGTCCCACAGGGCTCAGAACTAGGACCTTTCCTGTTCAGAATACACTTATCTCAAGTCAAGGCAAATGAAGAGGGCCTCTAGCTGACATTTGTTGACTGCAAACACCAAATCCCCAAAGATGTAGATATCCTCTAGAAGGGTCTGAGACAAACAACTGCTGCCATAGCCTAAAACTCAAAGCAAAAAATGCATAATATTATATCCTTTGGGAAGAAGACTAATTTCCCTGCAAATTACAACAGTGATAACACTCCCCTAAGAGTAGATACAGTGGTATGGGTGTTGGAAACCCAGTTTGACAGTAGGCTGAACTTTGTTCACCATATGCCGATGGTGGTGAGAAAATCCTTCTACACTGCACAACTTGTATACGAGGGCAAGCATCCAGACCTAAGAAGACTGTAGTGCCACTATTCTCGGCTCTCTTTAGACCAATAATTGAATACAATGCATCCTTCTGCATGTACCTAACCAGGTATCTGCAACAGCTAGAGTGGCCACAGAGGTTCCTTACTAAAAGAATACAGTGTGCAAATAACATGTCCTATGAAGACCACCTGAAGACCCTGTCACCGTACTCTCATCTCCTACAGACTATTGACGGACGAACTTTGCCTAACCTACAAGGCATTCTCGGATCTAGCCCTGATGGATCTGCTACACATTTGCAAAACAATCATCACTGGAATCACCTGATTTAAGGATCTAAACCTAGTCTGTGACAAATGTGTTACAGAGGCAGTTATATGTCTCCGAGATTACCCCTTCCCTGGAACAGACTCCCCAGTTTCTGTAAAGCAGAGCTTGTCCCTGAGCCTATTCAAAATGCAATTTGGCCCAATGGATGAGAAATGGCAAATTCTCCCCTGGTTTGTCAGCGGTGTCCCTTACGGACGGGGGGTAGCTTTTAGATACTCCAAGGCACAAGCATTTACCAAAACCATTCTAGTATGTGGGTATTGATAACTGAAAAAAATTGGTGCATGAATGGCTAAGCTTAAAGTCTCTAAGGCCATTGGCCTAGTAACTTCCTGTGATCCTAAAGACGTACTCTGATAACACGGACACATATCAAAACTGAGAAATAATCTAGAACTGCATACCCAGAGCAGCAAAGAGGACCAAGTCCTTGAAGTAGACCCAAAACAAGAGCATATGTCTAGTTACTCTTAAATGTCCTTCTTGCACTGGGACTCTGGACAGAAGAATCTAGACAACCCTAAGTAGGAATAACACATCCTTGGCTATTAGTGAAACTAAAATAACCAATACTTATTCAAAGGGAATAACAATATGGCTGAAGTATGCCAAATAAGCCAGTAAGCAAAGTCATGAAGGGCCTCTAAGTTTCATAAGGAGATGAAGCCAAAGCACAGAAAACGACACGTTTCCAAAACTATAACAGTGACGGGAGAACTGCTTGGAAATTTTTCCACCTGGTTTTCTGTAATAAGTTCAGAATGACAAAAACAGGAGAAAAATGCAAAGGAGTCAGAGTGGACCCTTCTAGATAAGTGTATCCATGGGACCCTCTCAAATTAGGGATTAGAGAAAAGATGCTGCATTTGATGTTGGTCAGAGGCACCCACACACTGCAGCAAGGCTTTCCCAGGAACAGAAGACCTTTCGCCTCACTGATAGTGATATCTCCTAAGTAGTCTTTCATCCCAAGTAAAAGCCTTTCCTGCTAGAGAACTGGTCTCCTGAGAAATGTGACTGCCTTTCATAAAGCAAAGGAATGACACAATCGATCCCCCACTTGTTTTCAAAACGGGAGAGGAATGAATTCCACCTGCTTCCATATGGACCACACTAATGTGATGTTTTCTGAAAAGATGGCAACTGATCCACAGGGCAGGGAGTTCTGGAATGCCTGCAGTGTGAAGACGAAAGCCCTCATCACAAGAATACTTGGTGTACCCATGTTTATGTACCACAAGATAGTGGTGTCTGTCAATCAGTAAGGAATCTGAATCCCACAGATGATGTAAAGACTTTATGGTATGAATCACTGCCAACACTTATTTTATACTGATGTGCTTTACTCTGTCTGAAATATCCCACAATCCTTGCAATTGCATCCCCACTGAAATGGCTCCCCAAGGAAAAGCTGAGGGGTCTGTGCAGATTATGCTGGTGTGGGAGGAGAAAACAGGAGACAGGGATTTTAAGCCATTTCATCCCTCCACAAATGTAGTTCTGACAAAGCCAAAGAATGAAATATTAAACTCCAGAATATGAGAATGTTGGGTCCACTTTTTTTTTTTGGTAACACTATCTCTTTTCATATGCAACTCGACAGAGGAACTCATGAGAATTATAGAACTCATGAAGCCTGATATTTGAAGAAATTCTCTGACTGTAGCTCGAGACTAGTGAGGAAAAACTTGGCAAGATTTCCAGATACAAACCCACCTTTTTCTTGAGGAAGGAAATCCTTTTGAGACATGGTGTCTATAAGGCACAAAGAAAGACCATCCTATGTGAGGAAGAAAGGACGGATTGTTTGCAAATTTATCTAGAATCTCATATTTTCCAGGAGGGATGATACTGTTGCTAGGAACCCTTGGCAACTGGGAAAATATTCTGCACTAATAAGCAAGTCATCTAGAGACTTTATAAACACTCTTTGTGCAGTGGACAGCCCAAAGGTTAATGCAGAGAACTGATAATGTGACGTGGCACACAAAATCTTAGACATCTCTTGAGGTTCCTAGTTATTGGAATGTGATAAGCATCTTTGAGGTCCAATATGACCATAAGGAACTGAGCTTGGATCAGAGCAAACACTGTTTGAAGGGTCAAAATTCCGAAGTTGAAAATCTTTAGAAAAAGACAGAAGACAGATCCAATACTGGTTGTTCAACAGTGCTGGTCCTTTGGAAATCGGAACCATTCCAGAATAAAAGCCATTTTCTACTTGCACTAAAGAAAAAGCTTTGACTCCTGCATCTAAAATATTCTGGAGCACCGGAGGAAACCATTCTGTTTGACTGGGTGGGTAATGGGTTCCCCTGAAAAGAGGGGGCTTCTCTAGCCAATGCCAACTGCAACCTTCCTGAATGGCCTTTAACAATCATTTGTCTACAACAATGATTCCAAAAAGGAGCATTTGGAGTTAGTTCCTTAAAACAGAAAGATACTGGGGCAGGAAGAGGAAAAGGGAGTAAATCCATCTTCTGGCACAGTCGTTCTGCAGAAGGCACCTGATCCTTTTCTGGAAAGGGTTCTTGCTTTTTAGTAACACAATGGTAAAGCAAACTGACAACTTAAACGTGAGTAAAAAGGTAATTTATTTAGCCCTTTCATCACTGTAATAAGCTGATTTCATCAAAATAAATGAGGACATACCATCACGTACTTAACATACCCAAGAAAAACAATCCCGTGATCAATCCAGAGCTTATCTAAACAATCATATCTTAGTTTGTGAATTATTGATCTTTACTGTTAAAAAGAATTGCAACTGTGAGCGACAGTAAGCACACGACAATTTTTGTCTGACTTTCAGTACTTACTTTACTGTACTTACTTTAGTATTTAGTTGTATACTGCTTGTGTGATTTTTCTCACAGAATTTGATTTAAGTTCTCTGAATTCTATGATTACAATTGCTTGAAGCTGAATATGGATTCCTTAAATGAGTACTTCATTAATGATTTGCAAAAAGCACAAATATTTTGTGCACTACAATAAATGCTATGCATATTTAAAGATAACACCTGATGATAATGCTGGTTTTCTGTGTTCATGTAAAAAGTTGAACAATTTGCTTACTATTATTAGAAGTAAATCTAGATTTACTGATTATGATTGCAGTTGTGCAATTGGCATGTCTTGGAGAACTGCTGTTACACATTACCTGGTGAGATAAATAATGTTGAGCAAAGAGCAAATAGAACACATTTAGCAAATGTGTATATAGTCTGTAAAGATCATTCAATCTCTATGAAACAAGGCAAAATCCCTGAAGACTTTGGAATTCTGGATGCAAGTATTCAGCAATATGAAGATTCAAAATGTTTAGAAGGAAACAAAAAAGAAAGGAGGAAGTCCACAACAAATAAGGAAGAAAAAGAAACTGGTAAATGTCTGTAAAGTAGAGAATACGTACTACAAAGGACACTGCTTTGTTACATAACACACAGATTACAGGGAATAACATTTTTCTAACAGAAAAATGCATCATTTTCCAAAACAGTGGGTAGAAAAGCAAGGAGCAGATGAATAGGAAGAAATCAAAATGTGGAAGGATGGAAGAGCATTACTGTAAGAAAGAGACTGATGTTGGCTACATGGCTCAAGATGTGGATGTACAAAGCTAGCTGGATGACACTATGCTACCAAATTTAAAACACAATGAAAACAGTGGATTAATAAGACTAATGGTGATGAAGATCATTCCTTTGTAACAACTGATAGAGCAGATATTACTGCATTAGAAGTTGAAAATTATTCAGAGCTGGTCAGAAAAGATATTCGTATAACAGGAGATTCTATTATTACAGGAAGTGATATTTACAGTTACAGAAAAGACAATGAACATCGATTAGTGTCATGCTCGCAAAATAGAAGATGTGAGACAAGCCTTGGAATGCCTTAAAGTAAGCAAGTACAGATCTGTTTTTATTCACGTCTGTACAAATGATCTCATGCGCAAGGAATCTGTGACTGTTCAGAACTTGTACTAGTGTTAGGTCATATTTTTCATAAATCACATATAAAAAGGATAGCCAGGTCACTGTGAATGAATAGATGTTTTACGTAAATACCTACATGGAAAAAAATGTCCCATTTAAAAAAAAAAATGGAAACATGTAGAGCATCATCCAAGCCTAGTTTTGGGTACACGTGTTCAGACAGGATGGCGTGCATTTGTCAAAAATCAGGAAAGAGAATTTTTGCAGCAGATATTCTGCAATACTTAAAAACACTAGGCAGGATTTTTGCCAGGTCAAAAATTTAACAGTTCACAAATAGCAATATTTGACGCATCTCTAATGGTCGTTAGTGCTAGGAGCATTAATAAAGTTTTTTTTTTTACTGGAAAACTTGCTACATTTCCACAAGACTGATGTTATTGTTTGTGAAACACAGTTAAAGAAAAATGACTGGAAACCAGTTCTGTCGGGTATAAATATTTTTACTGCAACAGACATTCTAACAAAAAAAATCAGGTGAAGGTGTTATGATAGGGATTAAAAAGAAATTATGTCTTACCATAACATTCTATCGGAGTTGTCCATCTTCGTCTGTCTTCAGCTGAGGGATCTAAACTGAACCCACAGATGAAGATGGACAACTCAAATGGAACGTTATGGGAAGAAAACTTCTTTATCTGAAGCTGTCAATCTTCATTCCGTCACCACTTGTGGGACAGAGTCTCTAGCTACTTAGAACCCTGGGTGGACTCCAAGAAGGATATTTCTGAGCATCATCGAACCAAATTATACTCTTCCCCTAGAGACCAGGTCTAACTTGAAATGAGTAATAAAGGTATGGTGAGACACCAAAGTTGCAGCTGCGCAGATGTCATCCATGGAAGTTCTTGACTGGAAGACAGCAGTAGCAGCTACTGGTCTAGTTGAGTGTGCTTTCGGAGGTACAGGTCTAGAAATACACTTTTTGTCCTATAAGTAAAATAAATACAGTCAGAAATCCACTTAGCTAGGGTTACTTTGCTTATAGGCTATCCCAATTTAATATGGGAGAAGGAAATAAACAGCTGATCAGATTTCCTAATGTCCTTGGTCCTGTCAAGGTAGAATCTTGGTTATCTGTGAACATCTAACAGATGCAATGAGTACTCCCCCCTTGTTAGAAATAGAAAAAAGACCGGAAGGTCAATGCACTGATTAAGGCTGGTTTTCCAACACTACCTTAGGTAGAAAGGATGGGTTGTTTCTGACAGAAACTTTATCCTTGTGGAAAATAAACTATGGCGGTCTAGACGAAAGTCCCTGAATTTCTGACATTCGCCTAGCCGGGGTAATGGCCACTAAAACAGTTTTCCAGGATAGAAACATTAGGTCACATCTAGAGGCTGGCTTGAAAGGGGGTTGAGTCAAAGTTTGCAGCATCAAGGTAAGGTCCTCCCTAGGAGGAGTAGAGTCCTTGTAAGGAGGCTATTAAGAGGAGAGCACCTTTTAAAAAGGCTAATCTTTTCCAACACTTCTGGGGTGAGGGACCAACACCGGAAATCCTGCAGTCTTAAAGTAGCTGCTACTACTGCCATGCATTTGTTGAACACCCTGGGGGGGGGGGGGGGGGGACCAAAGGGCAGAACTCTGAATTGGTAATGACTGGCTCCCAGCCGGAAGTGAAGGAATCTTCTGGAATGTCTGTCCATATTGTATGCATCTTGAAGATGTACAGAGCACATCCAGTCATCCTTTCCTAAAAAGGAAAGAATGTACTGAACCGTGACCATCTGGAATTTGGCTTTCAAACAGATTTCTTCAGTTCGCCGAGATCCAAAACTGGTCTCCAGGCCCCTTGTCTATTTTGGCACTAAAAAGAATCTAGAGTAAAATCTGGATCCTATCTGGTCTGGTGGGAAGAACTCTCTAGCAGCTTTTGAATTTGAATAGCTGTCTGTTCCCTCTGACTGGGTGGAACATCGGGGAACCTCTTTGAACAGGGAGGAGGAAGGGAAAAGGGAATTATACAGCCAACCTCTGAAAAAGATTCTCTGCACCCAAGTATTGAAGGGAATTTCTTGCCAAGCTTTCAGGTGCGAGGGCAAGTAACCCGCAAACGCCTTCAGAAATCGACAATTGAGCTTCCGTTCAGTTTCTCCTGGAACAGTTTCCTGAAGGAGGAATCTTGGAAACCCTGATGTTGCGGGCCACCTCTGCTGTGAGGGCGGCATCTTTGATTATTGTTGCCCCCTCTGCCTCTGGGGGAACCTTCACTAGGTGTAGTCTGTGAAGACTCTTGGGACTTCCTGAACATTTTGCCCATTTTTTTGTTTCTTCCTAGAGAAAGACCTCTGAGAAGTAGAAAAACATACTCCTACAGCAGAAAGGGTTTTCAAGTGGTTAAAGTGTCTAACAGTTGAGCCGAAAAGGAAAAAGCAGTCAAAAGGTGCAATGCTCCACAAAATCGCACAAGTGCATCCAGGCGTGTCTCCTTACGGAAAATGCCTGCACCTGCTACTCGTCGTTCCTTCAGCTACATGAGAAATAAGCCTCATGGAAGAACTGGAAATGGATGTCACGGTAGCCAACTGAGAGGTGACTGAATCCCATACCTCTTCAGAAACAGCTCCTGACACAGTATCCGACAGCTCCTTTTATCAGATCTCTCTGTAATCTCATAAAATGAGCTAGGTAGTTCAAAGACCATAGGGCAAAGGTCGATAAAACAAACTCTCTTCCAAAATCTATCGATCACCTGAGACTCCTTGTTGGGGGGCATGGACAGATGAATTTCTTCTGCTAGTTCCTTTATCGTGGTCACCATGCCACCACTGCATTTACGGGAACTCTCTTTGTCCAAAAAGGCTTATCCTCTGAGACTGTGATGATTCTATCTGGTCTCTTGGGAATTGGTTCACTAGCATCAGGGGCCTTCCACACCCGATTAAAGACCAATTCAATGAGCTCATTGGCAGGTGGAGATGCCCAGAAAATAGATGGGTGGGTACAGAAAGCCTGCAAGTACACAGATTCCTCGGTTGAAAGGTTAAGGGACTTCCAACCACCTCTCAAGTATTTCTAAGATGTTCCAAAGCAGACATCATGAAGTGATCTGGGGGACCCTTTGCTCTCATCAAAATCCATGTCTTCTGTGATGGACTCTTCTGCAAAGTCCAGGTGTTTCCTCTTGCACATTTTCTTCTGAGGGACCTACTCAAAGGAACATCTGGAGAGATTTCGGAAGAAGGAGTACCCAGCTGGGCAGCCTGGGGCTGCAGTACCCGCTGACGCTGTGGAGGGGCTGGCTGATGCTCCACATCCGAAACAGCCAGGGACGGGGCACCAAGGAGATAGGAAATTACCTGGTACTGGAAGTAGGTAATATCCTTTTCATGGCCTTAAAAGTTGACCTGCTGGATGAGAAGAGGTTGTCCAGTGCCAGAAAGGAAGACCTCAGTGCCGAAGCCTTTCCTATCCCAACAAAGTCCCCCTCGAAGTCGGACTTGAACTCATCCATATCAATTCACAGAGACACCGGGATGGCTCCAATAAACTGAGAGCAGATCCCAATGACTCAGAACCAGCAGTCAAGTTGCGGCCCTGAGAGGACTCCGGTTCTGACAACACCAAAGTGCTCAGGGCAATCTCCATTCCAAAGAAAAAAAAAAGAGACGTTTGGAACCAACACGGTCGGTTCCAGAAAGCTTGGAACAGAACATTTTAAAGTACCTGTGGAGGTTAGAGGAGGAGGATTGGAAGGGGAAGTAGGAGTCGTCTGTGCTTGTCCCAAAGGGGTAGGGACCGACAGAGCACCCGTCATGCCTTGGGCCCAAAATATCACCAACCTCTCCACGTAGACTTCTGTCAGACTCCTGGAAGACTGGATGGAGACCACCAAAGTGGACTTGGATTACCTAAAAATGGAAACAGTGGTCTGTCACCAAAGGGATCCACTAAAGATGAATACAGAGTCCTAGGTAGTGGAGTTAAAAAAGAAGACAATTGTTCAAGAGCCGATGAAGGATCTGAACCAAAGAAGACAATTGTTCAAGAGCCGATGAAGGATCTGAACCAAAGAAGTAGGTCTCAGTTCCATGGTATGCTTTGGGGTAGAGGATTTTGAAGTCAGCTCCAATGTTTTCTTCTTCTTTGAGCTCAGAGCCATGTAAATACTCAGAAACGAGACAGAGCATTTCTTTGCCCCTGAGGATCAAGAGGAGGAGGAAGACGCATGTCCAGATTTATATTTGGTCTTGTCCGGAGATCCAGATATGGCCTCCCCAAAAGAGGAGGGATGAAATCTTTTCAGAATAAATTTTTTTTTTCTATCTACCAACATTTTGTGACTGAAAGCGTGGCACATAAAAAACAGTCCTCTTGCAAGTCTAAGGAACCAGACAATATGCACAAAGAATGCTGTCAGAAAATTGAATTTTTTGACCACATTTTGAACATTTCTTGAAACCAGACAGACTTTTATTTATCAGCCATCTTCAAGAGAAGTCAGTGATGGCAATCATCGTGGGTACGTGTGCGCACCGACAGAGACGCACACATTTAGGAAAAGAATGGTACCAACAATACAAAATTCAACAGGAAAGAATGAAAGAAGTTTTTTTTTTCTTTTAACAGGAAGAGTTACCAACAATGGCAGTAGACTTATCAAAAGGTAATGGGGGAGGATAGGGGATACAAACAATGGTATGCAAGAACTACTTAATAGTAGTCAGAAGGGGAGAGAGAGTTAGAACAAAAAATAATTAAATCTAAAAACATCTAAAAGCTACGAAAGTAGTGCAATAGAAGAAAAAAAAAAAAGTTAAGTTCTTACCATAACGTTCCATGTGAGTTGTTCATCTAGTCTTTATTCTTACACGTGGGTTCGGAGCCGATCCATCGGCTCCGAGTCGGCCGCTTTCCAAGCTCAAGATCTTGGAGTAGCTCGAGGTACAGTTCCTATTCCCATGATGCTCTCTGACTAACCTCAGATCTAGTTTGCTGAACCCAGCAAGAAAGAATACAACTAAACATACCAATATGCAAAACATATACATATGTATACACATATTTACAATTAGCTAAGAGACACTATGGCTAGAGTGAAGGACACTAGTCAGACCAACCAGACCACCAGTCATACCCATTCTTCAAGAACTCGGGAGGCGGAAGGTGGGAGGGAGTGTAAGAACAAAGGCGAGATGAACAACTCACATGGAACGTTATGGTAAGAAAGTACAGTTTTGTACTTACTATAAATGTAGATGTTAGAGTGCTCACACTGCTGCAGTCATCACACTTGGGTTATCCTACCATCAGGCGGTCCCGCAGTCGGCCAGAGTTCCAAAGTCTTGGTCCGGCGTCGGTTGCTGTCGCTTCTTCCCCGACGTCAGTGCGCCAGGGGTATATAAGAGGCATCCGACGCCATTTTCTTCAGTTTTTCTTGCCCCAGATGTCAGGTGCCCCCAAGTAGGTGGGCAATACATATTGCCAATAAAACATGTAAAGGAAATACAAGGAATACCTTTAGTTAAAAGCAAATACACCACAAAGGTTGTACCAAATAGAAAGGAAAAGGAAAGTTCAGCTAGGTCAGAGGGGATGGAGGGAGGGTAACCTGGACTGCAGCAGTGTGAACACTCTAACATCTACATTTATGGTAGGTACAAAACTGTACTAGGCTCATCGTGTTACACTGCTGCAGTCATCACACTTGGGTTGAATCCCAAAGCTAAGGATGGGCGGTGGAATTAAACAGTGTTTGGAGAAGCTAGTAGGTCCTGCAGAACTGCAGTGGCAAAGCCAGCTCTGGTTTTAGAGTATAGAGGTAAGTGGTAGTGCTTGGTGAAGGTGTGCACTGAACTCCAAGTTGCAGCCTCCAAAATATCCTTGGTTGGCACCCCCCTGAGAAAGGCTGTTGATGTAGCTGTAGCCCTGGTGGAATGGGACCTAATGCTAGCAGGTACCGGTTTCCCATGATGTGTGTAGCAGAAACGGATACAATGTCCTATCCATTTTGAAATGGTCTGTTTTGAGATGGCTTTTCCTTGTGATCCTGCAGCATAGGATACAAAGAGCTGGTCAGATTTTCTGAAAGCCTTAATTTTATCCAAGTAGTAACATAATTGCCTGTGAATGTCCAAAGAGTGCAGGAGCCTTTCTCCTTTGTTCTGGGGATTTGGGAAAAAGGTGGGCAAATGAATAGTTTGGTTTAGGGCCACACTGGATACCACCTTTGGTATAAAGGAAGGGTTAGTTCGTAGAGCGACTCTGTCCTGATGAAAAATGAGGAAAGACTCCACTGCCATTAGGGCCTGTAGCTCTGAGACTCTTCGTGCTGAAGTTATTGCTATTAGCAGGGCAGTTTTCCATGACAGAAACTGTAAATCAGCTGTAAAGGCTGGTTCAAAGGGTGGCAGTGTAAGCTTTTCCAACAAAGTTGAGATCCCAAGTTGGTGTTGGTGCTCTCCTGGGCAGTCTTATGTTCTTAGCCCCTCGGAGGTACTGTCTTAGCAGTGGATGTGAAAATACAGGAGGATTAGTGTTGTAGTGAGTTGAAATCGCTGAGGCGTGGATCTTAATAGATGAAAAAGAAAGTCCTTTGTGCAACAACTCAGTTAAATATTGTAGAATCTGAAGAATGTTAGAAACAAGGGGATTTTGGCCTTTAGCCTGGTTCCAGGAGCAAAATCTTTTCCATTTGTCTGAATAGGCTTTCCTGGTGCTGGGCCTCCTGGCCTCCAGAATGACATCCATAGCAGCTTTAGAGAGAAGTGCTGGCTGGTTGCTTAGGTAATTTGCCATGCAGCCAGATTTAAAGTCTTGAGCAGGCTGTGTAGAGAATCTGATTGTTTTGTTGCGTGAGCAGGTGAGGAATTTGAGGCAAAATCCATGGTGGGCCGTGAGCCATGTTCCTTAGTATTGGATACCAGTGTTGGCGTGGCCAGTCTGGAGCAATGAGTATCATTTGTGGCCTCTCTATCTGACTTTCAGCAGCACCTTTGCTAGAATAGGCAGTGGAGGAAAGGCATACACTGTTAATGTTTTCCAACTGAATGAGAGGGCGTCCACTTTCCAGGCTTGTGGGTGGAATGTCCTTGTGCAATATTTCGGAAGTTGGTAGTTTTGGGGGTTGGCAAACAGATCTATGTCTGGGCGTCCCCATTTTTGAGTTATCATTGCAAATACTTGTGGATCTAGTTCCCACTCGTGAGGATCCATGATGTTTCTGCTTAGATAGTCTGCCAGTGTGTTTTTCTTTCCTGGCAGGAATTGTGCTTGTAGTTGAACTTGGTTGGTCAGTGCTGTGTTCCACAAGGTCATTGCTTGCCTGCATAGGGGGTAGGAGTGTGTTCCCCTTTGCTTGTATGTACCACATTACTGTGGTGTCCGTCTTTATTAGGAGTTGTCCTGGATGTAAGAGGTCCCTGAAAGCTGTTAGGGCATTTTGTACAGCTAGCATTTCTTTTTGATTGATATGCAGATGCCTTTGATCTGTAGACCATTTGCCCTGAATGCACTGTCCTGCCATGTGTGCTCCCCAGGCATAATCCGATGCATTTGCTATTATAGTTTGCCTGACTGTGGGTAAGGTAAAAGGCTGACCCTTGTTGAGGTGACATGCCTGAGCCCACCATAGAAACTCCTGTTGAAGGCAGGGAATGAGTGGTATTATTGTTTCCAAGCTGTGGCTGTGCTGAGTCCATATGCTTTTCAGGTACCATTGTAATTTCCTCATATGCAGTTTTGCAAATGGTATTAGTAGTATGTAAGATGCCATGAATCCCAAGGCCTGCAGAATTTTTCTTGCAGGGAGTTGGGTCTTTATCATTTTGAAGTATTGGGTCAGCTGTTCTTGCTCGCCTGGCGTGAGGTAAGCCATCTGGGCCGTTGTATTTAAGCTGGCACCCAGGAATATTATGTTTTGAGAGGGCACTAGTTTTGATTTCTTTTTGTTTACTGTGTACCCTAGGCAACTTAATAGGTGTTTGACAAACGCCAGATGCTTTAAAAGAATGTCCTTGCTTTCTGCTTGAATAAGGCAGTCGTCCAGGTATGGATATATTTGAATTCCTTTTTGTCTGCAGTACGCAATTACTGGTGCCAGGCATTTTGTGAAGACCCTGGGTGCAGTAGATAAGCCAAAGGGCAGTGCAGAGAATTGATAATGAGTTGAACCTGCAATAAATCGGAGGTATCTTCTGCAATTTTGTCTGATAGGGACATGCAGGTATGCCTCCTTGAGATCCAACGTTACTAGCCAAGCCTTCTTGCCCAGCATGGGAAGAAGCTGCTGTAGTGTTAGCATCTTGAATTTGGGTACTTGCAGATAAGTGTTTAGAATTGAAAGGTCCAGAATGGGTCTCCAGGCTTTGTCCTTTCTGGGGACTAGAAAGAGTCTTGAGTAAAATCCTTGTCCTTGCTCTTGTGTAGGTACCTGTTGAATGGCTCTCATGTCCATGAGAGCTATAATTTGTTTTTGAGCCTCTGCCCATTGATTTGGTGGCAGGTTTGGCATTCCTTTTATCCTTGGCAAAGTGTTAAAGTGGAATCTGTATCCTTGTGAGACAATATTTAGGACCCATTTGTCTTTTGTGATGATGTGCCAGTTGTCTGCAAAAAGTGCTAATTTTCCTCCCAAGGGAGCTGCCAAGAGAGATTTGTTTGGCAGTCTGAGGGTTAAGTCATTGTGTTTGTCTTCTGACAGCTTGGGGCCCGTCTTCTCCTCCTTTCTGGGTTGCGGTACCCCATTGGCGAGGCTTGTAAGGGCCTTGTGACTGACCTCTGCCCCTTGGGCGTCTATATTTGCCCCTCTGTGGTCTGTCAGCAGCTGGAAAGGACCAGTTTTTTGTTGGCCAATTTCTGCTGAAACGAGGGGGTTGAACCTGTAAAAAAATCCTTGACTGTCTGCATAGATTTAGCCTTATCCTCCATTTTCTTTAAAACTTCTTCTGCTTTTACACCAAATAAAACATCCTGCTGTAAAGGTGCATCCAGTAACTTTGCTTTAACATGATCAGGTAGGGTTTGTTCTTTTAACCAAGTATGTCTACGTATGACAGACCCAGTCACTGATGCTCTACAGGAAGCCTCCAATTAATCAAATTCACATTGTAAAGTATGTTTTCCCACTTGTTCAGCTGCATGCAACAAATCTTGCATTTCTTTGAATTCAGGCTGCTCTGAATGTGTGCTCATTTTTTGTTTTAATTGAGACATCAGGTATTGCTGATATTTCAGCATGTGAAACTGGCAATTTAAGGCCCTCATAGCTAGGGTAGCTGAGGTATATACTTTCTTTCCCCCATCTGTCTAGTGCTCTGGAATCCATTTCAGAGGGTACAGGATTTTTAGCGATAGAGGCCTTAACCCTTTTGGGACCCTGGGAAATAGTTTCCGGATCAGCAACAGGGCTTTTGTATAGGAATTTGTGTGAGTCAGGAACTCTGCAGTATCTGTCTGGTTTGGCTGGTGCAGGAGGTAGAGAGTCTGGGTTAAGGCTATATTCTAGGTAAACATCATCCACAATGTCTAACACGGGAGGGACAGCAAGTGGCCTGTGCTGGGGTAGTAAAAGGAACTCACGGAGCCTTTTCTTAGAATCAGAGTAATCCTGGCCTTCCCAGTGGAAATGTTCCCTCATGGTATGTAAAGTTTCCCCAAAAGAGTAGTCTTCTGGGGGAGATGCTGAGGGAATAGACTCTTCAGCATCAGAGTCTTCATGAGGGGGCAAAGAGTATTCCTGTTCCTCACAAGAATCTGAGGAAATTGAGACCTGGTCAGAGGAAGCATAATCCTCCTCCTGTCTTGGCCTTTTATCAGGAGGGGGATGGGAACCCCTTATTAGAGTAATTAAATCTTCAGCCATCTTAAGCATCTGTTTCTTAGGCATGGGGCCTTGTACTGGAGACTGCTGTACAGTATTTTTTGTTTTTAATGGAGTTTGCAGCTTTGCATAAGATTTGATGGTGAGTGTAGTCGGTATGAAGACACCTTCTGCAACTGAAGGAATCTCCTGCTCTGGAGTCGGAAGGGACTAAGGATGAAGGCTGCGGCGGCCTAGTAAACTCTGCTTGGGAATCGGAAGCAGTCTGAGGTTCCAAATCATCGGTCGTCAGGGGCTGCGTAGGCGCCTCACTGAAAACCGGAGAACCGATGACTGGACCAGCAGAGGCCTTGGAGTCTGGTTTGGGTCTTGGCTGCCTGTCCTTATCCTTGCATTTTTTATGCATGCCGGTCGTCGGTTGCTCCGACGGCATGGTATAATTAAATTTCCTACCAAAGTAATGTTGGGCGAAATCAAAACGACGTTTGATAGTACGTTTATTAAACCTAGCACAAAACCGACAACCTGTGACGTCGTGGTCTGGGCCTAGGCAAGGAATACAATAAGAATGAAAGTCCTTATGAGGTATTTGCTTCCCACAAGAAATGCAATTGTTAACTTTTTCTGACATCGGACTGAGGCAAGAAAAGGTTCCCCAACGGGGTACTTAGCTTTATTAAAGACTTCGGTCTGAAATTCGAATTGAAAATCTCAGGAGTCGGCCAACCGGCACTTGCGAACTGCTTCTGCTTCGGGCACCGCGCGGCAAAAAAGACAAGAAAATGGCATTGGATGCCTCTTATATACCCCTGGCGCAGTGACATCAGGGAAGAAGCGACTGCAACCAACGCCGGACCAAGACTTTGGAACTCTGGCCGACTGCGGGACCGCCTGATGGCAGGATAACCCAAGTGTGATGACTGCAGCAGTGTAACATGATGATCATAACTTCTTTATGTGAAGTTGTTCAATCTCACCGTTTGTTCTTACACGTCGGTAGCGTCCCAAGCACCCTAATTCTGGGTGGCTCACAGGAGTACATTCCTGAGAACAGTGGAACCAAAGGAAGCCCTGTCCCTGGAGGCTCTGTCCACTTTCTAGTGAGTGATAAACATATGAGGTTTGGACCAAGTAGCAGCTGCACAAAAGGTGTCCAAAGGCAAACGGGCTGCATGAGCCAGAGATGTAGACACAGCCCTAGTAGAATGAGCTTTCACGTCACATTCAAGGGTCGGTTGGCAATCGGATAAACAATGCAACTTCAGATACAGGAAAACCCTTCTTATTGTCCACATGGAAAACAACGAGCTGATCCGATTTCCTAAATTCCTTTGTTCTGTCCAAATAAAACCTCAATTGTCTGAACATCAAGCTTATGTAACATGTATTCCAATTTATTACAATGGTGTCTGAAAAAAGTGGGAAGCTCAACAGACTGGTTCAAATTAGCCTCGGAGCAGACCTTAGGAAGAAAGGTAGGATTTGTCCTGAGAGACGCTCTGTCGGGGTGAAAGACCAGATACGGAGGTCTGATAGAAAGAGCTTGTAGTTCAGAAACTCTACGTGCCAAGGTAATAGCCACCAAGAAAATGGTCTTCCAAGAAAGAAACTTCAGAAGACAAGATGATGCAGGCTCAAAAGGGGGGAGCATAAGTTGAGACAGTACTAAATTTAGATTCCAGAGTAACTGGATGTCTGATAGGTGGCCTAAGGTGATGAGTCCCTTTCAGAAAGGCTTTACATAATCTGTGAGACACAATATCAGAGCCTTTGCATCCTAAATGAAAGTTGGATATTGCAGCCAATTAAACCCTTATAGTAGCAGCTGCCGCACCTTCGTGAAAAAGCATAGTCAAGAACTCTAGAATACCATGAATAGGAGAGACATAGGGATCAATACGTTGAGAAGCCCAAGAAACAAACCGCTTCCATTTACTGTTGTACAGTTTCCTGGTGGAGACTTTATGAGAAGAAACTAAAATATGTTGCACCGCGGAAGACAAATTATATGACCTGGCTAGGTTGGGAAGTGGAGCAGCCAAGCTGTCAGTTTGAGGGAGTGAAAAGAGGGGTGAAGAACTCCCGACGAGTGAGTCAGAAGGTCTGACACTGGGTCCCGAACCCAAGGTTCTTCCACTTGATATTGCTGAAGGAAGGGGAACCATATCTGCAGAGGCCAAAATGGGGTTATCAGAATAACAGTCCTTCCCCGAGCTTTTGGCTTTCTGTAAAAATCTGGAGATCAGAGGGGTTGGTGGAAAGGCATAAAGGAGACCAGAGGGCCAATCGTGTACAAGCGAATCCCTTGGGCTGTCCCCCGGTGGAGGATACAGGGCAAAGTAGCTTCTGCATTTGGCATTCATCGGGGATGCAAAAAGGTCACAGCAAGGCTGGCCCCATCTGCGGAATATCATTTCCGCCACTTGTTCTTTGAGGGACCACACGTGGGGCAACAGAATGGCTCTGCTCAGTTTGTCCGCTATCACGCTGGATGTCCCCGGGATGTGCGTTGCTAACAGAAAGCACCCGGTGGATGCAGCCCACTGCCAAATTCTCAGGGCCTCTCAAGCATATGGGGTAAGACTCTGTTCCACCCCTGCTTGTTGATATACCAAGACCACCAACATGTTGTGCATCTGGATTGCAATTGTCCCCAGAGTTAGAGTCGTGAAAGTGCTGCAACGCTAGAAACACTAGAACATTGATGTGCAAATGGGATTCCATCTATGACCAAGTACCTTGGACCGTTCTTCCCTGAAATGCCCCCCCCCCCCAAACCCTATCAGGAAAGCGTCCATGGTCACCGTGGCTGAGGGAGGGGGAAGTACAAATGGACGACCTACAGTTACCTGGTGGCTATTCAACCACCAAAGAAGGTCCTTTTTACAAGCATTTGTCAGTAGAATCTTGAACGACATTGGAAGCTGTAGATAAGACCACTGGGTGAAAAGTAACCATTGGTGTATTCTCATGTGCATCCGTCCCAGAGGAACCGCTATGAGCGTAGCTACCGTGGTACCTAATAGCTTCAGAACCTGGGAGGCCAGTACTTTTCTTTCCATTAGCAAGTGGAACACCTGATTTCGTAGAGAGATTACTCTTGCTTGAGGCAACCTGACCAAGGCGGTGGTGGTGTTTACATCTGCTCCTATAAAGGAAATATGCTGCAACGTTAATAAAGCAGATTTTTCAAAATTTATGGCTATGCCTGAGAGCACAGATTGATTGTGTAATCTCTGGAGAGAATCAGTTGATGCCTGGTGGTGGCGGTTAGGAGCCAGTCATCCAGATACTGAAACACCCGGAATCCTAGACGCCTCAGGTGAGCCGTAACCACTGCCATGCATTTGAACACACTGGGGGCTGTGGTGAGACCAAAGGGCAGTGCTCGGAATTGGTAGTGACTGGCCTGAAGCCGGAAACGCAAATGATCTCTGGATGGTTTGGCCATTTTGATGTGGTAGTATGCACCCTTGAGATCTATAGAACACATCCAATTGCCTGTTTCTAGAAACGGTAGTATCGATTGAAGCGTGACCATCCGGAACTTTCCCTTCTTGACAAAGGTGTGGAGTCTGCTGAGGTCTAAAATGGGCCTCCAGTCCCCCATTTTCTTTGGAACTAAAAAGAACCTGGAGTAAAGTTCCGGATCCTGTCTGGTCTGCCGGGACTGGCTGGATGACTCTTTTCTGGCAGCTTGTGTATTTCTATGGCTGCTTGATGCCGAAGACTGGATGGAACGTCTGGGGTTCTTGTTCGAATAGGAGGGGATTCTGAAAATGGAATAATGTAACCTCTGGTAACTATGCTTTGTACCCAAGAATCTGTTGCAATTCCTAGCCAGGCGTCTAGGTACAAAGCCAAGTGACCCCCGACTGCCTCCAGAGCTAGACAGTCAGGCCTCCTTTCAGGACCGCTGATAGGGCTTGCTAAGGAACTGCTCCCTGTCACCCTGGTTCTTCGGACCCCCTCTGCTGCTTAGGTGACTTCTTCCGTTATTACCCCCCTCCTCTGCCCTTGGAGGGGGTTCACTACATGTGTTTTGGAAAGCTCCTTGGGATTTCCGGAACCACATTTTTCCACCTCTCTGCCCTTTGGGGTATGGTCTAGTAGGGGTGGAAAAATGGACTCCTACAGCAGATAGAGTCTTTCCCTCCTGCTCACACCTAGTGAGAGTCTCCTTGACTTTGGGCCCAAACAGGGAAGAGCCATCAAATGGGGTGTTGACAAAGGAAGACTTGAAGGCTTCTGCAAAGGAGCATAAGCGCATCCAGGATTGTCTCCGCAGAGCTATCGCTGAACCTGCCACTCGGCTCGACCCATCGGCTGCATAAGAAATGAGCCGCATGGCCAAGTTCACAGTAGAATTAATGGTGTTAAGCTGTGCTGTCACCTTCTCAGAGACAGCATCACCTGTGTTGCTCTTTAGAGTATCTCCAAGCTCTTTGAGGAGATCTCGTTGAAGACGGGTGAAATGGGTTAAATAGTTGAGCGATCTCATGGCAAATGTCGCAGAACTAAAGATGTGTTTCCCGTATCTGTTCATCGTCCTAGAGTCTCTATTAGGAGGATGGAGAGAAGAAGAGGTTTCGGAAATCTCTTTCTTGGTGGCCGCTGCCACCACCATGGCATCAATGGGAACTCCCTTCGTGAGAAAAGTCCTGTCTAGGGGGGAGGTGATAAATTTGTTAGGCC
Organism: Protopterus annectens; assembly: GCF_019279795.1. Taxonomy (NCBI): domain Eukaryota; kingdom Metazoa; phylum Chordata; order Ceratodontiformes; family Protopteridae; genus Protopterus; species Protopterus annectens. Next base: position 592,950,862 of record NC_056730.1, on the reverse strand, counting down.
TCCAAGGGACCGGTTCCATGGAATCAAGAGACTCCCACGCCCTTCGAGCGACCAAATCCATTAGTTCGTCAAGGGGCGGAGTAACCCAGGAGGTGGAAGGTTGAGACCCAAAGACCTTCAGGAGCACCAACTCATCCTCAGTAGGGGTAATGGACTGCCAGGCACCGCTCTGCTTTAGTATTTCCAGGATGTCTGCAAAGTAGACCTCCTCCGTGGGGGACCGTGGGAACCCTTCTGATTCCTCTAAGTCGGTGTCTGATGTCACGGATTCCTTGAGGGGAATCAAAATGCCTCCTCTTGCACAATCTCTTTCTGGGGACCTCATCTGTGGGGGAGTCTGGTGAAGTCTCAGTAGAGCAGGGGTCACCCAATGGGGTTACCAGAGGCTCTGGGTCTCGACGCTTGGTAGGAACCTGCAATGTAGAGGCACAAGGCGGCCCTTTAGGGGAGGAAGAGGAAAGATCAGAGGATGTGAGGGTCTTGGCAGACATAACCCTCCTCATGGCATTGAAGGCCCCGGTGTCTCGACCAAAGGAATCCGCCGGTTTCGAGGAAGACTGCAACCTCCTTGGTGCCAAGACCACGGGCTCCAAACCAGAGGACGAGCCGAGCTCATCTGCGCCGAAGCCCCGAGAGGAAGAGTCGGAACCGACAAATCGGTTAGACTCAATCCCCCCGGAACAGACAAGGGAATGTCGGCTCAGAGATTCTTCGAATGGAACCGAAGAAATCAAGGTCAACGGGGCCGAAGGCACTGGGAGAGGCCTCGGCTCAGAGTTTTCCACAACCATCAGATCTTCTCCTTCCGGCTCCGAAGGCTTGGCTATCCTCTGAGGAGTAGTAACAGCTAATGGGACGGTCGCAGGCTTCGAAGTTAGTTGGGACGAAGCCGAGAGTAATTTGGCCAAAGACGGGCTTCTCTAAGAGCCTCTGCACCACACGGTCCACATCAATGTCCGAAAGGGTCCCAGAACAATAGTCCGAAAGGGTCCCAGAACAACAGGTCGATGGAGCCGAAGAAGCCACCAACCTAAGGATCAGAGACTTTAAAACCTCTGACACCGGCTCTAGCACTGGGGTTTGGCTCAGAGATATCAGCTCGGTGCACGGCTCCGAAGACTGAAGAGCCGGCGACCGCACCTTCACAGAGGTGCTCGGAACAGAGGACCTGGGTTCAGAGGACACCTTTGAAGACTTCGACCCCTTAGAAGACTTGGAGGTCTGGTCAGCCTTGTCCAATGCTTCCTGAAAGTCTGGCATCAACAGCCCTCTATCAACCAACTTCCTTCGCCTCTCAAATAGTACCCTGCCCTGCCGCTGATGGAGTGGCAGATAGAGCAATCCTTTTGTAAATGTACTGGCCCCAAGCAATACACACAAGAAACATGGTTTTCTGTAATGGACATTTTTTGTCCACAGCTACACCTCTTAAAACCTGATTTCTGCTTCTGATCTGACATAATAGCAAGAACTCTTACTATCAGATCCCTGATAAAGAGAAACATTAAAGGTACTAAATGCAATCTACAGAACAATATCTATCTATAGGAATCTAAATATCTATATCAAAAAACACACCAAGAGTAAAGGGATAGGGAACAAGTCGACAGAGCCCTGCCAACTAAAATGCAAAGGTAGCACACAATATTAAACTAAAGAAACGGCCAAAGGCCCAAGAGCAACCGCTCCAAGATCTAAGAAATAAGTATATAAACACGCACAGGCTATATATGCCCCAAAAATAACATTATATTTATATACATTTATATACATATATTATTTTTATACATATTTATATACATTTATATACATATACACATTTTATATATATATATATATATATATATATATATATACATATATATATATATATATATATATACATATATATATATATATATATATATATATATATATATATATACATATATATATATATATATAAATTTTCGAAATTTTGTCCAAAGACAAGAAAGAAAAAAAAAAGGTTTACTGGCCCGAGCTTCTCTGAAGATCGTGCGATCCACTGCAGTGGCAAACTAGATCTGAGGTTAGTCAGAGAGCATCATGGGATAGGGACTGTGCCTCGAGCTACTCAAAGATCTTGAGCTTGGAAAGTGGCCTACTCGGAGCCGATGGATCGGCTCCTAACCCAGATGTAAGAACAAATGGCGAGATTGAACAACTTCACATCAAGGTTTAAAATAATTGGAAGGCAAAAGGAAAAGATTTTTAAGCAAAAAATGTGCCTCAACTGTAAGGCTCGAGAGTGTTGGAAAAATCACATCTGAAGCTGAATTGGCAAATGAGATCTGGGGTACCCTCCCTAAGCATTATGGGTAAAGGATGAGCTCGAGAGGTTTTTTTTTTTTGGGAGTCCATAAGCTATAGAAATGGCAGAGTCAGTTCCTAGGGATCAGAAGCAAACCCAGAGGTAATGACAGAATGAAGACTGACAACTTTAGATAAAGAAGTTCTATCTTACCATAACGTTCCATCTGAGCTGTTCATCTTATCGACTGTGGGTTTGGTTCAGATCCATCAGGTGATGACAGAATGAAGATTGACAACTTCAGATAGTTATGAGACCTGTGATCATTGCATGTTCAATGATAACACCAACACTATAGACTGTGTAACTGTGACAATAAAGACAACCCTGGAACATACAACAATTGGAGTGTATAGACTACCAAAGTCAAGTGCTGATGTCCTAAAGGAATTCATACATTTCTTGCATGAAACACAGGAGAGAAGAATATTAGGCTGGGGACAAATTTACTAGAAACAGAATGGAATAATACTGATTATTCAACATTAGTAAGGAAATTATTCACAACGCATGCTTAACAACTGCTTCATAGGTAGGTACTAGGCTATTGGCCCTACGGCCTATATAAGCCTGTCCAAATGATTGTGAAAAACACTACTAGAGAATGGAACATGCTAGACATTGTTACTTCAAGTTTTAACCACAGATGATGTGCAGTGATCACAGGGTTATAAAGGTTAATTTGCTGTTAGATAATTCTGTCAAACTGAAAATCTAAACCAAGACACAAAGTACAGTTTTGTACCTACCATAAATGTAGATGTTCGAGTGTATACACTGCTGCAGTCATTACACTTGGGTTATCCTGCAGTCAGGCGGTTCCCCAGTCAGCCTGAGTTCCAAAGTCTTGGTCCAGCGTCGGTTGCCGTCACCTCCTCCCTGACGTCAGTGCGACAGGGGTATACAAGATGCAGCAGACGCCATTTTCTTCAGTTTTTCTTACCCCAGATGTCAGGTGCCTCTAAATAGGTAGGCAATTCCAATTGCTAATAAAAAATACCTAAGAAAAGCAAACAACAACTTACAGCTACCAGCAAATACTCCCCATAGGTAGTAAAGGGTAGAAAACATAGGTACATACCAGCCAGTAAGAGGGGAAGGAGGGAGGGTAACCTGGACTGCAGCAGTGTATACACTCGAACATCTACATTTATGGTAGGTACAAAATTGTACTATGTTCATCGTGTTACACTGCTGCAGTCATTACACTTGGGTAGAATCCCAAAGCTGAGGTAGGGTGGCTGGTTCTATAAGGCATTAGGGGTGGCTATAAGGCCCTGCAGCACTGCAGTGGTGAAACCAGCTCTGGATTTAGAGTATATAGGCAGATGGTAATGCTTGGTGAAGGTATGTACAGAACTCCAAGTTGCTGCTTGCAAAAAATCCTTGGTAGGTACTCCCCTGCGGTAGGCAGTTGAAGTGGCTGTTGCCCTGGTGGAGTGAGATCTAATGCTGCTAGGTACAGGTTTTCCATGGTATGTGTAGCAGAAACATATGCAATGTCCTATCCATTTTGAAATGGTCTGTTTTGAAATGGCTTTTCCCTGTGCTTCTGCAGCATATGCTACCAATAATTGCTCAGCTTTTCTGAAAGCTTTGGTTTTGTCCAAGTAGAAGCGTAACTGCCTGTGAATGTCCAAAGAATGCAGTAGTCTCTGCCCTTTATTCTGTGGTTTAGGATAAAAAGTTGGCAGGTGAATAGTTTGGTTTAGAGCCACACTGGATACCACCTTTGGCATAAATGTAAGATTAGTTCTTAAAGACACCCTGTCCTGGTGGAAAATGAGGAAAGGTTCCACTGCCATTAGTGCCTGTAATTCTGAAACTCTTCGTGCTGATGTTATTGCCAGGAGCAGAGCAGTTTTCCAAGAGATGTATTTTAATTCTGCTGTGTTAGCTGGCTCAAAAGGAGGCAAAGTTAATTTTTCCAAAACAAAGTTGAGGTCCCAAGTTGGAGTAGGTGCTCTACGGGGCGGTCTTGAGTTTTTAGCCCATCTGAGGTACTTTTTTAACAGAGGATGAGAGAAAATTGGTGGATCCGTGTTGTAATGAGCAGAGATGGCAGAGGCGTGGATCTTTATGGATGAGAGGCCTTTGTCCAGCATCTCAGTTAAGTATTGTAGTATCTGAGGAATGTTTGGGACAAGAGGGTCAAGGCTGTGAGCTTGGTTCCAGGCACATAATCTCTTCCATTTATCCGAATAGGCTTTCCTGGTACTAGGCCTTCTGGCCTCCAGAATGACATCCATAACAGCTTTGGAGAGGCATTGCTTGCTTGACTAAGGAATCTTCCATGCAGCTAGGTTTAAGGTCTTTAGCTGGCTGTGTAGTATTTGATTGTTGTGCTGAGTCAGCAGATGTGGGATTTGAGGCAAAATCCAGGGTGGTTGTTGTGCTAAGCTCCTAAAGATTGGGCATCAGTGCTGGCGTGGCCAGTCTGGTGCAATCAGGATCATCTTTGGCTCTTCTTGCCTGGCTTTTATGAGTACCTTTGGCAGGAAAGGTAGTGGTGGAAAAGCGTATACTTGTAGGTTCTCCCAGCTGAATGAGAGGGCATCCACTTTCCATGCTTGTGGATAGTGACTCCTTGTGCAGACCTTTTGTAGCTGGCAGTTTATTGGGGATGCAAACAGATCTATGTCCGGGCTCCACCATTTCGGTGTTATTCTGAATATTTGTGGATTCAATTCCCATTCGTGGGGATCCATGATGTTTCTGCTTAAGTCTGCCAGTGTGTTTTTCTCTCCTGGCAGAAATTGTGCTTGCAGATGAACTTGAAAGTTTATAGCTGTGTTCCACAAGGTCATGGCTTGTCTGCATATGGGGTAGGAGTGAGTGCCCCCTTGCTTGTTTATGTACCACATAACTGTGGTGTTGTCTGTCTTTAGCAGCAGTTGTCCTGGATGCAGCAGGTCCTTGAAAGCTATAAGGACATTTCGTACAGCTAGCATCTTTTTTTGATTGATGTGAAGATGCCTTTGTTCTGCGGGCCACGTGCCCTGAATACATTTGCCTGCCATGTGTGCTCCCCAGGCGTAATCTGATGCATCTGTTGTCAGTGTTTGCCTGGCTGAGGGTTGTGTAAAAGGCTGTCCCTTGTTGAGGTGACAAGCTTGAGCCGGCCATTGAAACTCCTGTTGAAGGCAAGGGATTAGTGGTATAACTTGTTTCCAAACTTTGACAGTGTTGAGACCATACATTCTTTAGGTACCATTGTAGTTTCCTCATATGCAGTCTTGCATATGGAATTAGTAGAATGCAGGATGCCATGAAGCCAAGGGTCTGCAGAATTTTTCTTCCAGGGAGCTGGGTTTTTTGTTGCCATCATTTGAAAGTAACGAGTCAGTTGCCTTTGCTTGTCTGGTGTGAGATAAGCCATCTGGGCAGTTGTATTTAAGCTTGCACCCAGGAATATTACCTCTTGAGAGGGCACTAGTTTTGATTTATTTTTGTTTACTGTGTACCCTCGGCAAATTAGTAATCTTTTCACGAACGCCAGATGCTTTAGTAAAATGTCCTTGCTCTCTGTTTGAATGACACAATCGTCCAAGTAGGGATAGATTTGAATTCCTTTTTGTCTGCAAAATGCAATTACTGGTGCCAGGCATTTTGTGAAGACCCTGGGCACAGTAGAGAAGCCAAAGGGCAGTGCAGAGAATTGGTAATGCATTGAGCCAGCTATGAATCTGAGGTATCTTCTGCAAGAGTGTCTGATTGGGACATGCAGGTATGCCTCCTTGAGGTCCAAAGTAACTAGCCAAGCTTCCTTGCCCAGCATGGGTAGAAGTTGTTGCAGTGTTAACATTTTGAATTTTGGAACATCCAGGAAACTATTTAGGATTGACAGGTCCAGTACTGGTCTCCAGGCTTTGTCCTTTCTAGGTACCAGGAAAAGTCTTGAGTAAAATAATTGTCCCTGTTCTTGTTGTGGTACTTCCTGAATAGCTCTCATGTCCATGAGAGACGTAATTTGTTTTTGTGCCTCTGCCCACTGGTTTTGTGGCAGGTCCAGCATACCTTTTGATTTTGGAAGGGTGTGAAAGTGGAACCTGTAACCCTGAGAAACAATATTCAGTACCCATTTGTCCGGGGTGATCATGTGCCAATTTTGACAGAAAAGTGCTAGCTTTCCCCCTAAGGGTGCTGCCAAAAGGCAAGTGCTTGGCATTTGTAGAGGAAAGTCATTGAGACTGTTTCCTAAAAGGTTGTGATTTGTCTTCTCCTCCTTTGGGGGCTGAAGCACCCCATTGTTTAGGTCTGTAGGAGCCTTGGGACTGAGATCTGCCTCTTGGGTGTCTGTATCTGCCTCTTTGTGGCCTGTCTGACACTGGAAAGGACCAATTTTTCCAAGGCCAGTTTCTGCTAAACCTAGGTGGTTGAACCTGTAAGAAATCCTTTAATGTCTGCATTGATTTTGCTTTATCCTCCATTTTCTTTAACACCTCTTCTGCCTTAACACCAAACAAAATATCATGTTGTAGTGGAGCATCCAATAACTTTACTTTAACATGTTCAGGTAAACTTTGTTCTTTCAACCAAGCATGCCTTTGAATGACAGAGCCTGTAACTGCGGCTCTACAAGAAGCCTAATGAATCAAAACCACATTGCAGAGTATGCTTTACCACTTGTTCAGCTGCATGCAATAAATCCTGCATTTCCTTATTGTCAGAACATTCTGAGTTTGTAAGCATTTTCTGTTTTAACAAAGACATGAGGTACTGTTGATATTTAAGCATGTGAAACTGGCAGTTTAAAGCCCTTACAGCTAAAGTAGCAAAAGTGTAAACATTTTTCCCCCATCTATCCAAATCTTTTGACTCCCTATCAGAAAGAACATGATTTTTTGCAGTGGAAGCCTTAACCCCTTTGGGACTCTGAAAAATTGTTTCTGGGTCAGCAGCAGGGTTTTTGTAAAGAAATTTATGAGAGTCTGGGACCCTGTAGTACCTGTCTGGATTGACTGGTGCAGGGGGTAAAGAATCAGGAGACAGACTGGATTCAGAGAAAACATCATCAACTATATCATGCACAGGGGGATAGCCAGGGGCCTGTGCTGAGGCAATAAAAGAAAATCTGAGCCTTTTCTTGGATTCCGAGTAATCCTGGCTTTCCCAATGAAAATGCTCCCTCATGGTGTGCAAGGTTTCCCCAAAAGAATAATCCTCAGGCGGAGAGGCTGAAGGTATAGATTCTTCTGCATCAGAGTCCTCATAGGGAGGGAGAGAATATCCCTGATCTGAGGAGGAATCAGAGAAAACAGAAACCTGGTCAGAGGAATCAAAATCAGTGTCTTGCCTAGGCCTTTTATCAGGAAGGGGATGGGAACCCCTGATCAAAGTAATTAGGTCTTCGGCCATTTTAAGCATCTGTTTCTTTGGCATAGATGACTGTCCAGGAGAATGCTGTACTTGTTTCCTTGACTTTAATGGTGATTTTGACTTTGCCTTGGCTGTTGTAGTGGACTTAATAGTAAGCTGTGAAGGTCTGAAAACACCCTCAGAAGCAGATGCCTGCTCAGCAGCTCCGGACCCATCTGAGGGAATAGTTTCCGCAGGCCCAATACCTTGAGTTTCCAGAGGCCTAGGTGTCTCCACATGGGAGTCGGATCCGGCCTGTGGCTCTGAGGTAGCAGGTGTCAGGGGCGGCGAAAGCGCCTCACTGAGAACCGACAACTGGCCTAGAAGAGGCTTCGTCGTCGGGTTTGGACCTCGGATGCCTGTCCTTTTCCTTGTCTTTGCGTTTTTTATGAATTCCAGTCGGTTGTTCCGACGGCATTGTGTAGTCAAACCTTCGGCCAAAGTAATGTAAAGCAAATTCAAACAGACTCTTAATAGTGCGTTTGTTGAATCTAGCACAAAACAGACAACTAGTGACGTCATGGTCAGGGCCTAGGCAAGGAATACAGTAAGAATGAAAATCCTTAGGAGGTATTTGCTTCCCACAAGAAATACAATTGTTAACTTTTACTGACATCAGTCTGGAGCAAGAAAAAGTTTCCCCAACGGGGTACTTAGCTTTATTGAAGACTTCGGTTCTGAAATTCGATTTTGAAAATCTCAGGAGTCGGCCGACCGGCACTAGCGAACTGCTTTTGCTTCGGGCACCGCGCGGCAAGAAAAGACTGAAGAAAATGGCGTCGGCTACATCTTGTTTACCCCTGGCGCACTGACGTCAGGGAAGAAGCGACAGCAACAGACGCCGAACCTAGACTTTGGAACTCTGGCCAACTGCGGGTCGCCTGCCAGCAGGATAATCCAAGGGTAATGACTGCAACAGTGAAACACGATGAACATCAGGTGATTCATGGGGTGGGTTAGAATAGACCATTGGTTCGGAAGCAGCCATTGAAGAAGTCTCATGTGAAACCTTGCCAGTGGAACAAACGTAATCACTGCTGCCATGGAGCCCAATGCTTGCAGAATTTGCTGAGCCAGAATTTTGCTTGAACAAAGGAGAAGGTGAACCTGCGATTGTATTTTCTGCAAAATGTGGTGGGGAAGCAATGCCACACAAGACAGGGTGTTGAGACGAGCTCTGATGAATTTCATATACCGAGAAGGGATTAGTTAATACTTTGCAAGATTGACTGTGATGTCTTATTGTTGAGATAGTTCCAGAATGAAATCCATTGTTTGCAGTAGTAGAAGCCGGGTGGAAGCAGTGAGCAGCCAGTCGTCTAGGTAAGGAAAAAACACAGAATCCGTGCAGCCTCAAATATGCTGTGATCACTGGTATACATTTGGTGAACAACCTGGGGGCTGTGGCGAGACCAAATGGCAGCACTCTGAATTGGTAATGACTGACTCCTAGCCGGAAGCAGAAAAACGGAGTGTTTTTCCATCTTTATGTGGTAATATGCATCTTAAAAGTCAGAGCACATCTAATCGTTTTCCCTTAAGAAGGGAAGTACTGACTGAACCATGACCATCCAGAATTTTGACTGTTGGACAAATTTGCTTATAATGTTGAGATCCAAAATTGGTCTCCAGTCTCCCGTTTTCTTTGGCACTAAACAGAATCTTGAGTAAAATCCGAATCCTACTTGGTCTGGTGGGACTTCCTGGACGACTCTTTTCTAGCAGTTTTTATATTTCTAATACCGCTTAATCCCTCTGACTGGGTGGAACATCAGGGAGTCTTGCTTCAGTGCTCGGGTAAAGAGTAAAGGGGATTAAATTACTTCTGGAAATGATCTTTAGCACCCAGACATCAGTAGTTATGCATCAGGCGGATGGGTGCAAGGAAAATCTTCCCCCGACTGCCTCCAGAGGTAAGCAATTGGGCCTCCTTTCAGGAGCGCTGGTAGGGTTGACCAGAAAAAGGACTCCCTGGAACCCTAATTCTGCAGACCACCCCTGTCCCTAGGATGCTGTCTTCTATTGCAACTTCCCCCTCTGCCCCGAGGGGAGTCCGAACCACGCATGTCCTGGAAAGGCTTCTGGGACTTCTTGAACCACATCTTACCCCTCCTTTGATTCCTGGAGTAGGATCATTGAAGAGTGGAAAAACATACGCCCACAGCAGACAGAGTCCTTCCATTCTTTTCACACCTGGACACAGTTTCCTTTACTTTGGGCCCAAACAATGAGAATCTGTCAAAGGGAACACTGATAAAGGAAGACTTGAATGGTTCTGCAAACTCTCACAGGTGCATCCAAGAGTGTCGCTGAATAGCAATACCTGAACCTGCAGACCTGGTCTCCCCCCTCAGCTGCATGCGCAATGAGCCTCATCGACAAATTTGAAATAGACTCTAGGGTAGCTAACTGGGAGGTCACCTTTTCTTGGACCTCCTCAGCCCTTGCTACTACCAGTGTATCTCACAACTCCTTGATCTGATCCCTCTGAAGTCTAGTAAAGTGTGCCAAAAAGTTAAAGGACATGATGGAGGTCGATGATGCATAGACCCGCTTCCCAAATCTGTCCACAGCCCTAGACTCTTGATGAAGGGGATATACAACAGAACTTTCCTTGGCTAGTTCTTTCTTGGTGGCGGCCACTACCACCATGGCATCAACTACTAAGCCCTTTGCCCAATGTGGTTTGCCCTCAGGAGCGGAAAGTATTTTGTCAGGTTTTCGGGGGACAGGTTCTACAGAGCCAGGTGCCTTCCAAGCCTGCTGAGTGATCAAATTTAATTACGCCTGCCAGTACACAGATTCCTCATAGAAGTGTCTTTGGGCTTCCAATCACCCCCTCTGGTTTTAGGATATTAAGAATGTCTCTTGAAGGAGACATCTTCCAGGAGTGATGACCATGGGGAACCTTCCCCCTCATTGAAATCAGTGTCCTCTGACATTCTTCAGGAGAATAAAGATGCTTCCTCTTACACAATCTCTTCCAAGGTGGCTCTTCAGTGGGAGCATCTGAAAAGGTCTCGGAAGAGGATATGCCTTTAGTAGGCAAGTCTTGCAACCTTGGAGCTCGCTGTCCAGGGATCGAGGTTGGTGGCAGAACCAGTAAATCTGGGGTCAAAGGGAGACACTCCAAGCAACACAAGAGCCACCTGAAACAAGGAAGTGGCCAAGGCTCTTTTCATGGCTTGAAAGACAGGACCCCCTAAGGATGGATGGGAGCCCGGGACCAAAACAAAAACTCGGAACTGGGGTCACACCCCACCCAGAAAGATCCACCTGTCAAAACTGGAACAGAGTACGGGTTCTCTGTTGGCGCAGCCTGAAGAGGCAAGGCCGGCTCCACAGAAAAAAAAAAAATCAAAGCCGACTCAAAGCCCTCAGGTCTGACAGCGAAGACACTGTCCCGGGGACCAGTCTGTCCTGAAGGCACCAATGGAATCAGAGCTGTACCCAGTGAAGACAAAAAGGTAGTCAGTGCCAAAGTCATTGGAACCTGTGAAGTTGGAGTCGAGAGCTTAAAAGCCTGTGAAGAGGTCAGAGGAGGAGAATAAGAAGGGGTTGTAAGGGAGAAACTCCCTGCACCAGAAGGGAGAGGGGGACTGAAGATGAGGGAAGACCCCTGGCGGTCAGGATCTGATCCACCAACCTTACTTTATCAACTTCTGATAGAGGTCTGTGGAGCGGACGGACAACCCAGAAGGAGACTCGGGGTCCATAGAGGAATAAGTAGTCCTGGGCTAAGTAAAAATATCAGTTTTCGGCATCGTCAGCACGGCCAGCGAAGATATCTGTGCTGGCACGGCAGCAATTGGTGCCAGTGCCAGAACGGAGGTCAAAGTAGGAGCTGTAGTAGTAGTTTGAGTGGGCGTTGTGGTCGGTGTTGAAGGCATTGGTAAGGGTAACAGTGCTGAAGATTCAGACTGTTCAGAAAGCTACAGAAACTTAGTTCGCAGTTCCGAACAGGAACCTGTAAAATGCATGCTTATGCTTTTTAACAGTCAGTGCCAAGGGAGAAGTCGGCACCAAATGGGAAGATTTAGGACCAAAGGCCGGAGGAGACCGATAGACCTTGGACAAGGCTTCTTTGAAAGGAACTTTAAGAAGCCCTTTGAGAATGAGCTTATTTTTCTACTCTGCTAAAGTTGTATTACTGAAACCCTGGCAGACTGTACATTCTACATTTAACTGGGACACACCCAAACAATAGACACAACAGTCATTACCATCTTGAGTTTGGCATTTTTCTACTGCACTCTTTACATTGTTTGAAGCCAGTAGTGGAACTTTTGGATTTATCTGCCATAGCCTTAAATAAAAAACAGAAGAGGCAGAAAGAATAGAAAGGAAAGGAAAAGAATGGCAAACAACCAGTCACACCACAAGGAAAGCACTACCACCAATGGTAGAAAGATTACCTAACTGTAAAGGGGAGGGGGAGGGAACTACCAATGATGGTAGTGGAAATTGTCAACAGTAAAGGGAAGGGTAAACACTCACACGAAGGGTACAGCAGAGAAATGAATCTTTAGTAATTTAGAATTCACTGTATCAGTAAACTGGGAAAAGAGTGTGAACTATAAAGTTTTACTTGGCTACGAGAGAGGAGTCGGCTGACGCGTCTTGCTGTAAGAGCGGCAAACGAGATCTGAGGTAATGCAGAGAGGGGCATTGTGGGTAGACTAGCAGCTAGACAGATTTTTGGGGGGCTGACGCGAGCTATATATCGACTGGTTCAGTTCTGAGGATCGGAACCGTACCCACAAGTCAAGAACAGATGAAGATTGTATAATTGATGATCTGATGTCAAACAGCCTTCCAAAGTTTTGGGGTAGGAAAAAAAAATCCAAGTTTGAATATGTAAATATTATACGTATTCGCTTGTGTGCATCTTTTGAGCCTGTAGACGACTTGTGTGTGAAAAGAATTCTTTGTCTACTGGAATCACTGAATGGTTGAAAAGTGTATTCCCTGTGTGCAGAAAAAAACAAAACTTCAGAAGTTTTTTTATCCGGTTCAGTTATGTGTTTGATTATCCAAACCATCCTAGGTCACAATTAGTTTGGATAAAAGACTACTGTACTCTCATGTTAAGTTGTACTACTAAACAAAAGTGATGATGGCAGCCATGGGACCCAGAGCCTGAGAATAAGACCTGCCAGGGGAGCAAGAATATCCAAGATCTGTCTCATATGCAGTCTTAATGTGGAGATCCTGTCTGGAAGGAGAGCTAGACAGGTGTCTAGACTGGCTTCGATGCAGTCCATTAGTTGGACTGGATGAAGTTGCAACTTCTTCAGGTTGATGGAAATGCCCAAGGTTAAGGCTAACCGAAAAAGGTAGTCCCTGGCTTGGATGAGTCTATGCTTGGTGGGAGCAGTGGGGAGCCAATCATCCAGGTAGGGAAACACATGGAATCCTTGGAGTCTCAAGTGAGCTGCCACTACTGCCATGCATTTGGTAAACAACCTGGGGGGCTGTGGTAAGGCCAAAGGGGAGGACTCTGAACTGGCAGTGATTTGCTCCAAGACGGAAGTGGAGAAACCTCCTGGAAAGCCTGTTCATCTTGACACAATAGTATGCGTCCTGGACGTCTACACAGCTCATCCAGTTGTCCTCCTGCAAGAAGGGCGGAATGGACTGAATCATGACCATTCGGAACTTTAATTTGGCTACTGATTTGTTGAGGCTGGTGCGATCCAAAATGGGTCTGTGGTCCCCTGTCTTTTTGGGCACCAAAAAGAATCTGGAGTAGATGACTTATTTGAGCCGGATGACTCTGTGAGCATATCTGAAACCTTTACAGCTGCCACCTCTTTTTGACTGGGTGGAATATCGGGGAGGATCTTGACTGGGGAAGGATTTCAGGAAAAGGGTATGGAATAACCTCTGGAGATGATGTCTAACACCAAATAATCATTTGTGATAGCTTCTCAGGCTGTTGGGTGTAACATCCCCCAACTGCTTCCAGAAAACAGCAATTGGGCAATATTTCAGGATCGCTAATAGGGCCTGTCGGAGAAAGCATCTCGAGACTCCTGGTTCATCTGACCCCCTTTGCCCCGAGGGTAGAGTCTGCCATTGGCACCATTTCCCCCCTACCTCTGGAGGAAAAATCCCCATGTGAATCCTGAAAAGGACCCTGAGATTTCTGAGACCACAGTTTTTTTTTTTACCTCCACACAGGTTCTTGGAAAAAGGCCATTGTGGGGTAGCAAAGGGGATTCCGACAGCAGACGAGATCTTTCCGTCCTTTTCACTTTGAGAGAGCGTCTCTCTGACAAACCAAAGATGATCCATCTGAAGGGGTGTTAAGTATACCTTGAAAGGTCCCAAGAAATTACACAGCTGCATCCAGCCATGGCGTATGATAGCAATGCCTGACCTGGCTGCCCTTGAGGTACTTCTGTAGCATGAGAAATTAATCTCATGGACATGTTGGCAATGGACTGTAGGGTGGTCATTCTGCAGGAAAAAAGTTCTATTCCTCAGTAGAGATGGACCCTGGGACAGAACTAGAGAGTTCCCTGATTAAATCCCTCGGCAGTCTGGTTACATGTGCCAAATAATTCAGTGCTCGCAATGCAAAAGTCATCAAAGTGTACACCTGCTTACCAAATCTGTCCAGAACCCTAGAATCCCTGGTAGGGGGATGAACAGTGGGGCTTTGTTGGGCCAGCTCCTTCTTAGTGGCCGCTGTAGCCACCATGGCATTGACAGGAATACCCTTGGTCCAATGGGTTCTGTCTGGAGAGGAGTGCAGGATTTTGTTGGGGTGTTTAGGAATGGGTTCCACAACATCTGGCACCTTCCATGCCCTGCGGGAAACATCAATAAGGGAATCGCAGGAGGGGACACACAAGTAGATGGGCCTGACTCAAGCTTCCAGAAACACAAATTCCTCTGGGTTAGGGCATTGGGCAGACCAGCCATCTTTTTGGTGAAGATTTTCCATGATGTCTCCAAAGGACACCTCCCTCAGGTTGTGACTCTGGGGACCTTTCCCCTTAATCAATATCTGGGCCCTCCACAAAGGATTCCAATGGGAAATCCAAGTGCCTCCTTTTGCACCGACACTTATGAGGGACCTCCTTGGTGGGGTGCTCCTGGGAGGTGTCGGAAGACTCGCAATGTTCCAAAGGGGAAACTGTCTGGAAGTCATGTTGGGTAGGCTGTCCCGGAGCGGACAGGATGGAGGTCTTGGCCACAAGATCTGCTGAAGAGGGACCGGACACTGAAGCAGAAGAGTCCATGCTCTTTTGGGTAAAGAGAGAATCCTCTCCATCACTTTGAAAACGGACAGAGAATGAAAAGTTGAGGGCAACAACCCCTGGAGCCAAAGCTGTTATGGGAGAAGCCCGACGACTCTGTGCCGCGCCCAGATCACAGTGTGGAGTCATAGCTGAGCTATCAAGCACCAAAGCCCTGAGGGGGAGAGAACTATAAAAACTTCAGAGGACATCAACCCCTCAAACCAGAAGCTGAAGCTGTGTGTCCAAGAACCGCGCTGCTCTGAAAACGTGGGAGCTGGGGTAGTCAGGAGAAACGGAGTCAAGGTACTTGAACCTGTCAGCTCCATCTTGACTCCAGAAATCCTCAGGCCCGATAACTCCGAACCAGAGGGTGGGATCGAATTAGTTACTGGGAAAAGGCATGTTTGATGACTCACGAATCCAGAGAGGGATGGAGTGGGCAAAACCCCCAGCTGGATCTGTGCCTGGAGAAACTTCAGCAGCATCCCGTCTACCTCTGCTTCGGACAGATTGTGGAAGACCTGGTGGATGACGCAATAGATGGAGAGGTCTAGTGAGTGACCTCGAACATTGCAAAACAGGAGACTTTGGCCTCGAGGCAACAGGCTCCGGTGAAAAACTGAGGCTGACACTGTATGACAGTTTGAGCAGAGTCAGGCAGATCAGAGGTTTTGACAATTCCTGCAGTGGCTCACCTGTTCTAAGTGTCTTATCTGGTGACCGCTTACACTCATGTTTTTTGGCAGGGGGTTTGAGCCCCTGAAGTAGAAGGCGAAGTGGTGTTAGAGGCAGTGGAAGAAGTAGCCCTTTTAAAATCAATTTATTCCTCTGGTCGATTAATTCCCGCTGGTTGAAGCCAACACAGATGGAGCAGGAGGAATCCAAATGTGATTATCCTAAACATACTACACACTCAGTGTGGGTAATTTCTTCTTTCAGCTTTTTCCCGGTTAGGGGTCACCACAGCGGATCACTGACTGCTCACGATTGGCAGTGGAGTTTTACGGTGTCGAGTTGCCAGCCCGGCGCCCAACTTTACGCAGAAGGCACACACACACCTAGGTGTCCAATCCCCCTACAGCATGTCTTTGGGATGTGGGAGGAAACCTGAGCACCTGGAGGAAACCCACGCGACCACAGGGAAGACATGCAGACTCCGCACAGAAGGCACCCCAGCCAAGGATCGAACCGGAGAACCTCTTGCTGTGAGGCAGCAACGCTAACCGCTGCACCACCGCAGTGGGATTTTGTGCCTGCCATAATCAAAAAAATTCTAGTATGCATAGAAAGCAAAACACAAAAAAAAAAGAGTGTCTTGTTTTTCAACGAAAAATAAGATAAAAGAAAGAGACACTAAGACTTTGAGAGGGTAAGGAACTGAAGTATAACTCTACGGTTAAAAGAGGTTGAAAACCTTTAACTAGCAAAGAAAATGTAATAAGAAATTTTAGAAAGATACAAGGACAAAAAAAGTTTTAATTCTTAACTCTCAAACTCGAGGAGCTCAAAGACGAAATCCTGGTGCTAGCGGAATTATGGTAAACGAGATCTGAAGTGAAGAGGGGCAGCAGAGCATTACATATAGGGGAGAGGAGCTCAGAGCTTGGATCCTAGAGCTTTAGTATATGACTGAGTTGGTCAGACTCTTATCAGAGTCCACAGGTTGACGACAATGAAGTCAACAACTTCAGATCTTCCTTTAACTGTAACTCACCCTACCATCCTCCACCCCCCCCCCCTTTTAAGGAGGAAAAAAAAAGCACACACAATGTTAATGCACTCTAAACTTAAGTCTAAATAAAGCATTAGCCGAGTTCTTGCGGGCAAAACAGGATTCATGAACATGTCTACAGTATTAAACGATCTGACTCGATGCTTGAGACACTTGACATCCTGGTTTAAAAGCCTGCAACAAACTCCTAGTTAAGATTTTTTTTTTTTTTTCTTATCACAATGCTTAGTTTTCTGATCACAGTTTACCACAGCTAATCTGCAAATGGAGCAGGACCTGGTTCTACCTTGTTTATGTACTGCATCATTGTGGTGTTATCAAGGATTACTAACAAAGAGATCAGAATTCAAAGATGGTTCAGAGACTCATGAGCATTTATGCAGTCCTTAGTTCCTTGACATTTATGTGTTTTAACTTGCCTTGTTTGTTCCAAAGACCCTGCCACTTTCACTCTGTTGGACAAAGCTCCATAAGCAAAGCCAGAGGCATTTGCTGTTATAGAATGAGTGGTGGCTGGCAGGGAGAAATAAGATCTGGGTTAAAAGACAACCAACTAACCCACCAAATTAACTCCCTTTTCACAGAATCCAGTTCTGGAATTTTAAAAATGCTATGGGATGTTGACAAACCACTGAACCTCTCATGTGAAGTCTGGTCAAGGGAACCATGAGAAGAGAAGATGCCATAAACCCTAGAATTTGAAGATATTCTTTGGCAGATACCAGAGCCTGGTTTGAAAATATCAGAAATTGCTCCTTTTAACTTTCCAGTTTTTCCCCCGAGGCGAAAAAGCCATCCAAGTGTTGCATCAAGAAGACATCCTACAAACATTACCCTGCGAGATGGAATGAGAGAAGAGTTGTGTGTTCATCTGAAATCCCAGACTTAAAAATAAATAGATTTACTACTCAGATTACAGATTCTTGACAAGCTATGAAAGAATCTGCAAAAATAAGGCAACCATTTAAATAAGGGAAAAATTGAATGCCCTGCAACCTGCACTGGGATACTGCAGGAGTCGGACAAAATTTCTGGATGACATTAAAGCAACAACCAGAAAAATAAAGGAAGACAAGAATCAGCCACAACAGGCACTTATCTGAAAAACAGCTTGGTAACCAGCAGAAGAATGAGTTCAGACCAATGATCGAACATGGCATTCAGACTGGCAGCAAAGAAGTTCTGAGGGTGGTACGTCCACACGTCACCTTTATGCCCTATGCTGCGTGCAGGCAGCATTACTTGTGACGTATGATGACCCTTTTACAACCTAAGGCTTTGGTATGCTGGCCAGATGTCAGGCTGCCCTTGGCAGGGAATCCCTATTTTAAGAATACTGCAACAGTGATATAGGAGGACATCAACCCTGCCCTTACAGAAAATCAGATAAGGTTGGCCTACCATGAGAGAATGCTGCTCGGAGACTGACCTGGCAGATGGTAAAGCAATAACAGAACAGTTTTCCATGTGATGAATTACAAATTACCAAAGGAAACTATGAACAGCACTTCAAAAAACAGACCTTGGTCAGTAGCAAAATAATCAACACAAAGTTTTTAAGCGCTTTCGTTCTCTTTACTATGAGGAACTTCTTCAAAATAAACTGTTAAAATCCCATTAAGTTTTTAAAAGAATTAAATGATGTCATTGCATCGACCACCAATAAAAGTGAAATAATCATTAAATATGCAAAACCTTAACGTTGTTTAAAGAAACCTTTACAAAACACTGATATCAATACATATTCACCAGCATTAAATACTCATATTTTAATAAACTTTGTGCAAAAACATGGTCATTCAATCCTGAAGCCAAGTGTGCTTGTAAATAAACTTACCACTTTAGCTCCTGATACTCAAAGTCAGGTTCAAAAGGAGAAAAGGTCAATTTTAAGAGATGAAAGAGGGGGATCCTTTTCCAGACAAGCTGAGATGACCGCAAGATGCACTTTGATAGATGCAGATGACCGCAAGATGCACTTTGATAGATGCATAAGATAAGCCGTGGTTGAGTAGCTTACGCAAATATTTAAAAACCAGAGAGGGTAGCCACCATACCAGGCCCTCTATTGTTGGTTAGACACCCCTAGAAAACCTCTTCCACTTGTAACCATAAGATTTTCTAGTTGCAGGTTTTCTTGCTTCCTTTAATACTTGCTGCACATTCTCATGGAACAAGCAACTAAAATATATCAAGAGAGAATCATGCAGGCTATCAGTTGCAACTGTTCTAAGCTGGGATGAACCAGTCACCCTTGACACTGTGTGAGCAGATCTACTGCATGAGGAAATTTGTGACAATTGCCCTTGGTTAGTTCCATTAACAGGGAGAACCAATTTTACCTGGGATAAAGTGGGTCACCACAATGATCTATGGCAATTCTTTCTGAATCTTCAGATGTACTCTGGGTATCAGTGAAAGGGTGGAAAAAGCATAAAGGAACATTCCTCTCCAAAGCAACGAGAATGAATGTGCCCTCCAAGCATGGCTGCAAGGATGTCTTGAACAAACATTTTCCAACTGTAGTCTTGAATGGAATTGAAAGGAGGTGTAAAGATCTATTTGAGGTGTTCCCCGCATCTTGACCAAATCCTGGAAGACTTCTGTCCTGAATTTCCACCCGTGAGGGTCTGTCCGGGATCTACTTAGTCTGTTTGCCACTATATTTTGCTCTGAGGGGATGAGCCCTGTAGCATCAGAAAATGATGCAAGGCTAGTTCCCAAGGCATCATACCCAACCAGCAAAGAGGGTATGACCTTGTACCCCCATGTTGGTTCAGGTACATGACTATGGTAATGTCTGTGACCACTAAAAGGGGACCTGGAGATCATATGTGAGAAAGAAAGTACAGTTGTGTAAGACCTACTTACCTGTAGCAGTAGATGTTCATAAAACACACTGCCTTACTTTGCATTCTGGTAGTAGTGCCCTGCTATCCTCCTCTGACGGTCTACTAAAACTTAGAGTCCCTCCCACTGCCTGTCTGTGGGCATGATGCCCAATCACCTAGCAGTGCTGGGGACTGCCTTACAGAACCACAGGCAAGATCTTTCAGTTTTCTAGGGCCCAGCAGGAAGAAAAGATGGAAACAAACTTTGTGAACACCTATTGTTTCAAGCCAAAAATACTAGACACACACATACACACACAGGTCACTGAGCAGTGCTCAACAACCACCCAAACACCAAACCATGTGCATCCAAAAAGGGGAGATGGTGGGAGCTAGTAAGGCAGTGTGTTTTACAAACATCTACTTTTACAGGTAAGCAGGACTTGCACAACTGTACTATGTTCAACTAACACACTTACTGGCATTTTGGTAGATTCCCAAACCTGGAAGAAGGAAGGATAAGGGTCCAGGTGCTCCTAGAGAATAGTCCTAATGAAGTCTGCCCTGGATCTTAAAAAGGCATCCAATTTGCAGGGCTTCGTAATGGACAGAGGACCAAGTTGCTGTCTCTAAAATAATTCTAGTGTCTGTTCCTTTTCAGTATACTACTGAAAAGGTAAAGGCCCTGGTGTAATGCACATTTGCCTTGCCTGGACTCTCCTTGCTATGGTGCCTGCAAAAAACAGAGGACAACCAATGTGCAATGGTTTGCTTAGGGACAGGTTAACCATTCTTTGCCACTGTGTAGGAAATAAAAAGCCTTTCAGCCTTCCTGAAGGGTTTCATTTTGTCAAGGTAGTACCTGAGCTGCCAGTGCACACCTAAGGTATGAAGTATCCTCTCTCCCTGGGAGACCGACAGGCTGACAAGGTGAATTCTGAGAACATTTGAAAGAGGGGAGTTGGTGCATAACGCAATCCTTATCCCTGTGGAAAATAAGGTAAGGACGTCCCACTGAGATCCTGTAGCTTAGAGGCTCATCTTGCATATGTCAGAGCAGTAAGCAAAACAATTTTCCATGCTGAGAGTTTCAGACCAGCCTCGGCTGCAGGTATGAAAGGTGGTAGAATCATTTTTTTTTCAGAAAACAGTTGAAATCTCATGAAGGAAGAATTTGCTTGCAGGGGGGGGGGGGGCTCATACACAATACACCTTTTATGAAGTGTTTTATCAAAAGAGAAAAAGAAAGAGGAGGATAAAAAGGCAGACAAGCAGTGATGTCCATTAAATGTACGTTAATGGATGCAAACGATAAGCCATCTTGAAGTAGCTTGCAGAAATGTTTCAAGACCGGAGGGCTGTTAACCTCAAGGGACCATCTGTTACCATTTAGGCACCACTTAGGAAACCTCATCCATTTGTAAATGTATTATTTTCTAGTAGTAGGTATTCCGGCCTCTAACAACACCTGCTGTAAATCCTCATGAAACAAGTACCTAAACGGAGTCCAGGCTGAATCAACCAGGCTGTCAGTTGCTCCAAACTGTGGTGCACCAGTTACTTCAACTATGTGAGCAAATCTAAGGTGTTGCCCTTAGCCAATACTATTAGAAGGGAGAACACAGACTGCCTGGGTTAACAGGGGGTCAACCACAATGACCTTTTTTATTTCTTTTTGAATCTTCTGAGGTACCATGTGAATCAGTGGAAAGTGTGGAAATCCATACAGGAATACTCCCATCCAAAGGAATAAAAATGCCTGTCCTCCAAGCATGACTGCAAGGATAAATATATAGTGGTGAATCCGTATAGTACACTAAACCAATAAAAATTAAAAGCTGCAAGGATGTCAGCAATAGAATTTCTCCAGCTGTCCGTTTTGAAAGGAGGCAAGCAGATCTATTACACAAGTTCCTCTCATATGGACTAGATCCTCAACACCAACACTTAGAGCTGTCACTTGTGCAGATCTGCCCAGGATCTGCTTTGTCTGCCACAACGTTTTGCTCTGAAGAGATGCATGATGCCTGAAGTGTCACTGAATGCTGTATAGCCAAGTTCTCAACCCATCACTTCCAACTGACTCAGAGGGCAAGATCTTGTACCCTCCCCCCCTTGTTTGCTGAGGTACCATAACCACAAGAATAGAAGCCGATTAAGGACTTTCAAGGTGTGGAACACCAACATTTACTTGAAATTGATGTGCTTCATGCATTCTTGGGCCTTCAAGTGGCCTGCATATCCTTGATACAGCTCTCCAAGCGAAGTCGGACAAACCTGTATGGACATACTGCTCCTGAATAGATGAGAATTAGGGAAGCCCTGGACTGATGCTTAACTATGCTTTCCACCACTAACTCTCATCTGATGAAGTCCAGCACTTAAATGGAAAAAACCTACATCCCCTGCAACCCCAACAGTTTCATACATAACACTGAATTTTCCTCATGTGGAGACAGGCTATTGGCATCATGAGAACCATGGACATCATCAGTCCTAGAATTTTTAAGAATTTTCTTGCCAATGCAATGTTCCTCCTGGAGAATTCCTGAAACACTGTCTAATAGGACAGGACTTAGTCTTGGGAAATAAAAGCCATCCTTTTGTTGGTGTTAAACACCCCAGAAAGAAAAAAGTCTGAGAGGTGTCACGGTCTATTTATGAAGGTTCAACTTCAACCCTAGCTGGAAGAGTAAAGTCAAAACTTTACCTAGTGATTCTAAACACCTGGATACAGACTATACAGATGTGCAAGTTGTCCAAGTAAGGAAAAATGTGAATGCCAAGAGTCTGGCAGTGAGCCGTTACTGCAGCAAAATGCTTCATAAACACTAAATGTGCAGTGGACAACCCAAAAGCCAATGCAGAGAACTGACTGGACAACCCAAAAGCCAATGCAGAGAACTGACAGTGTAACCCAGACACAACAAATCTCATATCTCCTGAAGTGATGAGCAATGGGGACATGATATTATGCATCCTTGTCCAGGGTCACCATAAAACAGCACTCTGGCAGAACAGGAAGCAATGTCTGCAGGGTGGGCATCCAGAACTTGGGGACGTTGATAAAGTAATCAGAAAGGACAGGTGCCAACACTGGTCTCCACGACAGTTCATTTTTTGGGGACAAGGAAAATTCTGGAGTAGAAACCTTTCATTCTCGCCAAGGGGGGACTTGCTCTATGACCCCGAATCCAGCAAGTACAGAAGTATAAGAGGAAATAATGAAATCTGGTCTGCCGAGATAGGGGGACCCCCGCCCACAACAGAGGCATTCCTTCTTCGATTGTCATCTGTAACTCTGCCCACAATGTTAAACACCTATTTGTCAAACGACTGACGACCAGGTCGTCTTGTTGAGAGCCAACCTTCAACGTGGGACACCAAAAGCGAAACCTGGGAATGACTGCTGCTGAGCCTTGGTATGGTTGTAGGTTGGAAGGGGGTATTCTTTTTGGAAAAGTAACCACTCTTCTTAGGTTTGGTGGAGTTCTCATCCTGCCAGTTTTTTTGTGCCTTGGTTTTTGTTTGGATAGGACTTCTGCTTGTTGGGCAGCCAAAAAAGTACAGTTGTCTAGACTTACCATAAATGTAGATGCTCGAGTGTATTCACTGTTGCAGTCATCACATTTGGGTTAACAGCAGTCGGCCTGATTAAAGTCTTGGGTCCGGTTGCTGTCCCTTCTTCCATGACGTCAGGTCGTCGGGTATAAAACATGCAGCTGACACCATTACATCAGTTTTTCTTGCCCCAGATGCCAGGTGCCTCCCTAATGGGAAGCAATTAAATCTATAAATATACAAGGTTATACCTCCAACAAAAAAAGCAAACACACAAAAAAGCTTTTGAGCATAGTAAAGGAGAGTAGAAGTACAGCCAAAAGTAAGGGGGCTGGTGGGAGGGTAACCAGGACTGCAACAGTGAATACAATCGAACATCTACATTTATGGTAAGTGTACACAACTGTACTAGGTTCTTCAAGTTTCACTGTTGCAGTCATCACATTTGGGTAGATTCCCAAAGCTAAGGATGGGAGGAGGAATTTAGATAGCATTAGGACCAGTTATAAGGCCCTGCAAGACTGCAGTGGCAAAGCCAGCTCTGGATTTAGAGAAAAATGGCAGATGGTGAAAGTAAAGTACAGAACTCCAGGGTAGCAGCTTCTAGGATGTCCCTGGTGGGGACACCTCTGAGAAAGGCTGTAGAGGTAGATGCAGCCCTGGTTCAGTGGGGTCCGATCCCCTGTGGGATAGGTTTTCCATGGTGCTTGTAGCAGAAATGAATGCAATGGCCTATCCATTTGGAAATGGTTTGCTTTGAAATAGCCTTCCCCTCTGCCCCTGTAGCAAATGCCACCAGCAGTTTGTCAGCTTTCCTTTGAGGTTTAGCCCCGTCCAAGTAAAATTTAAGTTGTCTGTGCACATCTAAGGAGTGCAGTATCCATTCCCTTTTGTTCTGTGGATTAGGAAAGAAGGTTGGCAAATGAATGGACTACTTAAGGGCCACACTGGATACCACCTTGGGCATGAAGGAGGGATTGGTCCTGAGGGACACCCTGTCCACATGAAAGATGATGAAAGGCTCCACTGCCACGAGGGCCTGTAATTCAGATATCCTTCTTGGTGAAGTGATTGCTAAAAGGAAAGCTGTTTTCCAAGAGAGGAATTTTAAGTCTGCAGTAGCAGCTGGCTCGAAAGGAGGAAGAGTGAGTTTCTCCAATACAAAGTTAAGGTCCCAGGCTGGAGTTGGAGGTCTCCTGGGAGGTTGTAGATTTTTGGCCCCTCTGTGGAACTGCCTGAGCAGTGGATGAGAGAAGAGGAGAGGTTCAGTGTTATAATGAGCTGAAATGGCTAAGGAGTGAATCTTGGAGGAGAAAGACCGTCCCTTGTGAAGCATCTCAGTTAAGTATTGTAAAATCCGAGGTAAATTGGGCAATGCTGTGCTCATCCCTTGAGATTGGTTCCAGGCACAGAATCTTTTCCATTTTTAAGCATAGGATTTTCTAGTACTAGGCCTCCTTGCCTCTAAAATGATATCCATCACTGGTTTACTGAGGGATGGTAAAGGAGAGATTAGGTAATTAGCCAGGCTGCTAGGTTCAGTGTTTGAAGCTGAGGGTGCAGAATCTGGTTCTCCTGCCGAGACAATAGGGTAGGAGTCTGAGGCAGGTGCCATGGGGCCAACAGTGACACACTGCGCAAGAGGGGGTACCAGTGCTGGCGTGGCCAGTCTGGTGCAATAAAAATCTTCCTTGGTTTGTCTTGTTTGATCTTTAGTAGTACTTTGGAGAGCAGAGGCAGAGGAGGAAAGGCATAAACTGATAGGTTTTTCCAGCTGAAGGACAGAGAATCCACTTTCCAAGCTTGTTTGTGGGGAGTCTTTGTGCATAATTTGTCCAATTGATAGTTCTGGGGGGCAAACAGGTCTATATCTGGGATCCCCCATTTGCTTGTCAACATGTTGAAAATCCTTGGTTCCAGTTTCCACTCGTGTGGGTCCATGAGGTTTTTGCTTAGTTCGTCTGCCAGTGTATTTAGTTTTCCTGGCAGGAATAGAGCTTGTAGATGCACTTGGTAGCTCAGGGCTGTGTTCCACAATGCCATGGCTAGTCTGCAGAGGGGATAAGAATGTGTGCCCCCCTGCTTGTTTATGTACCACATGACAGTGGTGTTGTCAGTCTTTACTATTAATTGTCCTGGAAGAATGTGGTCCTTGAAGGTTGTCTGAGCATTCTGTACAGCTAACATTTCTTTTAGATTGATATGCAGGTGTATTTGACTTGGGTTCCATTTGCCCTGAATGCACTTCCCTGCCAGGTGAGCCCCCCATGCATAGTCTGATGCGTCTGTTAGGATTTGGGCGGCAGGGGGTAGTGTGAATGGTAGTCCCTTGTTTTGGTGGCAGGCCTCTGCCCACCAAAGAAACCCTAGGCATAGGCAAGGTATGATAGTAATTACTGCTTCTAGATCCTGACAATGTTGACACCATAGGCTTTTTAGATACCATTGTAGTTTCCTCATATGCAATCTTGCACATGGAATTAGAAGACTGCAGGAGGCCATGAACCCCAAGGCTTGCAGTATTTGCCTTGCAGATAGCAGGGTTTTTGTGGCCACTTGTTTGAAGTATGTTGTCAAATGAAGGTTTCTCTGGCATGAGGAAAGCCATCTGGGAAGTTGTATTCAAGCTTGCTCTAAGGAATATAATTTGTTGACAGGGTACCAGGTGTGATTTCTTTTCGTTTATGGTGTACCCCAGACAAGTTCGCACCCTTTGAACAAAGGCCAGATGATTGATATGTCCTGGCTTTCTGCCTGAATTAGACAATCGTCCAGGTATGTGTATATTGGAATATTTCTTTGCCTGCAAAATGCAATGACTGAAGCTAGGCACTTTGTGAATACCCTGGGCGCAGTAGATAAGCCAAAGGGCAGTGCAGAGAACTGGTAGTGCGTGTAGCCTGCTTTGAAGCGTAGGTATCTTCTGCAAGATTCCCTGATTGGGATATGCAAGTATGCTTCCTTTAAATCTAGTGTTGACAACCTGGCGTCTTTGCCTAGCATAGGGAGCAACTGGTGAAGAGTCAGCAACTTGAATTTTGGAATCACCAAAAAGGTGTTTAGAGTAGACAGGTCCAGGATAGGACCTCATGATCTGTCTTTTCGGGGTACCAGGAAAAGTCTAGTAGAAACCTTGTCCCTTTTCCTCTTCTGGTACCAACTGAATAGCCCCCATGCTTAAGAGAGAAAGTACTTGCTTTTGGGCCTCTGCCCACTGATTTGGGGGTAGATCTGGCCATCCGCTTGGTGTTGGTAATGTGTGGAAGTGAAATCTGTACCCCTGGGACACTATATTTAAAATCCATTTGTCCTGGGTAATGAGTTCCCAGTTCTTTGCATGAAGAGAAATCCCCCCCCCCCCACACACACACACAAAGGGGCAATCAGTTGAGAAGTGCTTGGAAGTTTTAAAAAGTAGTCACTGAGACAGCTTACCATACGGGGGAGTTTTTATTATTCCCCGATTTAGAAGTGGAGCCCCCCCCCCTCCCCCACACACACACACACACACACACTGCTTAGTCCTGTGTGTACCCTGGGACTGAAGCCTGGGAGCTCTGCTGGATCTGGGTTTGTACCGAGGAGGTCTGGAAGAGGCAAGAAAGGACCAATTCTTGGAAGGCCAATGCCTACTAAACCTTGGAGGTTGTACTTGTAAAAAATCTTTAACAGTTTACATAGATTTAGCTTTTTCCTCCATCTTTTTAAGAACAACTTCTACCTTGATGCCAAACAGGCGGTCCTGGTTTAAGGGAGCATCCAGTAATTTCGCTTTAACATGATCTGGCAAGGATTGCTCCTTAAGCCAAGCATGCCTTCTAAATACAGACCCAGTTACAGTAGCCCTGCAAGATGCCTCTAGTGAATCAAAACCACATTGCAAAGTATGTTTTCCAACTTGTTCAGCTGAATGCAGTAAATCAGCACAATCAGGAATCATCATCATTTTCGGTTTAAGAAATCCAATAATATGCTGCTGATACTTTAACATATGAAACTGGCAGTTTAAGGCCCTAATGGCCAAAGTTGCAGAAGTGCATACCTTCTTACCCCATCTATCCAGCGTCCTGGAGTCTCTATCACAGGGGGAAGGATTTTTGGCAGTAGTAGCTTTAATGCCCTTGGGTCCCTGTGAAATGGTCTCAGGATCCGCAGTAGGATTTTTAAAAAGGAACTTGAGAGAGTCAGGGACCCTGTAATATCTATCAGGTTTTCTGGGAGCAGGAGGTAGAGAGTCAAGGGCCAAGCTAAATTCTGAAAAGGCATCATCATCAGCAATGTCTAGTACAGGAGGTATGGCTAAAGGCCTGTGCTGGGGCAGTAGTAAGAAATTCCTAAGCCTCTTTTTAGAATCAGAGAAATCCTGACTTTCCCAACAAAAATGCTCCCCGAGAGTATGCAAGGTTTCACCAAAAGAGAAATCCTCTGAGGGAAAAGCAGAGGAAAGACAGTCCTCTGCATCAGAATCCTCATAGGTAGATAAGCGCAAATCCTGGTCATCAGAAGAAAAGTACAGTTTTGTACCTACCATAAATGTAGATGTCCGAATTGGATAGCATCTGCAGTCATAACAACTGGGTTGTCCTGTCGTCAGGCAGCCCTTCAGTCGGCCGGATTCCAAAGTCCGGTCCGCTTCGCTGATGTCGCACTTCACCCGACGTCATCTCTGTTGGTCTTCGGGTATATAAGCATCAGCCGACGCCATTTTCTTCAGTGTTTCTTGCCCCAGATGCCAGAAGCCCTCTAGAAGGCTAAAAAATTTTGGATAGATGCCAATGTTTCCAAAAGATAGAGGTAAACACAAAAATAAGCATGTATGTACATAAATACAAACAAATACACCATGAAAGAAGTCCCCCCACTAGCTAGCTATTAGAAGGGTAAACACCCTAGGAGTACCACAGAGGGGAAGGAGGGAGGGTAATCCTGACTGCAGATGCTATCCAATTCGGACATCTACATTTATGGTAGGTACAAAACTGTACTATGTCCTTCATGGATGCATCTGCAGTCATAACAACTGGGTAGAATACCATAGCCAACTAGGGAGGAGGATAAAGGTAGATTATGGTGTGTTTAGGATCCCTTGCAGAACAGCAGTGGCAAACCCTGCTCGGGATCTGGAATATAGAGGTAAATTATAATGCTTGGCAAATGTATGCACGGAGGTCCAAGTAGCCGCCTCAATAATGTCTTTGGTAGCCACTCCTCGTAAGAAGGCTGTGGTAGTGGCTGTTGCCCTTGTAGAATGAGGTCTTATGTTCTGTGGAATTTGCTTTCCATGGAAGGAGTAACAGAATCGTATGCAATTTCCTATCCATTTGGAGATTGTCTGTTTGGAAATAGCTTTTCCTTCCCTTCCTGTTGCATAGGCTCCTAAGAGTTGGTCAGTCTTTCTGCTATTTTTGTTCTGTCCAAGTAGTAGCGTAGCTGTCTATGTACATCCAAGGTATGCAGTATTCTTTCCCTCTGTTTTGTGGGTTGGGAAAGAAGGTAGGTAGGTGGATTGCCTGGTTTAAGGACACTCTGGATACCACCTTAGGCATAAATGTAGGATTAGTCCTCATGGACACTATCTTGGTGGAAGATTAGAAAGGGTTGCACTGCCATTAAGGCCTGTAGTTCTGAAACCCTCCTTGCTGAAGTAATTGCCAGTAGGAAAGCAGTTTTCCATGACAGGTGTTGCAGGTCTGTTGTTGCTGCTGGTTCAAAAGGTGATAGAGTCAATTTTTCTAGCACAAAGTTCAAGTCCCAGGCTGGTAATGGTGGTTTCCTTGGAGGTTTTACATTCTTGATTCCTCTGAGGAACTGCCTGAGCAAAGGGTGTGAAAAACAGGTGGATCAAAGCTGTATTCTGCTGAAATAGCTGATGCATGAATCTTGATGGAGGAATAGGACAGGCCTGAATGAAGTAGTTCGACCAGATACTCCAGAATGTTGGGCATATCTATGTTTGATACATCTTTACCTCTTTCTGAGCTCCAAATGACAAACCTTTTCCATTTCCCAGCATAGTTTCTTCTTGTTGAAGGTCTGCGTGCTTCAAGAATAATGTCTTTAACTCTTTGTGAAAGCTGTGGATTAGCAGCTGCTATGTGATGTTCCATGCAGTCAGTTGCAACGTTTTAGGTTTGGATGCATGGTGCTGTAGTTGTTCTGAGTTAGCATCAAGGGCATCAGGGGTATTGGCCACATATTGTTCCGAGACATGCTCCTCAGCAGTGGGTACCAATGTTGTCTTGGCCAGTTTGGAGCTATCAGGATTATCTTTGGACGTTCCTCCTTGATTTTTAGTAATACTTTGTGTATCAAGGGAAGAGGTGGGAATGCATATGCTGTTAGTCCTTTCCAGCTGAAGGAGAGCGAGTCCACTTTCCATGCTAGTGGGTGGAATGTCCTTGTGCAGAATTTTTGAGCTGGTGATTGAGAGGTGATGCGAATAGATCTATCTGAGGCATTCCCCATTTCTTCGAGATGGTCCTGAAGATGTCCGGGTGCAGCTGCCATTCGTGGACATCCGATGTAGTCCTGCTTAACATATCTGCTAGAGAGTTTTCTTTTCCTGGTACAAATATTGCCTGTAACTGGATGTTGTAGCTGAGTGCCAGGGTCCACAGCTCCAAAGTCATTCTGCATAGGGGTAGGAATGAGTGCCTCCCTGTTTGTTGATGTACCACATGACTGTGGTGTTGTCTGTCCTTATCATCAACTGGCCTTCCTTGAGAAATGGTCTGAACTTTTGGATTGCCAGTTTTACTGCCAGCATTTCTTTTAGGTTGATGTGCAGGTGAAGTTGGTCCTGTGTCCACAATCCTTGCACGCATTTGTCCAGCATATGTGCCCCCATCCCAAGTCTGAAGCATCTGTTGTGATGGTCTGGCTTGCTTGACCTTTGAAAGGGCAGGCCTGGGTTTGACTGGCATGCGTGAGCCCACCATAGGAACTCCTGTTTTAAGCATGGTATTAGTGGAATTTCCGTTTCTAGGCTGTGTCTGTGTTGGGACCATAAATTCTTTAGGTACCACTGAAGCTTTCTCATATGTAGTCTGGCAAATGGAACCAAGATTATGCATGATGCCATGAAACCCAAGGCCTGCAGTACCTTTCTTGCTGTTAACTTGTTCAGATTTGCTAGTGCCAAGAAGTAAAGAAGGAGTTCTTTTTGTTTTTCTGTAGTTAGGAATGCCATTTGCCTTACTGTGTCCAATTCCGCTCCCAGGAAAGTCCTTGTCTGGGATGGTATCAGCCTTGACTTTTGTAAATTGACTGTGTATCCCAGTGCTTGAAGCAAGTAAATGACCCTTTGTAAATCTGTTGTCAGCTTGCTTTTGTTGTCCCTTGTATCAGACAGTCGTCCAGGTATGGATAAATTTGAATTCCCTGTAGTCTGCAATGGCGATTACTGATGCCAGGCATTTTGTGAATACTCTGGGCAGTAGATAAGCCAAAGGGCAATGCTGAGAATTGATAGTGCTCTGATCCTGCAAGAAATCTGAGGTATCTTCTGCAGATAGGTCGAATGGGGACGTGCAGGTATGCCTCCTTGAGATCTAGAGTTACCAGCCAACACTCCTTGCCCAGCATGGGAAGAAGTTGCTGTAGGGTCAGCATTTTGAATTTTGGGACAATGATGTAAGTATTTAGGGTAGACAGGTCTAGAATTGGTCTCCAACTTTTTCCTTTCTTGGAACTAGGAATAGTCTGGAGTAGAACCCCTTTCCTTGCTCTGCTGTTGGCACTTTTTCCACAGCTCTCATGTTTGCTAATTCCATTATCTGTTGTAGAGCCTCTGTTTTTTGATTTGGAGGAAGGTTTGGCATTCCTCTTTTGACTGGTAAAGTGTGGAAGTGGAACCGGTAACCTTGATCTATGGTTCGTAAAATCCACTTGTCCTTTGTTATGTGGTGCCAGTTTTTTGAAAATAAGGTTAGCTTTCCGCCTAGAGGAGCTGCTATTTGTTCCCTGGTAGGCGGGTTTAGGTTTAAGTCACTGTGGCTGTGTTGATGTAGAGGCAGGTGTTGATTCTGTTCCTCTGTTGTTACCTTGCCACTGTCGTCCTCTGTAGGCACCTCCTCTGGATTGGTTTCTGCCTCTGGAACGTCTATTCCTGCCCCTTTGAGGTCTTGTGGAGTCAGGAAAGGACCAATTCTTGGCAGGCCAGTTCCTGCTAAACCTTGGGGGTTGAACCTGCAAGAATTCTTTAACTGTCTGGACTGATTTTGCCTTTTCTTCCATTTTCTTCATAACCTGCTGGGCAGGTGTACCAAACAAACTTGATTTATCCATAGGAGCATCAAGCAATTTAGATTTAACATGATCCGTAAAGCTTGCTCCTTTAGCCATGCATGCCTTCTAATTACTGTGCCAGTCATGGCTGATCTAAATGAAGCCTCCAGTGCATCATAGCCACATTTTAAAGAATGGTTACTAACCTGCTGTATGTTATTTACCACTTCTAATACATAATTCTTATCAAGAGATTCATCAGTGGTTAGCTTTTTAGTTAACTGATCAAGCATAAACTCTTGGTATTGTATCATGTGAAACTGACAATTTAAAGCTCTAGCTGAAAGAGTGGCTGAAGTGTAAACTCTTTTACCTCATCTCTCTAATGTCCTTGCTTCGCTTTCAGAAGGAACAGGGTTTTAGCTATAGTCTGCTACTGCCTTGGGACCCTGGGATATAGTTTCGGGTCTGCAAGAGGGGCCTTGTAGAGGTGGTGATGAGTATCTGGCACCCTGTAAAATCTGTCTGGTTTGGCAGGGGCTGGGGTAAAGAATCTGGAGCTGAGCAGGCATCATTGAAAGCATCATCCACCACAGAGAGAACAGGAGGGATAGCTAAGGGCCTGTGCTGTGGTAGGTGCAAAAAGGTCCTAAGTCTTTTCCTGGAGTCCGAAAATCCTGTTGCTGCCATTGGAACTGTTCTCGCATGGCATGCAAGGTTTCCCCAAAGGAGAATTCTTCTGGAGGGGAAGCAGCTGGAATGGATTCTTCAGCATCAGAATCTTCAAAATTGGAGAAAGGAGCCTCTGGCTGGTCAGTTATGTCTGATTGATCAGCAGAATCATCAGAGGACACTGGCTCAGGGGGCTCTGCCCTAGGTCTCTTTTCTGGGGGCTGAGAGGCCCTGTCTGGGTGAGATTGAGATCCTCTAATTAATGAAATTAAATCTTGTGCCAAGGTAAGCATTTGAGAACTGGCAGAGGGTCTGGTGGAAGGGGGTTTAACAGGCACTGTTTTAGTAGTCTTGGCTGCTTTAGCCCTGGCGAAGGCCTTAATGGACATGGCTGCTGGAGGCCTAGCAGCACCACGTGCTGGGGTAGAGACATCCAGGGGAATGGTGTCTGATAAGTCAGTGGTAAGCACCGTAGTGGGTAAAATCTCGGAGGCCGATTCAAGAGTGTTAGCAGGGACCTCAGTTGTAGTGATAGTTTCAGGTGTAGTTTGATCAGTTTTCTCGGTTTCGGCCGAAACCGAGACACTCGCGGTTTGCTTAACCATGGTTTCGGCCGAAACCGCGGACCGCGAGTGTCGGTCTTTTCTTTGCGTTTTTGGGAGAATGCCAAGTGCGAGGGTGCGACGACATAATGTACGCAAAGTCAGAACCGAAAAACTGTTCTGCAAACTCTGACCGACGCCTAAGCGTCGGTTGAAAGAAGCACAGGACGAACAAGCTGCTACGTCGTGGGCTGGGCCTAAACAGGGCAGGCAGTAAGAGTGGAAATCTTTATGAGGTATTTGTTTCCCACAGGTTAAACAATTATTAACTTTTTCTGACATCGGCTGAGGCAAGAAAGAGTCCCCAACGGGGTACTTAGCTTTAGAAGTCTTCGAAGTAGTATTCGGTAGAAGTAATCTCTGGATCCGACCGACCGGCACTTGCGAACAGCTTCTGCTTCGGGCGCCACGCGGCAAGAAAGACTGAAGAAAATGGCGTCGGCTGATGCTTATATACCCGAAGACCAACAGAGATGACGTCGGGTGAAGTGCGACATCAGCTGAAGCCGGACCCGGACTTTGGAATCCGGCCGACTGAAGGGCTGCCTGACGACAGGACAACCCAGTTGTTATGACTGCAGATGCATCCATGAAGGACATCAGAAAAATCAGAATCCTGGTCCAAAGTATCGTAAGCAAACTCAGTCCTAGTTCTCTTAGAGGGGGGAGGCTGGCTTTCCCCGATTAAAGTAATAAGGTCTTCAGCCACTCTTATTTATTTGTTTTTTAGGCAGAGGCCTGACCATGTGGTCTGGGTGTCAGTTTTCTAGGCGTGGTTTGAGTTTTAGGCCTTGAAGAAGAAAATGGCGTCAGTTTAATACACAAGTCAGTAGACCTGAATACACCCTCAGAAGCCGGTGCCTGCACAGGATATTTGAACAGAGCACCAAAATATTTAGAAGCAAAAATATACAGACGACGGATAGTTTGTGGTTTAAATAAGGCACAAAACTGACAGCAAGGTACGTCATGGTCAGGGCCTAGGCAAGGAATACATTACGAATGAAAATCTTTATGAGCTATTTACTTTCCACAAGTAATGCAATTATTACTTTTACTGACATCTGTTTAGAGCAAGAAAATGTTTCCCCAATGGGGTACTTAGCTTTTAGCTGAAGACTTCGGTTATGAAACTCAAACGAAAATTTCAGGAGTCGGCCGATCGGCACTTGAACTGCTTCTGCTTCGGGCACCGCACGTCAAGAAAGACTGGAGTAATGGCATCAGCTGCAGGTTTTATACCCCTGACAACCTGACATCATGGAAGGGACAGCAACTGATGCAGGACCCAAGACTTGACGTCAGTCCTGGAGCAACAGCTACCGACGCAGAAATACTAAGTCTCTGGTATTCGGGCCGACTGAGGGCTACTGCAAGCAGATAACCCAAATGTGATGACTGCAACAGTGAAACACGAAAAACATCTATCCTGCTTATGAGGGTGAACTTTGGAATATGGAGCATTTTTAGACACCCCTTACAACAGTTTATCTCCATTATCCCAGGGTTTTAGGATCTGATTAGCTGCTGTACCAAACACACAATCAACAAACAACATTCATAACCTCATTTATAAATTACCAGAAAAGTTTTGGCTGTACAGCCAAATATTCCTCCTCATTACCACTGATATTTCTGAATTTCTAGAACTATCAGCCCCCTCCAAGGTACTCATTAAGGAATGTTTTAACATTTAAACATTGGAAAGAATTTCTTTCACAGTCTTTCTGCTTAGCAGGTAACTATGCAGCAAACTTGTCGAAACTACACATGCATCTCAACAGAAACTTCCACATAAAATACTGGTAAAGCTACCATGCTGGACTGCACCAGCTTTTTTTCATGAGATTCTAGCCACATGCCTAGTTTATCTTGAAGAACTGGATTTAATAAAGATAAAAACAAAAGACTTTTATGATCTTTTTACTGGCAAAAGTCACTGCGGATACCAAAGCAGGGTACACAGATAAAGGGGCTTGGAGGCCAAGCATGACAGAGAAACCCCTGAATTTCTTAAACAGGTTTTCAGGCACAGACTCGTTTAGCAGAGTACAATTGCCAGCTTTATTAAAAACATCCTCAAACTCTGAGATCAATGGAGGGAAGGTTGCCACGTCCAGGAATTCATCTTCCAAAAGATCACATAACCTTGCTGATCTCAAGGGCAGCTGGTGATAGGTCTCAACAGAATAT
Source organism: Protopterus annectens (assembly GCF_019279795.1). Lineage (NCBI taxonomy): Eukaryota > Metazoa > Chordata > Ceratodontiformes > Protopteridae > Protopterus > Protopterus annectens. The sequence goes on along the minus strand of NC_056730.1, from coordinate 592,916,105 downwards.
ATCCCAAAACCTAGATACCATTTGGGAAAAGGCAACCATCTGTTCAGGTTTTTGAACCGGTTTCTCCTCAAAGGAAACTGAAAGGTCAGACTGACCCTTCCAAAACCTCAGATTCTGGATCCCCTTCAAAATCAGGATCATTAAAAGGGGACGGGAGTACCAACATTACAGGGTGGAAACCCAGGGTATGAGTAATCAATTGCATGAATAATGGATCTTTTCACAGCCACTCACTCAGGTGAGAACACAGTTAGAGATTGTTGCTCTGTAATGCAGTGGGGCTTTGTCTCTTTTTTGCATGCACTACACTACTAGTGAGAGGAGTTGCACCAACACTGACAACAGATTCTGTACCCCTAAATTCCCCTACACCTAAAGGGATTTGATTGTCCCATATCTGAATGGGGCAATAGTACAACTCCAGACGATGTGTCTGACCTTCATGTCATGCACAGTTATAGTACTTCCACCAAATCACAAGTCCTGGAGGCAAAAGAGTGTGAGTGGACTGACAGCCTGACCATGGCTACTGTGGAGTCACAAGCCATAGGCTGAGGCATATTTCTTGATTTACTTTTACATTTTTAGGTGAACAAGGTGTAGGAGGAGGTGGTGGTGGTGCTGGTGTTGGGGCACCCTAAGTCCATCAAATAAGGGGATAAAAAAACTAGCCAAAGCAATACCAATAATGGCTGGATGGTCAGTCCAGTAAAAAACTGAACACATCCCACTAGTCTCCCTCTAAATAGTAATCTGAAGTCTACTTATGTAGGGATACTATTCTGAACACTGTACTGAACAAAGTGATAGTAGTTTCAGAAACCCAGTTCAAAAGTATAAAATACATGCCAGAAGTCCCCCATTTTTTTATAAAATATTTAAAACAACTCATACAAAATATTAGAAACATAAAACAGCTTTGGGCAAGAAATAAAGCATAAGCATGTGACAAAATCTTTTCAGAAATGTTTAGCATACAAAACAGCACAAAAAATACTATTTAAAAGAAGAAACTGTTTAAAGTGCTGTAATCCTGATCAACCTCACACCAAAGAAAAAACAATGCAATATCAACTAGTTTTCCTGTTAAAACTTCCAAATGAAGTTTTTAATGATCAGAAACGTGATTAACTCATAGGTCTGGAAGCACGAGGTAGGCCATTTTGTTATAGTTCCTCTCACCAAGTACAGAAACTCAGTTGAACATTCACAAATGGTCATAAAACGCATCAGAAGGGATAACAATCCCCAGAAACCAACAATAATCATAATAAAACAGGATAAGCCTTACACTGTGCAAAGCAAAAACCCAAGCACAAACAAAATTCTCAATAAAAAAAAAAAACAATCTAAGCAGCAGAATACACTATTCAAGCACTTTCAGAAAAAGCACAGGGAGGAAATACAATCCAAAAGGGTTTCTTATCTGGACTCAGCAGATGAAGAGATCCAGAGTAAGGAGCAGTCTTCCAAAGAGATCCTTCTCTTACTACAGCACTAGAAAATTGAAAGGGTCTTGTTTGTGGGTCTGTAAGGTAAATCCCTGTATGCCAAATGACTGGTCCATCAAACCCCACAGACAGGGAATGGGAGGGACTCTGAGCTTAAGTAAACTGCCAGATGAGGGTAGTGGAGCACTACTACCCGAACAGAGTAAGGCAGTGTATTAGCTGAACATCTTTTAATGCCCTGAATCAGTGCTAACATTTCTTTGACATTTAAGTGCTTTGTAGCATCAAATGGATTCAGTTCGCCTTCCACTTCAACTCCCCAGGACACTGCTCCTGATGCAAAATCTGAGGAGTTTGTCTGGACTGACTGAACTGAGGTTTGGAGGGAGATGAGTAGGTCTGGATTAAGAGACCTCTGATCCCTCCACCACTGTAACTTTTGCATCACAAATTCTAGCACTTGTACCTGGAACTCTAAAGGATACAGGTGATGGGACTAATAATTTAAGTACCATTGAATCTTTCTCACAGAGTGTCTGGCCAGTGGTATAAGGATTACTGGTTTGGAGAAACTTTCTTGCGCAGGCAGCTTCTTGGACAAAGAAATCCCTGAAAAATGTTCTGATAAGTCAGGACTTTGTCTTCTGGCAAAAAAGCCAATCCTTTTTTCCCTGAATCTATTGTAAATTCTAGGAAATTCAGTTTTTTTTTTTTTTTTTTTTTTTAAGAGTATGATACAAAAGGACTTCTGTAGGTTCAACTTGAAGCCCATGTGAGCTAGAATGGGCTAGACTCCATATGAGAAAAATACAACGGTGCTTAAAATCCTGTCCAAGTCATTGCATATACACCCACAACAGCATTAGAAATGGTTTACTTTCAAAAACAAGAACAGTTGTGTACACTTATCATAAATGTAGATGTTAGAGTGTATTCACTGTTGCAGTCATCACCTGTGGGTTTATCCCTGCTGTGGTAGCCCTCTGCCGGCCCGAATACCAGAGTCAATGTTTTTCTGAGTCAGCTGCTGTCGCTTGCACACTGACGTCAGGTAGTCAGTGCTATAAAGCAAGGCAGCTGACGCCACTACATCAGTTTTTCCTGCCCTAACCAGTCAGAAGCCCAAGTAAATATGGTAAATTGGTGCTGGTGGCTAAAAGTCAGTGAGAAGCTTATGTCTCCCTAAAGAAAAAAGATACAAGGGGAAGGAGGGAGGGGAAACCAGGACTGCAACAGTGAATACACTTGAACATCTACATTTATGGTAAGTGTACACAACTGTACTATGTTCTTCATGTTTCACTATTGCAGTCATCACCTGTGGGAAGATTCCCAAAGCAAAGGAGAGGGGTGGTAGGATTAGTAAGAGGCCTAGGCATGGGTCAACAGAGGCAATCCCTGCCTTAGCCTTAGAAAATAGAGGTAGGTGGTAATGCTTGGCAAAGGTATAGACAGAAGTCAAGGTGGCAGCTTCCAGGATGTCTCTGGTGGGAACTCCTCTGAGGAATGCTGTGGAAGTGGAGGCTGCCCTAGTGGAGTGGGTTCGAACAGACTTGGGGAGGGGGTTTCCCAGGTAATCTGTAGTAGAAATGGATATAGTGTGCTATCCATTTTGGAATGGTTTGCTTGGAAATGGGCTTCCCCTCTGCTCCTGAAGTAAGCTGACAAGTAGTTGGTCCGTTTTCCTGAAAGGTTTAGTATGGTCCAGATATAGTATCTGAGCTCTCTGTGCACATCTAGTGAGTGCAAAATTCTTTCCCCCTTGTTTTGAGGATTAGGAAAAAAGGTGGGTAGATGTATGGCCTGGTTGAGAGTCACATTAGATACCACCTTGGGCATAAAAAAGGGATTAAGTCCTCAGGGAGACCCTGTTTGCAAGGAAAATGATGACGGGCTCAATGGCTATCAGTGCCTGAAGCTCTGAAACCCTTCTGGCTGAGGTGACAGCTAGGAGAAAAGCAGTCTTCCAGGAGTGGTGTCTTAGTTCTGCTGAAGCAGCAGGTTCAAAGGGTGGTAAGGTCAGTTTTTCCAGAACATAATTCAGGTCCCAGGCTGGCAGTTGTGGCCTTCTGGGAGGTCTGATATTAGAAGCCCCTCTGAGGAATTGTTTAATAAAAGGATGGGAGAACAGGGGTTGATCTGTATCAAAATGAGGTGAAAAAGCTGAGGCGTGGATTTTAATAGAAGAGAAGGAGAGGCCACTATTAAGTAGCTCTGCTACGTAGTCCAGGATTAAGAGGGATGGAAGGTTATGGGGTACTGCCCACTCTGGACTGGCTCCAGGAGCAGAATCTTTTCCATTTTCCTGCACAAGATTTTCTGGTGCTGGGCCTTCTGGCCTCTTGTGATAATGTCTAAGACCCGTTTGCTTAACAGGGTCCCCTTGTTTGCCCTTACAGTATTAGCCATGCTGACAGTGAGAGTCTACAAGTCTGGGTGCAGCATTCCTGCCCACCCCCACCCGAGTCAAGAGGTCTGAAATCAGGGGAAGCTGCCTGGGAGGCTGTAATGTCAGGCTGCGCAGTAACAGGGCCGTCAGCCAGAGGCGCTAGCCTGCACCGAGGGTAAGACTGGGTCCCCTCCCTGTTTGTTGATTACCACACTACTGTGGTGTTGTCTGTTTTGATAAGGAGAACCCCTGGCTTGAGTTGGGGTTTGAAGGATGTCAGAGCCTTTTGTACTGCCATCATTTCCTTCTGGTTGAAGTGTAAGGGAACGTGCTAGGCATCCCAAAGATCTGGGGTACACCTGCCTTCTAGGTGTGCGCCCCAAGCAATGTCTGAAGCGTCGGTGGTAATGGTCTGCTCGGTTGGGTGGAGGGTGAAGGAAAGACCCTTGTTATTGGCACAAGTCCCTCCCCACCAGAGAAACTATGCCCTGATACAGGGGGATCAGAGGGAGAGAGGTCTCTAGAGGTTGAGAGTGCTGACACCAAAGGTTCTTTAGATACTACTGAAGTTTACTGATGTGAATCCTGGCCAGAGGAATTAGAAGGATCCAAGATGCCATGTACCCCAAGGCTTGCAGGATCTTCCTCGCAGTGAGGTGACTTCTGGAAGCCAGCTGGGTGAAGTAGAGAGGCAGGAAGCTCTGCTTTTCTGGGGATAGGAAGACCATGCTGTGTCCAGCAGTGCTCCTGAGAAAATGAATTTCCTAGAGGGTGTTTGCTTTGACTTTTTTCTCATTGATGGTGTACTCTAAGAAGATTAGGAGGGTTTTGACAAAGAGGAGGTCCTTGAGTCGCTTTTCTTTACACACTGCCTGAATGAGGCAGTCATCCAGATAAGGGTAAATCTGTATATTTTTCTATCTGCAAAAGGTTATGGCCGGGGCTAAGCATTTGGTGAATACCCTGGGAGCAGTAGATAAGCCAAAGGATAGCGAGGAGAACGACCGCTCTGAAGTGAAGGAATTTTCTGCAGGATTCCCTTATGGGGATGCGGAGGTAGGCATCTTTTAGGTTTAGGGTACCTAACCAGGCATTTTTTGTCAGCATAGGCAGCAGCAAAGGTAGCATTTTGAATTTGGGGACCACAAGGAGGTGTTTAGAATGGATAGACCAGGACAGGGCATCAAGTGTCCTCTTTTCTGGGAACAAGGAATAATCTTGAATAAAAGCCTTTGCCTGTTTGATCTGAGGGGACATGTTCTACTGCCCCTTGGGATATGAGAGTTTGGACTTGTTTCAATGCCTCTCCCCACTGACCTGGAGGTAAGTCTGGGTACCCTCTTGGAATTGGGAGTTCGTGGAAGGAGAATATGCATACCTGAAAAATGATCTTTAATACCCATTGGTCCTTTGTTACAGAATGCCAATTTTCTTTGCAGAAGGAGAGCCTTCCTCCTAGTTTTTGGTGAGTGAAGAGAGGGCAGAGGAGGGACATGGGAGTCCTTGAGAGTTTTTGCCATAGAAGGATGGCTTAGACATCCCTGCCTTTGGAGCGGAAGTAATCCACTGTTTGGTTCTCTGCTGTCCCAGTGACAGGAGCCTGGGTGGTCTGTCCCTGCGGGGCTTACCTTGCCCCTGTCTGCTAGGTGCAGGAAAGGACCAATGATTTGAGGGAAAATTCCTGCTGAATCTAGGAGGTTGCACTTAAATAAATCTTTTACTGTTTGCATAGATTTTGCTTTGTCTTCTTAAGCGCCTCTTCTGATTTTACTCCTAACAAGTGGTCCTTATCCAATGGTGCATCACTTAATTTAGATTTCGCATGATCAGGGAGAGGTTGTTCCTTCAATCATGCACGTCTCCTAATGACAGATCCCGACACTGCTTCCCTGCTTGAAGCTTCTAGGGCGTCATATCCACAATGTAATGAGTGTCTGGCCACTTGACAAGTAGAGTGCAGTAAATCTGCTCTTTCGAACTGGCACAGTCAAGAAAGGATGAAATCTTTTGCTTTAATAATTCCAAAGTGTGTTGTTGATATTTTAACATGTGGAACTGACAGTTGAGTGCTCTGACAGCTAAGGTTGCAGAGGTGTATACTTTTTTTTACCCCATCTGTCCAGAGCTCTGGAATCTTTGTCAGAAGGAATAGGATTCTTTGCAGAACTAGCCTAGCTCCTTTTGGTCCCTGTGTAATGACCTCTGGGTCTGCAGCAGGATTTCTGTACAGGTATTTGTGAGAATACACCTGTCAGGTTTAATGGGATCATACGGGAGCTGGATTCATGGAAGACATCATCCACCACTTCTAGGATAGGGGGGGTGGCCAAGGGTCTGTGCTGGGGCAGGTCTAGAAACTTAGTCTTTTCTTAGACTGAGGGCAGTCCTGGGATTACCAGTGGAAATGTTCCCTGATGGTGTGATGGGTTTCCTCAAAGGAAAGATCTTCTGGTGGGGATGCAGAAGGAATGGATTCCTCTGCATCTGAATCCTCAAGCAGTCGGAGGTTGTTCCTCTTCAAAATCTGAATAATCAGACTCCTCAGAATCCTGTTCTGTCAGTATTTCAGGAGAAGGGTCTCTTTTCCTTTTGCAAGTTGTGGCCTGACTACCCCTGATAAGGGAGATAAGATCCTTGCCATTTTAAGCATTTGAGCTTGGGGTGGTAGAGCAGGAGTAAGATGGTGGCTAGAGGTAGATTTCCTAGGAGTGTCCTTGCTTCTTGGCCTAAGAGTATCCATTGGTCTGAGAAAAACGGTAGTCAGATGAGATGATGTCATTTTCTGTCTAGATTCGGTAGTGCGAAAAACCTCCTAGGAAGCCGGTGCCTGCGTCACGGCTCCGGACCCAACTGAGGCAGAGACAACCAAAGGCTCAGAAAATGAAGGAGATTTCTGTGGCATACTGGACTCTGAAAGGGTCTCGGTGAGGCCTGCAAAGGTACTGTATCGGGCATCAGGGGCTGCAAAGGCACCTCACTGAATTCCAGAGAACTGCCAACCTGCTTAGAAGTAGAGTCGTCAGAAGGCTTAGCCATGTGTTGTCCGTCTCTACCTTTATCTTTAAATCAGTCCAAGGCAAGGGGCTATCCAAGAGTGTTTCTTGAAGAAATTATAAAACAAGTACAGGAAGGTAGAAATGACAAATATAAACCTATTCTTGGTCAGCTCTCACTTGAGAACTATTGTATTGACTCCTCACAGCAGAATCAATTTGGTAAAGCAGTCGTGCTAGAATATAATGCTAGCAGTGGAGTAGTCAGGAGAATTACCAATGATGAGTGGGACAAATTTAAAAGCCTCACTGATTTGGAACAAATAACCCAACACAGAACTGAAATTTGTGTACAAAAACTCAGTGTGAAAAATGTCTTAGAAAATGACAAAAAGGAGGCAAATGGTAGGAAGAAAGTCGGTACATACAAATGTGGGCGATGTTCACAATGTAGGTTTATAATGAATAAGGAAGAATTTATTTTAAATAGTAGAAATGTGGTTCTAAGCAGTAAAGGATATTTTAATTGCGATTCAAATGGCCTCATTTATTTAGCTCTGTGCGAGGTATGTCATTCCTTTTACGTGGGCAAAACTGAACGCAAGGTAAAAAGGAGGCTATATGAACACCTGTATGATATGCAAAACAGGAAGGAAACAAACGCCATTTTTAAACATTCCTGAATGTGTGTCAATGCTAACTATTCCTTTTTTGTTTTGGAAGGGGTTAAAAAAAGATGGAGTGGGACAATGGGAAGATAAAATAGAATATAAAGAGCTAAGGTGGCAAATAACACTTCAAGTTACATCCCCTCCAGGTTTAAATGAGAATATCTCCCTTGTACCCCTGCTGAAACTAAGGGCAGCTAAGTTATGCTCACTCAACTGAGTGCAGTGAGATCATATTCTGATTTCAGGCACTCCTACTGTGTACAAAGAGAGCATCTGGGAAACAGAAAAAAAAAAATTTAAGCTTGTTTCCTGCCTTTCCTGTTAAGTGGTATAGACTATTTGTAGGCTTCTGAGCCCCCAAGCCCTTCTGTGTTGGAGGGAAGCCTTCTAGCTTAGTTTTTTTTTTCCTATAACTAGCCAGTTTTCTAGTTTCAGCACTCAAATCTGTTTCTTTGATCTCCAGCACTTGTTCAGAAAAAAAAAAAAAAAAAAAAAAAAAATTTTCATCTGCTTTTACTGTACTTGTGTTTCTACCTACTTTTTTTTTTTTTTTTTTTACTTTTGCATCATCTTAAACGTACTCAATTGTATTTATTACTGCTTGGTGTAACTCATTCTAAGCCTTCTGGTTTAAACACTTGGGCTTCGGACCAGTTTTGCACTCAGAAGGTTTGTGGTCTGCACTGTAGTGGCAGAAAGTACAGTTTTGTACCTACCATAAATGTAGATGTTCGAGGATCCACATTGCTGCAGTCCTAACTATTGGGTAGTCCGCTGTCCCAGTCGGCCCGAATACCAAAGTATATGGCTGACGTCGGTCAAGGCACATTAGACTGACGTCAGTACGTCAGGGTACTAATGCGCATGACCGACGTCATATCCTCAGTCTTTTCTTGCCCCAGATGTCAGAAGACCCTAAAAAGACAAGGCCAAAACCAAAAACTCCAAACATTCCTGCACCAAAAATATGTACAATATATACAAAATTACCAGAGTATAACCTCACCTACACAACCCCCCCTAAACACAGAGGGGACGGAGGGAGGGTAAACTGGACTGCAGCAATGTGGATCCTCGAACATCTACATTTATGGTAGGTACAAAACTGTACTATGTTCTTCATTCCACATTGCTGCAGTCCTAACTATTGGGTAGAATCCCAAAGCAGAGGTAAGGGAGGCTGGCAAATCATAAGGAAGCAGGAGCTGACAACATGCCTTGCAAAATAGCTGTGGCAAAGCCAGCCCTAGATTTAGAGTAGAGAGGAAGGTGATAATGCTTAGAGAAAGTATGCACTGAACTCCAAGTAGCTGCCTCCAAAATATCCTTAGTTGCCACCCCCCTTAGAAATGCTGTCGAGGTGGCAGTAGCCCTAGTGGAATGAGGCCTAATCCCAGCTGGAATCTCCTTGCCATGATGGGAATAACAAAATGCAATGCAAAACCCAATCCACTTAGAAATAGTTTGTTTTGACACAGGCTTGCCCTGAGAACTCAAAGCAAAAGAAACAAACAACTGCTGAGACTGCCTAAAATCCTTAGTCCTGCTTAAATAATAACGCAATTGCCTGTGCACATCTAAAGTGTGCAAAATCTTTTCCCCTTTATTTTGGGGATCTGCATAAAAAGTAGGCAAATGAATAGTTTGGTTTAAAGCCACACTAGAAACCACCTTAGGCATAAAGGAAGGATTAGTACGTAATGATACCCTATCCTTATGAAAAATCAAAAAAAGGCTCTACCGCCATAAGGGCCTGCAATTCAGAAACCCTTCTTGCAGAAGTAATGGCCAACAAAAAGCAGTCTTCCATGACAAGTATTTCAATTCAGCAGTAGCCGAGGCTCAAAAGGTTGTAGAGTAAGTTTCTCCAACACAAAATTGAGATCCCAAGCAGGAGTAGGAGCTCTACGTGGGGGTCTTATATTCTTTGCCCCTCTAAGAAATTGCTTGAACAAAGGATGCGAAAACAATGGTGGGTCACAATCATAGTGAGCTGAAATTGCTGCAGAATGAATCTTAATGGAAGAGAAAGACAAACCTTTGTCCAATAACTCAGTAAGATATTGAAGAGCCACACTCAAATTAGGCTCAGAAATCTCCAAATTGTTTGCTGCACTCCAAAATAAAAATCTCTTCCATTTTTCTGCATACACTTTCCTTGTACTAGGTCTTCTGGCTTCCATAATCACATTTAAAACTTGTTGAGGAAGTTGAGACCTGCTGTGTCTCAAAACAGAATATGCCAGGCTGTTAGATGAAGAGAGTGAAGCTTGACATTGAGCAGGTGACCGTCCCTCTGAGACAACAGGTGTGGAATCAAAGGTAAAGGCCATGGAGGCTTCCTTACCAGACTCCTCAGTAATGGGTACCAGTGTTGCCGAGGCCAATCTGGAGCTATTAAAATCATCCTTGGCTTGTCTTGTCTGACCTTTAGGAGCACCTTTGGGAGAAGAGGCAGAGGTGGAAAGGCATACACATGAAGATTTTTCCAACTGAAAGAAAGAGCATCCATTTTCCAAGCTGTGTGATGAAACCTCTTTGTGCAAAACTTTGGCAGCTGGTGGTTTAGTGGAGAAGCGAACAGATCTATGTCTGGAGTTCCCCATGACACTGTCAATTTTCAAATACATGAAGATCCAGTTTCCACTGTGGGGATCCATGATTTGTCTGCTTAACACATCTGCTAAGGAGTTCTGTGCTCCGGGCAGAAACCTTGCCTGAAGAGTTAGTTGCAAGCTGAGCGCAGTCTCCCATAAAATCATTGCTTGCCTGCACAACGGGTAAGAATGTGTTCCCCCTTGTTTGTTGATGTACCACATGACAGTTGTGTTGTCTGTTAGAATCAACACCTGCCCTGGAAGAAGTAACTCCTTGAAAGCCATTAATGCAAACTGGACTGCTAACATCTCTTTCATGTTGATATGTAGATGCTGTAGTCTGGCAGGCCACTTGTCTTGTATCCACTTTCCATTTAGATGAGCTCCCCAAGCAATGTCTGAGGCATCTGTCGTTAGAATCTGACTCGCCTCTGGCCGGGTCACAGAGTCCCTTGTTTAGGTGACATTCCTGAGCCCACCACAAAAATTCCTTTTGAATGCAAGGTATTATTTGAATGACAGTGTCCAAATCCTGGCAGTGCTGTGTCCATACATTTTTGAGATACCATTGCAGCTTCCTCATATGCAGGTTGGCATTGGGAAGCACCGGAATACAAGATGCCATGAACCCTAAGGCTTGAAGGACTGTCCTTGCAGTCAGCCCAGACTGAAGAGATAGTTGATGGAAGTAACTGGAAAGATTCTTTTGTTTGTCCGGGGTTAAAAAGGCCATCTGGGCTGCTGTATTCAGTCTCACACCCAGAAAGCACATGTCTTGAGAGGGTACTAGACTGGACTTTATTTCGTTCACAGAATACCCTAGGCATCTTAGCACTGCCATCACAAATTCCAAATGCTGTAAAAGGTCTTCCTTTTCTTGAGCCAGAATCAGGCAGTCGTCCAAGTAAGGATAGATTTGAATTCCTTTTAGCCTGAAGTAAGCTATCACTGGAGCCAGAACCTTTGTGAATACTCTGGGCGCAGTAGATAAGCCAAAGGGCAATGCAGAGAACTGATAATGAGAATTTCCAGCTCGAAAACGCAGATACTTCCTGCAACTTAGTCTGATAGGCACATGAAGGTAAGCTTCCTTGAGATCTAAAGTTACCATCCAGTGATCTTTGCCCAGCAGAGGTAAAAGCTGTTGTAACGTCAACATTTTGAACTTGGGAATGTCCAGATAAGTGTTGAGGATAGATAAATCCAAAATTGGTCTCCACGTGTTCCCCTTCTTCGGTACTAGGAACAGGCGAGAATAAAATCCTAGGCCCCTTTCTGGCACAGGAACTGGCTGAATGGCCCCTATTTGGAGCAACAGAGAAATTTGCTTGTGAGCCTCTTTTCTTTGTAGAGGAGGAATGTCTGGCATGCCTTTGAAAGGAGGCAAGGTATGGAAATAAAACCTGTAACCGTGGTGAATGATGTCCAAAACCCATCTGTCTTGGGTAATTAAATCCCAATTTTCTTTGAAAAGAGCCAGCCTTCCTCCCAAAGGTGCTGCCAGGCGAGAATGTACTGGCAGCTGAAAAGGTAGGTCATTGGGTCTGTTTACGAAAGGACTGACCCCTGCCCTCACCAGAAGACTGAGCAGGTGAACTCCCTGTTCTAGGCCTAAAAGAACCTTGAGCTCTGCCCCTACCACGCCTAGACCTACCCCTAGACTGGGAATCATAAGCAGGATATGTCCATCCCTTAGTAGGCCAATTTCTACTAAACTGGAGGCTGAACCTGCAAAAATCCTTAACAGTTTGCATAGACTTAGCCTTGTCCTCCATTTTCTTTAAAACTGCTTCCACAGGCGAACCAAACAACACATCAGACTGTAAAGGAGCATCCAAAATCCTTGTTTTAACATGCTCAGCTAAATTCTGATCCCTCAACCAGGCGTGCCTACGAAGAACAGAACCAGTGGCAGCCACCCTCGAGGAGGCCTGCACAGCATCAAAACCACACTGCAAGGAATGCTTACCCACCTGTTCAGACACATGAACTAAATCCTGCAACTCTTTACACTCAATACCTTCTGCCAGAGCATCCACCTTAGACTTCAATTGTGAAAGGAGATAATTCTGATATTTTAACATGTGAAACTGACAATTCAACGCCCTCATGGCTAAAGTGGAAGAAGTATACACTTTCTTTCCCCATCTATCCAAAGCCCTTGCCTCTTTATCAGGAGGAACAGGATTTTTAACAACAGAAGCCTTCACACCTTTAGGCCCCTGAGAGACAGTTTCCGGTTCAGCCCTAGGCCTCTTAAAACGATACTTATGAGCTTCAGGCACCCTATAGTACCTATCCGGTTTAACTGGGGCAGGAGGCAAAGAATCAGGATTCAGGGAAGCCTCTGCAAAAACATCTTCCACCACATTCAGAACAGGAGGTATAGCTAAAGGCCTATGCTGGGGTAAAAACAAGAATTCCCTAAGCCTCTTCCTGGAATCAGAGAAATCTTGACCTTCCCATTTAAAATGCTCCCTCATGGAATGCAGAGTCTCTGAAAATGAAAAATCCGCAGGAGGAGAAGCTGAAGGAGTAGAATCATCCACATCAGAATCAGAATAAGGAGGATACTCCTGCAAGTCTTCAGCCGAAGCCTCCGAACATTGCTCAAAACTCTCAAACTCAGGTTCCACCCTAGGCCTCTTATCAGGAGGGGCATAGAACCTCTAATCATAGTAATCAAATCCTCTGCCATTTTAAGCATATGTTTCTTAGGCAAAGACCCTGAAGCACTAGGAGAAACCCCCACTGAAGCTAAACTTGGCCTGCCTCTCAAAGAAGCCTTGGAAACAGAAGGGAGGCTCTAACCACCTTAGGAAGAGAGGGAAGAACAGCCACCTGAGAAGCCCCTTCAGCCTGGCCTACTTCCTGAGAGGACACATCCTGTAACAGTAAAGTCTCTCCCTGAGACTCCAAAGAAACTCCTGGCAGAACCTCCGGCTCCACTGAGTTTTCTAAAGAACCGACGTCCAGGACTGTCGGTTCTTCCACTCTAGGCTTTGCTGCTTTGTCCTTGCGCTTTTTGGCGAAGCGGCCGGAGCATCCGACGGCATTTTATAATTACAACGCTTCCCAAAACTAACCTGGCACAGTCTAACCTTCTCTTAATAGTGCGTTTGTTAAATCTAGCACAAGAGCGGCATCCAACAACGCCGTGCTCAGGCCCTAAACAAGGTATACACAAAGTATGGTAATCCCTATGAGGTATCTGTTTCCCACAAGAAATACAGTTATTCACTTTTTCTGACATCCGGTTAAATACTGAGGCAAGAAAAAACCAAAATATTCCCCAACGGGGTACTTAGCCAACTTTGATTCGGTCTGAAACTCTGACTTCAGAAACTTTCAGAACGCCAACCTGCACTCGCAAAACTGCTTCTGCATCGGACCATGCGGCAAAAAAGACTGAGGATATGACGTCGGTCATGCGCATTAGTACCCTGACGTACTGACGTCAGTCTAATGCGCCTTGACCGACGTCAGCCATATACTTTGGTATTCGGGCCGACTGGGACAGCGGACTACCCAATAGTTAGGACTGCAGCAATGTGGAATGAAGAATATCAGGTAGCTTACATCCTTCTAGGTTGGGAACTGCTGATTGAGGGCTCAGTGTCTGTTATTCTAAAAGTGTATTAATTCTGGTTTAAGCACTTGGGCTTTCAGGCCAGTTATTTTACATTAAGAGGGTTTGTGGTCTGCACTCTTGTGGGAGGAGAGGCTGGACTCTGCCCTTCTGAGCTGGGAATTTCTGATTGAAGGCTTATAGTGCATGCATATCTGAACTGCTTCTTACTGAAGTTGGTGCGCCTTGTTTGCTGTGGCATAGACTGGATTCGGGCCTGCTGGATCTAGCTTTGTTTGTGTAACTTGAGCACTAATCCAGGCATTCTCTAAAGTATTCAATTGTATTTATTACTGCTTGGTAGTAACTTGATTAAAGTTTAGCTGTCATTCTAAGTCTTTTGGATTAAGCACTTGGGCTTCAGACCAGTTGTTTTACATTAGGAAGGTTTGTGGCATGCACTGTGGTGGCAGGACAGGTAGCTTTCATCCTTCTAAGTTGGGAACTGCTGATTGAGAGCCCAGTGTCTGTTATTCTTAAAGTGTATTAGTTCTGGTTTAAGCACTTGGGCTTCAGGCCAGTTATTTTACATTAAGAAGGTTTGTGGTCTGCACTCTTGTGGGAGAAGAGGCTGGACTCTGCCCTTCTGAGCTGGGAATTTCTGGTTAAAGGTTTATAGTGCCTGAATATTTGAACTGTATCTTACTGAAATTGGTACACCTGGTTTGCTGTAGCATAGACTAGATCCAGGCCTGCTGAATCTAGCTTTGTTTATATGCTTGTTGTTTGTTTGCTTGTTATTTCCCTGGAACGCTAATTCCACCTAATACGCGGCTTCTCAGCGCTTCTGTGGATCACTAGTGATATCTGCATTGCTTACTGTACATATTTCCTTGTTTCACTTGAAAGAAAGTTACGGTTTGTCGTTTTTGAATTTAAGTTACCTGTAACACATTGCACTTAAGTTACCTGGCACTTGCTCACTAAAGCAATTATATGTCAGCACTAAAAAATAAAAGCACTACACCCTCACTCCCCACTGGCCCTGGTTTTCAATTAAGGAATTCCCAATATTATTCTAGCATGTCCAAAGGTCAGTTGTCAATCTCCTCTCCGGTCCAGCTGGTGAATCTGGGAATCTTGAGGCAATGTTACAACTGCCTCATGTACACAGACAACCCTCTCCTCCTCCCAACAAATTCCAACACATGTGAGAGATGCAACCATATAGCCAAACTGGAGGCTAAGCTCTCTCAACTCAGTACTGGCATAACCAGTCAGGAGGAGAAGGAAACCACACTCACTACAATTCCAGTCTCACATAGACCTACCACGACAGCAAACCAAATACATAATCACACAAAAACATACTCGGAGGCTCTAAATAAAGATCTGCCGAAGCAGCAGAGACCTCCAAAGCAGACACCCAAGCAGCCGCTACCCCAAAACAAAACACGTGCAACACATATCTCACAAAGCCAGTGTGCCAAACAGTCACAGCCCTTAAGACTAAACAACACACCTGATACACTTGTAATAGGTGACTCTATCGTCAGGCACACTGACGTCCCGCTCACCAGGCTGAACAAGGAGAGGGTCACAGTGAGCAGCCTGTCGGGCGCTAGGATCCGCCACATAACAAGCACTCAGGTCACTCCAAGGCAAGTACAAATATGACAGGCATTGTCCATGCTGGTGTGAATGACCTGAGACGTACCTCCCTGGACTACATGAAAAGAGACATAAAGGAGCTCTCTGAGCATGTAGCCCAGGCCGGTATGACCCTGACCTTGAGTAGCATCTTACCCTCACCAAGAATGATGCCACAATATGAAGACAAGATGATCAATTTCAACTGGCTTAAGTACTGGTGTCATTCAAAGGGGATCCAATGCCTGTCAGCTTGGGATGATATGCTCGACAAGCCACAATGCTTCGCTAGGGATGGCTTGCACCTGTCACCCCTGGGCTTTCGGATATTGGCAAAGGCTCTTGCTACCCCCATAGTGCCTTTTTTAGGCAAGGCTCAAAAGACAAACCCACCTCCATAGGTATCACAAGGGATAAGAAACTAAGAGTAATGCTACTCAATGCCAGAAGTCTAAACTTCAAGATGCACGCACTCAAAACTCTCCTTAGCATGGAGAACATCGATATCTGTGCAGTAACAGAAACCTGGTTCAGGGCTCCCGAGAGCACCCTAGCACTACCAGGTTATACCTCATACCATGCTTTTCGGCCCCAAAACTTGGACCGAACCACAAAAGGAGGGGGAGTATCGATATTCATCAAAGATACCCACACCTCCAGGTTGGTGGCAAAGCACGAAGCATCAGAGACTATCCATGTGCAACTAACAGTGGGTAAAACTGCCTTCCAGTTTATAGCCTGCTACAGACCACCCTCCCAAACCCAGGAACCCCACTCGGCCTTCCTGAGAACACTGGAAAATATGAAGGTCTCTCCAAACACCATTATATTGGGCGACTTCAACTACCCAAACATAGACTGGGAGCATTACTCTAGCTCCAACACCCTAGCCCAAAGGTTCCTAGAATTTATAAACTCAAATGCTATGGAACAACTTGTTACCACTCCCACAAGAGGGAAAACATACTGGACCTGATCATCACCAACATGGGGGCTCTATGCTCCAGACCAGAAGTGTATCCCTCACTGGTAACATCAGACCATAAACTAATTTCACTGGATATTCACATCCCGACCCCACCCCCTGACCAGAAAACCACAGTGAAAAACTTCTCTAAAGCAAATTTTACACTCCTCAAAACTGAGGTGGAATCCTTCAAAGCCCCCGGGCCTGTGGAAAATACAGCCCAGACCGCAGAATCCTTTATAAACGCATTCTATGAACACCTTCAGGAATGCATGGATCATGCGATCCCAAATAAAACCAAGACCCAATCCTCCAAAGGCAGACGTCCTGTCTGGTGGACCCCAGCCATAAACAAACTATACAATAGAAGGAGGAAGCTACTAAATGATAAAGCAAAATCCCAAAAAGGGAAGGCATCACTGATCAGTATTAGCAAAAAACTACGGGCACACATAAAATTGTCTAAGGCCAGCTTCGGGAGAAAAATTGCACAGGACACTAAGGATAATCACAAGGCTTTCTTTAGTTATGTTAGGAACCTGGGTGGTAATTCCCAGATATGCTCAGAATTAGTCCAACATGAAAAAACTACTCTGAACCCACAGACATTGCCAACATCCTAGCTGACAGGTTCAGCGCAAACTCCCCCCCCCACCTAAAGGGCAAATATCTATCCCAGCAGAGTGCTGCCCCTGACATCTCAGATGCTCAGGTAAGAGCCGCCTCTCCAAAGCAAAACACAGCATCAATGGGACCAGATGGTGTCCCGGCTGTCCTACATGAACTCCAAGAAGAGCTAAACCCAAACATAAAACTACTGTTCAATCTCAGCCTTACTACAGGATATGTGCCCAAAGAGTGGCGTACAGCAACAGTGGTCCCTCTCCATAAAGGTGGTGCCTCAACGGATCCTGGAAACTATCGCCCCATAAGCCTGACTAGCTTGGTTTGCAAAGCTATGGTAAGGATCATCATGGACCTCATAAATAAAGATATTGGGGACCTACAAACACTGGATCCTACCCAGTTCGGCTTTGTTAAGGGCAGATCCTGCCTCTTAAACCTGGTTGATTTCTTTGAAACAGTCACCAAGGCCATTGACGAGGGGAAGGTGGTCCACACAGCCTACCTGGACCTCGCAAAAGCCTTCGATACAATACCCCACTCTGGCATTATAGATAAGCTCACCAGCTTAAATATAAACCCCTATGTCACTAGATGGATTGCAAACTGGCTCAAGGACAGAACCCACATGGTTAGAATTGCTGGAGCCATGTCAGACTCCAAACCAGTTACAAGTGGTGTCCCACAAGGCTCAGTCCTGGGACCTCTCTTGTTCGGTATATATTTCTCGGAGGTACAGGCCAACACAGAAGGACTGTGGTTGACCAAGTTCGCAGATGACTGCAAACTGGGCGCCATAATAGACTCTCCAGCCGACACAAGCATCCTCCAAAAGGGCCTCATAGAAACAGACAACTGGTGCCAGAGCCATGGCCTCAAGCTAAATGCCAAAAAGTGTATAGTCATCCCTTTGGCAAAACAAAGTGCCCACAAATTACCACATAGGTGGAAATCCATTAAGTACAGAAGAAGTAATTAGGGACCTGGGGACCCAAGTTGATAGCAATCTCTCATTTGACAACCACGTGGCCAAAGTGGTTAGAAAAACATTTTATATAGCCCACCTAATCATGAAGGGATTCGCATCTAGATCAGGGAGGTCATCGTGCCTCTTTACTCATCCCTCATCAGGCCCATAATTGAGTACAATGCCCCTTTGGGATGTACCTTACCAGACACCTGCAGCAACTGGAAAGACCCCAAAAGTACCTCACCAAGAGGATCAAAGGGCTCAAACAGATGCCATATGCTGCCCTGTTAAAGAAACTCCAGCTCTACTCAGTGGCATACCGCCTGTTCAGAGGCGATCTGTGCCTGACGTATAAAGCCATGTCCAACCCGGAATTAATGGACATGCTGCACCTCAGAAAATCCAAATCCCATCGAGCTACGCACCCGAGAGACCTGAACCTCAGCACTGAAATAAATAGGACATGCTGGAGGGAAAGATTCATAACCCAGAGGCTCCCTTCACTCTGGAATAAAATCCCAGTCCAGGTTAGGCAGAGTCCCTCATTGACTCTCTTCAAGAGGAATCTTGATGAGTGGATGGGAGATCGTAGGTTTACCCCGGGTAACACTTCTGTGTCACTGTTAGACAGAGGCACAGTATACTAACCTCGAAAAAGGGCATAGCAAAATAAATTTAAAATGGGTGGCGAAAGCCAAACACATTCTGGCTAGGCTTATAAATGTCCTAGGGCAGATAGCCTAGTATGAACCTATGAACAAAATACGGTATCAATTGTTGTGTACTTTCTGCTTTTTCCCTGTCACATTGAGATGTAATTATGACTTTCACCACTAGAGTGTGCTAACAAATCATTTTACATTCATTTTAACAGAAATTATTTTATTTAAGTTATTTAAGATATTTAAGCATTGTAAGGGTTTTATAAATTCATTTATGTATTTTCTAAGTTTGTAAAATGCATTGTTTAAATTGTTTTCTAAACACTTACAGTTTATACAATGGTTTCAATGGTTTGTAGTGTTTTTTATTGTAAGCATGATTTTAATATGAATATTCATGAGCATTCATGATGTTTTTAATTGGATGTTTTTTATTGGTTAATTTACTTCTTAGAGGATTATAAAAGGCATTGTTTGTTTTCTGACCCACATCTGATGAAGTGATTTAAACGAAAATGCTGGTTTTTAATGTGCGTGTTCATGTGTCTAATGTGTGTGTTCATATGTCTATATCAAAGTGGATTTTACAAGAACTCCGGCTTATTCTTAGTCTTGTGGTGCCTTGGAATGATTTACTGGTTTATTTTGGTACCTTGTGGCTGTTCTTTCAAATTTTCTACCTTTATCTTTACTTTTTTTCAGAATATCTATGGATTGTTGGCTGATGGACACCATTTCGGAATGTGAAGACGGAAAACAAATACCTGGCTACAATAAGAGTTCTACGACGAATGGTTTTCGTGTTAAAGAGGGCACAGAACTGGGAATAGGGGACGTTGCAGTCTGGGCCTAAACAAGCGACACAGTATGAATGGAAGTCTTGGTGTGGGATCTGCTTTCCACAGGCGAGACAATTAACTTTCTCGGACATTGGTTAGTGCAAGAAAAAAGGATCCCCAACGGGGTACTTAGCTTTATATGTTTTCAGCTGTAATTCAAACTCTGGTAGCGACCGACCGGCATACTTGCAAACTGCTTCTGTTACCGACTCCATGGCAAGAAAGACTGATGTAATGGCGTCGACTGCCTTGCTTTATAGCACTGATAACCTGACATCAGTTTGCAAATGACAGCAGCCGACGCAGAAAAAAATCGACACTGGTATTTGGGCCAGCCGAGGGCTACCACAGCAGGGATACCCAACAGGTGATGCAACAGTGAAACATGAAGAACATCATTTGTGCTGCTTCTTACAGGAGTCTGCAATACTTTTAATCATACCAAGTTTCTCACAAAAGCATTATGGCCCAACAAGTTTGGTTGCTTGTTACCTGACTTTCCAATCACACTAACTGAAACATATCTTATACTCTTCTATGCCTGCATTCACAATTAAGCAAAATTTGACCGAATGAGTTTAGCTTGTGGTCAGAGCACATCAAAACAGTACACGAGATTTATACAGATTTAAGCAAATTCAGAGCTCTGAATGCATATTATAATAAAATACTGCATTCAGCACCAATAGCTAGCTTAAATTTAAAATTTCTTCTTCATACTACACGTTTTTTAAACCACAAGTTTTTAATACTCTGTACCTTCTGAAGTCTGTGCTGCATCTAGATAATGCATTTTAATGATACCCACACAAACACTTCTCTTAATCTGCTCATTTAATTCAACATGCACATCTTGCTGAAGAGGTTTACTCCAATATGTACATGGCTTTGGGAAAACGAGAAAGATTCTTAACTCCACCCAGACTATAGTTTTGGTTAAATGCTTAACAGCATGCTTTCCCAATCTCAACTACAAATACAGAAGTTTATTTCCAATGACAACTGTATAGTGAAATCCTGAATAACATGTAGTCAGTCACCTGGTTTATTTTTTTTTCTGCTTTATTTCATTCATAAACTTTATTCTGCATACTACCCATTCTTCAGCCAAACATTTAAGCTGTAAGCCTCCTGCAGGACATTAAGCATGTCCTCGTTGTATAGGTGTCTGAAGGGGATCACAATCCTATCAGCCACAGGGTGAGGTGTAGAGACGGCCATTGTGGATGTATCCAAGATCCCTTGTGCTGTGCGATTAGGTCCACTGAGGGGGGTAACTTGTGGTGATTGCCCTTGGACAAATAGAGAAGGGGGAACCAGTCCTGTCTTGCCAGTAGGGAGTCGCCCGTAAGATTTTCAGTTTGGAATCAGAGGGAAGGGGGGAAAGGCGTACAGAAATTTCCCCTCCCAAGGAATTGAAAAGGCATCTGTTACCAGTGCCTTGGGGTCTGGTGTCCTGGTGCAAAAGCCAAGTAGTTGCCTGTTAATGGAGAAGGCAAATAGGTCTACTTGAGGTGTACATCACCTGTGGACCAGATCCAGGAAGACCTCTCTGAGAAGCATTCATTAGTGGTTGTTTGTGATGGTTCTGCTGAGATAGTCTGCCTGGACATTGTGGAGAGAGGGGATGTAAACTGACTGTAAGGTAATCCCCTGTGAGGAGGCTAGCTCCCATACACATAGAGCTAGTCTGCAAAGGAGGTAGGACTTTGTCCCTCCCTGTTTGCTGAGAAACCACAGGACAGTAGTATTGTCCATGAAAATCTTTAGTGGCCCTGGATGGAGCTAAGGTAGGAATGCTTGCAGAGCTAGGACGACAGCCCTTACCTCTGACAGTGATGTGCTCTAGTGAGTGTGAGACTGGTTACACACCTTGCACATGTCTTTGGCCCAATGTGGTTCCCCAACCCAGATCTGAAGCATCTGTATGTATGATCGGTGTGGGTGGGGGTGGCTGAAGAGACTGGTCCTGGGTTGTTGGTCACTTGTACCATACACCACTGAATTTCTTGTTTCAAACAAGGTAGGAGGGGGACCCTGAATTCCAGGAGGTGAGAATGTTGGGTCCAGACTGCTCAAAGGTACCACTGTAGCATCATGTGCAAACTTCTTGGAATAACCATAGATAATAATCTAAACTTTGACACTCATACTAACATCACTATAAAAACAGTAAATAATAAACTGGGATCCCTTTACAGAATCAAACCCTTCCTTACTCCTTCAACCAAAATCGCTATAGCTAGAACTCATTTAATCACTACCTTACTCTATGCTTCGCCCATATACACCAACAACCTAAACAAACTTGCTACTACCTATCACAGCATTGCTAGATTTGCCACAGGATCTCCTTTTAGAACACATCACTGCAACAACCTAAAACAACTAGCATGGCTAGAGTTCCATAACCAGATACTATTTCAACAACTCACTATTATCCGTAAGAGCTTGTACTACCCCACCTATACTCCTATACTGACTACTCTCATTACCCCCTACAACAATCGTAAGAACCTACGCTCCTCTAATAAACTACTTATTACTATCAGCAAATCCAACAACTCAGCTGGAGATTCATTGTTCTCTAACTCTGTAGGGAAACACTGGAACAGGCTTCCCTCTGAACTCCTATCTCTGTCCTCCATAAGACTCTTTAAACTGAAAATAAAACAATTTCTCAGTACTCACTGGCTTTGCCCTTGTACTAACCCTGACTAACTGTCTTCTCTTCTATTTCCTATGTCTTCTCTGCTCCTAACATGAGTATATGCTACCTACTTACATCCTCTTGCTGTTTCCTATATATCTTGTATTTCACTGTCTCATATGATACATTTGTATAATTAATCAACTGTTTATACATTTCTATCCTGCTTGCAATTGAAAACAACTATTTTGTTTTTATATTTATAGCATTGCATATCATCTCATCATGAGCTAGATATGCTTGTAATAATTGTATCTAATCTGTATGGCTGTAATCTGTTTAGACCCTTTTTAACTACAGATATAATTCTTTGAATTTGTGATAATTATTACAGTTATATATTGTGTCTGTGTATGGCTGTAACTGTTTAGAGCAATTTTACTACTGTTATATTTCTTTGAACTTGTGATTATTTTTACTGTATAAAATTGTCTGTGTTGGAGCTTTTCTCCCCGGGCCTCTACTGCAAATGGATTTTATTCCAGTTAGACTAGCCCGGTCAACAAATGCAAAACAAATAAATAAATAAATAAAATTCTTGCTAGGGGGAGAGCATGGGAACGGTGGCTGCCATCTAACCCAAGAGTCTCCGATACTGTCTTGCAGTCAGTTCTGATGCCTGGTGGACCAAAGGCAGGTGGCCTGTGAAGGAAACTGCTTTGTCTGGTGGCAGGAAGGCCTTCATGAGGTCTGTGTGGATCCTGCACCCCAGGAAGACAATGTCCTGAGTGGGCTGCAGGTGGGACGTTTTGGGAATTTATCTGAAATCCTAGAGACTGCAATAGGATCAGACAAAACTTGGTATATGATGAGCTAAGGTCTTCGGACCGTCTGCCTGAATTAGTAAATCAAAAAGTTGTCCAAGTAGGGGAAATTTTGATTCCCCGGGTCCTACAGTAAGCAACTACTGAGTCAGACACTTTATGAAGACCCTGGGTGCAGTGGAAAGCCCAAAAGGCAAGGCAGAAAATTGAAAGTGGGATGAGCCCACTGAAAATCTTGGGTATTTCCTGAATGTGGGCTTTACTGGGATGTGCAAATAAGCATCTTTTATGTCTAGGGTTGCCAAGAACCCTTGGGGCAGGACCAGGGGTAAGAGGTTGGGGAAAGTGAGCATTCTGAAGGTGGGGACCTTTAGGAAAGGTTTGAGAATCGAGAGATCTACAATAGGTCCCCATGGTCCTTCCTTCCTTGGTACCAGAAAAAATTCTTGAGTAAAAACCTCTTCCTTTTCTTTCCAGAGGCACTTGTTCTATGGTGCCTTGAGTCAGCAGTGCTTGCAATACAGGCTGCAGCATGAGGAGCTGACTGATGGGTGGTTGAGGAAAGCCTTTTCGTACAGGAAGGAAGAGCCAGGACATGAAGTAGCTGTTCTGAATGCTGGAAAGGACCCATCTGTCTGAGGTGATGTAGGACCACACAGGAAGACAGTGACAGAGGCGGACAGACAGGGGTAGAGAGGTGGGGGTGGTGTGGTAAGCCAGACACTACCTGCCCTGTCTTGAAAGGGAAGCCTCTGGCTGTAGGCTGGAGAAGCTCTAGTGGGGGGGGGGGGGGGCTTTCTAGGTCTCCGGGTCCTAGTGGGTGCCATAGGTAAAGACTTGTTTTCTTATGAATGGAGTCTTGGCAGGATAGTTCCTATGGAACTTAGGAATGGGCGAGACCAGCAGGTGTTTTAGGTCCTGCATTTCCTTGCCTTTTTGTTGTAGACAGGTCAGCTACCTTAGAACCAAATAAGGCGGAGTGATCCAAGGGGCATCAGTCAGTTTAGCCCTGAAATCATCAGGGAAAGGCTGAAGACGTAGCCAGGAATATCTCCTTAAGGCAGAAACTGATACAGCTGACCTAGCTGAGGCTTCAGCTGCATCATAACTACACCTTATGGAGTGTCTATTCACCTGAGAGGTGAGAGTCAGGAGGGAGGACAGAGAAGCTTTGGCTGCACAATCTGGGATGTCGGCCATGTCCCTGGAGGCTTTTTCAAGCAGCGCTAAGGAGTATTTGGCAATGTGAGTTTGGTAGCTGGTGGCCCTGAAGGGCAGAGTGGCAGAAGGGTAAATCTTCTTGCCCAGACGCTCCATTGTCTTGCTGTCCTTGTCAGCTGGGAGAATAGCAGTAGTGGGTAACAGTTTGGTAGCCCTATCAGTGGAGATGGAGATAGTGGCAGGATCAGCTGGAGGGAACTTTATCAGAAACTTCTCTGTTTCTGGGACTTTGTACAGTCTATCAGCCCTACGTGGAGCTGGAGGCTGAGAGTCAGGGTTGAGGGATGCTGCAGAAAAGGAATCCAGAAAGGCCAGCAGAAGAGGAGCCTGAAGGGCTGGGAGTATCCATCTGTATGAGGTCATAGAACCTCTTCTGTCCTTCATTCATGACAGTGGATTCCCACTTGAAGTGATCTTTCATTTTACAAAGTCTCTCCGAAGGTTAAAACCTCTGCTGGGGAGTCAGGGTCAATGGACTCTTCTTCAGGGGAACCACAGCCCAGTGGAGAGGAGATCTGAAAAGTGTAGGAGAGAGAGAGAGAGTCCTCTGAGGAGGAGTCTGAAAGTTCCCCTTCGTCTCCTCTGTTAGGGTCTGAGGTCAGAGCCCTAGGGCTCAGGAGTGGAGGAACAATGGTAGATCTTCCTACCGAAGTCGGGCATAGGGCCATAAAGGCATTGAAGTGATTCTGGATGAAAGCTTGCCAATCGGGCGTGCTTTCAGGTGGTGGAGACAGATGCTTTGCTTTGTTTTTTTTCTTTAGAGGCCTAGCTGGCGTCCGGGTAGGAGAAGGCCTTGAGTCAGAGAAGTGGATGGGATTGGCAGGATCCGATGGGCCCACAGAGAAATCTGGCCTCCCCCAGGGTCTGGGACAGATGCCGGTAGTGCCTCTACAGACGTGCCATCCACTCGAGATTGTGCGGCTTCCTCATAGGTACCCACTTTATCTTGCATGGCAGAAATGGATTCCTCTGACAAGCCAATGTTGGCCACAGGCTGAGGTACGGTCGCTAGAGGCACAGCGAAAAAGGTAGGCCACATGGACTTGGGCCTCTTTGACAGTTCTACTGGGGCATTGGAGGCACCTTCCATTCCTAACACAAGCTGCTTTAACCACTGGTTCTCAAGATAAAGGTTTAGAGCCTACAATCAGCAAGGAAGGGTCTTAGGGCAGGACTTGTGGTTGTGTTCTTTGCCCAGACAAAAAAAGGCACTGATCGTGAATGTCCTTGTAGGGGATCTGCCTGCCACACTTACACTTGCCCCTTCCGGATGACATGAACCGACTATAATTAAAATAAAGGACTGAAAGGTTGCCCAACAGGGTACTTACCTGATTTTTCAAAACCGATGTCCGTGAGTAGCAGGAACACCTGGCGTACAACTGGAGGCTGAAAATTTCTGAGGAATGGTGTGTGCAGACATCACTTTTATGGCTCACGTTCCTGCTGCCACGTCAGATGCCTGACGCACTCTGAGGGACTGAAAAACTTTGGAATACTGGCTGGACGTACGTGGGGGGATGAAAGGTAAACCCTCATGTAGAATACTGCAACACTGGAATAGAAGGACACCAGATAAAGATTACCAGATAAAGATTCCCAGGTAAAAATAAAAGAACCACAGGGATCTTGCCTAGCCCGAGATTACCCAGCTCCTGTTCCACTGGACAAACGAGCCAACTTTTTGAAGGCAGGAAAAAATATTAGGAAAGATCCAGTCAGAAGCATAAAAAAAAAAACAAGCTGTTAAAACGTTCAGTGCTGACACTCATGCAGTTTTCAGACAAGGTACCACGCAGCTTTGGAAATACTGGTGGTTGCAATGTCAAAAGTATAACTGCAGCAATACAGACTAGTACTTTAGTAGGTTTTACGTGAATTGCAAAAAAAAAGAAAAAAGTTAGTGAGACGTAACATGCAAAAATGTCACCAAGTACAACTGTGTTAGTAAACATCATTACAGTAGATACTGGAAGGATCATTGCTGCAGTAACCTTAGCTACGTGGCTTGTATCCTGCACAGGATACGGCTTCCAAAGCTTCAGGGCACCTTCTACATGCTGTCTGATAGCTCAAGTTGAGCAGACTGAAAGACAAGTCTGGGCACCAAGCATTTCACAGCTTTCCTGCTAACAGAGGGAAGCTGAACCCTGAAAGCACAATGCTAGGAAGAATAAAAAAGTAAATAACCATACCCTAGCATAAACAACACATCAAAAAAAGGAGGGGCGGGCAGCTGCATTGCAGCAGCGATCAATATGACGATTATAGTACAGCTGTGTAAGTAAACGTACCATAACAGTATATATATATATATATATATATATATATATATATATATATATATATATAAGAGATCAGTGCTGCAGTAGCCTTAGCTATATGGGTAGACTACAGGAGGAAGAAGACTCCAGGAGCCCCCTGGAGAATGGTCCTTGCAAAGCCTGATCTAGACCTAGAGAAGAGTCAAGATTATACTTTGTAAAAGTAAATACAGAGGATCAAGCTGCAGCTTCTTGAATACTTCTAGAATCCAGCACTTTCCAAAAAGCCACAGATAAAGCCAAGGCCATTGTAAAATGGGCCTTGACCCTGCTTGGAATAGTTTTGTTGTGGTGAGTGTGACCAGAAGGAATAGTATTTGATAACCATTTGGAAATGGTCCGACACAGGCTGTCCCTTCTTATCTTCACAAAGAAATTAATTAATCTAAACATATGGAATACTTGGTTCTGTTTACACAGTACCAGAGTCCTCTGTGGACATCCAAGGTGGAGTATCCTTTCTCCCTCATTGTTGGGTTCAGTAAAGGAAACAGGGAGATGAATAATTTGGGTTAGAGTAAACGTGGATACCACTATAGACATAAAAAGGATTAGTTCTCAAAGAAACCCTACCCCTCTGGAAAATGAGATGCAGCTGACTCAATATAACTGCTTGCAACACAGATACTCTTCTTGCAGAGGTCAGAGCAATCAGTAAAACTGCTTTCCATGCTAAGAACCTCAAGTCAACCAGGTTAGCTGGTTCAAATGGAGCATGTTGTTAGCACCTCTAACAAACAGATTATCTCAAGGAGGGGCCCATCAGTCTTCCTGGACGCCTCTAATGTAAAACTCTTTCCAAAACATTTAAAAATGACAATGTGTTGAAAGTGAAGAATCCATGGGCAGACATGCTGAAATGGCTGATAAATGACTTTTGAGAGAGGAGTAAGAAAGGCCATAGGAAAGTAATTCACACAAATATTGTAAAACCAGAGAACTAACCCTGAATAGGTGCTGGTTATGTCGCTGGCACCAGCTAGAACACCTCTTCCATTTCCCAATATATGATTTTCTAGTAGCAGGCTTTTTTACCTCCATTAAGTAATTGCTGCACATCCTCAGTTAACAGGTGCCTTAAGAGAATTAAGACCCTATCATACAGGCAGGTCTTTTCTAAACACTGTTGGTGACTCCCTGCTGGTGAGGAAAGTAAAGTAATCTGTCTTGTCTGTCAGGCTTGAACTGATTCCTTGATCTGCTTTTTAAACTTGATGATTTTTAAGCTGCCAACCCATACTGTAAATTGAATTTTATAAGCTTGTCCCTTTTTACACTGCTGTTGATATCTTGAATTATTCATTTGCCTTTCCTTGTGCTCATTTTGACAAATAAAATGCATTTTGCCTCTCATTGTCTGTTCTACTGACTTACTTGCTCTGAATTCATTATCTAGCTAGCTGTTGGATAAAGTAGTGCATTTTTACACTCTAGCAAGTTATTTTCTGAGTTTTTACATCAAGAGGACAGAAGATCTCCCATCTAGTGGCAGTAGATGATAGTCTGGTTTGTACAGGTGGGGAAAAACACTAGAGATTCCTCCATGTAGCAGTTTGACTGGCCTGAGAGCTTATTGCTCAGCTTGCCTTGTTTAGTGCCTTTATAAATCATGCACACTTGAGTAGCAATTGGCTCACTTCTACAAATCGAAGTATTTTTACTGAATAATAACACTTTTGAGGGCTGATTTCGCCTACATGAGCTAGGAATAGCTGGTGGAAAGATCACTGTGTTGTTACCTGACTGGCCTCATTGCACAGTTGGTGTAAAACTTGCTTTTTTCTGATCATACAAAAAACTAGCGTTTGCATAAAGCTGCTCTTTGCTCAGTGGCAGTTACTGATGCTTTGTGTATATGTATGTATGTATATATATATATATATATATATATATATATATATATATATATATATATATATATATATATATGCAATCAGCAGAAGTTGAAATTTCCCCATAAAAAATGCCTCAAAACTCTAGCTCAGTCCATTACTCAGAGGGCAACTGGTCTGTATAATGAGCAGCATTTTTACAATTTAATTTGAATTATTTAAGTCCACCTTACCTTATTATAGGAAACAGGACCATCACTGCTTAGACAGCATCTGGTTTGGGTGCTAGGTAGCATCACTGGTTAGGTTAGGTGCAGATTACACCAAATAAGCACTCTTCTCTCATCCGGTTACAAATGCCCTCCACTTCTATCCCTTACAAGTACATAGCAACCATGGATGGGCACTTCCCTGTTATCTCTGCATTCAGCTTGGTAGACATGGGCATCCTGAGGTAATGAAGCAACTGCCTTATGTACGACAACCACTTAATTCTCAGACAGACAAATACAGTATGTAAGAGATAGTTAAACACTGACACTGGAGGCTAGACTCTCACATACAGTCAAAGAACCAACAAACAGGTTTGTAAGTGATTCATACACAACGCTCACTGCACCCACAAAGGACCACACACACAGACCAACATATGCAGAGGTGCTAGCATGTAATTTACCCAAACCTCCAAGGCCTCTCGGGCGCAGTCCTCAGAAACTCCACATGCACACAAATAAGACAATTCTTAACACAACACAAAGCCACATCTCATTGTCTCTTAACTACCAAGCCCATAATGTGAAACACTTCACAACCCAATATTCTAGTCACAGGAGACTCCACTGTCAGACACACTGATGTCCCCACTTACAAGGCTGTATAAGGAGTTTACAGTTTGTTGCCAGTCGGGGGTCAGGATCCTCCAGATCACACAAGCATTCAGGTTACCTATCCATAAGTACCAGTATGACTCAGTCATAGTCCATGTGGACGTGAATAACCCAAGACATATGTCCTTGGACTATATGAAGAGAAATATGATTGAACTCAGAATAAATATGTCACAGGCAGGTATGAGCATAGCACTGAGCAGCATTCTACTGTCTCCAAGGATGACGCCACAAATGGCTTAGCTAATGGTGTCTTTTGAAAGGGGTCTAATACTTGTCAGCGTGGGAGGACATGGTTGACAGGCCACTCTACTTTACCAAAGATGGTCTTCACCTGTCACCTCTAGGACGTTAGCCAAAATATTATCCACCCCTACAGTGCCTTTTGTAGGCACTGCCAAACAGCTAAACCTTCTAACAAAAAAAAAAAAAGAAAGAAAAAAAAAAGCCACTGAGGACAAGTTAAGTACAGTTTTGTACCTACCATAAATGTAGATGTTTGAGTGCTAATACAGCTGCAGTAATCACAGATGGGTTTTCAGCCGTCAGGCGGTCCCTCGGTCGGCCGAATTCCAAAGTCTTGGTCCGGCGTCGGTTGTCGTCGCTTACTCTTCTGACGTCAGTGAGGCCTGAGTATATAAGACACAGCCGACGCCATGTTCTTCAGTCTTTCTTGCCCCAGATGTCAGGTGCCCCCAAAGGGAAGGCAATACATAAATAATGCTTATCTACATATACAAGCAATGCAATGTAATCCAAAAACAGTGTAAGCAAGCAAATAAAACATAGCAGGATAACCCAGTGAGGTAGTATGAAGAGGTTGTAAGGCCCCATGCCTTTACCAAGTGGGGAAGGAGGGAGGGAAAAGTACAGTTTTGTACCTACCATAAATGTAGATGTTCGAGTGCTAATACAGCTGCAGTAATCACAGATGGGTTTTCAGCAGTCAGGCGGTCCCTCGGTCGGCCGAAATCCAAAGTCTTGGTCCGGCGTCGGTTGTCGTTGCTTACTCTTCTGACGTCAGGAAGGCCAGAGTATATAAGACACAGCCGACGCCATGTTCTTCAGTCTTTCTTGGCCCAGATGTCAGGTGCCCCCAAAAGGAAGGCAATACATAAATAAAGCTTTTTGTACATGTGAAAGAATGCAATGTAATGCAAAATCAGTGTAAGTAAGCAAATAAAACATAGCAGGATAACCCAGTCAAGTGGTATGTGGGGAAGGAGGGAGGGAAACCTGGACTGCAGCTGTATTAGCACTCGAACATCTACATTTATGGTAGGTACAAAACTGTACTATGTTCATCGTGCATACAGCTGCAGTAATCACAGATGGGTAGAGTCCCATAGCTATGCATAGGGTGGTAGGTACTATGAGGAACTGGGTTGAGCCAGAATGCCCTGCAAAACAGCAGTGGCAAAGCTTGCTCTTGTTTTGGAATACAAGGGCAGGTGGTAGTGTTTTGAGAAGGTATGCACAGAACTCCAAGTGGCTGCCTCCAAAATATCTTTAGTAGGAACACCTCTGAGGAAGGCTGTAGAGGTGGCTGTGGCCCTGGTGGAGTGAGATCTGATACCAGTAGGGACAGATTTCCCATGATAGGAATAACAAAACCGTATGCAGTGGCCAATCCACTTGGAAATGGTCTGTTTTGTAACTGGTTTCCCTTGAGCCCCTACAGCATAGGACACAAAAAGTTGTTCTGATTTCCTGAAGGACTTTGTTCTGTCCAAATAATAATGTAGCTGCCTATGGATGTCTAAAGAGTGTAGCAGCCTTTCCCCTTTGTTTTGAGGGTTAGGATGAAAGGTAGGAAGGTGTATGGCTTGATTTAAGGCTACCTTGGATACCACTTTTGGCATAAAAGATGGGTTGGTACAAAGGGAAACCCTGTCCTGATGGAAGATGAGGAAGGGCGGCACCGCCATGAGGGCCTGTAATTCAGAAACCCTACGAGCTGAAGTGATGGCCAGAAGGAAACTTGTTTTCCAGGACAAATATTGCAAATCTGTTGAGGCAGCAGGTTCAAAAGGAGGCAATGTTAATTTTTCTAGTATGTAATTAAGGTCCCAGGCTGGTATTGGTTGCTTCCTTGGAGGTCTTATATTCTTAGCCCCTCTGAGGAACTGTCGTAGGAGTGGGTGAGAGAATAAAGGAGGATCCGTGTTGAATTCTGCAGAAATGGCTGAGGCATGTATTTTTATGGAAGAAAATGAAAGTCCACTGTTCAGCAGTTCAGCCAGGTACTGTAAAACCTGAGGCAAGTTCAATTTCCTAGGGTCCTGGCCTCTTTTCTCATTCCAACAGCAAAACCGCTTCCATTTGGCGGAGTAAGCTTTTCTAGTAGATGGTCTTCTGGCTTCCAAAATGACATCCTGCACCTCCTTGGAGAGTAGGGTCTGTTGTGGTATTAAGGTATTTTCCATGCAGCGAGGTTGAGTGTTTGCAGCTGACTGAAGCGTTTTGTATCTGTTCTGAGTCAGCAGAAGAGGTATTAGAGGCAGGGACCAGGGAGGAGTATGTGTTAGGCTCCTCAGGAGTGGGTACCAGTGTTGCCTTGGCCAATCTGGAGCAATCAGTATCATCCTTGGCTTGTCTGTTCTTGCTTTCAGAAGCACCTTGGGCAGAAGAGGCAGAGGTGGGAATGCATAAACTGTCCATGCTGTCCAACTGAATGAAAGGGCGTCCACTTTCCAGGCCTTTGGATGGAAGGTCCTTGAACAAAACTTTTTCAATTGATGGTTCCTGTGGGAGGCAAAAAGATCTGTCTGGCCTCCCCCACGCTTGGATTATCTCTGTAAACACCTGAGGATGTAACTTCCATTCGTGTGGATCGGTCATATTTCTGCTTAGAGTGTCTGCCAGTGTGTTTTCCAGTCCTGGCAAGTACTGTGCTTGAAGCTGGATTTGTCTTTCCAGAGCCAAGTTCCGAAGAGTCATGGCTAGTCTGCACAAGGGGTATGAATGTGTTCCTCCTTGTTTGTTTATGTACCACATTACTGTGGTGTTGTCTGTTCTTATCAGTAATTGCCCTGGATGCAAGAAGTCTTTGAAGGCTGTAACTGCATTTATTACTGCTAGCATTTCTTTTTGATTGATGTGAAGGTGCTTTTCCTTTTGGGACCATCTGCCCTGAATGCACCTGTCCTTCATGTGCGCCCCCCAGGCGTAGTCTGAGGCATCTGTGGTTATGACTTGTTTTGCTTGAGGCTTGCAGAATGGAAGGCCTGCGTTTACTTGACATGCTTGGCCCCACCATAGGAATTCCTTTTGCAAACATGGAATTAACGGTATAGTTGCTTCCAAGCTGTGACTGTTGAGACCATAGATTTTTTAGGTACCACTGAAGTTTCCTCATATGCAACTTAGCACATGGGATTAGAAGAATGCAAGATGCCATGAATCCCAGAGCCTGCAGGATTTTCCTTGCAGTAAGCCTGGTACTTTTTGCTAGTGTTTTGAAGTACTGAGATAGTTGCCCTTGTTTTTCTGGCGTAAGATATGCCATCTGGGTGTTTGTGTCCAAGCTGGCACCCAGGAATGTTATTTTCTGAGATGGTGTTAGCCTTGATTTCTCCTTGTTGATGGTATATCCCAGAGAAAGCAGTAATCGTGTCACATATGCCAGATGTTCCAGTAGTATGTGTTTGCTGTCCGCTTGGATCAGGCAGTCGTCCAGATAAGGGTAAATTTGTATCCCTTGAAGTCTGCAGTATGCAATTACTGATGCCAGGCACTTTGTGAATATTCTGGGCGCAGTAGATAAGCCAAAGGGCAATGCAGAGAATTGATAGTGGATTGAACCTGCAAGAAATCTGAGGTATCTTCTGCAGCTTTGTCTGATTGGGACATGCAGGTATGCCTCCTTGAGGTCCAATGTTACCAGCCAAAACTCCTTGCCCAGCATGAGAAGAAGTTGGTGTAATGTGAGCATCTTGAATTTTGGAACGAGCAGAAATGTATTTAGGATGGATAAGTCCAGAATGGGTCTCCAGTCGGTTCCTTTTCTTGGTACCAGAAAAAGTCTTGAATAAAAACCTTGACCTTGTTGATGCGTAGGTACCTTTTGTATAGCTCTCATGTTTAGGAGCTTTGAAATTTGTAGTTGTGCCTCTGCCCTTTGAGTTTGTGGCAGGTTTGGCATGCCTCTCATTTTTGGAAGAGTGTGAAATTGAAATTTGTAGCCTCGGTTTATGATGTCCAGTATCCATTTTGTCTGTTGTGACAATATGCCAATTGTTTGCAAATAATGCTAGTTTCCCTCCCAAAGGTGCTGCCAGCTGTGACTTGCTTGGCAAGGAAATGAGGGAGTCATTGGGTTTGCTTCCTGTATTGTTGTGCACTGTCTTCACCACCTCTTGGTGCTGGAGATTGCCATTGCCTGCCTCTATATGATCCTTGTGGTTGCCCTCTGCCCCTTGTGCGTCTATCTACCTCTTTGGGGCTTGTCAGTGGCTGGAAAGGACCAGTTTTTTGAAGGCCAATTCCTGCTAAAACGTGGTGGCTGGACCTGTAAGAAAGCTTTGACAGTTTGCATAGATTTGGCTTTTTCTTCCATTTTTCGTAGTATATCCTCAGCATTAGTACCGAAAAGTACATCCTTTTGTAAAGGAGCATCAGGAAGTTTAGCTTTCAGATGATCAGGCAGATTTTGTTCCCTAAGCCAGGCATGTCTGCGAATGACAGATCCTGTAGCAGCCGCTCTACTGGAGGCCTCTAGGGCATCATAACCACATTGTAAGGTGTGTTTACCCACTTGCTCCGCACTATGCATCATATCCTGTAACTCTTTTAAATCTGGTTGTTCAGGTTATGACATTTTGTTTTTTAATTGTGATAACAGGTACTGCTGATATTTAATCATATGAAACGGACGGTTTAAGGCCCTCATGGCTAGGGTGGCCGAGGTATATACCTTCTTACCCCACCTTTCTAGAGATCTAGATTCCCTTTCTGCAGAAAGTGGATTCTTGGCAGTGGAGGCCTTTAATCCCTTAGGGCCTTGTGAAATGGTTTCAGGGTCAGCATTATGGCCTTTGTAGAGAAATTGGTGAGAACTGGGTACTCTGTAATACCTATCAGGCTTTACTGGTGCAGGAGGCAGAGAATCAGGGTTAAGACAAGCCTCCGAATAGACGTCATCCAGTACCTCCAAAACAGGGGGTATAGCCAAAGGTCTGTGCTGAGGTAACCAAAGAAATTCCCTAAGTCTTTTCTTGGAATCTGAAAAGTCTTGGCCTTCCCAATGGAAGTGTTCCCTCAAGGTGTGCAAGGTTTTCACAAAAGAAAAATCCTCAGGGGGGGATACAGAAGGAACGGACTGTTCTGCATCCGAATCCTCAAAAGGGGAGTAAGAGTGTTCCTCTGCATCAGAATGTTCTGATAAAATGGATCCCTGATCAGAAGAGGGATATTCTTCCTCCACTCTGGGTCTCTTGTCAGGAGGGGGCTGAGAACCTCTGATAAGAGTTATTAGATCCTCAGCCATTTTAAGCATCTGTTTCTTAGGCATGGGTCCAGGAGATGGGCCTTGAGCAGCAGGCCTAGTGTGATGCCTGGCTGCTTTGGATTTAGTAAAAGCCTTAATAGAAAAAGATGATGAAGGCCTAAATACACCATGGGTGGAGGTGGACCTGTCCACATTAGTAGGCTCGACATAAGCCGGGGCTTCGGTTGTAGTCTGGGAAAGGGCCGAGGACCCAGCGGTCTCGGGTACAGAGGACACCGCCAAAGGAGTGTCGTCGGTAGTCAGGGACTCCAAAGGCGTCTCGCTGAGAACCAGACCACGTGTAGCCTGTTTCGGTGTGGTGTCGGCGGAGACCGCGGGCCTCGCGTGTCGGTCCTTTTCCTTGCGTTTTTTGGATAAAACGGTAGTCGGAGCATCCGGCGACATTTTATAGTCAAAAGCTTTACCAAAATAGTGTTGGGCGAACTCCGCCCGATGCTTGATAGTGCGTTTATTGAAGGTAGCGCAAAAGCGACAGCCCGAGACGTCGTGGTCTGGGCCCAAACAAGGTATGCAAAGGGAATGGAAATCCTTATGCGGTATTTGCTTCCCACAAGAAATACAATTATTAACTTTTTCTGACATCGGTCTGAGGCAAGAAAAGTTTCCCCAATGGGGTACTTAGCTTTAATGAAGACTTCGGTTCCAAATATTTTCGTAATTCAGGAGCTGGCCGACCGGCACTTGCGAACTGCTTCTGCTTCGGGCACCGCGCGGCAAAAAAGACTGAAGAACATGGCGTCGGCTGTGTCTTATATACTCTGGCCTTCCTGACGTCAGAAGAGTAAGCGACGACAACTGACGCCGGACCAAGACTTTGGAATTCGGCTGACCGAGGGACCGCCTGACGGCTGAAAACCCATCTGTGATTACTGCAGCTGTATGCACGATGAACATCCTGTACTGCAGCTGTATTAGCACTCTAACATCTACATTTATGGTAGGTACAAAACTGTACTATGTTCATCGTGCAAACAGCTGCAGTAATCACAGATGGGTAGAGTCCCAAAGCTATGCATAGGGTGGTAGGTACTACGAGGAACTGGGTTGAGCTAGAATGCCCTGCAAAAAGTACAGTTTTGTACCTACCATAAATGTAGATGTCCGAACTGGATAGCATCTGCAGTCATAACAGCTGGGTTGTCCTGTCGTCAGGCAGCCCGTCAGTCGGCCGGATTCCAAAGTCCGGGTCCGGCTTCGGCTGATGTCGCTCTTCATCCGACGTCATCTCTGTTGGACTTGGGTATAAAGGCATCAGGCGCCATCTTCCTCAGTGTTTCTTGCCCCAGATGCCAGAAGCCCTCCTGAAGGCTAAAAATTTGGATAGATGCCAATGTTTCCAAAGGATAGAGGTAACCACAAAATAAGCATGTATGTACATATATACAAACAAATACACCATAAAAGACTCCCATCAGCTAGCTATTAGGAGGGTAAACACCCTAGGAGTACCTCAGAGGGAAGGAGGGAGGGTAATCCTGACTGCAGATGCTATCCAGTTCGGACATCTACATTTATGGTAGGTACAAAACTGTACTATGTCCTTCATGGATGCATCTGCAGTCATAACAGCTGGGTAGAATACCATAGCCAACTAGGGGAGGAGGATAAAGATAGATTATGGTGTGTTTAGGATCCCTTGCAGTACAGCAGTGGCAAACCCTGCTCGGGATCTGGAATATAGAGGCAAATTGTAATGCTTGGCAAATGTATGCACGGAGGTCCAAGTAGCCGCCTCAATAATGTCTTTGGTAGCCACAGAAGGCTGTGGTAGTGGCTGTTGCCCTTGTAGAATGAGGTCTTATGTTCTGTGGAATTGGTTTTCCATGGAAGGAGTAACAGAATCGTATGCAATTTCCTATCCATTTGGAGATTGTCTGTTTGGAAATAGCTTTTCCTCTCTTCCCGTTGCATAGGCCACAAAAAGTTGGTCAGTCTTTCTGCTGCTTTTGGTTCTGTCCAAGTAGTAGCGTAGCTGTCTATGTACATCCAAGGTATGCAGTATTCTTTCCCTCTGTTTTGTGGGTTGGGAAAGAAGGTAGGTAGGTGGATTGCCTGGTTTAAAGACACTCTGGATACCACCTTAGGCATAAATGTTGGATTAGTCCTCATGGATACTCTATCTTGGTGGAAGATTAGGAAGGGTTGCACTGCCATTAGGGCCTGTAGTTCTGAAACCCTCCTTGCTGAGGTAATTGCCAGTAGGAAAGCAGTTTTCCATGACAGGTGTTGCAAGTCTGCTGTTGCTGCTGGCTCAAAGGGTGATAGTGTCAACTTTTCTAGTACGAAGTTTAAGTCCCAAGCTGGTAATGGTGGTTTTCTTGGAGGTTTTACATTCTTGATTCCTCTGAGAAATTGTCTGAGCAGAGGGTGTGAAAAACAGGTGGATCAAAGCTGTATTCTGCTGAAATAGCTGATGCATGTATCTTGATGGAGGAGTAGGACAGGCCTGAATGGAGAAGTTGCCAGATACTCCAGGATGTTAGGTGTATCTATGTTTGACACATCTTTTCCTCTTTCAGAACTCCAACTGGCAAACCTTTTCCATTTTCCAGTAGTTTCTTCTTGTTGAAGGTCTGTGCTTCAAGAATAATGTCTTTAACTCTTTGGGAAAGTTCCTGATTAGCTGCTGCTATGTGATGTTCCATGCAGTCAGTTGTAAGGATTTCAGGTTTGGATGTATGGTGCTGTAGTTGTTCTGAGTTAGCATCAAAGGCATCAGGGGTATTGGCCACATATTGTTCCGAGACAAGCTCCTTAGTAGAGGATACCAGTGTTGTCTTGGCCAGTTTGGAACTATCAGGATTATCCTTGGATGTTCTTCCTTGATTTTTAGGAGTACTTTGTGTATCAAGGGGAGGTGGGAATGCATAAACTGTTAGGCCTTCCAGCTGAAGGAGAGCGAATCCACTTTCCATGCTAGTGGGTGGAATGTCCTTGTGCAGAATTTTTGAGTTGGTGATTGTGAGGAGATGCAAATAGATCTATCTGAGGCATTCCCCACTTCTTTGTAATGGTCCTGAAGATGTCCGGTGCAGGTGCCATTCGTGAGCATCTGATGTGGTCCTGCTTAAAATGTCCGCTAGAGTATTTTCTTTTCCTGGTACAAATCTTGCTTGCAGCTGGATGTTGTAGCTGAGTGCCAGGGTCCACAGTTCCAAAGTCATTCTGCATAGGGATATGAATGAGTGCCTCCCTGTTTGTTGATGTACCACATGACTGTGGTGTTGTCTGTCCTTATCAACAGCTGGCCCTCTTTGAGAAATGGTCTGAACTTTTGGATAGCCAGTTTTACAGCCAGCATTTCTTTTAGGTTGATGTGCAGGTGAAGTTGATCCTGAGTCCACAATCCTTGCTTTGTCCACCATGTGGGCCCCGATCCTAGGTCTGAAGCATCTGTTGTAATGCTCTGGCTTGCTTGACATCTGTGAAAGGGAAGGCCTGGGTTGGACCGGCATGCCTGGGCCCACCATAGGAACTCCTGTTTTAAGCATGGAATTAGTGGGATTTCTGTTTCGAGGCTGTGTCTGTGTTGGGACCATAAATTCCGTAGAGTACCACTGTAGTTTTCTCATATGTAGCCTGGCAAATGGAACCAAAATTATGCATGATGCCATGAAGCCCAAGGCCTGCAGAACTTTTCTTGCTGTTAATTTGTTCAGCTTTGTTAGCGACAAGAAGTACAGAGGAGTTCTTTTGTTTTTCTGTAGTTAGGAATGCCATCTGTCTGACTGTGTCCAATTCGCTCCCAAGAATGTCCTTGTTTGGGATGGTATCAGTCTTGACTTTTGTAGATTGACTGTGTATCCCAATGCTTGTAGCAAGTAAATGACCCTTTGCAAATCTGTTGTCAACTTGCTTTTGTTGTCCCCTTGTAGCAGGCAGTCGTCCAGGTATGGGTAAATATGAATTCCTGCAGTCTGCTTACTGATGCCAGGCATTTTGTGAATACTCTGGGCAGTAGATAAGCCAAAGGCAATGCTGAGAATTGATAGTGCTCTGATCCTGCAAGAAATCTGAGGTATCTTCTGCAGATTGGTCGAATAGGGACGTGCAGGTATGCCTCCTTGAGATCTAGAGTTACCAGCCAACACTCCTTGCCCAGCATGGGAAGAAGTTGCTGTAGGGTCAGCATTTTGAATTTTGGGACAATGATGTATGTATTCAAGGTGGACAGGTCGAGAATTGGTCTCCAACTTTTTCCTTTCTTGGAACTAGGAACAGTCTGGAGTAGAACCCCTTTCCTTTCTCTGCTGCAGGCACTTTTTCCACAGCTCTCATGTTTGCTAACTCCATTATCTGTTGTAAAGCTTCTGTTTTGATTTGGAGGTAGATTTGGCATTCCTCTTTTGACTGGTATAGTGTGGAAGTGGAATCGGTAACCTTGATGTATAATTTGCAGAATCCACTTGTCTTTTGTTATGTGGTGCCAGTTCTTTGCAAATAAAGTTAACCTTCCGCCTAGTGGAGCTGCTATTTGCTCCCTGGTAGGCGGTTTTAGGAGTAAGTCACTGTGGCTGTGTT
The DNA here is from genome assembly GCF_019279795.1 of Protopterus annectens. NCBI lineage: Eukaryota > Metazoa > Chordata > Ceratodontiformes > Protopteridae > Protopterus > Protopterus annectens. The sequence goes on along the minus strand of NC_056730.1, from coordinate 592,876,956 downwards.
GAAGTAGTGGCAGTGGCTGTGTCTGTGCCTCTGTTGTTACCTTGCCACTGTCGCCTCTGTAGGCACTTCCTCTGGTTTGGTTTCTGCCTCTGGAACGCCTATTCCTGCCCCTTTGAAATCTTGTGGAGTCAGGAAAGGACCAATTCTTGGCAGGCCAGTTCCTGCTAAACCTTGGGGTTGAACCTGCAGGAAATCTTTAACAGTTTGAACTGATTTTGCCTTTTCTTCCATTTTCTTCATAACCTGCTGGGCAGGTGCACCAAACAAACTTGTCTTATCCATAGGAGCATCTAACAATTTAGCTTTAACATGATCTGGTAGAGCTTGCTCCTTTAGCCATGCATGCCTTCTTATCACTGTGCCAGTCATGGCTGATCTAAATGAAGCCTCCAGTGCATCATAGCCACATTTTAAGGAATGGTTACTAACCTGTTGTATGTTATTTACCATTTCTAATACATATTTCTTGTCAAGAGCTTCATCAGTGGTTATTTTTTAGTTAACTGATCAAGCATAAACTCTTGGTATTGTATCATGTGAAACTGGCAGTTTAAAGCTCTAGCTGAGAGAGTAGCTGAAGTGTATACTTTTTACCCCATCTGTCTAATGACCCTGCTTCCGTGTCAGAAGGAGTAGGGTTTTAGCTATGGTACTGCCTTGGGACCCTGGGATATAGTTTCCGGATCTGCAAGGTGCGCCTTGTAATGGTGTTGATGAGTGTCAGGCACCCTGTAAAATCTGTCTGGTTTGGCAGGGCTGGGGTAATGAGTCTGGAGCAGAGCAGACATCATTAAAAGCGTCATCTACCACAGAAAGAACAGGAGGTATAGCTAAGGGCCTGTGCTGTGGAAGGTGCAGAAAGGTTCTAAGTCTTTTCGAATCTGAGAATTCTTGTTGCTGCCATTGGAACTGCTCTGCATGGCATGCAAGGTTTCCCCAAAGGAGAATTCTTCAGGCGAGGAAGCAGCTGGAATGGATTCTTCAGCATCAGAATCCTCAAAATTAGAAAAAGGAGCCTCTGGCTGGTCAGTAATGTCTGATTCATCTGCAGAATCATCAGAGGACACTGGCTCAGGGGGCTCTGCCCTAGGTCTCTTATCTGGGGCTGAGAGGCCCGTCTGGGTGAGGTTGAGATCCTCTAATTAAAGAAATCAAATCTTCTGCCAAGGTGAGCATTTGAGAACTGGAAGTGGGCCTGGTTGAGGGTGGTTTAACAGGCACTGATTTGGTAGACTTGGCTGCTTTAGCCCTGGCGAAGGCCTTAATGGACATGGCAGCTGGAGGCCTAGCAGCACCACGTGCTGGGGTAGAGACATCCAGGGGAAAGGTGTCTGATAAGTCAGTGGGTAAAGTTTCAGAGGCCGATTCAATATTTGTAGCAGGGGCCTCAAGTGTAGAGATAGATTCGGCTGTACCTATATCAGTTTTTGGTTTCAGCCGAAACCACGGACCGCGAGTGTCGGTCTTTTCGTTTTGGCAGAAAGTGTAGTCGGAGGTTCCGGCGACATAATGTAAGCAAAGTCAGAACCGAAAAACTGTTCTGCAAACTCCGACCGGCGCCTAAGCGCTAGGTTGAAGGAAGCACAGGCGAACAGGCTGCTGGCTGGGCCTAAACAAGGCAGACAGTAAGAATGGAAATCTTTATGAGGTATTTGTTTCCCATAGGTTAAACAATTATTAACTTTTTCTGACATCAGCTGAGGCAAGAAAGAGTAGCTTTAGAAGTCTTGATCAAGTATTCGGTGAAAAATCTCTGGATCCGACCGACCGGCACTTGCGAACAGCTTCTGCTTGGCCCACCGCAAGAAAGACTGGGAAGATGGTGATGCCTTTATACCCGAAGTCCAACAGAGATGGCCGGATGAAGCGACATCAGCCGGACCCGGACTTTGGAATCCGGCCGACTGACGGGCTGCCTGACGACAGGACAACCCAGCTGTTATGACTGCAGATGCATCCATGAAGGACATCAGCAGTGGCAAAGCCTGCTCTTGTTCTGGAATATAAAGGCAGGTGGTAGTGTTTTGTGAAGGTATGTACAGAACTCCAAGTGGCTGCCTCCAAAATATCTTTGGTAGGAACACCTCTGAGGAAGGCTGTAGAGGTGGCTGTGGCCCTGGTGGAGTGTGATCTGATACCTGTAGGAACAGATTTCCCATGATAGCAATAACAAAACCGTATGCAGTGGCCAATCCACTCGGAAATAGTCTGTTTTGTAACTGGTTTCCCTTGAGCCCCAACAGCATAGGACACAAAAAGTTGTTCTGATTTCCTGAAGGACTTTGTTCTGTCCAAATAAAAACGTAGCTGCCTATGGATGTCTAAACAGTGTAGCAGCCTTTCCCCTTTGTTTTGAGGATTGGGATAAAAGGTAGGGAGGTGTATGGCTTGATTTAAGGCTACCCTGGATACCACTTTTGGCATAAATGATGGGTTGGTACGAAGGGAAACCCTGTCCTGATGGAAAATGAGGAAGGGCTGCACCACCATGAGGGCCTGTAGTTCAGAAACCCTACGAGCTGAAGTGATGGCCAGAAGGAAGGCTGTTTTCCAGGACAAATATTGCAAATCTGTTGAGGCAGCTGGTTCAAAAGGAGGCAATGTTAATTTTTCTAGTATGTAATTAAGGTCCCAGGCTGGTATTGGTTGCTTCCTTGGAGGTCTTATATTCTTAGCCCCTCTGAGGAACTGTCGTAAGAGTGGGTGAGAAAATAAAGGGGAATCCGTGTTGAATTCTTCAGAAATGGCTGAGGCATGTATTTTTATGGAAGAAAATGAAAGTCCACTGTTCAGCAGCTCAGCTAGATACTGTAAAACCTGAGGCAAGTTCAGTTTTCTACGGTCCTGGCCTCTTTTCTCATTCCAAGAGCAAAACCGCTTCCATTTTGCGGAGTAAGCTTTTCTAGTAGATGGCCTTCTGGCCTCCAAAATGACATCCTGCACCTCCTTGGAGAGTAGGGTCTGTTGTTGTGTTAAGGAATTTTCCATGCAGCGAGATTGAGTGTTTTCAGCTGACTGTGAAGAGTTTTGTAGCTGTGTTGAGTCAGCAGAAGAGGCATTAGAGGCAGGGACCAGGGAGGAGTATGTGTTAGGCTCCTCAGGAGTGGATACCAGTGTTGCCTTGGCCAATCTGGAGCAATCAGTATCATCCTCGGTTTGTCTGTTCTTGCTTTCAAAAGCACCTTGGGCAGAAGAGGCAGAGGTGGGAATGCGTAAACTGTCCATGCTGTCCAACTGAATGAAAGTGCGTCCACTCTCCAGGCCTTTGGATGAAAGGTCCTTGAACAAAACTTTTCCAATTGATGGTTCCTGTGGGAGGCAAAAAGATCTATGTCTGGCCTCCCCCACGCTTGGATTATTTCTGTAAACACCTGAGGATGTAACCTCCATTCGTGTGGATCTGTCATATTTCTGCTTAGATTGTCTGCCAGTGTGTTTTCCAATCCTGGCAAGTACTGTGCTTGAAGTTCGATTTGTCTTTCCAGAGCCAAGTTCCAAAGAGTCATGGCTAGTCTGCACAAGGGGTATGAATGTGTTCCTCCTTGTTTGTTTATGTACCACATTACTGTGGTGTTGTCTGTTCTTATCAGTAATTGTCCTGGATGCAGGAAGTCCTTGAAAGCTGTAATTGCATTTATTACTGCTAGCATTTCTTTTTGATTGATGTGCAGGTGCTTTTCCTTTTGGGACCATCTGCCCTGAATGCACCTGTCCTTCATGTGCGCCCCCCAGGCGTAATCTGAGGCGTCTGTGGTTATGACTTGTTTTGCTTGAGGCTTGCAGAATGGAAGGCCTGTGTTTACTTGACATGCTTGGGCCCACCATAGAAATTCCTTTTGTAAACATGGAATTATTGGTATAATTGTTTCCAAACTGTGACTGTGTTGAGACCATAGATTTTTTTAGGTACCATTGAAGTTTCCTCATATGCAGCTTTGCACATGGGATTAGAAGAATGCAAGATGCCATGAATCCCAGAGCCTGCAGGATTTTCCTTGCAGTAAGCCTGGTACTTTTTGCTAGTATTTTGAAGTACTGAGATAGTTGCCCCTGTTTTTCTGGCGTAAGATATGCCATCTGGGTGTTTGTGTTCAAGTTGGCACCCAGGAAGGTTATTTTCTGAGATGGTGTTAGCCTTGATTTCTCTTTGTTGATTGTATATCCTAGAGAAAGCAGTAACCGTGTCACATATGCCAGATGTTCCAGAAGTATGCGTTTGCTGTCCGCTTGGATCAGGCAGTCGTCCAGATAAGGGTAAATTTGTATCCCTTGAAGTCTGCAGTAGGCAATCACTGATGCCAGGCACTATGTGAATACTCTGGGCGCAGTAGATAAGCCAAAGGGCAATGCAGAGAATTGATAGTGGATTGAACCTGCAAGAAATCTGAGGTATCTTCTGCAGCTTTGTCTGATTGGGACATGCAGGTATGCCTCCTTGAGGTCCAATGTTACCAGCCAAAACTCCTTGCCCAGCATGGGAAGAAGTTGCTGTAATGTGAGCATCTTGAATTTTGGTACGAGTAGAAATGTGTTTAGGATGGATAAGTCCAAAATGGGTCTCCAGTCGGTTCCTTTCCTTGGTACCAGAAAAAGTCTTGAATAAAAACCTTGACCTTGTTGGTGCGTAGGTACCTTTTGAATAGCTCTCATGTTTATGAGCTTTGAAATTTGCAGTTGTACCTCTGCCCTTTGATTTTGTGGCAGGTTTGGCATGCCTCTCATTTTTGGAAGAATGTGAAATTGAAATTTGTAGCCTCTGTTTATAATGTCCAGAATCCATTTGTCTGTTGTGACAATATGCCAATTGCTTGCAAATAATGCTAGCTTTCCTCCCAAAGGTGCTGCCAGCTGAGACCTGCTTGGCATGGAAATGAGGGAGTCATTGGGTTTGCTTCCTGTATTGTTGTGCACTGTCTTCACCACCTCTTGGTGCTGGAGTTTGCCATTGTCTGCCTCTATATGATCCTTGTGATTGCCCTCTGCCCCTTGTGCGTCTGTATCTACCTCTTTGGGGCTTGTCAGTGGCTGGAAAGGACCAGTTTTTTGAAGGCCAATTTCTGCTAAAACGTGGTGGTTGGACCTGTAAGAAAGCTTTGACAGTTTGCATAGATTTGGCTTTTTCTTCCATTTTCCGTAGTATCTCCTCAGCATTAGTACCAAATAGTACATCCTTTTGTAAAGGAGCATCTAGAAGTTTAGCTTTCACATGATCAGGCAAATTTTGTTCCCTAAGCCAGGCATGTCTGCGAATGACTGATCCTGTAGCAGCTCTACTGGAGGCCTCCAGGGCATCATAACCACATTGTAAGGTGTGTTTACCCACTTGCTCTGCACTATGCATCATATCCTGTAACTCTTTTAAATCTGGTTGTTCAGGTTGAGACATTTTGTTCCTTAATTGTGATAACAGGTACTGTTGATATTTAATCATATGAAACTGACAATTTAAGGCCCTCATGGCTAGGGTGGCCGAGGTATATACCTTTTTACCCCACCTTTCTAAAGATCTGGATTCCCTTTCTGCAGGAAGTGGATTCTTGGCAGTGGAGGCCTTCAATCCCTTGGGGCCTTGTGAAATGGTTTCAGGGTCAGCATTATGGCTTTTGAAGAGAAATTGGTGAGAGCTGGGTACTCTAATACCTATCAGGTTTGACTGGTGCAGGAGGCAGAGAATCAGGGTTAAGACAAGCCTCCGAATAGACATCATCCAGTATGTCCAAAACAGGGGGTATAGCCAAAGGTCTGTGTTGGGGTAACCAAAGAAATTCTCTAAGTCTTTTCTTGGAATCTGAAAAGTCTTGGCCTTCCCAATGGAAGTGTTCCCTCAAGGTGAGCAAGGTTTCCCCAAAGGAAAAATCCTCAGGAGGGGATACCGAAGGAATGGACTGTTCTGCATCCGAATCCTCAAAAGGAGAATAAGAGTGTTCCTCTGCATCAGAATGTTCTGATAAAATGGATCCCTGATCAGAAGAGGGAGAATCTTCCTCCGCTCTGGGTCTCTTGTCAGGAGGGGGATGAGAACCTCTGGTAAGAGTAATTAAATCCTCAGCCATCTTTAGCATCTGTTTTTTAGGCATGGTTCCTGAAGATGGGCCCTGTGCAACAGGTCTCGTGGGATGCCTGGCTGCTTTGTATTTAGTAAAGGCCTTAATTGAAAAAGAAGATGAGGGCCTAAATACACCATGGGTGGAGGTGGACCTGTCCACATTAATAGGCTCTACATAAGCAGGGGCTTCGGTAGTAGTCTGGGAAAGGGCCGAGGACCCAGCGGTCTCGGGTACAGAAGACACCGCCAAAGGAGTGTCGTCGGTAGTCAGGGACTGCAAAGGCGTCTCGCTGAGAACCGGACCACGTGTAGCCTGTTTTGGCGTGGTGTCGGCGGGGACCGCGGGCCTCGCATGTCGGTCCTTTTCCTTGCGTTTTTTGGGCAAAGCGGTAGTCGGAGTGTCCGACGACATTTTATAATCAAAAGCTTTACCAAAGTAGTGTTGGGCGAACTCCACCCGACGCTTAATAGTGTGTTTATTGAAGGTAGCGCAAAAGTGACAGCCCGAGACGTCGTGGTCTGGGCCCAAACAAGGTATGCAAAGGGAATGGAAATCCTTATGCGGTATTTGCTTCCCACAAGAAATACAATTATTAACTTTTTCTGACATCAGTCTGAGGCAAGAAAAGTTTCCCCAACGGGGTACTTCGCTTTAATGAAGACTTCGGTTTCCAATTTTTTTGTAATTCAGGAGCTGGCCGACCGGCACTTGCGAACTGCTTCTGCTTCGGGCACCGCGCGGCAAAAAAGACTTAAGAACATGGCGTCGGCTGTGTCTTATATACTCAGGCCTCACTGACGTCAGAAGAGTAAGCAACGACAACCGACGCCGGACCAAGACTTTGGAATTCGGCCGACCGAGGGACCGCCTGACGGCTGAAAACCCATCTGTGATTACTGCAGCTGTATGCACGATGAACATCTGCTCAGTGCTAGAAGTCTCAACAAGAAACTTCACTCCCTAGAAGCTCTCCTCATCCTGGAGAATTCTGACATCTGTGTAGTTACTAAAACATGGTTCAAAGCCATGGAAGGCACTCTAGCAGTGCATGGCTATAACACCTTTCGTATGTTCCGACCACCCACTGAACAAAGCGCAAAAGGTGGAGGTGTGCCTATTTACATAAAGGATAAGCACACCTTAAGGCTGGTCAAACAATAAGACATGCTTGAGCTACTCCATGTCCAATTAACAATGGGAAAAATCCATTACCATATTCTTGCTTGCAACAGGTCCCCCCCACCATGAACCCAGAAACCCATACATCATACCTAAAGTTACCAGAATCACTCATCATCCAGCCCAATACCATACTCGTGGGTGATTTTAACTACCCCTCCATTAACTGGGAAAAAAAAGACCACTAACATGCATGATGAAAGATTTCTTGACTGTGTAAATTCAAATGCCCTGCAGCAGCTACTCTGCACTCCCACTAGGGAAACAAATATCCTTGATTTGGTGCTCAGAAATATGATAAGCAGTGCAACCCCCCCCCAGTGTAATGTCCTCACTGCTAAGATCAGATTACAAAGCGGTCTCCCTTAAAATTAAAGTGAAACTAGTCTGCCACCTAACCCCAAAACTTCTGTAAAGTAAATTACTCCCTATCAAGGGATGGCATAGCTAGTTTCCAAGCTCCCCCAAATCCAGAAAGCACAAAAACCTATGCAGAAACATACATAAGTTATGCATGACCATATAAACAACTGCATAGAAAAAAACAGTACCAGACTGAAATAAACCCAGGTCAAACAAAGAACAAGCCACCCCGGTGGACCCCTGGTATTAATACTTTGTACAACAAAAGAATAAATCCTGTTGAGAAGTAAAAGAGAATGTGAACAACACAGCAAAAAGTCCTTCATTAGTCTACACAAGCAAATCAGGGAACCAGAAGTCATAAGACCCAAAACCCTACGGTATATTCCCTTGTACTGACTGAAGTCTGAGTCGAAAACCCTAGAAAGAGATCTTGATATAGATCTATTTCGTCCTGCGGAAGAACAGCTTTTTGAACTGTGGTGTCTAGTTGACATCTCAGAAACACAATCCTGAGGAGGAGGAGTCAAAAAAAATCTTTTGAATGTTCTCTTGTAATCCCAGGGGTGTGTAAGACATCTCTCACCCAACAGAGATTCCCAACACTTTGAAAATGACTGCAAAAATAAGCAAGTTGTTCAAATATGGAAAAAAAAAAAACTAGATTTCCTTTAGCCTGCAATGAGCTATAAGTGGAACTAAATGCTTTCTGTTCACTCTTTCTGCAGTGGATTGTCTCAAAGTTAAGGCAGCGAACTGATAATGTGATCCACCTTAAACACCTGAAGTCTGTATGAATAGGAATGTGATGAGCATCTTTTAAATCTAATGTTATAAGGAAACTTGAATGACTGAAGGGAGTGAACAGGTCTTGGTGGCATAATTTTTAATTTGGGCACAATCACAAACAGACTTAGGAAAGAAAGATCCAGAACTGGTCTCCAAGCATTTTCTTTCTTTGACAATTAAAACAGCCTTGAATAAAACCCCTTTCCCACCTGGGAAGGGGGACCTGGTTCTATCACTACCTGGGATGGCATCTGATTGAAAGGTGCAAACAAGAGAGTCTGGTCCGAAGGATGAGGAATTACCCTCCCTGGAAAGGAGGAATTTTCTCCCACTGCCATCTCCCCCCTTATGAATGATCTTCAGAACCAATTTGTCTGAAACTACCTGTTGCCAAGCAGAAAAGTAGGGATTCAGACTTTCTAGAAGGGAAAAGTAGCTGTCAGGGTGGCAGTGGGACAGTCTCAAACAGTAGACTGCCCCTAGTTTGGGAGTTTCTAGAATTATTCTTGGAACTACCTTGCTTAAACAACTGTTTACCTGTATTTTGTTGAAACTATATTTTTCCTTACCAAAAATTGGATGAGCAGTTAGAGAATCCTTTGGAAAATCTGGGAAAACAGGGCTGAAAACTTGAAATTCCCCTTATTAGCTTACCTTTTTAACACACTTTTTGATCATCTCTACAGCAAAGGAGTTAAAAACAAAATCTCCAGCCAAAACAGAATTTAACTTATCGTTTATTATGATCAAGGAGAGTCCGAGAACACAACACAAAACCTCCTCAGAACAGTACCAGTAGCCACTGCTCCTCAAGAAGTATCGAGAGTCATTCACACACTGTATACAATAAGCAATGACTTGAACAGAAAAAGTTTAATTTAAAGCAGATTTTTGCTCACAATAAAACTATAGATAAAACATTAGTCATTTTCACGATTAGAACAAACCTTAATATACAAGCCTGACACGTAAAAATTCTTAAAATTAAAGTCGCCGAAGCATACACTTTCTTCCCATACTTATCAATAATCCCCCCATCCTTAGGAAGAGTAGGATAATCCCCCCATCCTTAGGAAGAGTAGGATTGAAATTAACAAAGCGTTAGCAGCAGAGAGATTAAGTAAAGCTATAGCTGCTGGATCCGGTTTGGGAAGACAGTGTATACAAACCTGAAAGACTGAGGAACTTTATACATCTTACCTGCCTTTTTACGGCCAGCTTACTGTCCATCAGAAAATTGAAAGCAGTAAGACGCACACATTTTCCAAAGCTGACAAAACGGGAGGAATGGGTGCATGTTTGAGAAATTCCTTATGTAACAGCTCATAGTATTTTCTGAGGGACTGGGAAACCTCAGTATTCTCCCACTGAAAACAATGGCACACACTAGAAATAGTCTCAGAGAGAGACCCTCCCCAAGACAAAGCCAAAACCTGAGATGCCCTCTGAGTCTGAACCATAAATCTGAGGATATTCTGCAGCTGTCCCTTCATCCTGTCCAGATTCATAATCTTGAAACTCTTCAGGAACGGAGGTATCCTTTTCTTTTACCAGTAACTACTGCACAAGAAGGATTAACAGCTTGAATTAAACTCTGAGCTAGACCCAGTAAACTAGTCCCATCTATGGAAATTTCAACAGGAGCAGATACATGCTTAATTTTCTGTTTCTTTTTGACACAAAACCACTGGGCCAACAGTAGTATTACTGGCAACAGCAGCTTCCTCAGGGATGGACACAACATTCTGAGAAAACAGGGAAGCCTTTACTGTTCCCTCTCTTAGGACTGACAAAAGTCACTCTCCCTTGTCCACTGAGTTGAACCTAACAGGTGCAGAGGACATGGGTAAACTATGGTCCATAGCGACTACAGGTGCTACATTGGAGGGATCCAGGGTAAAAGATAAGTGATGTGAGATACAACTAATGGTCACAGAAGAGAGTCACCCACAGACCTCTCACCCATACCAAATTCCTCAGTATTTTACAGTTTTTGAGGTCAAAATAAAGGGGTGCCACGAATTCCCGAGTGGCCCCCTTAATTTCAGAATTTCCTGTGTTTTCTTTTTTTTTTTTTTTTTTGCATGCCGAATTTTTCCTGCTGTCATCACGTGCAGGGGCATGCGCGATGATGTCAGCTTCATGAGCACACTGCCAGCGTGTCAGAATTTGGCTGAGGGCTTGAGGAGGTGTGTACTACTGTGTTTGTGCTTTTATGGCAACATGCACTGCAGGCAAGCCATTCATGGTTAGTTACGTTACTAGTAAGTGCACTTACTGCAGTCAAACTCAGACAGTCTCAATCATGAGAAAATATATGACGATTCACCACTCGACTTGCCTTTGAGTCCACCTGTGTGTACTCAAGTTAGTGCATCTTAATTACATATGTCCATAAAGAATGACACGAGGCCCCGTGGTTTAAACTCCTGTTTTTATTGGCAATAAGCACTGTATATGTTAAATGAACTGCTCAGAGTCTTTCATAGTTGAACTGGGGGTTGTTCAGTTGGAGCCCTTGTCTTTTGGTGTTAGGTACTTCATATCACGTGCTGTAGACTTACCTGACCACACCAAAGCTCCCTCATGTGGTATGTACTTTTAAACACTACATAAATAAAATACAATGCTGATGTATAAAGTGTATGCATACCCTCTGTAGCTACACTTGGAGTCTTGGCATAGGCTGAATTCAGTTATTTGATAAAGCATGCACCTTTAAACAGGTCTAGATTTGTGAAAAAAAAGTACATCTAGAAGGAGCAAGGCTTAACCGGAGGTTAAAAAAAAATAATAATAATACCACTACATCCAAGTGTTAGCAGGTGAGATGGTTTTAACTTGAAATAAGTATTTTATTTTAGACAGATCATGTTAAAGTCTGCTGATACCTTTCTAGACGGAAGAGCAGAGCATGAGGCATTGGAGCCTCTGACACAGTTCTTCCCCCGGCTCCTTCAGGTGAAAGAAAAATGAAATGCAATACACAATGCTTCGTGACAGTGTGCGTTTTACTGGTCTGTTATCTAGTGTTTTTTTTCTGAGGTTGAGAGACAGAGCTATAACTGTTGAGGATGTATTAAATTGAAAGACCAGTTTGTAAAACCCAATTTGTACTATTGAGTTGCACATTCTTGGTGCCTTTTTGTAGTTTGTACTAAGCTGATCGGTGGTGGTGCTGCAGCAGCTTTGTCACCTCACAGTTAGATGTTGCCCGTTCGATTCTCAGTTAGAGTGTCTTCTGTGCGTCGACATGCGTGAATGGGCGTTCCTTTGTTGAAGGTTGTGCGTTAGGCCTGGCAAGCCAGCACGTAAAAATCTACTGCCAATCATTAGCGGACCGGAGTTCCGCTGTGGCGACCCCTAACCGGGAAAAGCCGAAAGAAACAAACTAAGCTGATCTTTCTTGATTGGTGGTACTGTTGTTAGTTATTACGTTCTCTACTGAGTGAGTTTCTTTAATAACACTGCCTTCTTACAGTTGTTTTGGTGGGAAAAGTAGTGTGCATACATAAGGAAAAAGCAATACAAATGCAGCTGCTAGTGAACCTTACATCAATCAATGCAAACCCAGAGATAAATGAAGAGCTGGACCACAGACTATATTGCTTATCTGACCAGTAAAGCAGGTTTTGAAATTTTTACCCAAGAAATACACAAAACATTTTTCTAGCCAACTCCTGTGATTAGAGGGAAATTAAGTGATTTTTGACAAAGATGCATTTTGCAGGTGGCAGCGCAGCAGTGCGATTCCAACCTAGTCCCAGTGTACTGCCCTAATGCCTCCAGCTGTGTATTTACCATATATATACTTTAACAGCAGTGCATACAAGACATCTGCTTAATGTTACTGGGTTATATGACAAACAGTTACTCAGCTCTAAAACAGAACAGAAAATAAATAAGCAATGCTAGTAACAGTATGCTGGTAGTACTTAAAATATTTAACATTTATCAGGATATTTCATTACATAAATAGTTAAAATCATATGCAGCATTTTGCCTTTCTCCTGACATACTTGTTTCCATCATATCTTTAGAGAATTATGACACTATGGTAGCCGTGCTGAAACCAGAGTAATGCTTTTTTTCTTCTTTTGAAATGTGATGATAAAACACGCTGCATGTATAACCATTTGTAAAACCTAAGTGTATGTGTATTAAGCATCTTACAAATGCAAACATGAACTGTAAGGAAGAAACACAAAATGTACATTCTCGACAAATTAATGCAACTAGTGTTGTGCACTGCTAGGGCAGCTCCCTCTACATATTTTCAGCTGTCTACGATGCAATTATGATTTAATTTATTCATTCATAGCACTATAATTTTCCCTGCGGACTTGCAGAGTTAGGCTTACTCGACAGATGGATGGATCGCTGGGGGGAAATGTTTCATTTTGGTGCTTGTGCATACTTGGAAATTACTGAAGGGATGGATCGCTGGGGGAAATGTTTGATTTTGGTGCTTATGCATACTTGGAAACTGATGGCCTGAAGCACAGTTAATTTTATTTTTATAAAAGAAAACTTTTAGTTTTGCATAAGTTCAAATATCAATACAAATAACACTATTGTTTAGCTTATTTTCTGTTTCATGATCATATTTTGTCTGTTCTTCACTTTGTGTTTAAAATGTGGTATCCCAGAAGTCCACTGGTGTGGGTGGGATTACATAATTATGTATGCAAATTTTATGTAATCAGTGTACAGTTTTTGGCTAATTGTACCTATTTTTCATGGGCCTTGATCCAGATTTTTGATGTTTCCAGGTTGAGAGGCATGGTCACGCACGTGCAACTGACGCAAACTGAGGACCTGTTGTGATGGCAAAGGCCGTCCGCGTAACTTCTTTTTTGTGATTGGAAGGCAGACAGACTGTCCCATGGTCAGGCCGAAAATGGTGCCTCTTATCAGCAAATGCAGGTAAAAAGTGAAAGCCTTTTTAAAGTCACTTTTTCAAGACAAACACAGTAAAAAGCACTTTAAAACATTCGGCCAGTTCCCCAAAGTAAAAAAAACAATTTCTCCACAAAGAGATGGTTTTCAGTTACTTTAAACAACTTTTAAACTGACAGGAAAAAAGAGCACTCCTGTTTAAAATTACAGGACAGACTTATGACAGTCTGCTAATCACAAACTCCTGGGTTAAAAATTAATACTTTTATCTTCAGAAAATTAACAAAAAATACTGAATGGAAGGTTAAGGGAATTTTTTTGCCCAGCAAAGGAACACAAGCAGACTGTCGATGTTCAAAAGCCTCAGAGGAGAGTACTTTTCAGGAGCACTAAAGCTGAAGGGCTTGGTGACCAAACCTCTCCCTTTAGTCTGCACAGCCCAAGCTGTCAGACAGTTTTGGCACATGGAAGGTGCACTGAAGCTTTGGAAGCTGACCGGTTATTAGGTTCTTGGCAAGATACAACTCTCATAAGCTAAGGAAACTACTGCAGTGATCACCATGAAGATCATATTATAATACAAAAATGCTGCAGCAAAACTTTTCAATGTTTGACATATGAAAATATTTCCCTGTAGTTTCTCTCCAAAACCTAGTAAAATAAATTGCATGCTACAGCACATGGCTGTGGCACTGTACTAAAGCCATTTTCAGCCACACTGCAGCTTAAGGAGTTTAATGACAGTTCAGCAAGCAAAAAAAGTAATACACAATTTTTGTAAACCTATCAAGTAATGGCTGAATGAAGAGAGAAACTCAATACACCCTCATTGGAAGCTGTGCTCAAACCGCTGAATACTGGGACACATGCATGGCACACATCCAGTAAAAGTCAATAGAAAGTTATTTATTACCATAACTTGGCATCTGTGTTGTCTATCTTCATTCCTCTTCATGACAAGGTCTCTGATCCAGCCCTCGGATCCAGCTCAAACACATTCTCCAGACTTGGATCGGACTCTCGAGCCCCCTTCCTCTTACCCATAATGCACTACACCCACCCAAGCACCTCAGATTGGGTTTGCTGATTCTATACATACACAACCCAGACAGCAAAGAATTACGGCAGAAGAGGCTCACATATGGGACCTAGGAGTCCTGCTATGTTCTATAATCCTGTAGAAGAATGAGGCGGGGGGGGGGGGGTGGCTGGGTGGAAAAGTGAGAAAGAATAAACACAGACAACACAGATGCCAAGTTATGGTAAGACAACTTTCTAATCTGATTTTGTCTTCATTCCTCTTCACGATATGGTCAGAATCCCCAGATATGTGACTCCTGGGTGGCCCTCATGGAAGCGTATGCCGCAGCACGGCAGAACCAAAGGAAGCCCTACTCCTAGAAACGAAATCCAACTCATGTGCGACAAAGGTGCGATTGTTGGGACCATGTAGCTGCTGCACACATATCAATGGAGGTTCTACATGAGAAGGCAGAAGCAGCAACCACCGCCCTCGTGGAATATGCCCTAAGAGGCCGAGGTAGTTCTCGGCTCTTTTGTGAATAAATGAAAACAGATACAACCAGTTATTCATTTCGCTAGCATGATTTGGGAGGCTGATTGGCTCAGTTTTGCTTGTCAAGAAAGTTGCACACAATTGGTTTCTGGGACAATTCCCGGACTTGGTTCCTCAGTGTTCTTATGCGGTGCAAGGGAAGAGAAGCTACTTGATCCCTCATGTTCAGCTGCGTCCCTATGTATTCTAGGTTCTGCACAGAAGTCAGAAAGGACTTGTCTAGGTTTACAGTGATGCCCAGGGTGGGTGAAAGTTGGATTAAGTAGTCTATGGCATGGATAAGCTGATGCCTGGTGGGGGTGGTAAGGAGCTAATCATCTAAGTAATGAAAACACCTGGAATCCTTTGTCTCATGTGCACTGCTATGACCGCCATGCATTTGGTGAACATTTGGGGGGCTGAGGCGAGTCCAAAGGGCAGCTCCCTGAACTGAGAATGACTGGCTCCCAGCCAAAAGCACAGCTATCTCTTCGAGTGCCAGTCTATGCTGATGTGATAGTACACAGCCTTGAGATCTACTGAGCACATCCAATCGTCCTTGCAGAACAGTGACAGCAGGGACTGGACCGTACCCATTTGGGACCGCAACTTCTTTACATAATTCAACTTGCTTAGATCCAGAATGGGTATTAGGTCCTGTCTTTTTGGCACCAAAAAGAAGGGGGGAGTAGATTCCGAATGCTCTTTGTTCAGTCGAGACCTCTTGGATGACTCCTTTTTGCAGCAGTTTTAGAATCTCATGTGCTGCCTGCTCCCTTTGACTTGGTGGCACATCTGGGAGTTTCTTGTTTATGTTTAGAGGAGGAAGGAAAAGGGGAATGCAGTAGCCTCTGGATATTATGCTTAGCACCCAGGGATTTTGAGTAGAGTGGGTCCGGGCTTTGAGTGCAAAGTGAGTCGACCCCCAACTGCCTCCAGAGATGGACAGTCTGGCAGCGCTTCAGGAGCACTGACACGGCTCTAAAGAAAAGGCGTCTCTGAAGCTCTGGTTTTGCAGACCACCTCTCCCTCTAGGGCAGCACCTACCACTAAAACCCTCCTCCTCTGCCTCTATAGGGTATTCCCCATGCAGGTCTTGGAAAGGCCCTTGGGAATTCCAAAACCACATTTTCTTGCCTCCATGTTGGTTCCTGCAGAAGGACCTCAGAGGCGTAGAAAATTTGACTCCTACACCAAAAAGGGTCTTCCCATCCTTTTTCGTCGCGGGTGGGAGTATCTCTGACCGACAGCCCAAACAGTGAAGAGCCATCGTAAGGGGCATTCACAAAGGATGCCTTAAAGGGCTCTGTGAAATCACATAGCCTCATCCAGGAATGCCTCTTTAGGGCCGGTTCTGAACCGGCAGCTCGTGAGATACCTTTCCTCTGTATGGAAAATTAACCTCATTGAAGAACTGGCGATGGATGACAGAGTGACCCAGCTTGGGAGAAAGTTTCTAGAATTCCTCCACAAGCATGGACTCGCAGAGAAACTGAAAGCTCCTTGATCAGATCTCTCTCTTGCTGGGTAAAGTTAACTAGGTAATTTAACGACCTCCATGCAAAAAGTGGCTAAGGTGTAAACTCACTTTCAATCCTCTCAACTACTTGTTAGATAGATGACCACTGGCATTCTCCTCTGCCAGTTTTTTTTAGTGGCTGCCACCACCACAATGGCATCAACTATGGGATCCTTACTCCAATGTTTTCTGTCTGCTAGTGGAACCAGGAACCTTTCGGGATACTTGAGAATGGGCTTGACAGTGTCTGGTTCTTTCCATGCCAGGTGGGAAACCAAGTCAACAAGGTTCGGGGGGGGGGGTTGCATAGGTGGGTTAGCAGGTCACACAGGACGGAGACAGACTCACCCCAAATGCCTCCAAGAGCACTGGACTCCTCAGGAGGAGGAGGCTGGGCAGACCACCCACCTTTTTGCTTCAAGATTTCCAGAATGTATCCAAAGGAGACCTCCTCGGGTGGGGATCGGGGGGGGATCTTTCCCCCTCATTGAAGGGGACTTCCTCAGCAAGGTACGCTGGGGAAGTATCAGAAGAAGGGCATCCCTCCTGGGCAGGGAGGTCCTGGAGGCTGCTTGGGACGGGTTGACATAGGACAGAACAAATGGGCTCAAGGCCCTGATCCGAAGGGGGTTCAGGGGTAGATTGTGGGATGTGTGGTGACAGTTCCCTAACTTGGGAGATAACCCTCTTAACTACCTGAAAAGCTGATGGACCTGGAGAGGCCCTCTCCGTCTCCCCCGAAGCCATCAGGGGAAAAACAGCTAGGACTTGCACAAGATCTGAGGCCTTCTGAAGGGATCAGACCCAAACTGTCAAGGGTCGAGGCTCCTAAGGTAAGAGATGGCTCTGACAAATACGGAGCCGACCCCACTCCCCTGGACCCAGCACAGACACCTCGGCTTCAAGATCCACTCTGCTCTGAGGGAATAGGAACAGGGCTGATCAAGGGTATCATTGACATTGAAGAAGTAAGCTTCCCCTGCACCAAACTTCACATAAGAGTCCAGAAAAACACAGTCGTGTACACTTACCATAAATGTAGATGTTAGAGTGTATTCACTGTTGCAGTCATCACATTTGGGTTATCTGCTTGCAATAGCCCTCAGTCGGCCTGATTATCAAAGTCTTGGGTCCTGCAACAGTTGCTGTCTCATCTTCCATGACGTCAGGTAGTCAGGGGTATTAAGCATGTAGCCGACGCCACTACATCAGTTTTTCTTGCACCAGATGTCAGGTGCCCTCCTAATGGGAAGCAATTATATATATATATATATATATATATATATATATATATATATATATATATATATATATATATGCAAGGTTATATCTCCAACTACTTGTTAGATATATATATATATATATGCAAGGTTATATCTCCAACAAAAAAAACAAATACACCAAAAAGCTTTTAAGCATAGAGAAGGAGAATAGAGGTATAGCCAAAAGAAGACAGGGGGCTGGAGGGAGGGTAACCAGGAATGCAACAGTGAATACACTCTAACATCTACATTTATGGTAAGTACACAACTGTACTATGTTCATGTTTCACTGTTGCAGTCATCACATTTGGGTAGATTCCTAAAGCTAAGGATGGGAGAAGGAATTCAGACAGCATTAGGACCAGCTATAAGGCCCTGCAAGACTGCAGTGGCAAATCCAGCTCTGGATTTAGAGAAAATAGGCAGATGGTAATGCTTGGTGAAAGTATGTACAGAACTCCAGGTAGCAGCTTCTAGGATGTCCCTGGTAGGGACACCTCTGAGAAAATCTGTAGAGATAGATGCAGCCCTGGTAGGAGTGTGGTCTTATCCCCTTGTGGGATAGGTTTTCCATGGTGCTTATAGCAGAAATGAATGCAATTGCCTATCCATTTAGAAATGGTTTGCTTTGAAATGGCCTTCCCCTCTGCCCATGCAGCAAATGCCACCAGCAGTAGCGGGTATAAGGGGCTGTGAAAGCCCCTCACTGAGTACCGGCGAACTGGCGAGTGGCTTAGGAGAAGCGTCGTCGGCAGCTTTGGACCTACGCAGCCTTTCTATGTCTTTATATTTGCGTTTTTTCAGAATGTCGGTAGTCGGATGGCTTACCAAAGACATATCAGGACAATTAAATCGAGCACCAAAATATTTAGAAGCGAAAATATACAGATGACTGATAGTTCGTGGTTTAAATAAGGCACAAAACCGACAGCGAGGAAAGTCGTGGTCAGGGCCTAGGCAAGTAATACACTACGAATGAAAATCTTTATGAGGTACTTGCTTTCCACAAGTAATGCAATCATTTACTTTTTACTGACATCAGTTTAGAGCAAGAAAAAGTTTCCCCAATGGAGTACTTAGCTTTTAGTTGAAGACTTTGGTTCTGAAACTCGAAAACGAAATTTTCAGGAGTCAGCCAACTGGCACTTGCGAACTGCTTCTGCTTCGGGCACCGCAAGGCAAGAAAGACTGATGTAATGGCATCGGCTGCATGTTTTATACCCCTGACGACCTGAAGTCATTGAAGAAGGGACAGCAACCGACGCAGGACCCAAGACTTTGTTAATCAGGCCGATTGAGGGCTACTGCAAGCAGATAACCCAAATGTGATGACTGCAACAGTGAAACACTAAGATCATCATACTGTGACTAAATTAAAGCCTTGTTGACCATTTCTTTTTTTTTTTTCAGTGAAACTTTAATAAACTCCAAGCGGAGAAATTAGGTTAACACCAAATGTACTCTACATTTATTTCTGGATGAGTAGAAGCATCTCTGTGTAAATAAATACTGCACACACAGTAGCAAAAAAGTTTTTAACTGAATTAATTCTTAAATTTGGTGTTCTATCTTGCATGCAAGTATGATCAGGACTCTCACTTTACTAGTCAGGCAATACAGCACCTTTGTAGGTTTTTGCTCATTAAGTTGCAATTCCACTGTCCTTGTACACCACAGGCTTCTAGACAGTGAAAAGAGCCAATGAACCATTAAAATTTAGATTAGCTAAAGTTTGAGGAAATATGTCTTAAATGACTAGAAGCATTGTTTTTAGTTTTACTTCGTACTAGAAGTACAGTTAGTACCGTTAGAAAATTGTTCCTTCAGGAAATCCTCATACGCAGACCCATGAGAATGCCTGCTACCTCCTCCCTAAAAACGAAGACTTGCAAGACACTGATGAAACCATGCTTTCACATATTGCACATCTCTTGTGCTCTATTTTGCAGAAATACCATACTGGCGTTCTGCATGCAGCTCAGCGGCCCACAGAGCAGGACCCTCATGACCTGCAGCCCATAGTCTTTCTCTACATTAAAGTACATTCCAGAAGAACCTCACAGCCCAAAATGTTAAGGACCATACTTGGTTTTGCTCAACTGCTACTGCCATCTACTGTGAGGGCTTCCCCACCTGGATCTGTGTGTTGCACATAAAAAACCCCCTCCCTTGTGATGAGTACAATCGAGGTACAATTGACTTCAGACCACATGAACCAGCAGAACCTAACGCCAGCCGAACCAGGCAAAAAAGTGACATTGTTGAATCCACAGATGACAGCCAATGACATTTTGCCATCCAAAATAAATCCAGAACAAACTGTGAATTGTTTGCCAACCAACTTGATTCCACATCTGCCACCTACATCATATCCAGAACTAAATGAAGTTAAGTTACCCCTTTTATCAGACCAGAAGTAAAATTACATAATTCTGCTACCTCGTCCTGGTCCGATTTAAACTCCAGTGACTCTTCAACAATAACATTCTTCCTTGCTTCTCATTCCAACACTGCAGATTCATCCCTCCTTCTGGGCAGATTTAGACAATCTTATCTAGACAATATTCCATTTTGAAATCACCTGCAATTAAGGCCCTTCGTCAAAGACTTTATGGTGATCAATTTAGTTTGCACAATGGACAACCAACTCAACATCCTTGCTTACAGTCTCTTCAAAACCCTCTCCAGCTCAAACGTGCTCATTCTTCTTACTGACCCATTATTGCAACAGTAACCGTAATTTATATCATAATTCTACTTATCCTACTTTTGCCACCCAGCAGGTATAGTTGTGTAAAATCTTACCATAACTTTAGATGTCCTTCTCTTCTATATGCTGCTGTATCCATGACAAAAGGGAGTCTGCCTCTGGTTGACTCGTAAATCCGGCCATTTTACAAAAGATAGCTGCTGCTACAAAGGTACATGTAATGGCCTGCACCTCAGCACATGTCAGCCATAAACGGACGTTGGGTATAAAGTGGACGTCAGCATGCACCTACCTCAGAACTGAAGGCTGCCAGAAACCAGCGACTATGGAGTGGGTACTCAGGAGTCAGGCAAGTGTCAGGGGAAAGGCAGGCTAGGAAAAGTACAGTTGTGTACACTTACCATAAATGCAGATGTTAGAGTGTTTTCACTGTTGCAGTCATTACATTTGGGTTATCTGCCTGCAGGTAGCCCTCAGCCGGCCTGAATACCAGAGTCTTGGATTCCTGCATCGGATGCTGTCTCTTCTTCCATGACATCAGGTCGTCAGGGGTATAAAACATGCAGCTGACGCCATTACATCAGTTTTTCTTGCCCCAGATGTCAGGTGCCCCCACAATGGGAAGCAATTATATGTTATGTTACACCACCATCAATAAGCAAATACACCACACAAGAAGGAAAGGTAAAGCCAAAAGATGTCAGGGGGCTGGACGAAGGGTAACCAGGACTGCAACAGTGAATACACTAACATCTACATTTATGGTAAGTGTACACAACTGTACTATGTTCTTCGTGTTTCACTGTTGCAGTCATTACGTTTGGATTGATTCACAAAGCTAAGGAAGGGAGGAGGAAGTTAGAGAGCATTAGGGCCAGCTATTAAGCCCTGTAAGACTGCAGTGGCAAAACCAGCTCTGGATTTAGAAATAGACATGTGGTAATGCTTGGTGAAGGTATGTACAGAGCTCCAGGTAGCAGCTTCTAGGATGTCCCTGGTAGGGACTCCTCTGAGGAAGGCTGTAGAGGTAGAGGCAGCCCTGGTGGAAAGTGATCTAATCCCCTGTGGGGTAGGTTTTCCATGGTGCTTATAGCAGAAATGAATGCAATGGGCTATCCATTTAGAAATGGTTTGCTTGGAAATATCCTTCCCCTCTGCCTCCACAGCAAAGCCAACTAGCAGCTGTTCAGATTTTCTGAGAGGCTTAGTCCTGTCCAAATAAAATCTAAGTTGTCTGTGCCTGTCCAAAGAGTGCAGTGTTCGTTCTCCTTTGTTTTGTGGATTCGGGAAACAGGTAGGCAAATGAATGGACTGATTTAGGGCCACACTAGACACCACCTTGGGCATAAAGGAAGGGTTGGTCCTGAGGGAAACCCTGTCTGCATGGAAGATAATGAAGGACTCCACTGCCATGAGGGCCTGTAATTCAGACACTCTTCTTGCTGAAATGATGGCTAGAAGGAAGGCTGTTTTCCAAGAAAGGAATTTCAACTCTGCAGTTGCAGCTGGTTCAAATGGAGGGAGAGTGAGCTTTTCCAATACAAAGTTAAGGTCCCAGGCTGGAGTAGGGGCTCACACCTTGGGGGGGGGGGGGGGGTCTTAAAGTTTTGGCCCCTCTGAGGAATTGCTTTAGCAGGGGGTGAGAGAAGACAGGTGGTTCAGTATTATAACGTGCTGAAATGGTAGAGGCATGAATTTTAATTGACAAGAAGGATAGGCCCTTGGGGAGCATTTCTGTTAAGTACTGAAGAATATGAGGTAAGCTGGGCACCGTTGTGCCCATCCACTGAGTCTGGCTCCAGGAACAGTATCTTTTCCACTTTTCAGCATAAGATTTTCTAGTACTAGGCCTCCTTGCCTACAGAAGGACATCTAGCACCTGCTTACTGAGGGATGCTATTGGAGAACTCAAGGAATTAGCCAGGCTGCAAGGTTCAGGGTTTGAAGCTGAGGGTGCAGAATCTGGCCCGCCTGCTGGGACAGCAGGGAAGGTGTCTGATGTAGGTGCCATGGCTCCAGCAGTATCATACTGGGCAAGAGGGGGTACCAATGCTGACGTGGCCAGTCTGGTGCAATTAGTATCGTCCTTAGCTTGTCCTGTTTGATCTTTAGCAGAACCTTCGAGAGGAGAGGCAGAGGAGGAAAGGCATAAACAGAGAGGCTTTCCCAGGTAAAGGACAGGGCATCCACTTTCCAAGCTTGACTGTGGGGAGTCCTTGTGCAGAATTTGTCCAACCGGTAGTTCTGAGGGGAGGCGAGCGGGTCCATCACTGGAGTCCATTTGTTCCTCAAGAGGTTGAAGATTGTTGGTTCCAGTTTCCATTTGTGTGGGTCCATGTGATTTCTGCTTAGGTCGTCTGCCAGTGAATTTAGCTTGACTGGCAGGAACTGATCTTGTAGGTGACCTTGGTAGCTCAAGGCTGTGTTACACAGAGCCATGGCAAGGCTGCACAGAGGGTACGGGTGGGATCCCCCCTGCTTGTTTATGTATCACATAACTGTGGTGTTGTCTGTTTTTACCAATAACTGTCCTGGAAGGATGTGGTCTTTAAAGGCGGTCAGGGAATTCTGTACAGCTAACATTTCTTTTTGGTTGATGAGCAGGTGCATCTGACTCTGGGTTCCATTTGCCCTGAATGCTCTGCCCTTCCAAGTGAGCCCCCCATGCATAGTCTGTGTCTGTTAGGGTTTGGGCGGCAGGGGGTAGAGTGAAAGGTAGTCCCTTGTTGTGGTAGCAGGCCTCTGCCCACCAAAGGAACTCTGTCTTTGTACAAGGAATGATGGGAATCATTGATTCCAGGTCCTGAAAATGTTCGCACCATAGGCTTTTTAGATACCACTGTAGTTTCCTCATATACAGTCTTGCATATGGAATTAGTAGAATGCAAGAGGCCATGAATCCCAGGGCTTGCAGAATTTTCCTTGCAGATAGCTGGGTCTTTGTGGCCAGTAGTTTGAAGTAGATTGTCAAATAAACTTGTTTCTCTGGAGTGAGGAAAGCCATCTGGGAAGTTGTGTTCAAGCTTGCTCCCAGGAATACAATCTGTTGGCAGGGTACTAGGTGAGACTTTTTGTTTATGGTGTACCC
This sequence comes from Protopterus annectens, assembly GCF_019279795.1. Lineage (NCBI taxonomy): Eukaryota > Metazoa > Chordata > Ceratodontiformes > Protopteridae > Protopterus > Protopterus annectens. The sequence continues at coordinate 592,853,545 of NC_056730.1, read as the reverse complement.
TAGTGAGGATAGAAGCTTCTGTATGAATGCCAGATGTTTTAATAGCAAGTCCTGTTTTTTTGCTTGAATCAGATAATCGTCCAGGTATGAGTATATCTGAATATTTCTCTGCCTGCAAAATGCAACGGCTGGAGCTAGACACTGTGAATACCCTGGGTGCAGTAGACAAGCCAAAGGGAAGTGCAGAGAATGTGTAGGTAAAGCTTGCTTTAAGTCTAAGGTTGCTAACCAGGCATCTTTGCCTAGCATAGGAAGCAGCTGTTGAAGTGTTAGCATTTTGAATTTTTGGATTACCAAAAAGGTGTTTAGAATAGAGAGGTCCAGGATAGGATGCCAGGAGCTGTCTTTTCTGGGTACTAGGAAAAGTCTTGAATAAAAACCTTGTCCCCTTTCTTCTGCTGGACAGGTTGAATATCCCTGATACTTAGAAGAGAGAGAACTGATTTGGGGCTAGGTTTGGCCAACCTTTTGGGGTTGGTAGGGTGTGGAAGTGGAATCTGTATCCGTGGGAAACTATACTTAAAACTCATTTGTCCTGGGTAATGAGTTCCCAGTTTTTTGCATGCAGGGCGAGCTTCCCTCCTACGGGAGCAGGCAGTTGAGCAGGGATTGGAAGGGTTAAGGTTAAGTCATTGACACTTTTCCATAGGGAGGTGTCTTACTACTTCCTGCTTTGGAAGTGGGAGCCCCCCCTGCTTAGGCCTGTGCGTAGCCTGAGACTGTAACCTAGGTGGTCTGCTGTTCCTGGGTTTGGACTGGCCAGGACTGGAAGAGACTGGAAAGTACAAATTCTCTGAAGGCCAATGCCTATTAAATCTGGGAAGCTGTACTTGCAGGAAATCTTTAACAGTTTTCATAGATTTAGCTTTTTCCTCCATCTTTTTGAGAACTTCTGCTTTGTTGCCAAACAGGCGGTCTTGGTTTAAGGGAGCATCAGGTAATTTAGCTTTAACATGATCTGGCAAGTTTTGCTCCTTAAGCCAAGCATGCCTTCTAAGTACAGACCCAGTGACAGCAGCCCTGCAAGATGCTTCTAAAGAATCAAAACCACATTGCAAAGTATGTTTACCAACTTGTTCAGCAGAATGCATTAAATCCTGTAATTCTTTGGGTTCAGCACAGTCAGGAATCAACAATTTTCCATTTAAGTAGTCCCATAATATGCTGTTGGTACTTTAACATATGAAACTGGCAATTTAAAGCCCTAATGGCCAAAGTAGCAGAAGTGTATACCTTCTTACCCCATCTGTCCAAGGCTCTCGAATCTCTATCAAAAGGGGTAGGATTTTTGGCAGCAGTAGCCTTAATGCCCTTTGGACCTTGGGAAATGGTCTCTGGATCCGCAGTAGGATTCTTGAAGAGGAACTTGAGAGAGCCAGATACTCCAATACCTGTCAGGTTTTCTGGGAGCGGGAGGTAAAGTGTCTGGGGACAGGCTAGATTCCAAGAAAGCATCATCTACAATGTCCAGAATAGGAGGGACAGCTAAAGGCTTGTGTTGAGGAAGGAGTAAGAATTCCCCAAGCCTTTTTTTGGAGTCAGAGTAATCCTGGCTTTCCCAGCGGAAATGCTCTCCAAGAGTGTGCAAGGTTTCACCAAAAGAAAAATCTTCTGGAAGGAAAGCAGAGGGAATGAAATCCTCTGCATCAAAATCCTCATAGGTAGATAAGGGCAAATCCTGGTCATCAGAAGGAATAGAAATATCAGAATCCTGATCAGAAGAATCAGGAAAAAAATCAGTTCTAGGTCTCTTAGAGGGGGAAGGCTGGCTTCCCCTAATTAAAGCAATAAGGTCTTCAGCCATTCTAAGCATTTGTTTTTTAGGTATATGGGCCTGAGCATGCGGTTTGGACGTCGGTTTTCTAGGCGTGGTTCGAGTTTTAGGCCTGGATGAAGAAGATGGCGTCTATTTAAAATGCAAATCTGTGGGCCTGAATACACCCTCAGAAGCCGGTGCCTGCACAGCGGCTCCGGACCCATCCAAGGTAGAGACATCCCACAGGTTCCATAGTCGAAGAAGCATCTCGCGGCATACTGGACTCTGAATGGGTCTCAGTAGAGGCCTGCGAATCTGAAGTAGCGGGTATCAGGGGCTGCGAAAGCACCTCACTGAGTACCGGCGAACTGGCGACTAGCTTAACAGAAGCATCGTCTGCAGTTTTGGACCCATGTGGTCTGTCTCTGTCTTTATCCTTACTTTTTTGGAATATCAGTAGTCAGATAGCTTACCGAAGCCATTTCTGGATGCTTATACAGAGTACCAAAATAATCTCCTGCAAAAAAAAGACCAACGAATATTTCGTGGGTTGAATAAGGCACAAAACCAACAGCGAGGAACGTCGTGGTCTAGGCCTAAGCAAGGAATGTAGTACAAATGAAAATCTTTATGAGGCATTTGCTTTCCACAGGTAAGACAATTGTTAACTTTTACTGACATCGGTTAAGAGCAAGAAAAAGGATCCCCAACAGGGTACTTAGCTTTTTTGAAGACTTCGGTTCTGAAACTCGAAAACGAAAATTTCAGAAGTCGGCCGACCGGCACTTGCAAACTGCTTCTGCTTCGGGCACCACACGGCAAGAAACACTGGTGTAATGGCATCGGCTGCATATTTTATACCCCTGACGACCTGACGTCATGGAAGAGGAGACAGCATCTGACGCAGGAATCCAAGACTCTGGTATTCAGGCCGACTGAGGGCTACCTGCAGGCAGATAACCCGAATGTAAGACTGCAACAGTGAAACACAAAGAACATCTACACAGCAGCATATAGAAGAGAAGGACATCTAAAGTTATGGTAAGATTTTACACAACTATACTATGTCCTATTCATATGCTGCTGTATCCATAGCATGAGGGAGAGTGCAAAAGCTCATGCTATTAAGAATTGGGTGGCAGAACAGACACTTTCCACAAATCCTGCTCTGGACCTGGAAATGATGTCCAACTTAGTGTTTGGTGAAAGTGTGGACAGATGACCTTGTGGCTGCTTCTAAAATGGCAGCCGTATTCAAACCCTTAAAGAAGGCATCAGAGGAAGACAGCCCTAGTGAAGTATGCCTTCACTGGGAAGGGAAGCCTTTTGCCATGGGCTGTGGAGCAAAAGGGAATAGTTTGAGAGATCCAAGTGGAAATGGTTTGCTTGGAAACATGGTGTCCCACGGCACTTGGGTGACAGGAGACAGAGCCTGTCAGATTTGATCTTGCCCAAATGGTATCAGAGTTGTCTATGTACAGCCAAGAAGTGAAGGATCTTTTCATCAGAGGTTTGAGGAGAAGGGAAGAAGGTAGGAAGATTGATGGCTTGGATTCAGGGAAAGTTCATTAACAACTCTGGGCATGAAGGATGGGTTAGTGCGTAAACAAACCCTGTCCTTGTGGTAAACTGTAAAAGGAGAGGCCATGAGGCTTGCAGTTTGGATAGCCATCTGGCTGAAGTAATACCCACCAAGAGGATAGTTTTTCATGTGCAGTGTTGGAGAGAACAGTCCTTGGCTGGCTCAAAGTGCGGTAAGATTAATTTTTCCATTACAAAACTTAGATCCGGTGGGGGGTGGCTTCCTTGAAGGTTTAAGATGCAGTACCGCCTTTAAAAATACCTTAATTTCCAGTCTAGAAGCTGGGAGGGGGTGTGAGAGGTAGACATGCTGAGATGGCAGACCGGTGTGCCTTAATAGAAGACTAAGACCATCCAGAATTTCATTGGTTCACACATGTAAGACAAAACCACTGGAGGGTCTACCATCAGTGGTTGGATATTTTGTTTTACACAACAAACAGAAAACCTTTTCCATTTGCATAGACAGGATTTTCTTGTAGTGGGTTTTCTGGCCTCCTGCAGAACATGAAGCATGCCCTCTGTGTAAAGGTGTCTGAAGGGAAATCAGCACCCTATCACCCACAATGTAAGGTTCAGGGTGGATATTTGGGATGTGTAAGAGTTCCTTTCTCTTGTGTGAGCAGGTCCATCTGGGGGGTAACTTGTGCCGATTGCTCTTGGCTAGATGATGTAATGGGGAACCAATGCTGCCTTGTCCAAAAGGGGGTCACCAACAAGATTTGAAGTTGTTCCCTTGGAATCTTCAGCAGAACTTTTTGTAAAAGTGGGAAGGGGGAAGGAATGCACAAGGGAACATCCCCTTTCATGGGAAGGAAAAGAGATCCATCCTCCATGACCCGGGAAAGAGTCGCTGGGTGCAGAAGGTTAGGAGCGGTCTGTTCATGGGGGAGGCAAAAAGATCTACCTGAAGTATACCCCATCGATGGACCAGGTCCACACATCCCTGTTTAGCATTGAGTCATGGCCCTGATTAGAGTATCTGTCATCACATTTTCTGCAGAAGGTATGTAGACGGCTAGAAGGTTTGTCTTTGTTGGGCGATTTCCCACACCTGTAGAGCCAATCTGCACAGGAGGTAGGATTTTGCCGCCGCCCCCCCCCCCCCCCCCCGTTTGATCTGCCATAGCACAGTGGTAGTGTACCACCTCTGCACCCCTGAAAGAATTTGATCCTTGAAGATTTGAAGGGCCAACATCAAGGCTCTCATCTCCTTGATGATGTGCTCCCTCTGTTGGTCCAGGGTCCAAGTGTGCTCCCCAACCTGCGTCTGAAGCATCTGTGTACAGATCCTGGTTGGGGGGCAGGGGTTGTAAGGAAAGCCTGAGTTGCCAGAGATCTGGGCAATCCACCAATTTTGTTCCCTGGAAAGGCAGGGAAGCACGGGTACTATAAACTCTAGAGGGTGCAGGTGTTGTTTCCAGACTGTCCTCAAGTACCACTGGAATTTCCTCATGTGTAGCCTTGAAAAGGGTATCATGGGGCTGGTGGAGGCCATGAATCCCCAAAGCCTCAGCAACTCCCTGGCCGACAGGGGAGGGAGGACTTCCTGGAAAAAGGATGTGAGGGACAGGATCTTGTCTGGAGGGAGACAAGCCATCATTTGTCCTGTTAAGATCCTGCATCTTAAGAACACATGATCCTGAGAGGGTGTCAGGGAGGATTTGTGAAGGTTTATGGTGAACCCCAAGTGCCTCAAGAGGGAGATGAAGTCTAGATGATGTTGGGCCAACTGAGGGGACGGGGGCCTGGATGAGGATATCCAAATAGGGGAAGAGCTGGATCCCCTGCATTCTGACAAAGGCAATGAATGGGGCTAGGCACTTTGTGAACACTCTTGGGGCCATAGAGAGACCAAATGGCAAAGCACAGAACTGAAAATGCGCAGAACCCACCGAAAACAAAGGAATTTCCTGAAAAGAGGATGGATTGGAATGTGCAAGTATGCATCCTTTACATCTAAGGACACCATGAAGGCCTGAGGGAGGATCGGGACAAGGAAAGTAGGAAGGGTTAGCATCTGAAAGGAGGGGACCTGGAGAAATGTGTTTAGATGGGACAAATCCAAGATTGGTCTAGTGGGACCTTCTTTACTGGGTACCTGGAACATCCTGGAGTAGAATCCTTTCCCTCTTGAATTTGGACATACCTCGAATTGTAGCTCGAGAGAGGAGGGCCTGTAGAACTGGGGGAAAGGAAGCCATCTGGTTTAGAGGGGGTTGAGGAATGCCTCTGAAGGTGGGTCTGGTTTCCCACACCACGAAATATCCCAGTTTTATTATAGAGAGAACTCAAGACTCCCGAGTAACCTGTTTCCAAGCAGGGGAGGAATGAGAGGGGGGGGGGGAGGAGATTCATGGAGAGGGGAGTGTCTGGATTTAAGGTTTGGTAGTCAGACTACCAGGCTTGGCCTGAAAATAGTGTTTTTGAACTGAGGTAGAGGGAGAAGACTTGGGGGGGGGGGTGTCCTGCTTCCTAGAATCTTTTTTCCCTTTGGGTGGCATTTGTCTGGAAGGCCTTATCATAAATGTAGTTTTAGCTGGATAGTTCCTCTGGAAGCGATGAACTGGGGAGACAAATGTCCTCAAGCTCTTTGCCCTTCACCTTAAAGGCCTTAAAGAGATCAGCAGCCACTAAACCAAACAAGGCCTTCTTATCTAAGGGAGCATCTATGAATTTTGACTTAATGTCATCAGGGAGAGGCTGTAGCCTAAGCAATCTCCTGATGACAGAACCTGAGGCTGTAGCCCTTAATGAAGCCTCCACTGTATCATAACTACCACTGTGTCATAACTACATTTAATAGAGTGTTTAGTTACTTGACTGCAAGAATTTAACAGACTAGAGACTTTGGCCTTAATCAGGGGACTCAGGGAGGTCACCTAATTGCTTAATAGCATCAGAAAGAAGGGCCAAAGAGTATTTGGCCATATGAGTTTGGTTGTTTATGGCTCTCACTACTAAAGTGACAGAGGTATATACTTTTCTGCCCAGTCTTTCTGTTAATCTGCTCTCCTTATCCAAGGGAAGGAGAGAAGTGGAGGGGAGAAGGTTGGAAGTTTTATCTGCAGCCACAGAAATTGTGGAAGGATCTGCAGAAGGGGCCTTGAAGAGGAATCCAGCATTCTCAGGGACTTTATAAAATATGTCTGGGTGTTTTGGAGCAGGGTGTTGTAAATCTGGGGCTTTAAAGGCAGCACACACAGGAGGAATTGCAGACAGATTGAGACTCCATTTGTTCATAATACCAATTTTCAGTCTCAGGAATCTGACTGCAGTCCCATGTAAAAAAGTCCTTCATTTGCACTTAGTTTTCCCCAAAGGTAATGTCTTCCCCTGGGGAATCCGTTCCATTGGACTCCTTTTCTGGAGAAGTGTACCGCAGAGGGGAGGCAATTTGGGATCTGTAAGTTAGGGATTAATCCCTTGAAGAATCCTCTTCTTCAGAGGAAATATCAGTTATTAGTTTGCCCCGAGGAGTAGAAACTAAAAGGGCCTGGGCAGGGGCGGAGGCCTGGAGTAATGCAAGGAAGGCATTGAGTAGGCCCTGAGTAAAGGCCTGCCAGTCGGGCGCCTGGTCAGACAGTACGGACTGCTGAGAAGCAATAGGTTTTGATTTTTGCTGCTTCTTTTTGGGGGCATCTGACACAGATGCGCCTGTGATGCGATGCAGGGAAGGAGGGCCGGACACCGGGCAGCACTTCACAACATCAGAGAACATCTTCGTGGACAACGATTTGGGAAACCCCACATGGCCATTGGAAATTATAAGCCTAGCCCCCCCCCCCTCCCCCGGCACCAAAGTTGGACACCTGCTACTCCCTCTGGGATGGGCAAACAGCTTCTTTGACAGCTTCCTCCCATGTACCCATCAGTGGAAGGTCTGCCGGTTTCAACTCAGACTCTGGGCCTTAACTGGCCTCGAGAGGTACGGTCGGAATGGAGGGTGCAGTGGTAGGATCAGGCAGAGATTTCTTGGCCTTTTTTTGCAGGCAGCTCCTCCATGGTTCCCGACGTTGGGTCCATGTTTTTCGTTAAGCATTGCAAGCACTGCTTCTCTAGATATAAAGTTAACGTGGCAAGACGGCTCCTGAGAGTTTTGGGAACAAAGGCCTGACAGATTTCACAAGTGATGTGGTCGTGGTCTTGGCCTAGACAGAATAGGCAGAGCTCATGTGATTCTTTATGTGGAATCTGCCTTCCACACAGACGCTTGCCCTTTCTACCCAATATCAACCCAAAACACAGTAGCAAAATATAACCAAAAACCCATATGGAGTACTTATCTGAATACGGACAAGCACAAAGTCACTTCCCCAAGTGAGTGACGATCGGAGTCGGCAGTCACACAGGTGGCAAAAAAGTTCTGAGGTAGGTCCGTGCCGACATCCACTTTATACCAGACGTATGCTAACACATGCGGGCTGTAACACGTACCTTTGGAGTAGCAGCTATCTTTTGTAAAACGGTCGAACATACGAGTCAACCAGAGGCAGACTCCCTAATATTATGGATAAAGCAGCATATGAATAAGGACATCCGTAAATTCATCATCTGCTGTAACTACTAGAACTGTAAGTACTGAACTATTTCTTAACAGACATATACACTTTGCTAAAAACAGGGACAAGTGTTTGGTTAAAATTAAATCATGAGCAACCAAACAGCATCCTAGATTTAATACATTTTCTGATGTGTTGCATATTTATGCACAGACCCACAGCGTTAGCAACTGCCGGGTTTGTGCACATATTCCTACAGCACATAATGAAGGTAATCCATTAATTCCTATACCATTGACTGATTCAGAGCTTCATACCATTTTCACCTTATTTTTCTTGGTAAAATTCAGACGAATAAACATGTTTCAACCTCTTTTACCATAATGCTGCTTTAACTATCAATGACTGTTAAAGGACATGTTTGCTATCGCAAAAATGGAAGACTTTGTTGAAATCAGTGCTTGCAATTGGGCATGGAAGCATTGCATGAACATTACTACATTTGAGAAAATTAAGCTTAACCCTGATTAGCTATACATTGGTCTGATTATTATTATACAGGTCATGTTATTCCAGCCATACGACATACAGCTGCTTAATCTGAAGGAAAGATCCATACTTCTTGTTGCTAGACAGACGATAGACATTCCTAACCCAGTTGGAGAGAAAATGCCTCCTGGACTTATCATAATGCTGTACAAAAAAAAATGCTTTTAAAAGGGCTTGCTCGCACGGATCTTGGTGATGGGGTCATTTCTGGAGCAAGTATTGTACCTGCTTATGGGGTGGTGAAGTCCATCTCAGAGCTTAGAAAACTGTCTACTGAAAATATTAAGTAATTCCATTTTTGAGACTATTTGATAAGCCAAGAACTGACTACAATGCAAAGTGTGGTGCTACAAAACCTGCCACTTGACATCACCCTTACTTTCTAAAGGGGGTATGTGCGCACTCAAAGCGTTGCTCTTTTATTGCTAATAAAACTGGTGCCATCCATACCCACCCTCTAAATAATTCCAGAAAGTTGATAAATTTGCATATTCCAAAGAACGAGAGTTCCCAAAGGGCATTGTTAACCAACCTTTTCTCTAAATGGGGAGGAGAAATTTTAAAGTTTTTCATAGCCATTATAATTACATTATTAGGACTTTTTGTGGTAAAAGCTTAATTTTAAAATTATTAAAATAAAATAAATGTTAAACTGCAAAAACAAAAATTAAATCAATTCTACTGACCTCAACTGATAAAAATCACAGCACAATGCAAATAATTCTGCAAGATTTTAGTAAAACAATTATACACGGGATTGGGAGAATGTGAAAATAAATACAGTAGAGATAGTATACAGATTGCACTTGTGTTCCATCAAGACAGGCATGTGTTCAATGCAAATAAGACTATTACTTCTGAAACTGTGTAAAAAGATTGTTCATGTCAAGGACAGAAAGAAATAGCATGTGAAGAACATCTGACAGTAAGTGAAAAAGTGTCTGTTCTTCTGAGATTGCTTGGGTGATGCTTTACAGCATCAGACGGGGGAATGTGAAGGATAAGTGTATGGAGAAGGGAAAATGTTACTGTATGCATTTCATTTCTAATATGCTTCTATAACACGACAGATTCCTGAATGTTCTTCACTATGTACCTGTTACTTCCTGTCAGAATAATAAATGTAAAAAGATTTGTTCTCTGCAGAAAGTTATAGTATGGAATTCAGAACTCATGCCTAACATGTAAAGTCATAATCAAGTAGTCAGGAGAGCTTCGCTAGCAAAATTTAGTGTTCATGTTTAACTGGCCAGTGGTTGTTCTATGATTGTGTCAATAATGTTGTTTTTAATGAAAAAGTATAAAAATTCTACTGTTCTGTGGTTCTAGGCGAAAGGACCGTGATTTCCAAGTTTCCCACTTGTGTGTTTCTCTCTGCAATAAAGGAGATTCTCATTCTCTGCTGAACTGTGTCGTGTGAAAGTTACTGGGTACCTTAAACTTATGTGCTGGGGTATGTTATTTAATCAAAGTAGTACAGTGACCTTCCATGAAATTAAAATGATTGAGCTTCAAAAAGCTGGAAATCTTGTCTTAAATCCAACCACCTGCAAACTATCATTTATTTATTATTTATTTACATTTGTTGACCAGGAGTGTCCGACTGGACATGGGTCCAATTTCGGCAGAGGCCCGGGGAGAAAAGCTCTACAGTTAAAATATACAGACAGTAGTTACATTTGATTTACATAATTAACAATTTGATCAACATAGCAATTAACAATTACAAACATAGTTACAGATGAACATAGTACATCAGTAGACAACTAGAATCTTTATCATCTGCGAAGTACATAACAGACATTAACAACTGCTACATTAAGAAGTTCCTGCTGTATAATAAGTAGTTAGGCTTATGAGCATCCAAGCTTGCTATAATCAAGGTAGCTAGTAGGGTGGAAAGAAAGGTAGTGGGTGGATGGGGTGAGTGATATTAGAGGGGAGTTGCAAGGGCATAGCCAGCATGTCTTTAGGTCCACTTTTAGTAAAGTTTTGAAGTGGGTGCATGATGATGAAATGGAGGTAATTGTGGGTGGGAGGGAGTTCCAGAATTTGGCTATGGTGCAAGAGAATAGTGCTTCTTCAGCAGAGTTATTGGCTTTAGTGACCTGTAAGTGATTTTGTTGCTGGATCTTAGTGGTCTGGTGGTGCGATAGGGTTGCAGTAGTTTCTGGAGGGATGGAACTTTTAGTGGATGGTTTACTAGTTTGTGGGCAAGTGTGAGTTGATACCATTGAAGGAGGTGAGGGAGTTCAAGCCAGCCCAGTTCAGCAAGTGAAAGACAGTGGTGACTACGGTAGGATGCCCCTGTGGCGAATTTGGTGATTTTGTTGTAGCAGGTCTCTAGCTTGTTTAGATCGCATTGCCTTAGGTTGGTATGTATTGGAGAGGCATAAAGTAGGGTGGAGATAAGGTAGGAATTTGCTACTGAAATCTTTGCTGCTTTGGTGAGGAGTTGCTTATTTCTGTATAACGCTCCTAGTTTTTTGTTGACTTTTTATGGTCATGGATATGTGAATGTCAAATTTTAGTTTACTGTATCTCCATTCCTAGCAGTTTGGTGTGCTCTGTTGAGTGTATAGTGGTGTTGTCTTTTGCTGTGATGTTAAAGTGAGAGTTGTTTTGAGTATGTTTGGTGGGTTGTAAGAGGAGTAGTTTAGTTTCGTTTGGGTCGAGTATTAATTGGGCATCGGATAACCAAGTTTCAACAGAGGAAAAGGCTTCCTGTGTGAATTTTGCAGTTTGGGTAGGGACTGGGCTGAGCAGATGATGGTTGAGTCATCTGCGTATTGTATAAAAGTGTGCCATGTTTGGTGGCAGAGGCTAGATTACTGGTGAAAATAGAGAAGAGTAGGGGGTCCAAGGATGGATCTTTGGGGAACCCCTATAGAGACAGGTAGTTGGGGAGATATGTCATTCTGCCATACAACTGATTGTTGGTGGTCAGACAGGTAACTCAAACTAGCTGGTGACTGATTGAGAGAAGGATAGGTTATTGAGCACAGAGATGAGTTGTTTGTGTGGGACTATGTCAAATGCTTTCGATAGGTCTAGGAAAGTAACAGAGGAGAGATGGCCATTGTTTTTATGCTGAAGGATAGTGTTGGTAAAAGGAGAGTAAGGCAGTGGTGGTGCTATGGTATGGTCAGAAACCATGCTGAGTATTGGAAAGGAGGTTGTTAGTAAGGAGGTAGTCTGAGACCTGAGAGTGAATGAATCTCTCTACTATTTTGGAGAGTGGAGAGAGAATAGCTATGGGGTGGTAACTGGTTAGTTCTGTGGAGGGACCGCCTTTGTGGAGGGAAATTATATGTGATACTTTCCATAGTGTGGGAACGCAACTTTCTGACAGAGATCAGTTAATCAAGATGGATACTGGGTAGGCCAAAGTATCAGCTGTGATTTGTAGGTATTCACTTGGGAGGTTGTCTGCTGCTAATTTGGTGGGCTTAAGTTTAGTTAAGAGTTTTTTTATGTTGGAGGTAGGAACAGGAGAAAAACAGAAGACAGTGGGGAGATTACTAGTTGAAGGTATGGGTTGGAGGGGAGGGGGGATGTGTTGTCTAGCTGGTGATAGTATGGTTTGTGTGAAGTGCATGTTGAATGAGGTAGCAATATTTTCGGAGGAGTGAGGGATGTTAGGAGGAGGGGTACTGACTTTACCTGGGTGGAGAATGGAGTTTATGGAGGACCAGAATTGTTTGGGGTTGTGCTGGGAGGAGTCTAGGGCAGACTGGTAGTATTGGAATTTGTCCTGTTTTATTAGCTTTTTGACTCTATTGCATAGTTCTAGGAATTTCTGTCTAGTTGAGAGGGTTTGGTTTTGTGCCAGTGCTCCCAGGCTTTATCCCTGTTTTTCATTTCTGACTTAGTGGTTTTCTGTTGCCATGGGGAGGGTTGTGCTTTGGTTCTGGAAAGTCTTATGGGGGCGTGGTAATTAAGGATGCTCAGGAAGGTAGTATTAAAAAATTCAACTGCGTCATCAAGACTGAGGTACTTTAGAGGATGCCAGTTACATTCTTTGAGGGATGAGATGAATGTGAGTGGGTTAAAGTTCAGTTTTTTTACGTATTTGACAGTAGATGACACGTTTAGCTTGGTATAGGTGTTTTTCTGAGTAGGAATGCTGGGGAGTGATCACTGAGGCCATCTGATAAGCAGTCTTAAATATGATTGGGGGCTCTTACTGACTAGTATCCAATCCAGGGTAGTGTGCTTGTTGGAGTTTTTATTTATCCTGGTTGGTGACTAGACTAGTTGGGTGAAGCCATGAAGGTTTAGATAACGGGTTGGATGGCTGCCAGAACAGCCAGTCAATATTGAAATCACCTAAAATTATAGTTTCTTGGGGGCGATGGTGGGTAGACCAGCTGAGGAGGTTTTCTAGTGGAGGGATGTTTTGGCCAGGTGGGAAGTAGCATCCAATTATGTTGATGGTTTTATTTTGAGGTTGGTATATATTATTTCTTCATTGTCTATTAGTGGAGCTGATGATTTTAAGATCTGGATGTTTAGATGTTGTTTAAATATTATAGCTACACCGCCTCCTTTCTTGTTTAGCCGGTCTACTCTTAGTATGCCGTAACCGGTAGGAGGATTTGCTCTCTGGTAATGTGAGGTTTTAGCCAGGTTTCTGTCAGGATGACTACATCCGGGAAGTACAAGTCTATGGTGGCATGGAGTTCATGGACCTTGTTGGATATACTTCTAATATTTAGGTTTAGTAGAAGAAGTCACTTGGCTTTCTATTGGCTGTGATTTGGAAGAAGTTGTGGTTTTTAGTCTGATTATGAAGAGTGGGTTTGGAGATGGTAGGGCCAGGGTTGGGGTGGATGTCTCCACTTAGGGCTAGTTTTGATATACATGAGATTATTAGTTTTCTCAGTTTTTGAATATGTTTGTTTATTAGTGAAACTTTATGACTGTGCTCTGTGGATAATAGGTATGGTGGGAGGGCTACTATGTTAAGTTGTAGGGATGCTTTTTGTTTGAGTAATATAGTTGATAGAATATGTGGGGGGTGCATAGGGATGGTTCTTAAGGTGGTGGGAGGGGAGTTGAGTAAGGGTGAGACATGAGTGGTGGTGTGAGTAGTAGTAGTACAGTGGTAGTGGTTGGGTGGGAGAATGAGGAGTTTTGGTAGGATGTAAGATATGCAAGGAGAGTGCATGCAGTGAGCATAGGTATGGTATTGCTTATACATATTAGCTGAGGAGGAGTGATAGTAGTGGGAAGATGGAGGAGGTAGTGTTGGGTTTAGTGCCGTGGTTGGCTGTTGGAGAAATGGGGGGGGGTTGTGTATAATAAAGGTAGGACCACTGGGGGTGGGAGGGAATTGGAGGCAGGGTTGGGAGCGAAGCAGGCAGAGACCATGTTAGTTGCTCTTATGAGGGGGCTGGAAACAATCAGGTAACAGAGTAAACTGATAAAAACATACAATAGTGAATGTGGAGACTCGGGTAGGTACCCTGCATTTTCACAAACTAACAGTTAGCTGTGCCCCAGTTCAGGCAGTTTTACTAAGTTTTACGGCAGGGCTGAGCATAAGGTGCTCAAATGGTGGTTGTAGTTTTAAAAATGGTGCCTGCCACAGGTAATATTTATTAACTTTGGAATTGGCTTAAGGTAATAAACAAGGAAAGGGGAGGGGGGGAACAAGGGTGTGAGCAGGCAGTTCTTTTGTACTGCTGCTAATGAGCCACAGCAAAGACAAGTTTGCGTTTAAGAAACAATCAGAACTGACCAAGGACTGCTCTGAAGCTGTAAGTCATTTCTTAACCATTTCTCAGGTGGAAAAACAGGATAACCTTGTATCAAGTAGGCTACTGTGGTCTCAATTTAAATTAACACACAGTATTTGATCAGTTATGGATACTATTTGCTAACAGAAGGGAATAAAAGAGAAAATGGAAGAGGAGTGTGTGTGTGTGTGTGGGGGGGGTGGCTGCTTATAAGCCAAAGCAGATTGCTCTCCAGGGGATAATGAATATTGGCTCAAACAGGTAGACACATACTCAAAGTTAACTTTAGCTGTCTGTGTTTGCAGACAGTTCAGACCCGCACTGTGTTTTTCTTATAACAATGTATCCTCCAGTTGGATAAAAGATAAAGGTGGTACCACAGCTGAATACTTAAGAGTGGTGTTAGGTCTAGAAAAGAAGAGTACAGAGAGGAGTAAGCACTTTTGAGATGGTAAAGATATACAACAGCTACTGCATACAGGAAAATATTTATTATTTATTTATTTTACATTTGTTGACCAGGATTGTCCAACTGGATACATGTCCATTTTTAGCGGAGGCCCAGGGAGAAAAGCTACAAGATAATAATACACATCGAACATTTAGTAAATGCTAGTTTCAAGCAGATTACAGTCATAAGCAATACCAACATTTAGCACATATAGTACTTATTATAAAACACTTTACAAAACATAACATTATTTTCAAAGTTAAACGTACATAACATTACATTCAGGTTTAAAGACACACTGAGCAGCAGTTACACAATTGACCCTTCCTAAAATGGAGTGGTAGAAAAAAAGTTAGAAGTAGTTGAAGATAAGGCACCTAAGAAAGAGAGAGGTCACTAGTCGGGGTTAGTGCAAGGACATAACCAATGAGTTTTGAAGCATTTCTTGAGTTTGTTTTTGAACTGAGTTAGTAAGGGTTCTAAGGTCAAGTCAGCTGGGAGTCTGTTCCATATTTTTCCAACAGAGTTGGCAAACAAAGTGTCCCCAGCTGAGTAGTTGGATTTGTATGTTTGAACTAGGAGTCTAGTGATGATCGCAGTGGCCGGGTGCTGGTGTAGGGGCTGATAATATTTTTTAGTGCAGGTGTATTTTCTGGTTGGTAAAGGACTTTATGTGCCACTATTAGCTGGTTGAACTGCAGTAGGCTTGGCAGTTCAAACCATCCTAGGCGATTTAGGTTGTGACAGTGGTGTGTCCGGTAGACTGTGCCAGTAGCAAATCCGGCAATGTGGTTAAAAAGCAGGATGATAGTTTATTAAGATCTATTTTAAGTTGGAGAATAGAGGTGCGGCATACAGAAGGAGTTGATAGCAGATGGGAACGGGCAATTGCAGTTCCAGCAAGTGGGGTAAGGAAAGGTTCGATTCTGTAAAGAGAGCCGAGTTTTTTATTAAGGGTTTTGACAGTTTGATCGATATGCGCATCAAACTTCAGGTTATCAACTATGACACCCAGTAGTTTAGTTTGGGATTCTGGGGAGATGATAGTGCCATTGTTAGCAGTTACATTGAAGGCTGGCAGGGGGGGTCCTGCATGTGGGGGAGAAGAGGAGCAACTTAGTTTTGTTGGGGTTTAGGATTAGATGTTGATTGGAGAGCCATTTTTCCACTGTACTGAAGGTAATTTGGGTTAATGTGAATAAAGTAGCTGGTGAGGTGTCGGAACAAATCAAGGTGGAGTCATCCGCATATTGAATGCAGGTAGCATCTTGGATGACTGAATGAAGGTCGTTGATAAAGATGGAGAAAAGAAGGGGTCCTAGTATCGAGCCCTGGGGGCTCCTAATGTGATGGGTAGGCGAGATGATAGCTTGTCCTGCCATAGGACTGCCTGTTGCCTGCCCTACAGGTAGGATTGAAACCACTGGAGTGCATGGTTGTTTAAGGAGAAGGCCTTCAAGGTATTTATAAGCATTTTGTAGTCAACCATGTCAAAAGCCTTGGATAGATCTAGGAAGAGTGCTGAGGATAGTTTGTTATTATTGCGGTTGTGGTTAATGACGCTGGAGAAAGAGAGGAGGGCAGAAGTAATACTGTGGTGTGGCTTAAAGCCATGCTGAAAGTTGGACAACAGCTTGTTCTGTGTGAGGTAGTGCATGAGCTGTATGTGTACACACTTCTCCATAATTTTAGCTAGAGGTGACAGAATAGCCATGGGTCTAAAGTTTGACCGTTCAGTGGAACTACCTCCATTATGGAGAGGTAGGACATGGGAGATTTTCCATATAGTGGGTACAGTAGCTTCAAATATAGTTCTGCTGATCAAGATAGAGATGGGGTAAGGCTATGGTGTCAGCAGCCTTTTGCAGATAGTATGCTGGGAGGAGGTCGGCAGCCAGGGTGGTGGGTCTTAGTTTCTTAAGTAGGGCATGAATAAACTGAGTAGGAACAGGTTGGAAGGTAAAGTATGTTTGGGTACTGGGTTTGGCTACATTAGAATTAGAGCCATTGGGAGAGAGTTGGCTGGCTAGAGACTAGATAGTCTCTGAAGAAGCTGTTTAAGTTATTAGCAATGTCTAATGGGGATTTTTGCTGAGAAGCTGAGGGGGGTGGAGTGGCGGTTTGGCCTGGGTGGAGTAGTTTGTTTATTCCTGCCCAGAACGTAAGGTTTGTTTTGGTGTTTTTGCAATAGAAGGTAGTAGTGGTTCTTTTTGTCTAAGGTTGTGGATTTTTTGGTGTCATTCCTTAGCTGTCTGAATCTTAGTTGATCAAGTGGGGCTTTTGTTTTTCAGTAGGTGGCCCATGCTTTGAGTGAAATTTTGGTTTTGGTATCTTTAGAAAGCCATGGTGCAATGTTAACTTTGGCTCTAATAGAGCGGCTGGGAGCATGGGAGTTAAGAACAGCAAGGAATGTGGTGTTAAAGTATGCTACTGCTTTATCTAGGGGGAGACTTTTTAGTACTGACCAGTTGCATGCCTTAAGTTCATTTTGAAACTTGGTGAGAATAAAATTCTTGTTATTTCTTAAATGTTCTATAGGTGGGTTGGTAGGAGCAGTCTACTTTGAGCTTGATTACATAGGTGAGACAGTGGTCACTTAGGTCATCAGGCAAAGTGCCCGATTTATAAAATTGAAGATGGGTATTGACGAGTATCCAGTCTAGGGTACTTTCCTTGTTACTGGGTTTTCCTGTCCTGGTGAGGGAGATTATGATTTGAGTAAACCCACAGAGGTTTGTGTGGGTTGTGGGGGGTTTCACAAGAGCAAGTGTTCCAGTCAATATGAAATCCCCAAGAACAACTGTTTCGTAGGGGTGGTTATTGAATAACCAATATAAGAAGTCTTCTATGGTTTCTGTGTTCCTCCCTGGGGGAATGTAGACACAGACAATGTTTGCATTTTTGTTTTTGTTAATTTGTAGTTTTGAGATAAGAATTTCAGCATTATTGAACTGGGGTAGTTCAGTGTCTATGCGGACAGACAGGGTAGACTTGTAAAGTATGGCTACCCCACCACCCTTTCTGGTGGTAAGGTCTAGTCGAAACATGCTATACCCTGGTGGCAGAATCTCATGGTCCTTGGTGTCAGGCTTCAGCCAAGTTTCTGTTAGGCATATCTGGGGAATGAACAGCTAAGAGCACATGCAGGTGCTGAGTTTCATTATTTATACTCCTGATGCTTAGATGGCAGGCCAGCAGTGAGCTAGGAGGTCTATTTGCTGGAGCTATGGTGGTAGGGGATATAGTAGGGGGATTAGGGCCAACAGGTGGGGATGGACCAGGGTTTGGGTGGATGTCACCATCCTTTGTGAGGTTGTAGTGTATCCTGAGTATGAGTTTTAAGATTTTGAATAAAGTATTGTAATAGTGTCTAGTTTTATGACTAATGTAACTAGGTCTAGTAAGATGGTAGTACTTGGGGGTCAAGAAGGTAAGCATGATGGGAGTGAGTAAGGGTGCATTATTATCTGTTCTAGATGGGATGGATGTTTGGAATTTAGGGTAGTGGAAAAGTACAGTTTTGTACCTACCATAAATGTAGATGTTAGAGTGCTCATACAGCTGCAGTCATTACAGATGGGTTTATCCTGCTGTCAGGCGGGTCCTCGGTCGGCCGAATTCCAAAGTCTAGGTCCGGCGTCGGTTGTCGTCGATTCTTCCCTGACGTCAGTGCGGCAGGGGTATAAAAGAGGCAGCCGACGCCATTTTCTTCAGTTTTTCTTGCCCCAGATGTCAGGTGCCCCCAGAAGGAAGGCAAAACATAAATTTATGCAAACATGCAAAATAGAATAATCAAAAAACAGTAGTTGCAAGCAAATACACCATAAGAGAATACCCCAAATAGGTTGTATGATAAGGTGTTTGTCATAAGGCCTGTCCTAAGCGGGGACGGAGGGGGGGTAACCTGGACAGCGGGGACGGAGGGGGGGTAACCTGGACTGCAGCTGTATGAGCACTCGAACATCTACATTTATGGTAGGTACAAAACTGTACTATGTTCATCGTGCATACAGCTGCAGTCATTACAGATGGGAAGAATCCCAAAGCTAAGTAGGGGTGGTAGGCACTAAGTGGAACTAGGAGGAGCGAGGATGCCCTGCAAGACTGCTGTGGCAAAACCCGCTCTAGATATAGTGGAAGGTGATAGTGTTTGGAGAAAGTGTGCACTGAACTCCAAGTGGCTGCTTCCAAAATGTCCTTGGTAGGAACCCCCCTGAGGAAAGCTGCAGAGGTAGCTGTGGCCCTGGTGGAGTGGGATCTGATGCATGCAGGCACAGTTTTTCCATGAAATGAGTAACAAAAGCGTATGCAGTGGGCTATCCATTTTGAAATTGTCTGTTTGGAAATAGCCTTTCCTTGAGCACCTGTAGCAAAGGACACAGAGTTGCTCGGATTTCCTGAATGGCTTTGTCCTGTCCAAATAGTAACGAAGTTGTCTGTGAATGTCCAAGGAATGTAGTAGTCTTTCCCCTTTGTTTTGTGGATTAGGATAAAAAGGTAGGTAAGTGGATAGTCTGATTCAAAGCTACACTGGATACTACCTTTGGCATAAAGGTAGGGTTGGTTCGTAAGGAAACTCTGTCCTGATGGAAAATGATGAATGGTTGCACAGCCATGAGGGCCTGTAGCTCTGAAACCCTGCGTGCTGAGCTGATAGCCAAAAGAAAGGCTGTTTTCCATGACAAGTATTGTAGTTCTGTTGAAGAAGCTGGCTCGAAGGGAGGAAGGGTCAGCTTTTCCAATACGAAGTTGAGGTCCCAAGCAGGGACTGGTGGTTTCCTTGGGGGGTTTATATTCTTTGCCCCTCTGAGGAACTTGCCTTAAGAGAGGATGAGAGAATAAAGGAGGATCTGTGTTGTATTGTGCAGAAATGGCTGAAGCGTGGATCTTGGAGGAGAAGTAAAGTCCACTGTAACATCTCAGCTAGGTACTGTAAAATTTGAGGTATATTTATTACCCAAGGATTCTGGCCCTTTTTTTGATTCCAGGCACAAAATAGTTTCCATTTGGCGGAGTAGGCTTTTCTAGTAGAAGGTCTTCTGGCCTCCAAGATGACATCCTGCACCTCCTTGGAGGAGAGTCTGTTGGGAAATCAAGGAATTCTCCATGCAGCTACATTTAGGGTTTTGAGCTGGCTGTGAAGGGTTTTGTAGTTGTGCTGGGACAACAGAAGAGGGACTAGAGGTAGGATCCATGGTGGGGAATGTGTCAGGCTCTTCAGGAGCGGATACCAGTGTTGTCTTGACCAGTCCGGAGCAATGAGACTCATTTTCGGCCTCTCTGCTCTGGCTTTTAATAGAACTTTGGGCAGCAGAGGCAGAGGCGGGAAGGCATAGACCGTCAATGTTGTCCAATTGCAAGAAAGTGCGTCCACTTTCCAGGCCTGTGGATGATAGGTCCTTGAACAAAATTTTTTCAACTGGTAATTTCTGTGGGTAGCAAAGAGATCTATGTCTGGCTGTCCCCATGCCCGAGTTATCTTTGTGAAAACTTGAGAATGCAACTTCCATTCGTGTGGATCGGTCATAATTCTGCTTAGGTTGTCTGCCAGAGTGTTTTCCTTCCCTGGCAGGAATTGTGCCTGTAGTTGAATTTGCAATTCCAGTGCTGTGTTCCATAGGGTCATGGCTTGCCTGCACAGGGGGTATGAATGAGTTCCCCCCTGTTTGTTTATGTACCACATCACTGTGGTGTCTGTCCTTATCAATAGCTGGCCTGGATGCAGTAGGTCTTTGAAGGTTATAATAGCATTTTGCACGGCTAGCATTTCCTTTTGGTTGATGTGTAGGTGCTTCTCTTTTTGGGACCATTTTCCTTGAATGCACTGATCTGTCATGTGTGCTCCCCAGGCGTAGTCTGAGGCGTCTGTTGTGATGATTTGAGTTGCTTGAGGTACACAGAAAGGGAGACCTGTGTTTCTTTGGCAAGCTTGAGCCCACCACAAAAATTCCTTTTGAAGGCATGGAATGAGTGGTATAATTGTTTCCAAGCTGTGGCTGTGTTGAGACCATAAGTTTTTTAGGTACCATTGAAGTTTCCTCATATGCAGCTTTGCACATGGGATTAGTAGGATGCAAGATGCCATGAATCCCAGAGCCTGCAGGACTTTCCTTGCAGTTAGCCTGGTGAAAGTTGCCATTTTGCTGAAGTATTGAGACAGTTGCCCTTGTTTGTCTGGCGTGAGGTAGGCCATCCGGGTGGTTGTATTCAAGCTGGCACCCAGGAAAATTATTTGTTGAGAGGGTATTAGTTTTGATTTCTTTTTGTTGACTGTGTATCCCAGGAAGTTCAGTTTTATTACAAACGCCAAGTGCTGCAGTAGTATGTCCTTGCTGTCCGCTTGGATCAGGCAGTCGTCCAGATATGGGTAGATTTGTATTCCTTGTAGTCTGCAGAAGGCGATTACTGATGCCAGGCATTTCGTAAACACTCTGGGCGCAGTAGATAAGCCAAAGGGCAATGCAGAGAATTGGTAATGGGTTGAACCTTGCAAGAAATCTGAGGTATCTTCTGCAATCTTGTCTGATAGGGACATGCAGGTATGCCTCCTTGAGGTCCAATGTTACCAGTCAAGACTCCTTGCCCAGCATGGGAAGAAGCTGCTGTAATGTGAGCATCTTGAATTTTGGCACCTGTAGATATGTGTTTAGGATGGATAGGTCTAAGATAGGTCTCCAATATTTGTCTTTCCTTGGTACCAGGAATAGTCTGGAATAAAACCCTTGACCTTGTTCTTTTGCAGGTACTTCTTGAATCGCTTTCATGTCCATGAGAGCTGAAATTTGTTTTTGTGCCTCTGCCCTTTGATTTTGTGGCAGGTTTGGCATGCCTCTCATTTTTGGAAGGGTGTGAAAGTGGAACCTGTAGCCTCTGTCTATAATGTCCAGAATCCATTTGTCTTTTGTAACAATATGCCAATTTTTTGAGAATAATGCCAGTTTTCCGTCCAAAGGTGCTGCCATTAAAGCTTTGCTTGGCAGGTGTAGGGGGATGTCATTGTGTCTGTTTTCTAAATGACTGTGGTCTATCTTCTCCACCTCTTGGGGTTGGTGCTTGCCACTGTCTGGCTCTGAAAGATCCTTGAGGTTGCCCTCTACCCCTTTGGCATCTGTATCTGCCCCTTTGAGGTCTGTCCGTGGCTGGAAAGGACCAATTTTTTGAAGGCCAGTTTCTGCTGAAACGTGGAGGTTGTACCTGCAGGAAATCTTTCACTGTTTGCATTGATTTCGCTTTTTCCTCCATTTTCTTTAGTACCTCCTCAGCTTTAACACCAAACAATACATCTTTTTGAAGAGGTGCATCTAATAATTTAGCTTTGACATGATCTGGTAAGGTTTGCTCTTTGAGCCAAGCATGCCTACATATAACAGACCCCGTAACAGCAGCTCTACATGAGGCCTCTAAAGCATCAAAACCACACTGCAAGGTATGTTTACCCACTTGCTCTGCACCATGCAACAAATCCTGCAACTCTTTTAAATCTGGTTGTTCTGGTTGTGCCATTTTGCTTTTCAACTGAGATCACAAAAACTGTTGATACTTTAACATATGGAAATGACAGTTTAATGCCCTCATGGTTAAAGTGGCCGAGGTGTAAACTTTTTTCCCCCACCTTTCTAAAGCTCTGGAATCTCTCTCTGAAGGTAATGTTTTTTTTAGCAGTAGAGGCCTTAATTCCCTTGGGACCCTGTGAAATAGTTTCTGGGTCAGCAGTATGGCTTTTATATAGGAACTGGTGAGAATCAGGAACCCGGTAATACCTGTCTGGTTTAACAGGAGCTGTAGGCAAAGAATCTGGATTAAGGCTGGCTTCTGTGTACACATCATCCAATATATCTAAAACAGGAAGGATAGCCGGGGGCCTATGCTGGGGGAGCAGAAGAAATTCCCTGAGCCTTTTCTTGGAATCTGAGTAATCTCGGCCTTCCCAGTGAAAGTGTTCCCTTAATGTATGCAGGGTTTCCCCAAAAGAGTAGTCCTCAGGGGGGGGGAGACTGAGGGAATAGACTCCTCTGCATCAGAGTCTTCGAAAGGAGAATAGGCATAATCCTGGTCCTCAGAATGTTCTGAGGTAACAGAAGCTTGATCTGAGGAAGGGGAGTCTTCCTCTAATCTGGGCCTTTTGTCAGAGGGGGGTTGAGAACCCCCTGATAAGTGTAATCAAATCCTCAGCCATTTTAAGCATCTGCTTTTTAGGCATGGGGCCTTGAGAGGGGGTCTGAGGACCCTGTTTTTTGGTTTTCATGGCTACTTTAGATTTAGTGAAAGCTTTAATAGAGAAGGAGGAAGGCCGGAAGACACCTTGAGAAATGGCAGGCCTGTCTAAACTCTGAGTTTCCCCGCCAAGAGTGGCATCGGTATCTGCAGTAGGAATGGGGACAGAGAAGAACCGGTAGTCTGCCTTAGCGTGGTCTCAGTAGTCGGTGCGGACCTCGTATGTCGGTCCTTTTTGCTCAAAACTGGAGTCGGAGTATCAGACGACATAATATAATTAAATGTTTTGCCAAAATAGTGAAGGGCGAACTCCGCCCGATGCTTAATAGTGCGCTTGTTGAATCTAGCACAAAAACGGCAGGCCGAGACGACGTGGTCTGGGCCTAAGCAAGGTATACAGAAAGAGTGGAAATCCTTATGCGGTATTTGCTTCCCACATGAAATGCAATTATTAACTTTGTCTGACATCGGTCTGAGGCAAGAAAAGTTTCCCCAACGGGGTACTTAGCTTTCAAGAAGACTTCGGCTGAAATACTTTCGTAAATCTCAGGAGCTGGCCGACCGGCACTTGCGAACTGCTTCTGCTTCGGGCACCGAGCGGCAAGAATGACTCAAGAAAATGGCGTTGGCTGCCTCTTTTATACCCCTGCCGCACTGACGTCAGGGAAGAAGCGACGACAACCGACACTGGACCTAGACTTTGGAATTCGGCCGACCGAGGACCCGCCTGACGGCAGGATAACCCATCTGTAATGACTGCAGCTGTATGCACAATGAACATCCTGGGTGATCCTGATATTCGTAGGTGGTTAGGAGACATGGGATGAGTAAAAGGGGTAGAAGTAGAGTTAATAAGACTATTTTGGGTGATAACATACCTAACTGAATGGTACTTGAAATTTTGGCAAAAGGAATAGTACAGTTGGAGAACTGGTGGTATCAGGTTGAGAGTGGTGCTGTTGAGTGACAAGTTGTTACTGATTGGTTTAAAAAAAAGTGGGGTGTGATCTAGTACAAATAAATGTAGGCGCATCAGGGGCAGGAGGAATTTAGGGGCAGGGTGGTGTGTGAAGCAAGCCCGAGCAAACCGAAGGCAAGCGGAGCAAGGATAAACAAATGCCTGTACTAAGCAGTTTAACCTGTATGAGGAAAGAGGGAGGTGGGGGAAAAGAGAAGGCAGTAGGAGTGGTTAGAGGAATATCTTGATTGACTGACACCACACCAGAGGTAAGTTGAATGTAAGGGCCTAAAATCTGCACTCAGCACTGCAATGTTGCTTGCACTCAGCAATTTAATTTTACTTATGTTTAGCAGGAAAGACTGACCAACAGTATACAATTTTGAGGATTATTACAAGGGTTACTTGTTCAAATGTCAGACAAGTAAAACTTTCAACAGGAATCTATGTCTGAGTGTTAGAAAGCCAGAAAGGTATAAATTATACCTGTAAAAATTAGGGTCAGAGACACAAATGTAAGAGTCAGTGTACTTGAGTGTTTGCCTCTTTCCCCTGTAACTAAAGTAGAAAAGAGCCCTATGGCTGACCAAAATGGTGACGTAATTACACAGCACTGTAAGAGAATGCTTAACAAATGCTTTGTGTGTGTGTAACCTACTCTGATTAATTGCTGGGAGAAACAATATTTGTTTGTTTTCCAAATGCAATCCTGTAGACACAGTTATTCAGGAGCTGCAGTTTGTTAGTGTAGGTAAATGTGAAGTTCAACTAAGAAAAGAGAAAAGCAGAGATTCTAGGGTAAGCATTAAGACAGCAACAGGCAGTTATTTTATAACAAAACATTCAGAAAGTATTTTTTGGGGGGGGTACAGTAGCACACTTCAAAATGGATTAAGATCGATAGCTAAGAAACCTTAGCAAGAGAGGAATGCAATAAACAAACACTTGTCAGATTTTAAAGATATACCAGTAAAACTAAATAAATTGTTCACAACTGTACAACTGGACAACTGTTAGTAAAAGCAATTCAGGTAAAGCCAGCACAAGTTATTCAGGTCATAAAAGCACTTCTTCAATGTGTGTGTGCAATTTAAACATTAAAAACATATGCAGCAAGTAGTAGCTCTCATTATACACTTTCTCTAGGTACAGGTTCAGTTTATTTATTTTACATTTTTTGACCGGGCTAGTCTACCTGGATACATGTCAATTTTCAGTAGAATCCCGGGGAGAAAAGCTCCAAGACACTTACATAAAGACAATATAGTAAGTTACAATAGTCATATACAACAGCTATTGTTAGTAAAATACAATACTCATAGTGAGCGTAACACAAGACAGTACAAGTTAATGTGCAAGAGATGTTACTATATACATATATACATATTTTAAATTGCAATAACATGGTCTTTGGTTGATTAAAACTAGGTCAATAAAGATAAAGAGTAATAAAACTAGTGTATGGAGAGAAAGTTAGTCAGGGTTAGTACAGGGGCATAACCAATGAGTACTGAGAAATAGTCTCAGATTCTGTTTAAAAAGTGTCAATGAAGACTGAAATACGAGTTCAGTGGGAAGATTCCAGTGCTTACCAACATTATTAGAGAACAGAGTGTCTCCTGCCAAATTGTTAGATCTGCTGGTGTTGATAAGGAGTTTGTTTGAGGAGCGCAAGTGTTTAAGATTGTTATATGGGGTAATGAGGCAACAGAGTATTTGAGTGTTGGTGGGTTGATACAGGGTCCTATCGGCTATGACAAGCTGGTGAAATTGCAGCTGGTTTTGAAACTAGCCATCCTAGTTGCTTAAGATTAAGATAGTGATGAGTTCTAAAAGGAGAGCCGGTGGCAAATCTAGCAATATTATTATAGGAGATGGTCAGTTTGTTGAGGTTGTTTTTAGAAAGATTAGTGAATATAGATGAAGCACAGAGTGGAGATTAGGTGAGTCCTGGCTACTGGTGTAAGAAAGGGTTTGATTCTATAGAGGGACCCCAATTTCTTGTTGACTGTATTGATAGTACTGCTTATATGCGTATCAAAGCTAAGGTTATCTATTGTTATTCCTACAAGTTTAGTGGTTGAGTCAGGATATATGATAGTGCCATTATTAGATACTAGTGTGAAATTTATTGGTATGGATTTTTGGGTTGGTGTGAAAAGTAAAAGTTTAGTTATTTTAGGATTTAGGAGGAGGCAGCGGTATAAAAAACATTGTTCTACTGTATTAAATGCTTTTTGGGTAAGGGACTGTAGTTCAGTTGGAGACGTGGCTGAACAAATTATTGTGGAGTTGTCTGCATATTGAATACAGGTGGGTTCAGGAATTGCTGAGTGAAGGTCATTAATAAAAATGGAGAATAGGAGTGGGCCTAATATAGAGCCCTGTGGAACACCTAGGGAAATAGGGAGGTGAGTAAATAGGTTGTTTTCCCATAGCACAGCCTGTTGTCTATTGTCCAAGCAAGATTTAAACCAATTTATGGTTAGAGGTTGTGCGTCAGAGCTGGTAACTCGGCACGTAAAAATCAACTACCAATTAGCAGACTGGAGTTCCGCTGTGGCGACCCCTAACCAGGAAAAGCCGAAAGAGACAACAACATGGTTAGTGGTTCAAGTGAGAGGGATTTCAGTATATTTAAAAGGAGCTGGTGATTAACCATGTCGAAAGCTTTAGATAAATGAATAAAGACTGCAGAGGAGAGAATTTTGCTGTTACAGTTTTTGTTGAAGTCTGTGAAGGTTAGTAGGGCAGTGGTAGTACTGTGGAAAGGTCTAAATCCGTGTTGACAATTGGCTAGTAAGTTGTTTTGGAGTAGGTGGTTAAGTAGTTGCTTATGGATGCATTTCTCCATAATTTTTGCTAGGGGAGATAGAAGAGAAATAGGACGATAGAAAAGTCAGTAGAATTCCCACCTTTATGTAGAGGGATGATGTGAGAAATTTTCCAGATAGATGGGATAGTTCTTCACTTACAGTTCTGTTAACCAGAATGGAAATGGGATAGGCTATGGTTTTAGCTCCTTTCAGCAGATATTCTGCAGGAAGTTTGTCAGCTGAGGGAGTAGTAGGTTTTAGTTTCTGGAGAAGGGAGCAAATAAAGGAAGTTGGAATTGGTTTTAACTGAAATGATGGAGGTGGGCTTGTAATAGATGTAGGCAGATTTGAGGTATCTGGAGATAGTTGACTAGCAAGAGTTTGGATGGCGTCTGTGAAGAAAGAATAGAAGGCATTAGCTGTTTGTGTGGGATTATCAGGGTTAGAGCTTTGTGGGTTAGGTGTGATAGATTGACCTGGGTATAGTAGTTTGTTAATGCTAGTCCAGAACTTTTGTGGCTTCTTATGGTATGTTTGTTGTAGTTGAAAATAGAAATTCTTTTTGTCTAAGAGGATGGCTGTTTTAGTGCTATTTCTAAGTTGTCTAAAGGTTTGGTGGTCAGTGGGATTTTTAGTAGTATGCCATTTTGCCCAGGATTTGTTTCTAAGAAGGATTTTTTGTCTAGTAGTATTTGAGAGCCAAGGGGCAGGTTTAGCTTTATTTCTAACAGAGTGAGTTGGGGCGTGATGGTTCAGGATGGTTAAGAAAGTGGAATTAAAGTATTCCACTGATTCATTTACTGGGAGAGATTTTAGAGGTGACCAGTTACATTGCTTGAGTTCAGCTTGGAAGAGTTCTGGGTTAAAATGCTTTTTGGTGCGTATTATCCTGAAATTGTTTGGGTAAATTAGGTTGGTTTTGTGTCTGATAAAAGTTAGTGAATGGTCACTTAGATCTGGGAGGGGTTCCCACTTGGTATGTTTGGTGAGGAGTATTAGGAAGAATCCAATCTAAGATACTTTCCTTGTTATTGGGTTTATTAATTCTAGTTGGGGAGTTAATAGTTTGCGAGAAGCCATATAGGTTAATATGGGTGGTTGGGTGTGCCATACTGCAGGACTTCCAGTCGATGTTAAAGTCTCCTAGGACTATGGTTTCTTGTGGAAGATTAATAGAAAGCCAGTTAAGGATATTTTCAAGGACTGAAATTTTATTTCCTGGGGGAAGGTAGATGCAAATGATATATATAGATTTACATAAGTTTATCTGAAATTTAGAAATGAGGATTTCAGCATTATTGTCAGAAGGTGGTCTAAGGTTTACAGTGGTAACTTGTAGGTCTGATTTATAAAGGATTGCTACCCCGCCTCCTTTCTTGGTTGTCCGGTCTAGTCTAAGTATATTATAACCAGGTGGGGAGACTTCATTGTCTTTAATTGTGGATTTTAGCCATGTTTCGAACATAGTATGTCAAATAGGTGAACATGTAGGAGGGCATGGAGGTGGGCAATTTTACTGTTAATGCTATGTATGTTGAGATGTACTATATAGAGTGAGTTGGAGGGCTTAGTAGGGGCTTGGGTACTGGAGTTATTAGGGTTGGACTCTTTAGTGTCAAGGATATTGTTTGGGCCTGGGTTAGGATGAACGTCCCCTTCTAATAAGGAGTGGAGGTGTATTCTATTTATAGGGTAATGAAAGCTGCAATAATAGTTAAGTGATTTTTTAATATTTAGCTTGATATATTTAATGTAAGATAGTCTATGATATTTAGCTTGTAGGTAGCAGGGTTTGGCTTTTATGTGTATGTAGTTTTGAGAGATGGCTAGTATTGGTGTAGGTGTATTTGGTGGAAAAGAGAAGGGAGGGGTATAATGGCTGTTTATAGGAGGTTAGCAGATACGCAACAGTTAGAGTAGGAAAGAGTGAGAACAAGAGTGATAGTTTTATTAGGTATGGGATGGGTAATTTAGCCATTATATTAGTTTTTAGGGTGAAAACTTGAGGTAAGTATGTAAGAACAGGTAAGGAGATAACAGAAAAGGTGTGGTGTTGTAACAAGGTGGGGTGGGAAGTCAGGTAATAACAGGTGAGGTGTTGAGACAAGGAAGGGTGGGAGTGTTAATAAGTTGGAGTGTTAGATTGGAGCAGAATGTGATGGGGTGTGGCTACAGAGAAATAAATGTAGGAGCACTGGGGGCGGGTGGGAATTGAGGGCACAAATTAAACACAAATATTACCACAGAAATTCAGTAGAGTCACTAGCTACTTAGAGCTTCTGAAACAAAAAAAGACAGTCTGTGCAGAATCAGAATTTAGCATCAGGTCATTCAGTTACACACAAAAACAGTAAAACTCCATACTATGAAGAAACTTACACTGAGTCACACCAGGTCAGCCAAGGGGAGAAAGAGGGAAATCCTAAGCACCTAGATTTGAAAATGATGCCTGTACTAAGTTGTAGCAGTTTAACCTGTATGAGGAAAGGGGGGTGGGGGAAAACAGAAGGCAGTAGGAGTGGTTAGAGGAATACCTTGATTGACTGACACCACACCCGAGGTAAGTTGAATGTAAGGGCCTAAAATCTGCACTCAGCACTGTAATGTTACTTGCACTCAGCACTTTAATTTTACTTATGTTTAGCAGGAAAGACAGACCAACAGTATAGAATTTTGAGGATTATTACAAGGGTTACTTGTTAAAATGTCAGACAAGTAAGTAAAACTTTCAACAGGAATCTATGTCTTGAGTGTTAGAAAGCCAGAAAGGTATACATTATACATGTAGAAATTAGGGTCAGAGACACAAATTTAAGAGTCCATGCACTTTAGCTACAGTACAGTAGTTATATGTCTTGAATCAACTACTAGTATATACAGATACTGAGCCAATCGGAAAAACATCAATGAGAAGGGACCTCAGCTGACAGATATGCAGTCACAGATAAAAACATAGCGAGCAGCACTCTGTCCTGGGTCTCTAATGTGATTCTATCCACCAGTAGCAGCACAATTATATATGTATGAGCAGTCTACACACAACACATATACATGAATAACATTAGTTAGGTGATTTATGACCTCACTTTCCTGTGCTACTGGACATGGCCTTTGCCCTGTGCCACTGAAAGCCACCTACATAAAATGAAAGGGAAAAAAAAAAGAGGTACAAAAACTGGTAGGTCTCCCTTAGAAGTGCCAGACATAAAACACAAGATATACAAGAAGGGACATTCCAAGTAATCTGAATCATCCCTATATGCAAAGCAAAAGTATACATAGCATAAAATATCTCTGAAGTGCAAGCCAAGGCATAAATACAATTAGAAGGGTATTAAATTATTTTGATTCTTGATGGACAAATGCCATACATACTTTTTGTCTTCTTTTTTCACTGACACAGCAATTTGTCTAATTTTGTTCACTGCCTACAGGAGGGAAAAACACAGTGTTAGTTTACAAATACTACACTTAAGAAACCCAAAACTGTAACATTACTGATAATACAACTATCAAGCAGCATCACAACAACCAAATAAAGACAATATTTTTCACCATGCCAAATTAAGTGAAGAAAATGCAAGCTTCTAATCAGTTAGCACAGCTGATTGAGGTTCATTACCACAGTCATAGATATCTGAACAACTACAAATAGTTGAGGTCGGCAGCCCCCAATTATGTATGATGCTACCTCTTATGTGAACAGCCAGAAATTACACTAACAGTAATCCATTTTACCTTCAGTTATTTTTTAAGGCAGGGAGTCAACAAGTGTACCTAAAATTCCTAGCCCTGCCTACCACAGAGAATCACCACAAATCCTGAGACAAACAAATGGTCAAGCAGCATCTCCCCACCTAAGCTAACCTCAAAGGTACAAAACCAGCATACAAATGTAACCCTTCCATAGAGGTGAAACCTCCACTATACCAATACCATATCTGTAAGTCAGTTTTATGGTACACATGAATGAAGACATGACTACGATCCAGACAACTCTGGTACAGTTAACTAACATCTTGGGTCCTGGAAAAGCAAACTTGAGTAAGGAGAATTAGTGGCCAATACCAGCTTCCCCCTCATGGGGGAAGGGGCTATGACAGACTTCTACTGTGAAGTGAGAAGCTAACATGCAGCATATCACTTAAGGACATGGTTGGCTCTGAAAAAACAGAAACATGCAGTAGCTTTTCAGGGGAAAGGAAGACATGGTGCACACCATGGAGATGAAAGAAAGTCAGCAACCTGGTGGTGGAGCTTAGGCCATTGCTGTTAAAACCTTCAGGGCAACCTGAATGATGGTCTCCCATCCTTTGGGGGTACGAAAGGCCCAAATGATCATGGGACAACAAACAGGGTCACCAAGCAGTGAAGATAAAGGGGGAAAAAATACTAACTGCCCGTCCTTAGAAAGGTAGAAGGAAACACTAAATAATCCATTCAAAGGACTACACAGGAAGGAAGGAAGAGGTACAGTTCTGCACAGATACTCAACATAACCATATTACCTGAACATTTATGGCTATAGTGAGCATACTTGTACAGCTGTACAAGGTTCTTCACTAAAGACCATCTCCTGCAATTCAATTATGAATGAAAAGGAAATTTACAAGCACTGATGAAGACAGAAGACCCCAAACCTATGTGGCAGAGGCAAAAAAAAAAAATTCCTATTTCTCCACTTAATGTCCACTTTGCCATTTTTACTTCGCACCTCAGGCATTATAATCTCACAGATGTTTTGGGCCGAAAACTCTTGCAAAGGCTGCAGTGGTGGTAGCTGACTTTGTGGTGTGTGCCCTAACTTGGCCAACAAGAGTATTCTCATGGTAATCATAACACACAGAGATGCAACCGGCTAACCATTTCAAGAGAGTCTAGTTGGATACCAGGGTACTCTGATTCCTTACCATAAATGGGACAAAAGATAAGCGAGAACTAAAGGTTTTAAAAAAGATGTTATGTACTCACCATAATGTGCCATCTGAGTAGGTACTTCATTTGTCTGCAACCTGTGGGTATCGGATCCGACTTCGGATCCGAGCCGGCAGCTTTCCAAGCTACAAGATCAGAGCTCCTAGCTCCTCCCCTACCCATAATCCCCTGCTACCTGCTGTATTACATCAGATCGACTTTTTTGCCTTATCATCCAACTAATAACCTCGAGAGAGGAATACACCATATCTAATCTCCTGACAAGAAACTTACAGGTGACCAGAAAATCCCGAAAAGGTTCGGGGGATGGCAGGGGGGGGTCGGTTGCAGACAAATGAAGTACCTACTCAGATGGAACGTTATGGTGAGTACATAACTTCTTTATCTGAAGTAGTTACATTTGCTCTGCAACCTGTGGGACAAAGTCCCCAGCTACTCAAGAAAAACCTGGGTGGCCTTTACGGAAGGATATTCCGAAGCACCGCGGAGCCAAAAGAAGCCCTACCTCTCGAAATCATATCTAGTTTGCAATGAGAAATGAACGTATGAGAAGAGGACCAAGTAGCTGCTGAACATATGTCGTCCAAGGGAACCCTGGACCAAAAGGCTGCTGAGGTGGCCACAGACCTTGTAGAATGAGCGTGAATTCCAATAGGGGCTGGTTTGCCTGACAATATGTACCCGTGAATTATGCACTGACGGATCCAATTTGCTACGGTCACTTTGGAAATGGCTTTACCCATAGCTGATTTTGCAAAGGATACAAAACTGGTCCGACTTGCGAAAATCTTTAGTTCTGTGCAAGTAGAAACGTAGTTGTCTGTGTACATCCAGTATGTACAACTTATATTCCCCTTTGTTCTGAAAATTTGGGAAGAACACTGGTAAATTTATTGATTGATTAATATTTGACTCTGAAGCCACCTTAGGTAAGAAAGACGGGTTAGTCCTGAGGGACACTATTCCTTGTGAAAAATAAGGTAAGGGGGTTTCATACACAGAGCTTGAAGTTCTGAAACCCTCTTGGCCGAAGTAATAGCCACTAAGAAGGCCATTTTCCATGACAAGAACTTTAACGGAATTGAGGCCACAGGCTCAAAGGGTGGACTTGTCAGGGCTTGTAAGACTAAGGTCAAATCCCATGAGGGCACCACAGTTTTCACAGGCGGCTTCAAAAGAAAGATGCCCCGCAAGAAAGTTTTGCATAATTTTGTAGATGCCAAGGACCCTAAGCCATCACCTACATGAAAATGGGAGATGGCTGCCAACTGCACCTTAACCGTAGAAGCACTTGCTCCCTGCCGAAAAATCAGCGACAGGAAGTCCAGAATAGTCGGAATAGGAACTGTAAATGGGTCCAGGCCCTTGTCTTTAGCCCAGATGGAGAAACGTTTCCATTTACTATTGTAAAGTTTTCTGGCAGACGGCTTATGAGCCGCGACCAGTATGGCCTTAACAGGAGAAGAGATACCGGGAGTCCTAGCCATCATTGGAACTGGATCAACCAAGCCGTAAGCTTGAGGTTCACCAGGTTCGGGGGCTTGGCAACCCGCAGGATGCAAGATCAGGTCTGGAATGGGATCCAGAATCCATGGAGGAGCCACACTGCGAGACCGCAGATAAGGGAACCAGATCTGTCGAGGCCAGAATGGGGCTATGAGGATAACTCTGCTCCCCAACCGACAGGCTTTCTGTATGAACTTATAAGCGGGAGGGGGGGGATAAGCATAAAGGAGACCGGGAGGCCAAGCATGAACCAGAGCGTCTCTGGGATTCTCCCCTTTGGGGGGGGGGGGAAGTATTGCGAAGAACTCGCTGCATTTTGTGTTTAATGGAGAAGCAAAAAGATCGCAGCGAGGCCAACCCCATTTGTGGAAGATCTGCTTCGCAACAGATGGATTGAGAGACACTCGTACAGAGTGAGAAGTACTCGACTCAGTTTGTCCGCTAATATGTTGGACCGACCCGGAATGTGCATTGCTACCAGAAACCGGTTGGTGGATATCGACCATTCCCAAACTCTCATAGCCTCTCGACAAAGGGGATAAGAGACATGGTTCCTACCTATTTATGTACCAGATTACTGACATATTGTCCGTCTGGACTGCAATAGTCCCCAGAGGGAGAAGGTCGTGGAGAGCTTGCAACACCAAAAGCACCGCCCTCATCTCTAGGACATTGATATGCAAAGCGGTCTCTAGGGACGTCCACATGCCTTGGACAGATCTGCCTGAACAATGCCCCCCCACCCGAGGCGAGAAGCGTCCATGGTCAACGTGGCTTGGGGCGGGGGGATCACAAAGGGCCTCCCTTCTCTGAGTTCCCGCACGTGGAGCCACCAAAGAAGGGAGTCCTTGCAAACTCTGCTCAGTGGTATCGGCGTGTTCAACGGGTGGAGTGATAGGGACCACTGAACTTGCAGGGTCCACTGCAATATCCTCATTCGCAGGCATGCGTGAAGGGAGAGACCAATCGCTGCCGCCATAGACCCTAGTGCCCTCAGGACTAACTCCACCGGTGGGCAGGACTCTGAAGAAGGGCTAATACTTGATATGACAAGCTGCTCAGCCTGTCTGAAGTTAGGGTAGCTCGAGAGATACGGGTATCCAACCTGACCCTATGAATTCCAGGACCTGAACAGGGCACAGAGGATTTCTGCAGATTTACTGAGATGCTTAAGTTGTGGGCAAGAGTCAGAGCGTAATCTCTTGACACGCAGAGTTGATGCCTGTTGGCGGCGGTAAGGAGCCAGTCGTCTAGGTACGGGAAGACCTGAATGCCCTGAAGTCTCAGGTGGGCTGCAACCACTGCCTTGACTTTGGTGAACACCCTGGGGGCCGAGGTGAGGCCGAACGGAAGAACCCTGAACTGATAATGACTGGCCCCCAGCCGGAAGCGGAGAAACCTTCTGGATAGTCTGTCCATCAAAATGTGGTAGTACGCATCCTTGTGGTCTATAGAGCACATCCAGTCCTTCTCCCGCAGAAGGGGGAGAATTGATTGGAGGGTGACCATCCGGAATTTTTCCTTGGGAATGAATAGGTTCAGGGCGGAAAGGTCTAAGATGGGTCTTAGGTCCTCTGTTTTCTTTGGCACCAAAAAGAACCTGGAGTAATAACCCAATCCGGACTGATCTGGGGGGACGGGCTGGATGGCTCTTTTTTCTAGCAACTTCGATACTTCTGAAGCCACTGCCTCCCTATGATCGGGTTTGTACATCGGGGAGGTGTCTGGTCTTGGGGGGAAGGTTTATGAAGGGGATGGAATAACCTCTGGATATGATACGGAGCACCCATCGATCTGTCGTAAGGGACTCCCAATTTGACAGGTGCTCTGTCAAATGCCCCCTCGACTGCCTCCAGAGAAGGGCAGTCGGGCAAGCCCTCAGGGCTGCTGCGTGGGTCTGTCAGAGAAAGGTTCTCTAGACCCGAAGTTACGCAGTCCCCCTCTGCCTCTGGGCCAGCGTCCACCTTGTTCTCCTCTGCCTCTAGAGGACGAGGGGTCCGAAGCTGGATGGGATTGCTGAGACTTGCGGAACCACAGCTTCTTTTGTCCCCTCTGATTCCTAGAAAAGGATCGTTGGGGATTAGAGAAGCGGACTCCAATGGCAGACAGCGTCTTCCCGTCCTTTCCGCTTTGGACCAGCGTATCGCGAACGGTCTTGCCGAAAAGCAAAGATCCGTCAAAGGGCACGTTCGCGAAGGACGCCTTGAAGGGATCCGCGAAGTCGCAAAGACGGAGCCAGGCATGACGTCGCAAGACAACCCCGGCCCCGCTGGCGCTAGCGGCTCTCTCCGTTGCATGGGAGAGAAGCCACATGGACGTGTTAGAAATGGATTTTAGAGTGGCCATCCGAGTCGAAAAAACATAGTCTCCGACCGACATGGACTCGGGGGTGGGGGGTGGTGGGTGGGCTGCAGCATATTCCTTAATCAAGTCTCGCTGTAGCCTGATGGTATGTGCCATATAGTTCAGCGCCCTTATCGAGAAGGTCGCTGAAGCAAACATCCACTTCCCAATGCGGTCCAGTGCTCGAGATTCCTTATCTCGCGGGTGGACCGAAGAACTCTCCTGTGCGAGTTCTTTCTTGGTGGCAACCGCTACCAACATGGCATCAACGGGAGATCCCTTGGCCCAAGACCGCCTATCTGTAGGGCGGCTAAGGACTTTATCAGGACGCCTAGGAATTGGCTCCACGGTGTCGGGCTCCTTCCACACCCTGGTAGTAATTAAGTCTACCAGGGGGTCAGCCGGAGGGGACACCCAGGAGGTAGATGGGCCTGCCTCAAACGCCTTCAGGAACACGGATTCATCCACGGAAGGTTTTTGGGCAGACCACCCCCCTCTAATACGCAACATTTCCATGATGTCTCCGAAGGAGACATCCTCGGGGGGTGACCTTGGGGAACCTTCCCCTTCTTCTAAATCCGTGTCGGCGGTAACGGACTCAGGGGAGTCCAGGTGCCTCCTTTTACACCTACGTTTACGAAAGACCTCCTCGGTGGGGCTATCCGAAGGGGGCTCGTCCACGGGTTCTTGTTCCTCCAAGGGAACTAGCTGGACGGCTTGAGCAGGCTGTCCCGATGGTCGGATGACGGAGGATAGACCCACATGCAGGGTGGGGGGGTACGGGAGGATCCGAAGCCCGGACCGGGGACCTCGACAGTACCCTCTCCACTACCTCAAAAGCCGAAGGAGAACTACTCTCGCCAGGCTCCGAAAGCATCCTCCTCGGCTCCGAGGTAGGGATTGGAGTCGGCGCCGATGCAGTCGGCGCCGAGGGAGAGGTGCGCTCCGAACCCAGCGGCGCCGAAGACACACCAACTCCCCCGGATCCAACGCTCAGCCCTCGGCCCCGAGAACTCGGATCCGACACGCTCGAGAGTATAGTTGGCATCGGAGACCAGCGCCGTCGGCGCCAACAAATCCCCGGCTCCGAAAAGGCCCGGATCCGACAACTCAGAGACCCAAAAACGAGTCAGAGAAGGAGTGATCGGAGCAAAAATGGGGGCCGCAATCCCTCTCGGGGGGGGGGGGGGGCAAGAGCACCCGCATCTGCATTTGGGTCTGTATGAATTGACGCATCATCCGATCCATGTCCGCTTCGGTGAGGCTTCTGGTCGATCTAGAAATCAGAGGCGGGCCAGGAGGGCCGCCTTGACAACCTCGAGGGAGACCGGTCCTCCTCCTCCGGCGAAAAGCTGGGCGAATGGAGCCGAGAGGGGGAGGATCCGGAGACCCTCGAAGGAGACTTAGTCAGTTTAGATGGCGGGGCTGAGGGTCGAGTCTCAGCCCGCCTTTTATGGGATTTGTGCCCTTCCTTATCCTTGTGCCTCTTCTCTCTGGAGGAAGAGGCACCAGCGTCACCCATGCTCGAACCCAAAGAGGGAGGTTGAGTCCCGGGCTGAGCAAGGGGCGCAGAAGGCACCGGGACTGCCGAAGCAGCCTGAGCGGGAGAGGAAGAAGAAGCCAATTCCTGGGGCAGCTTTCCCGCCAGGATCAGCTTATTCTTCCTATCCCTAAGCGCCCGGGGGTTAAAGGCCGCACAAATTTGGCAGGCCATAGATAAATGGGCCACCCCCAGAAATAAAACGCACCGAGTGTGGCCATCAGCCGGTGAAAGCTTATGGCCACACTCGGTACACTTCGAAAAAATGGCTTTGGGCCCTTCAGCCATTTTAACTCACACACACTCACACCCAAACACTAAGGGGGGAGGGGTGTCACACAGAGGAACAACTAACTACGAGAAAAACTAACTAAACCACCAAAAATAAACCCAGGGGCACTACACACACGTACACTACCTACAACTTCACAAAAACGCTAGAGAAAAAAAGGACTTTAACAAGTAAACGATCTCACCAAAGCCAGGAGCTCTTCAAAAGATAGCTACTTCAGCCGCGGCAAAAAACGATCTGAGGTAATACAGCAGGTAGCAGGGGATTATGGGTAGGGGAGGAGCTAGGATCTTGTAGCTTGGAAAGCTGCCAGCTCGGATCCGAAGTCGGATCCGATACCCACAGGTTGCAGAGCAAATGAAATAACTACTTCAGATCTATTAGCATGAAATCAAAGTCATCTTCAGTTATGCGGAAGAACCCTCTCTCCTTTTTGTTCTCAAACCTGGGGTGACAAAGGACTGAACAGACTGATTTTTAGGAGCTCAGAGACAGCCTCAGGCAAGAAAGAGGGTTTAGTTCTGAAAGCCACCCTGGTCCTTGTGGAAGACTGTGCAGTCTCCATAAAAATAAAGCCTTGCAGTTCCAACATTCTTCTGGCAGAAATACTGGCTACTACAAAAAGAAAACAGTATTTGCAGACAAAAAATTGAAAGCAGAAGAAATGGCAATTGTAAAGAAGGGAAGAGAACGCCTCTTAATGTTCAAAACCCAGGGAATACACTAGATGTCCTTGGGAATCTCAGATGTAAATACCTTTCAGGAGTAACAGCACAGATAGAGGAAACTGGTGATTCCCAAAGGCAGACAAGATGACAATACAGGAGTAAGAAATGTCCTAACTCAAGCATTTCAGAGAGATGCTGCATTTCTTTAAGAATAGTAGCCTTCTCTAATAGAAGGCTGTTAGGTCCTGATGAAAGTAGTTTCCATTTGGCTATATGTGGTTTATTGGTGTTGGACCTTCTAGCCTCCTGCAGTATGTAAACTGCTGCAAACAAGCCATGAAGTGGTATTAACCTGAAAACTTTGAGGCCTTCAGCTTGAGCCTCAGGATGCTGGGATGTACAATGCTCCCCTTCCTGCTTGGTTAACACTATGCAGTGGACTGGAAGAATAAGCAGGTCATCCCCTGGATATCTGAAACAGTTTGGAAAATCTTACTAGTCTTGATCAGTTTGGAGCTACGAAGACTAATCTTGCCTCTCCTTAGTTGTTTTACCTAAACTTTAAAATGAGTGGAACTGGAGGAATGTGTACAGAAGTCCCTGATGCCACTAAACTAAAAATGCGCTGATTATTCAGGCTGGTGGATTACAGTCCTGGGAGCATAACAGTTTGAAATGGTGGGTCTTAAGCTGCAAACAAGTCCATATTAGTCATGGACTTGGCAAACAAGATGATCAAATATGATCCCAAGGAAGCTATACCACACAGGGTCCTGGGAAGTAAATAGTGTGGGAAGAAATAGCCAGCGAATTGTTATGGCTAGGGCCAAATAGCCTAGTACCAACCTATGAATGCACCCACACCCATCCTAATAAACATTCACACAGAGTTTTCAAGTCCCTGTCTGGTGGTGTACTACTGAGA
The DNA here is from genome assembly GCF_019279795.1 of Protopterus annectens. Lineage (NCBI taxonomy): Eukaryota > Metazoa > Chordata > Ceratodontiformes > Protopteridae > Protopterus > Protopterus annectens. The sequence continues at coordinate 592,814,768 of NC_056730.1, read as the reverse complement.
TCAGAGTGTCTGGTATGCAGACAGCCTGCAAAAGCATGCTTAAGTTGACGGCCAAGTTCCAAATCTTCATGGCTAACCTGTAAAGCACTAGCACTGGATGACCCTGCTTAGAAAATGTACTACATAAATACTCACCTACTGCATTCCATTTCTATCTCAGTACTCATCTGAAGGCCCAAATGGTATAAACTGCAATCACCTCTTTCATATTTATATGCCTGTTTTTAAATTTTTCTGGACCACCTGCTCTGCAATCTTTAATGGTGTGGGTTCTGGAAGGCACAAAAGTAATCAGCCAATTCAAAAAGCAGCTGCAGTGTCACTGCATCTATCTCATCTGCAGTCTTATACTGAGTACAAGCAGAATGGGCTCTGATGCAATGAAGTCTTAAAAGGAACATTCTGGAACCAAGATGAGAGTTCTGAAAACTCCTTAGAATCAAGATGTTAATGAAATACTCTGCATGCCAGTGTCTAAAACTCTACCCAGAAATGTCTGTTGGCCTGAAGAAAACATGCAGAACAATAAAACTTGTACTGCTGAGAATGAAGTCGCCACACTTTCCAAAAAGCTAAAAATTCAAAAGTAAAACGTGGTGGCAACAAACACAGCAGCCAGTCAAACATGAAAAATATATTTATTTCTGTATAAAACAGTAAGTGCTTTCGCATGGAAACACCATGCTTCATCACACACTAAAAACCATTTAAAATCGCTCCTAATTTATACATGCAATTATACAATCAATTAGTTATTGTTGTCATAGTAACTAATCAACTAATACATCTAACATTTACTGCAGTTGATAAAGTGCACAGATATTACAGTTGTGTACACTTGCCATAAATGTAGATGTTCGAGTGTATTCACTGTTGCAGTCATTACATTTGGGTAATCCTGCTGGCAGGTTGCCCTCAGTCGGGCTGAATTCCAAAGTCCTGGGTCCTGCGTCGGCTGCTGTCGCCCCTTCCCTGACATTAGGTCGTCAGGGGTATAAAAGAAGCGGCCAACGCCATTTTCTTTAGTTTTTCTTGCCCCAGATGTCAGGTGCCCAAGGGTAGCCAACATATATACCTTCATCTACAAGCAAATACACCACATAGGTTGTATAAATCAGAGAAGTAAAGATAGGTTCCATCAGAAGAAAAAGGGGGATGGTGGGTGGGTGGGTAACCTGGACTGCAACAGTGAATACACTCGAACATCTACATTTATGGTAAGTGTACACAACTGTACTATGTTCTTCTTGTTTCAGTGTTGCAGTCATTACATTTGGGTAGAGACCCAAAGCTATGGATGGGAGGCTGGAGCTAAATAGCGTTAGGAGCGGCTATGAGGCCCTGCAAACCTGCAGTGGCAAAGCCTGCCCTGGATTTAGAGTAGAGTGGTAGATGATGGTGCTTGGTAAAGGTGTGCACTGAACTCCAAGTAGCAGCCTCTAAAATGTCCTTGGTTGGTACTCCCCTGAGAAAGGCTGCTGAAGTGGCTGCAGCTCTGGTTGAATGCGGCCTAATGCCCTTGGGCACTGGCTTGCCATGGTGTAAGTAGCAGAAACGAATGCAGTGGCCTATCCACTTTGAAACAGTCTGCTTTGAGATAGCCTTTCCTTGTGATCCTGCAGCATATGCCACTAGTAATTGCTCCGTCTTTCTGAAAACATTGGTTCTGTCCAGGTAGAATCTAATCTGTCCGTGTACGTCCAAAGAATGCAGAATTCTCTCCCCCTTGTTCTGTGGGTTTGGATAAAAAGTTGGCAGATGAATGGCTTGGTTAAGAGCCACACTGGACACCACCTTAGGCATAAATGTTGGGTTTGTCCTCAGAGATCCGGACTGGATAAAAAATAATAAAAGGTTCCACAGCCATGAGAGCCTGTAGCTCTGAAACTCATCTTGCAGAAGTTATTGCTAGGAGCAGAGTTACTTTCCAAGATAAAAACTTTATATCAGCAGTAGCAGCTGGCTCAAAAGGAGGCAGGGTGAGTTTTTTCCAAGACATAGTTGGAGGTCCCATGCAGGCATTGGTGATCTCCTTGGAGGTCTTAAATTTTTGTTCTCCTCTAAGGTACTTCTTTAATAAGGGATGAGAAAAAAATTGGTGGCTCTGTATTGTAATGAGACAAAAAGGCAGAGGCATGAATTTTAATAGATGAAAAAGATAGGCCTTTGCCCAGCATCTCAGTTAAGTATTGCAAAATCTGAAAAATATATGGCACAACTGTATCGGGTCCCTTGTGCCTGGTTCCAAGCACAGAATCTCTTCCATTTTCCAGTGTAAGATTTTCTAGTACTAGGCCTTCTGGTTTCCAAAATGACATCCATCACAGCTTTACTGAGAGGGGTGTTTTGTATGACTACATTATCCGCCATGCTGCCAGGTTTAAAGTCCCGAGTTGGCTGTGCAGGATCTGACTGTTTTGCTGGGACAGTAGAGGAGGTATTCAAGGTAAGGTCCAAGCTGTGCATTGAGACAAGGTCCTTAGGATTGGATACCAGTACCAGCGAGGCCAGCCTGGGGCAATTATCATCATCTTTGGCTTCTCCTGTCTGACCTTTAGGAGTACTTTGGGTAGGAGAGGCAGTGGGGGAAAGGCATATACTGACAGATTTTTCCAGCTGAAAGATAGGGCATCCACTTTCCATGCTTGTCTGTGATAAATCCTTGTGCAGAATCTTTTTAGTTGATAGATGTGAGGGGAGGCAAATAGATCTATGTCTGGGCATCCCCATTTCCTTGTTATCATGCTGAAGACTTGTGGATTCAGCTGCCACTCATGGGGATCCATGAGGTTTCTGCTTAGTCTGCCAGTGTGTTTTTCTTTCCTGGCAGGAATTGTGCCTGCAGATGTACTTGGTAAATCAATGCCATGTCCCACAAAGTCATGGCTAGTCTGCAAAGGGGGTAAGAATGTGTGCCCCCCTGCTTGTTTATATACCACATGACTGTGGTGTTGTCTGTCTTTATCAGTAGTTGTCCTGGATGAAGAAGGTCCTTGAAGGCTGTCAGGGCATTTTGAACACCTAGCATCTCTGATTGGTATGTAGATGCATTTGGTTTGAGGCCCATGTGCCCTGAATGCATCTTCCGGCTATATGGTCCCCCCAAGCATTATCTGATGCATCTGTTGTTAATGTCTGCCTGGCTGTGGGTAAGATGAATGGCTGTCCCGTGTTGTGGTGACAGGCCTTTGCCCACCATCGAAACTCCTGTTGCAGGCAGGGAATGAGGGTAATTATTTTTTCCAGGCTGTGGCAATGTTGAGTCCAAACACTTTTTAGATACCATTGAAGTTTCCTCATATGCAGTCTTGCATATGGAATTAGCAGAATGCAGGATGCCATGAAGCCCAAAGCCTGCAGAATTTTTCTTGCAGATAACTAGGTCTTTGTTGCCAACATTTTGAAATAAGTAGTCAGTTGTCTTTGTCTGGCGTGAGATAAGCCATCTAGGCAGTTGTATTTAAGCTTGCACCCAGGAATATTATCTCGAGAGGGTACGAGTTTTGATTTCTTTTAGTTTACTGTGTATCCTAGACCTGTTAGTAAACTTTTTACAAACACCAGATGCTGTAGTAGAATGTCCTTGTTCTCTGCTTGAATAAGGCAGTCGTCCAAGTAAGGATATATTTGTATTCCTCTTTGTCTGCAAAATGCAATTACTGGTGACAGGCATTTTGTGAAGACCCTGGGCGCAGCAGATAAGCCAAAGAGCAGTGCAGAGAATTGGTAGTGCATTGAGCCAGCTATAAATCTGAGGTATCTTCTGCATGACTGTCTGATTAGGTCATGGAGTATGCCTCTTTTAGAGCTAAAGTCACAAGCCAAGCCTTCTTGCCCAGCACGGGCAGAAGCTGCTGCAGAGTTAACATTTTGAATTTTGGAATATCCAGAAATGTGTTTAGGATAGACAGGTGCAGTACTGGTCTCCAGGCTTTGTCCTTTCTGGGCACCAAGAATAGCTTTGAGTAAAATCCTAGTCCCTGCTCTTGCTGTGGTACTTGCTCAATGGCCCTCATGTCCATGAGGGATGAAACTTGTTTTTGTGCCTCTGCCCATTGATTGTGTGGCAGGTCTGGCATACCGTTTGGCCTTGGCAGGGTGTGAACGTGGAACCTGTAGCCTTGTGATACAATATTTAAGACCCATTTGTCCTGGGTGATTATGTGCCAATTTTGTGAGAAAAGCGCAAGTTTTCCCCCCAAAGGAGCTGCCAGAAGATAAGTGCTTGGTGCTGGCAGGGGAAAGTCATTGAGACAGTTTCCTGTATGGCTGGGATTTTTCCTCTCTGCTTTTGGAGGTAGAAGCACCTCATTGTTTAGGCCTGTATGAGCCTTGGTGCTGTGATCTGCCTCTGGGGCGTCTATCTGCCTCTTTGTGGCCTGTCTGACACTGGAAAAGACCAATTCTTTCTCGGCCAGTTCCTGCTAAATCTGGGAGGCTGTACATGTAAGAAATCCTTGACTGTTTGCATAGATTTAGCTTTGTCCTCCATTTTCTTCAACACCTCTTCTGCTTTAACATCAAACAAGGTATCATGCTGTAATGGAGCATCTAATAGTTTTGCTCTAACATGATCGGGCAGATTCTGTTCTTTTAACCAAGCATGCCTCCTAATGACAGAACCCGAACAGCGGCCCTGCAGGAGGCCTCTAGAGAATCAAAACCACATTGCAAAGTATGCTGTTCCACTTGTTCAGCTGCATGCAATAAATCCGGCATTTCTTTGTTTTCTGCACATTCTGAATTTGTCAACATTTTCTGTTTAAGCAGTGACATAAGATATTGCCGATATTTAAGCATATGAAACTGACAATTTAAAAGCTCTTGCAGTCAAGGTAGCAGAAGTATAAATCTTTTTCCCCCATCTGTCCAGGGCCCTTGAATCCCTATCAGAGGGGATAGGGTTTTTTGCAGTGGAAGCCTTGACCCCTTTGGGACCCTGAGATATAGTTTCTGGGTCAGCAGCAGGGTTTTTATAAAGAAATTTATGTGAATCAGGACCCCTGTAGTATCTGTCTGGCTTAACAGGAGCTGGCGGAAAAGAGTCAGGAGACAGACCGGACTATGAAAATACATCTACAATGTCTAAAACAGGAGAAATAGCAAGGGGCCTGTGCTGAGGTAGTAAAAGGAAGTCTCTGAGCCTTTTCTTGGATTCTGAGTAATCTTGGCTCTCCCAGTGGAAATGCTCCCTCATAGTATGCAGGGTCTCACCAAAAGAATAATCCTCAGGAGGAGAGGCTGAAGGGATAGATTCTTCAGCATCAGAATCCTCATAGGGAGGAAGAGAATATTCCTGTTCAGAAGAAGAATCAGAGGAAATGGAAACCTGATCTGAAGATTCATATTCTATCTCTTGCCTAGGCCTCTTACCAGGAGGGGGATGGGAACCCCTGATCAAAGTAATTAGGTCTTCAGCCATTTCAAGCATCTGTTTTTTAGGCATGGAGGCCTGTCCAGAAGAATGCTGTACTTGTTTCTTAGTCTTTAGAGCTGCTTTAGTCTTTGCCTTTGAAGCTGAAGTTGGTTTCACATAACTGTGCAGGCCTGAAAACACCCTCAGAAGCCGATGCCTGCTCAGCGGCTCCGGACCCATCTGAGGGAATAGTTTCCGAGTGTCCAATACCTTGAGTTTCCAGAGACCTAGTCGGCTTCACGTGGGAGTTGGAAGAGGCCTGTGGCTCTGAAGTAGCGGGCATCAGGGGCTGCGAAAGCGCCTCACTGAGAACTGGCAAAAGGCCTAGCGGAAGCCTCGTCGTTGGTTTTGGACCTCGGATCCCTGTCTCTTTTTCTTTGCGCTTTTTATAAACTCAGGTAGTCGGCTCTTCCAACGGCATTACATAATTAAATCTTCTGCCAAAGTAATGAAATGCAAAATCGTACAGATGCTTAATAGTGCGTTGGTTAAATCTAGCACAAAACCGATAACTAGCAACGTTGTGGTCAGGGCCTAGGCAAGGAATACAGTAAGAATGAAAATCCTTATGAGGTATTTGCTTCCCACAAGAAATACAATTAACTTTTTCTGACATCGGTCTGGAGCAAGATAAAAAAAGTTTCCCCAACGGGGTACTTAACTTTAATAGGTTCATAGGTTAGTTCATAGGTTAGTACTATGAACCCTATAAAAAAAGTTTCCCCAACGGGGTACTTAACTTTAATGTAGACTTCGGATCTGAAATTCGAATTTGAAAATCTCAGGAGACGGCCGACCAGCACTTGCGAACTGCTTTTGCTTCGGGCACCGCGTGGCAAGAAAGACTCAAGAAAATGGCGTTGGCTGCATCTTTTATATCCCTGGAGCACTGACGTCAGGGAGGAGGCGACAGCAACCGACGCCGGACCTGGACTTTGGAACTCGGGCTGACTGCGGGCAGCCAGCCAGCAGGATAACCCAATTGTAATGACTGCAACAGTGAAACACGATGAACATCCAGAGTCCTTCAGTAGTGAAGAACTTTTAAGACATGAATCATTGCAGACATCTTTTTTACACTGATGTACTTTGGCATCTTCCAAGGAACCCACAACCCTTGCCTTGAACTCCAATGCACATTGTTCCCCCAGCAAAATCTGGAGAGTCTGTCTGGACAGCATGAACTGGGACCTGAATAGAGAAAGGGAGTCTTGGATTCAGAGATAGTTGATCCCTCCACCACTGTAGCTCCTGTTTCACAAATCCCAATATCGGTATCTGAAAATCCAAGGAATGAAGGTGCTGGGTCCAACAATTCAAGTACCACTGAATTTTTCTCATGTGTAGTCTGGTTAGTGATATGAGGACCACTGATGCCATAAGGCCTAAAATTTTACATCTAGAAGAGAGAAATCCAAGAAAATACCCTGACAAGTCAAAACAGTCTTCTAGCAGGAAGGCCATACTTTTTCTTGGGTGTATCCAACACCCCAGGAAAACAATTTTGAGAGGCTGAGAGGAAGGACCTTTGAAGCCCAAGTGGTAAAGAATCCATGCAACCTTGCCTAATGACTCCAAGCACCAGGATACATAATCTGCACAAATCTAAAGGAAAAATGTGGATGCTTAGTTCTGCAATAGGCACCATTGGGGCTAGACACTGGAAATACTCAAGGTGCAGTATACAGCCTAAAGGGTAACACAAAAAACTGACAATGAAAACCAGACACAGCAAATCTCAAACATTTCTTGAAATTGGGTGTAACAGGAATATTACAAGTGTTCTTGAGATCTAGAATAACCACAAAACAGTGGTCTGGAAGGAACGCTAGCAACAAAGTACAGTTGTGTACCTACCATAAATGTAGATGTTTGAGTGTATTCACTGTTGCAGTCATTACACTTGGGGTTATCCTGCTGACAGGCTACCCGCAGTCGGCCTGAAATCCAAAGTCCTGGTCTGGAGTCGTTTGCTGTCGCCTCTTCCCTGACGTCAGTGCGCCAAGGGTATATAAGATGCAGCAGACGCCATTTTCTTCAGTTTTTCTTGCCCCAGACGTCAGGTGCCCCCAACAGGGTAGGCTAAAAATATTGCTTATACAAAAGCATGCACTAACATAAAAAATTACCTTCATCTACAAGCAAATGCACCACACATAGGCTGTATAGAATAGAGAAGTACAGATAAGTCCCAGCAAAGAAAGTGGAATGGTGGGTGGGTAATCTGGACTGCAACAGTGAACACACTCTAACATCTACATTTATGGTAGATACACAACTGTACTATGTTCATCGTGTTTCACTGTTGCAGTCATTACCACTTGGGTTGAATCCCAAAGCTGAGGTTGGGCGGTTGGGTCTAAATAGAATTAGGAGTGGCTATGAGGCCCTGCAGAACTGCAGTGGCAAAGCCTGCTCTGGATTTAGAGTAAAGAGGTAAGTGGTAGTGCTTGGTAAAAGTGTGCACTGAACTCCAAGTCACAGCCTCCAAAATCTCCTTGGTTGGTACTCCTCTGAGAAAAGCTGCTGATGTGGTTGCTGCCCTGGTAGAATGTGGCCTAATGTCCTTAGGCACTGATTTGCCATGTTGTGCATAGCAGAAACGAATGCAGTGTCCTATCCATTTTGAAATAGTCTGCTTTGAGATAGCCTTTCCTTGTGATCCTGCAGCATATGCCACTAAAGGTTGCTCAGCCTTCCTGAAAGCTTTAGTTTTGTCTAAGTAGAAGCGTAGCTGTCTGTGTATGTCCAAAGAATGCAGAAGTCTCTCCCCTTTATTCTGGGGATTTGGATAAAAGTTAGGCAAATGAATGGTTTAAGAGCCACACTGGATACAATCTTTGGCATAAATGTTGGGTTTGTCCTTAGAGAAACCCTGTCCGGATGGAAAATGATAAAAGGTTCCACTGCCATTAATGCCTGTAACTGAGACTCTTCTTGCTGAAGTTATTGCTAGGAGCAGAGCTGTTTTCCATGATAAGAATTTTATCTCTGCTGTATTGGCTGGCTCAAAAGGAGGCAGAACGAGCTTTTTTCCAAGACAAAATTGAGGTCCCATGCAGGTATTGGTGCTCTCCTTGGGGGTCTTGTGTTTCTAGCCCCTCTGAGGTACTGCCTTAACAGTGGATTTGAAAAAATAGGTGGTTCCGTATTGTAATGAGCTGAAATGGCAGAGGCGTGGATCTTAATGGATGAGAAGGATAGGCCTTTATCCAGCATCTCAGTTAGGTATTGTAAAATCTGAGGAATATTGGGAACAAGCGGGTCAATTCCTTGTGCCCGATTCCAAGCACAGAATCTCTTCCACTTTTCTGCATAAGATTTTCTGGTGCTGGGCCTCGGCTTCCAAAATAACATCCATAACTGCTTTAGAGAGAGTTGTGTTCCGAGTGGTTATATTATTCGCCAGGCAGCCAGATTTAAGGTTCTGAGTCGGCTGTGCAGGATCTGATTGTTGTGTTGGGTCAGAAGAGGAGGAATTTGAGGTAAAGTCCAGGTTGGGCCTTGAGACAAGCTCTTCAGGATTGGGTACCAGTGCTGGCGTGGCCAGTCTGGGACAAACAGAATTATTTTTGGCTTCTCTTGTCTGACCTTTAGGAGTACCTTGGGGAGGAGAGGCAGTGGAGGAAAGGCATATACTTTCTTTTCCAGCTAAATGATAGGGCATCCAACTTCCATGCTTGCGCGTGATAGGTCCTTGTGCAGAATCTCTGTAGTTAGCAGTTGTGAGGGGAGGCAAATAGATCTATGTCTGGGCATCCCCATTTCCTTGTTATCATGCTGAAGACTTGTGGATCTAGTTTCCACTCGTGAGGGTCCATGAGGTTTCTGCTTAGTTCGTCTGCCAGAGTACTTGTCTTTCCTGGCAGGAATTGTGCTTGCAGATGCACTTGATAGGCCAATGCTGTGTTCCACAAAATCATGGCTTGCCTGCAGAGGGGGTAGGAATGTATGACCCCTTGCTTATGTACCACGACTGTAGTATTGTCCGTCCTTAGCAGTTGTCCTGGATGTAGTAAATCCTTGAAGGCTGTCAGGGCAGTCTGTACAGCTAGCAGCTCTTTCTGATTGACATGTAGATGCTTTTGGTTTGCGGACCACGTGCCCTGAATACATTTTCCTGCCATGTGTGCCCCCCAGGCATAATCCCATGCATCTGTTTGAGTCTGCCTGGCTGTGGGTAAAATGAATGGCTGTCCCTTGTGGTGACAGGCTAGTGCCCACCATCGAAACTCCTGTTGCAGGCAGGGAATGAGGGTAATTAATGTTTCCAGGCTGTGGCAATGTTGAGTCCAAACACTTTTTAGGTACCACTGTAGCTTCCTCATATGCAATCTTGCACATGGAATTAGCAGAATGCAGGATGCCATGAAGCCCAAAGCCTGCAGAATTTTTCTTGCAGGTAACTGGGTCTTTGTTGCCAACATTTTGAAGTAAGAAGTCAGTTGTCTTGGTTTGTCTGAGTTAAGCCATCTGGGCAGTTGTATTTAAGCTTGCACCCAGTAATATTATCTCTTGAGAAGGTACTAGTTTTGATTTCTTTTTGTTTACTGTGTACCCTAGGCAAATTAGTAATCTTTTTACAAACGCCAAATGCTTTAGTAGAATGTCCTTGCTCTCTGCTTGAATAAGGCAGTCGTCCAAGTATGGATATATCTGAATTCCTCTGTCTGCAAAATGCAATTACTGGTGCCAGGCATTTTGTGAAGACACTGGGCGCAGTAGATAAGCCAAAGGGCAGTGCAGAGAATGGGTAGTGCATTGAGCCAGCTATGAATCTGAGGAATCTTCTGCAAGATTGTCTGATTAGGACATGCAGGTATGCCTCTGAGGTCCAAAGTTACGAGCCAAGCCTTCTTGCCCAGCATGGGCAGAAGTTGCTGCAGTGTCAGCATTTTCAATTTTGGAATGTCCAGAAAAGTATTTAGAATAGACAGGTCCAGAAGTGGTCTCCATGCTTTGTCCTTTCTGGGTACCAAGAAAAGGCTTGAGTAAAATCCTTGTCCCTGTTCTTGCTGTGGTACTCGCTGAATAGCCCTCATGTCCATGAGAGATGAAATTTGCTTTTGTGCCTCTGCCCATTGATTGTGTGGCAGGTCTGACATACCTTTTGCCTTTGGAAGGGTGTGAAAGTGGAACCTGTAGCCCTGAGAAACAATATTCAGAACCCATTTGTCTTGGGTGATCGTGTGCCAATTTTGTGAGAAAAGTGCTAGCTTTCCCCCTAAGGGAGCTACCAAAAGATAAGTGCTTGGCATTGGGAAGTCATTGGGACTGGTTCCTATATGGTTATGATTTGTCTTCTCAGCTTTTGGAGGCTGAAGCACCCCTGTATGAGCCTTGGGGCTGAGATCTGCCTCTAGGGCGTCTGTATCTGCCTCTGTGGCCTGTCGACACTGGAAATGACCAATTTTTAGAAGGCCAGTTCCTGCTAAATCTGGGTGGTTGAACCTGTAAGAAATCCCTATAGTCTGCATAGATTTCGCTTTATCCTCCATTTTCTTTAACACCTCTTCTGCCTTAACACCAAACAGAGTATCAGGCTGTAATGCAGCATCCAATAATTTTGCTTTAACATGATCAGGCAGAGTCTGTTCCTTTAACCAAGCATGCCTTCGAATGACAGAGCCTGTAACTGTGGCCCTGCAAGAGGCCTCTAGTGAATCAAAACCACATTGCAAAGTATGCTTTCCCACTTGTTTAGCTGCATGCAATAAATCCTGCATTTCCTCGTTTTCTGGACATTCAGAATTTGCCAGCACTTTCTGGTTAAGCAGAGACATTAGGTATTGCTGATATTTAAGCATGTGAAACTGGCAATTTAAAGCCCTTACAGCTAAAGTAGCAGAGGTGTAGACTTTTTTCTCCCCATCTGTCCAGTGCTCTAGAATCCCTATCAGAGGGAATAGGGATTTTTGCAGTGGAAGCCTTGACCCCTTTGGGACCCTGAGAAATAGATTTCTTTATAAAAACCCTGCTGCTGACCCAGAAACTATGTGAATCTTGAACCCTGTAGTACCTAACCGGATTAACTGGTGCAGGGGGTAAAGAATCAGGAGACAGACTGGACTCTGAAAATACATCATCTACAATGTCTAGAACAGGAGACATAGCAAGTGGTCTGTGTTGAGGCAATAAAAAAAAGTCTCTTGAGCCTTTTCTTGGATTCGGAATAATCTTGGCTCTCCCAGTGGAAATGCTCCCTCATGGTGTGCAGGGTTTCCGCAAAATAATGGTCCTCAGGAGGAGAGGCTGAAGGGATAGATTCTTCAGCATCAGAGTCCCCTCATAGGGAGGAAGACAGTATCCCTGTTCTGAAGAGGAATCAGATGAAATAGAAACCTGATCAGAGGAATAATAGTCAGTGCCTTGCCTAGGCCTTTTATCAGGAGGGGGATGGGAACCCCTGATCAAAGTAATTGGGGTCCTCGGCCATTTTAAGCACCTGTTTCTTAAGCATGGGTGACTGTCCAGGAGAATGCTGTACTTGTTCCTTTGTCTTTAAAGGTGTTTTAGACTTTGTCTTGGTAGCTGAAGTTGTCTTGATAGAAAGCTGTGTAGGTCTGAAAACACCCTCAGAAGCAGATGCCTGCTCAGGGGCTCCGGACCCATCTGAGGAAGTAGTTTCCGTAGGCCCAATACCTTGAGTTTCCAGAGGCCTAGTTGTCTCCACGTGGGAGTCGGAGGTGGCCTGTGGCTCTGAGGTAGCGGGTGTCAGGGGCTGCGAAAGCGCCTCACTGAGAACCGGCGAACCAGCGACTGGCCTAGAAGAGGCTTCGACGTCGGTTTTGGAACTCGGATGCCTGTCCTTTTCTCTTTTTTTGCGATTTTTATGAACTCTGGTCGTCGGCTGTTCCGATGGCATTATATAGTTAAACCTTCGGCCAAAGTAATGAAAAGCAAAATCGTACAGATGCTTAATAGTGCATTGGTTAAATCTAGCACATAACCGACAACTAGCAACGTCGTGGTCAGGGCCTAGGCAAGGAATACAGTTAGAATGAAAATCCTTATGAGGTATTTGCTTCCCACAAGAAATACAATTGTTAACTTTTACTGACATCGGTCTGGAGCAAGAAAAAGTTTCCCCAACAGGGTACTTAGCTTTATTGAAGACTTCGGATCTGAAATTCAATTTCGAAAATCTTAGTCGGCAGAGCAGCACTTGCTAACTGCTTTTGCTTCGGGCACCGCGCAGCAAGAAAGACTGAAGAAAATGGCGTTGGCTGCATCTTATATATCCCTGGCGCACTGACATCAGGGAAGAGGCGACAGCAACCGACACCGGACCAGGACTTTGGAATTCAGGCCGACTGCGGTAGCCTGCCAGCAGGATAACCCCAAGTGTAATGACTGCAACAGTGAAACACGATGAACATCTGTAAGGTTAGCATTCTGATTTTCAGAACTTTTGCAAAGGCTTTTAGAAAGGACAAATCTAGGACAGGTCTCCAGGAGTTTGACTTTTTGGTACCAAAAAGATTCTGGAGAAAAATCCATTGCCACTGTGTACCGCAGGCACTGGTTCTAAGACTCCTGCTTCTACTATGTGATGGAGCACTGAAGGAAACGGCTCTGTCTGGTCTGGCTGGTGTGGGGGCAATTCCCTTAAAGGGAGAGGATTTTTTAACCACTGCCAAGTGAGTCTTCTCAAAACTATTCTCAGAATCCATTTGTCTGTGATAATTCGCAGACAGACTGCAAGGCTGAACGAAAGCCTGGCTGAAGCAGGAAGAGAATGAAGGGCAGAAGGAGAGGTAGAGGCATGTGACAAGGTAAAGTCATTCCTTTGCCAGGGGGGGTATCCTTTTTGGAAAAAGATCCCTCTTGCTTAGTATACTTGGACCATTTCCTTTAGGATCCCTGACTTCTGTTTGGCTAAGATTTTTGATAGACTGTTCGGCCCCTTGAAAGAAGGCACCTTGTTTGGGGAGAACTTAGGTGCATGAAACATCCTTGATACCCATGATGCATGAATTTGCCTCTACCATTCCACTGTTTGAAAATATGTGCAACAGAGGGCCTACGCACAAATTCAGAAATTAAAGGTACAGTCAAAATTTTAGCTTTTAAACCAGACATTCTAATTATGTAACAAAGTACACAATCTTAATACAACAAAAGCAACATTGTTTCTTGAGACTATAACTGCACATTTAATCACACCTCTCTAAGCACGTTTCAAGGCTGGAATACAACACTTTTGCTCCACAGGTAAAACTGCAACAAAATTATCCAAACTGTACACTCACTGTAAAAAAATTCCACATATAGCCTTATAATTTAAAATTCTAAAGGTAAGATTACTAGAAAGATTCATCTTTTTGCCTTGAAAATGTTCTAACCATTTCCCCTCTATAATCATGTGAAGTTGGATTAGATGAAGCCAAGGACTTATCTGAGCAGACAGCTGTGGATACCTCAGCTAGGTCAGCAGCCAAATGAGGAGAGAGACCAGTCATACCAGAGAAGATCCTATATTTTCTCTAAGCCTTTTTTAGAGATTGCTGGAACAGACACTGGTGCCTTTATATACATCTTTCTAAGGCCAGTAAAAGAGGGAGGATAGCCAGAGAATTGGGCATCTTGTCATGTACCCTGCCTAGCTCTGGGCTGACTCCCAACTGCTCCCAAGCAAAAACATCATGAAATCTTGCAATCATCTGAGGAAATATGAACACGTTTACATTTAAGCTCATGTTTACTTTCTAAAGAATCGGAGTGACTGGACTCTGTCAACTAGAAAGCACAGTTGTCCTAATCATTCCCTGAAACAGAAAGGTCTCTAGCCAAACCAGCACTACACATCCATGTATGCACATCCATGTATGTAAACACAAACACCAAAATTAGTGTTTGCAGAACACTCTTAGCCAAGGAAACCACATCACCTTATAAATAGCTATAAACTGATTATCAGCTGTATGATGACCAAAAGGTAAGTTGTTTAAAGGCCAAACAATGGCCCAGAGAGAATCACTAACTGCAGGCTGAAGCATATTTTTATTGTACTTTAAGCGCAAATGGGTTTAATTGGGGGCAGGGTACCAGAGTTAGAATCAATCAAGTTGGGAAGAGAGCAGCGGCAAGAATAATAAACTGACAATACTAGATTAATATATCATAATAAACACTTAACAAGTTTCTAGTAATAAGTATGTCTCCACTTAGCTAAATTCTGCCAAAACTGCGCTACCACCATAAAAAAAAAGTTTTGAAATGTGTTCAGAATTTTTACAACTGACGGAAGTTAAAGAATTTCCAGTACACAGAAGCCAGACACCAAAGCAACCAATGTACCAAACCACTGTTAAAAATAACCCCACACACTAACATTAAACTGCCATAAAATAACATTTAACAGCAGTTTAATCTGTATTTTCTCATCACAGAGTAAAAGTTCCACACTACATTCAAGTAACAATTTGCAGTAAAATTGTGATTGGACTTTAAAAATACAGAGAGCAGAGTCATACATATACATAAATGCTGAAAAAAAAGTTCTGCAACATTTTCCTGTCAAAAAAATGAAAATAAAGCAGAGTAACAGCAGCAAAGATGGGCACAATTAATTCACAGTTCTAACTGCACAAAACAGCCCCTAGTGTCTACTAGCCCGCCCCTAGTGTCTACTAGCCCAACCCACAGACATGCACTGCACTTAAACACTGAAAGCTACCTCAAAGACAGTAAAAACAAGCAAATGTCAAAAAAAGGAGCCAAACTGCTACAAGAAGAAATTCCCACAGAAATTGCTATAAACACGGACAGAAATAAAATACTACAATACATATTTATTTTTAAAGTAAAAAATAGAAGGAATAATAAATCTAATAATAAAATGAGAGGAAGGAGATCCCCAAATGGGGCTTATCTGAGCAAGAAGTTGGAAAAAAAAATAGTGGATCTAGTGAACAGTCAGAAGACTTGATGGCGTAAAAAGGCTGCATACACACCTATTGTGAGAAAGTACAGTCGTGTACACTTACCATAAATGTAGATGTTAGAGTGTATTCACTGTTGCAGTCATTACATTTGGGTTACCCGATTGATAATCAGGCCGACTGAGGGCTACCTGCAAAGTCTTGGGTCCTGCGTCGGTTGCTGTCTCATCTTCCATGACGTCAGAAGTCAGGGGTATAAAGCATGCAGCAGACGCCATTACATCAGTTTTTCTTGCTCCAGATGCATAATGGTAAGCAATTTCATATATATATATATATATATATATATATTATATATATAAGGTTACACCTGCAACAAAAGAGCAAATACACCAGAAAGCTTTAAGCATAGTATGCAAAAATAGAGGTATAGTCAAGAAAAGTCAGGGGGAAGAAGGGAGGGTAACAAGGACTGCAACAGTGAATACACTCTAACATCTACATTTATGGTAAGTGTACACAACTGTACTATGTTCTTCGTGTTTCACTGTTGCAGTCATTACATTTGGGTAGACTCCCAAAGCTAAGGAAGGGAGGAGGCAATTAGATAGCATTAGGACCAGCTATAAGGCCCTGCAAGACTGCAGTGGCAAAACCAGCTCTGTATTTAGAAAAAAATTGGCAAGTGGTAATGCTTGGTGAAGGTATGTACAGAACTCCAGGTAGCAGCTAATAGGATGTCCCTGGTAGGGACACCTCTGAGAAAGGTTGTAGAGGTAGATGCAGCCCTGGTTGAATGTGGTCTTATCCCCTGTGGGTTAGGTTTTCCATGGTGCTTCTAGCACAAATGAATGCAATGGCCTATCCACATAGAAATGGTTTGCTTTGAAATGGCCTTCCCTTATGCCCCTGCAGCAAATGCAACCAGCAGCTGTTCAGATTTCCTGAGAGGCTTAGTCCTGTCCAAGTAAAATCTAACTTGTCTGTGCACATCCAAGCAGTGCAGTATTCGTTCCCCTTTGTTCTGTGGATTAGAAAAGAAGGTTGGCAAATGAATGGACTGATTAAGGGCCACACTGGATACCACCTTGGGCATAAAGGAGGGATTGGTCCTGAAGGACACCTTGTCCGGATGAAAGAAGATGAAAGGCTCCACTGCCATGAGAGCCTGTAATTCAGACACCCTTCTTGCTGAAGTGATTGCTAGAAGGAAGGCTGTTTTCCAAGAAAGGAATTTCAGCTCTGCATTTGCAGCTGGCTCAAAGGGAGGTAGAGTGAGATTTTCCAATACAAAGTTAAGGTCACAGGCTGGGTGGTCTTAAGTTTTTGGCCCCTCTGAGGAATTGCTTCAGCAGTGCATGAGAGAAGAGGGCTGGCTCTGTATTATAATGAACTGAAATGGCAGAGGCATGAATTTTGATGGAAGAAAAGGAAAGGCCCTTGGGAAGCATCTCAGTTAAGTATTGAAGAATGTGCGGTAAATTGGGCACCGTTGTGTCCATCCCCTGTGTTTGGTTCCAGGAACAAAATCTTTTCCATTTTTCAGCATAAGATTTTCTAGTACTAGGCCTCCTTGCCTCCAGAATGACATCCATCACTTGCTTACTGAGGGATGGTAATGCAGAGATCATGAAATTAGCCAGGCTGCAAGGCTCAAGGTTTGAAGCTGTGGGTGCAGAATCTGGCCCTCCTGCTGGGACAGCAGGGCAGGGGTCTGAGGCAGGTGTCATGGTTCCAGAAGTGACACTGCGCAAGAGGGGGTACACCAGTGTTGGCATGGCCAGTCTGGTGCAATAAGTATTGTCCTTGGTTTGTCCGGCTTGATCTTTAGTAGCACTTTGGAGAGGAGAGGCAGAGGGGGAAAGGCATAAACTGATAGGTTTTTCCACGTGAAGGACAGGGCATCCACTTTTCAAGTTTGTCTGTGGGGAGTCCTTGTGCAGAATTTGTCCAATTGGTAGTTATGAGGGGAGGCAAACAGGTCTATCACTGGGCTCCCCCATTTGTTTCTCAAAATGTTGAATATCTTTGGATCCAGTTTCCACTCGTGTAGGTCCATGAGATTTCCGCTTAGGGCGTCTGCCAGTGTATTTAGCTTCCCTGGCATAAACTGAGCTTGTAGATGCACTTGGTAGCTCAAGGCCATGTTCCACAGAGCCATGGCTAGTCTGCAGAGAGGGTATGAGTGGGTTCCCTACTGCTTGTTTATGTACCACATAACAGTGGTGTTGTCAGTCTTCACCAATAATTGCCCTGGAAGAATGTGGTCCTTGAAGGCTGTTAGAGCATTCTGTACAGTTAACATTTCTTTTTGATTGACATGCAGATGGCATTTGACTCTAGTTCCATTTGCCTTGAATGCACTGCCATGTGAGCCCTCCCCCCATGCATAGTCTGATGCGCCTGTTAGGGTTTGGGTGGCAGGGGGTAGAGTGAATGGCAGTCCCTTGTTTTGGTGGCAGGCCTCTGCCCACCAAAAGAACTCTATCTTTAGACAAGGTAAGATAGTACCTAGAATCAATGATTCCTGAGAATGTTGACACCATAAGCTTTTTAGATACCATTGTAGTTTCCTCATTAGCAGTCTTGCACATGGAATTAGTGGAATGCAAGAGGCCATGAACCCCAGGGCTTGCAGTATTTTCCTTGCAGATAGCTGGGTCTTTGTGGCCAGTTTTTTGAAGTAGGCTGTCAAGTGAACTTGTTTCTCTGGCGTGAGGTAGACCATCTGGGAAGTTGTATTCAACCTTGCTCCCAGGAATACAATTTGTTGGCAGGGTACCAGATGTGATTTATTTTCGTTTATGGTGTACCCCAGAGAAGTTAGTAATTTCTTTACAAATGCCAGATGGTTTAATAGTATGTCCTGGCTTTCTGCCCAAATTAGACAATCATCCAGGCATGGGTATATTTGAATATTTCTATGCCTGCAAAATGCAATGACTGGAGCGAGGCAGGCCCTTTGCGAATACCCTGGGTGCAGCAGTTAAGCCAAAGGGCAGTACAGAGAAAGTACAGTTTTGTACCTACCATAAATGTAGATGTTAGAGTGCTAATACAGCTGCAGTCATAACAGATGGGTTCTACTGCCGTCAGGCGGGTCCTCGGTCGGCCGAATTCCAAAGCCTAGGTCCGGCGTCGGTTGTCGTCGCTTCTTCCCTGACGTCAGTGCGACAGGGGTATAAAGGAACCAGCCGACGCCATTTTCTTCAGTTTTTCTTGCCCCAAATGTCAGGTGCCCCCAGAAGGAAGGCAATACATAAATTTGTGTAATAATGCAGTGCAATATAATCAAAATACAGTAGTTGCAAGCAAATACATCATAAATGAATACCCCAATCAGGTTGTATGAGGATGTGTTAGCCTATAGGCCCTGTCCCAAGAGGGGAAGGAGGGAGGGAAACCTGGACTGCAGCTGTATTAGCACTCGAACATCTACATTTATGGTATGTACAAAACTGTACTATGTTCATCGTGCATGCAGCTGCAGTCATAACAGATGGGTAGAATCCCAAAGCTAAGAAAGGGGTGGTAGGCACTAGGTGGAACTAGGAGGAGCCAAAATGCCCTGCAAGACTGCAGTGGCAAAGCCTGCTCTAGATTTGGAGTATAATGGCAGGTTGTAGTGCTTGGAGAAGGTATGCACAGAACTCCAAGTGGCTGCTTCCAAAATATCCTTGGTAGGAACTCCTCTGAGGAAGGCTGCAGAGGTGGCTGTGGCCCTGGTGGAATGAGTTCTAATGCCTGTAGGTACAGTTTTGCCATGAAAGGAATAGCAAAAGCGTATGCAGTGGGCTATCCATTTTGAGATTG
This sequence comes from Protopterus annectens, assembly GCF_019279795.1. Classification (NCBI taxonomy): domain Eukaryota; kingdom Metazoa; phylum Chordata; order Ceratodontiformes; family Protopteridae; genus Protopterus; species Protopterus annectens. Next base: position 592,795,655 of record NC_056730.1, on the reverse strand, counting down.
TCTGTTTGGAAATTGGCTTTCCTTGAGCTCCTACCGCATAGGCCACAGAGTTGTTCTGATTTTCTGAAAGGCTTTGTTCTGTCCAAATAATAATGCAGTTGTCTGTGGATATCCAAGGAATGTAGTAATCTCTCCCCTTTGTTTTGAGGATTAGGATAAAAAGTAGGTAAATGTATGGCCTGATTTAAAGCTACCCTGGATACCACTTTAGGCATAAAGGACGGGTTGGTTCGTAAGGAAACTCTGTCCTGATGGAAGATGATAAAAGGCTGGACAGCCATGAGAGCCTGTAGTTCTGAAACTCTACGAGCTGAGGTGATAGCCAGAAGGAAAGCGGTTTTCCAGGACAAATATTGCAAATCTGATGAGGCAGCTGGCTCAAAGGGAGGCAAGGTCAGTTTTTCCAGAATGAAATTAAGATCCCAAGCAGGTATTGGTTGTTTCCTTGGAGGTCTTAAATTCTTAGCCCCTCTGAGGAACTGTCTTAAGAGAGGGTGAGAGAATAAAGGTGGATCAGTGTTGTATTCTGCAGAAATGGCTGAGGCATGGATTTTGATGGAGGAGAAAGAAAGTCCACTGCTTAGCAGTTCAGCCAAATATTGTAGTATTTGGGGTAAATTCAGTTTTCCATGATCCTGGCCCTTTTTCTCATTCCAGACACAAAAACGTTTCCATTTTGCGGAGTAAGCTTTTCTAGTTGATGGCCTTCTGGCCTCCAAAATGACATCCTGCACCTCCTTGGAGAGTAGGGCCTGTTGTGATGCTAAGGAATCTTCCATGCGGCTAGATTGAGTGTTTTAGCTGGCTGTGAAGAGTTTTGAAGCTGTGCTGAGTCAGAAGAAGAGGCATTAGAGGCAGGGTCCATGGTGGGGAATGCGTCAGGCTCCTCAGGAGTGGGTACCAGTGTTGCCTTGGCCAGTCCGGAGCAATGAGGATCATCTTTGGTCTGTCTGCTCTGGTCTTCAATAGAACTTTGGGCAGCAGAGGAAGAGGTGGGAAGGCATAAACTGTCATTGATGTCCAACTGAAAGAGAGAGCGTACACTCTCCAGGCCTTTGGATGGAAAATCCTTGAGCAGAATTTTGTCAATTGATAATTTTTGTGGGAGGCAAAGAGATCTATGTCTGGCCTTCCCCATTCTTGGATTATTTCTGTAAAAACTTTTGGATGCAATTTCCATTCGTGTGGATCTGCCATATTCCTGCTTAGGTTGTCTGCCAGCGTGTTTTCCTTGCCTGGCAAGTACTGTGCTTGTAGTTCCATTTGTAAGTCCATGGCCATGTTCCAAAGTGACATGGCCAGCCTGCATAGGGGGTAAGAATGTGTTCCTCCCTGTTTATGTACCACATAACTGTGGTGTTGTCCGTTCTTATCAATAGTTGACCTGGTTGTAGAGGGTCCTTGAAAGCTATAATAGCATTTATTACTGCTAGCATTTCTTTTTGATTGATGTGAAGGTGCTTTTCTTTTTGGGACCATTTGCCCTGAATGCACCGATCTGTCATGTGCGCCCCCCCAGGCGTAGTCCGAGGCATCTGTTGTAATGACTTGATTTGCTTGAGGCTTGCTGAATGGAAGACCTGTGTTTGTTTGACATGCTTGAGCCCACCACAGAAATTCCTTTTGCAGACATGGAATTAGCGGTATTATTGTTTCCAAACTGTGGCTGTGTTGAGACCATATGTTTTTCAGGTACCATTGTAGTTCCCTCATATGCAGCTTTGCACATGGGATTAGTAAGATGCAAGATGCCATGAATCCCAGAGCCTGCAGGATTTTCCTTGCAGTCAGCCTGGTGCAATTTGCTAGTGTTCTGAAGTATTGAATTATTTGCCCCTGCTTCTCTGGCATGAGGTAGGCCATCTGGGTGTTTGTGTCCAAATTGGCACCCAGGAAAATCATCTTCCGAGAGGGTATTAGCCTTGATTTCTTTTTGTTGACTGTGTATCCCAGAGAGTTCAACAACATTATTACATAAGCCAGATGTTTCAGAAGAATGTGCTTGCTGTCCGCTTGGATCAGGCAGTCGTCCAAATAGGGGTATATTTGTATCCCTTGAAGTCTGCAGTAGGCAATTACTGATGCCAGGCATTTCGTGAATACTCTGGGCGCAGTAGATAAGCCAAAGGGCAATGCAGAGAATTGATAATGGGTTGAACCTGCAAGAAATCTGAGGTACCTTCTGCAATTTTGTCTGATTGAGACATGTAGGTATGCCTCCTTGAGGTCCAATGTTACCAGCCAAGACTCCTTGCCCAACATGGGAAGAAGTTGCTGTAGAGTGAGCATCTTGAATTTTGGTATGAGTAGAAATGTGTTTAGGATGGATAGGTCCGAAATAGGTCTCCAATCTTTTCCCTTCCTTGGCACCAGAAATAGCCTGGAATAAAAACCTTGGCCTTGTTCGTGCGTAGGTACCTCTTGAATAGCTTTTATGTTTATGAAATCTGTAATTTGCCTTTGTGCCTCTGCCCTTTGATTGTGTGGCAAGTTTGGCATGCCTCTCATTTTTGGAAGGGTGTGAAAATGGAATTTGTAGCCTCTGTTTATAATGTCCAGGATCCATTTGTCCTTTGTGACAATATGCCAATTTTTTGAAAATACTGCCAGCTTTCCTCCTAAGGGGGCTGCCATTTGAGACTTGGTTGGCATGCAAAGGGGAAAGTCATTGGGTTTGCTTTCTGAAAGATTGCGATTTATCCTCACCACCTCTGTGTAGGAGCTTGCCATTGTCTGCCTCTAAACAATCCTTGGGCTTGTCCTCTGCCCCTCGGACGCCTGTATCTGCCTCTTTGGGGTCTGTCCGTGGCAGGAAAGGTCCAGTTTTTGGAAGGCCAATTTCTACTAAAGCGTGGGGGTTGTACCTGTAGAGATTCTCACACAGTTTGCATTGATTTAGCCTTTTCCTCCATTTTCCTTAACACCTCCTCAGCATTAGCACCAAATAGTACATCCTTTTGAAGAGGTGCGTCTAGTAACTTAGCTTTGACATGATCATGCAAGGCTTGTTCCTTGAGCCAGGCATGCCTACGTATTACTGATCCTGTAACAGCAGCTCTACATGAGGCCTCTAGAGCATCAAAACCACATTGTAAGGTATGCTTACCCACTTGTTCTGCACTACGCATGAAATCCTGCAACTCCTTCAAGTCTGGTTGTTCAGGTTGTGACATTTTACTTTTCAATTGTGATAACAATAACTGTTGGTATTTTAGCATATGAAACTGACAGTTTAAGGCCCTCATGGATAAGGTAGCCAAGGTATATACCTTTTTTCCCCACCTTTCTAAGGATCTGGAGTCTCTCTCGGAAGGTAATGGATTTTTAGCAATGGAAGCCTTAACTCCCTTGGGGCCCTGTGAGATGGTTTCTGGGTCAGCAGCATGGCTTTTGTATAGAAATTGGTGCGAGTCAGGAACCCTGTAGTACCGGTCAGGCTTAACTGGAGCTGGAGGTAGAGAGTCCGGGTTAAGGCAAGCCTCCGAGTAAACATCATCTAGGATGTCCAAGACAGGAGGTATAGCCAGAGGCCTGTGCTGAGGTAGCAAGAGAAATTCCCTGAGCCTTTTCTTGGAATCTGAATAATCTTGGCCTTCCCAGTGGAAGTGTTCCCTTAAAGTATGCAAAGTTTCCCCAACTGAGTAATCCTCTTGGGGGGGGGGGGGCAGAAGGGATGGACTCCTCCGCATCAGAGTCTTCAAAAGGGGAGTAAGAATGTTCCTGATCATCAGAGTGCTCTGAAATAATGGAGCCCTGATCAGAGGGGAGGGAATCTTCCTCCACTCTGGGCCTTTTGTCCGGTGGGGGCTGAGAACCTCTGATAAGAGTAATTAAGTCCTCAGCCATTTTAAGCATCTGTTTCTTAGGCATGGGGCCTGGAGATGGGCCCTGTGTAGCTGGTCTCTTAGAGTGCATGGTTGCTTTAGACTTTGTGAAAGCCTTGATGGAGAAAGAAGAGGAAGGTCTGAAGACACCTTGAGTGGAGGTGGACCTGTCCACATTCTGAGTTTCAACGCCAAGAGTGGCTTTGGTATCTGTAGTCAGGGTGTGGGCCGAGGAGCCTGCGACCTCGGGCACAGGAGACACCGTCAAAGTGGTGTCGTCGGTAGTCAGGGGCTGCGTAGGTGCCTCGCTGAGAACCAGACCACATGTAGTCGGCTTTGGCGTGCTGTCGGTAGAGGCCGCAGATCTCGTGTGTCGGTCCTTGTCTTTGCGGTTTTTTTTTTAGACAAAACCGGAGTCAGAGTATCCGACGACATAGTATAGTTAAATGCTTTCCCAAAATAATGCTGGGCGAACTCAGCCCGACGCTTAATAGTGCGTTTGTTGAATGTAGCACAAAAGCGACAGACCGAGACGTCGTGGTCTGGGCCTAAACAAGGTATACAGAGGGAATGGAAATCCTTATGCGGTATTTGCTTCCCACAAGAAATACAATTATTAACTTTGTCTGACATCGGTCTGAGGCAAGAAAAGTTTCCCCAATGGGGTACTTGGCTTTTAAGAAGACTTCGGCTTCCAAATTTTCGTAATCTCAGGAGCTGGCCGACCGGCACTTGCGAACTGCTTCTGCTTCGGGCACCGCGCGGCAAGAAACACTGAAGAAAATGGCGTCGGCTGGTTCCTTTATACCCCTGTCGCACTGACGTCAGGGAAGAAGCGACGACAACCGACGCCGGACCTAGACTTTGGAATTCGGCCGACCGAGGACCCGCCTGACGGCAGGAGAACCCATCTGTTATGACTGCAGCTGTATGCACGATGAACATCTGACAGTGCATGCAGCCTGCTCTGAAGCATATCTTGTGCAAGATTCCCTTATTGGGATGTGCAGGTAAGGCTTCCTTTAAATCCAGTGTTGCCAACCAGGCATTTTTGCCTAGCATGGGAAGCAGCTGATGAAGAGTTAGCATTGTGAATTTTGGGATTACCAAAAAAGGTGTTTAGGATAGACAGGTCCAGGATAAGACACCAGGAATTGTCTTTTCTGGGTACCTTGCCCCCATTCTTCTTCTGGGATAGGTTGAATAGCCCTGATGCTTAGAAGAGAGAAAGTACAGTTGTGTACCTACCATAAATGTAGATTTTCGAGTGTATTCACTGTTGCAGTCATTACAATTGGGTTATCCTGCTGGCAGGCTACCCGCAGTCGGCCCGAGTTCCAAAGTCTAGGTCCAGCGTCAGTTGTCGCCTCCTCCCTGACGTCAGTGCGCCAGGGGTATTAAAAGATGCAGCCAACATTTTCTTCAGTTTTTCTTGCCCCAGATGTCAGGTGCCCCTAAAATGGTAGGCTAAATTATGTCAATAAGCATGCATACACAAAACAACTTTTCCTTCTTCTACAAGCAAATACACGCCATAGGTTGTATAGGATAGAGAAGTACAGATAAGTCCCAGCAAAGGAAAAGGGGGATGGTGGGAGGGTAACCTGGACTGCAACAGTGAATACACTCGAACATCTACATTTATGGTAGGTACACAACTGTACTATGTTGATTGTGTTTCACTGTTGCAATCATTACAATTGGGTTGAATCCCAAAGCTAAGGTTGGGAGGCTGGTGCTAAATAGGATTAAGAGAGGCTATGAGGCACTGCAGAACTGCAGTGGCAAAGCCTACCCTGGATTTAGAGTAGAGAGGTAAGTGATAGTGCTTTGCAAAAGTGTGCACTGAACTCCAAGTTGCAGCCTCTAAGATGTCTTTGGTTGGTACTCCTCTGAGGAAGGCTGCTGAAGTGGCTGCTGCTCTAGTTGAATGTGGTCTAATGCCCTTAGGCACTGATTTGCCATGCTGTGAATAGCAGAAACGAATGCAGTGGCCTTTCCACTTTGAAATAGTCTGCTTTGAGATAGGCTTTCCTTGTGATCCTGCAGCATATGCCACTAGAAGTTGTTCAGTCTTTCTGAAAGCTTTGGTTCTGTCCAAGTAGAAGCGTAGCTGCCTGTGAATGTTCAAAGAATGCAGAAGTCTCTCACCCTTATTCTGTGGGTTTGGATAAAAGGTAGGCAAATTAATTGTTTGGTTAAGGGCTACACTGGACACTACCTTAGGCATAAATGTAGTGTTTGTCCTCAGAGAAACCCTGTCAGGATGGAAAATGATAAAAGGTTCCACAGCCATGAGTGCCTGTAACTCTGAGACTCGTCTAGCAGAGGTTATTGCTAGGAGCAGAGCTGTTTTCCAGGATAAGAATTTTATATCAGCTACAGAGGCTGGCTCAAACGGAGGCAGTGCGAGTTTTTCCAAGACATAGTTGAGGTCACATGCAGGTATTGGTGCTCTCCTTGGAGGTCTTATGTTTTTGGCCCCTCTGAGGTACTGCCTTAGTAATGGATGAGAAAAAAAAGGTGGTTCTGTATTGTAATGAGCTGAAATGGCAGAGGCATGAATTTTAATTAATGAAAAGGAAAGGCCTTTATCCAGCATCTCAGGTAAGTATTGAAAAATCTGAGGATTATTTGGAACAATCGTGTCAATACCTTGTGCCTGGTTCCAAGCACAGCATCGCTTCCATTTTTCTGCATAAGATTTTCTGGTGCTAGGCCTCCTGGCCTCCAAAATAACATCCATCACCGCTTTAGAGAGAGGTGCGTCTTGAATGGTTACATTATCCGCCATGCTGCCAGGTTTAAGGTCCTGAGTTGGCTGTGCAGTATCTGACTGTCTTGTTGGGTCAATAAGTGAGGAATATGAGGTAATGTCCAAGCTGGGCATTGAGACAAGCTCTTTAGGATTTTGTACCAGTGCTGGCGGGGCCAGTCTGGGGCAATCAGTATCATTTTTGGCTTCTCTTGTCTGACCTCGAGGAGTAACCTTGGGGAGGAGAGGCAGAAGAGGAAAGGCATATACTGTTAGGTTTTTCCAGCTAAAAGACAGAGCATCCACTTTCCATGCTTGCTTGTGATAAGTCCTTGTGCAGAATCTCTGTAGTTGGCAGTTGTGCGGGGAGGGAAACAGGTCTATGTCCGGGCATCCCCAGGTCCTTGTATCATGCTGAAGACTTGTGGATCCAATTTCCACTCGTGGGGATCCATTAGATTTCTGCTTAGTTCGTCTGCCAGAGTATTTATCTTTCCTGGCAGGAATTGTGCTTGCAGATGTACTTGGTAAGTCAATGCTGTGTCCCACAAGTTCATGGCTAGTCTGCAGAGGGGGTAGGAATGTGTGCCTCCCTGCTTGTTTATGTACCACATGACTGTAGTATTGTCTGTCTTTATCAGTAGTTGTCCTGGATGAAGTAGATCCTTGAAGGCTGTCAGGGCATTTTGAACAGCTAGCATCTCTTTTTGATTGATATGTAGATGGATTTGACTTGCGGACCATGTGCCCTGAATACATCTTCCTGTCATATGGGCCCCCCAGGCATAATTTGATGCATCTGTTAATGTCTGCCTGGCTGTGGGTAAGGTGAATGGCTGTCCCATGTTGTGGTGACAGGCCTTTCCCCACCATCGAAACTCCTGCTGCAGGCAGGGAATGAGGGTAATTATTGTTTCCAGGCTGTGGCAATGTTGAGTCTAAACACTTTTTAGATACCATTGAAGTTTCCTCATATGCAGTCTTGCATATGGAATTAGCAGAATGCAGGATGCCATGAAACCCAAAGCCTGCAGAATTTGTCTTGCAGATAACTGGGTCTTTGTTACCAACATTTTGTAATAAGTTGGTCAGTTGTCTTTGTCTGGCGTGAGATAAGCCATCTGGGCAGTTGTATTTAAGCTTGCACCCAGGAATATTATCTCTTGAGAGGGTACGAGTTTTGATTTATTTTCGTTTACTGTGTACCCTAGACCTGTTAGTAATCTTTTTACAAATGCCAGATGCTGTAGTAGAATGTCCTTGTTCTCTACTTGAATAAGGCAGTCGTCCAAGTAAGGATATATCTGTATTCCTCTGTCTGCAAAATGCAATTACTGGTGCCAAGCATTTTGTGAAGACCCTGGGAGCAGTAAATAAGCCAAAGGGCAGTGCAGAGAATTGGTAGTGCATTGAGCCAGCTATAAATCTGAGGCATCTTCTGCATGACTGTCTGATTGGGACATGCAGGTATGCCTCTTTTGGGTCTAAAGTCACAAGCCAAGCCTTCTTGCCCAGCATGGGCAGAAGCTGCTGCAGAGTTAACATTTTGAATTTTGGAATATCCAGAAATGCGTTTAGGATAGACAGGTCCAGTATTGGTCTCCAGGCTTTGTCCTTTTTGGGCACCAAGAATAGCCTGGAGTAAAATCCTAGTCCCTGCTCTTGCTGTGGTACTTGCTGAATGGCCTTCATGTCCATGAGGGATGAAACTTGTTTTTGTGCCTCTGCCCATTGATTGTGTGGCAGGTCTGGCATACTGTTTGGCCTTGGCAGGGTGTGAAAGTGGAACTTGTAGCCTTGTGATACGATACAAGACCCATTTGTCCTGGGTGATTATGTGCCAATTTTGTGAGAAAAGTGCAAGTCCCCCCCCCCCCCAAAGGAGCTGCCAGAAGATAAGTGCTTGGTGCTGGCAGGGGAAAGTCATTGAGACCGTTTCCTGTATGGCTGTGATTTTTCCTCTTCGCTTTTGAAGGTAGAAGCACCCCATTGTTCAGGCCTGTATGAGCCTTAGGGCTGTGATCTGCCTTTGGGGCGTCTGTATCTGCCTCTTTGTGGCCTGTCTGACACTGGAAAGGACCAATTCTTTGTAGGCCAGTTCCTACTAAATCTGGGGGGCTGTATCTGTAAGAAATCCTTGACTGTTTGCATAGATTTAGCTTTGTCCTCCATTTTCTTCAACACCTCTTCTGCTTCAATATCAAACACGGTATAATGCTGTAATGGAGCATCTAATAGTTTTGCTCTAACATGATCGGGCAGATTCTGTTCTTTTAACCAAGCATGCCTCCTAATGACAGAACCCGTAACAATGGCCCTGCAGGAGGCCTCTAGAGAATCAAAACCACATTGCAAAGTACGCTTTCCCACTTGTTCAGCTGCATGCAATAAATAAGAAGTTATGTACTCACCATAACGTTCCATCTGAGTAGGTAAACTTCATTTGTCTGCAACCTTTGGGAATCGGATCCGACCTCGGATCCAAGCCGGCAATCTTTCATAGCTTAGATCCGAGCTCCTCCCCTTCACCTATAATCCCCTGCCAACCCTGACTGACCTCAGATCAAGTTTGCCCATAACCAATAAGGCTGAGAAAGGAAACTAACTACCTTCCTTAAAGGGCAGAGTAAAACCTCTGGCCAAATAACATCCGAAGGTCAGGGGGAAGGAGGGTGGGACGGTTGCAGACAAATTAAGTTTACCTACTCAGATGGAACGTTATGGTGAGTACATAACTTCTTAATCTGAAGTAGTTAACTTCATTTGTCAGCAACCTTTGGGACAGAGTCCCCAGCTACCTGGACCTTGGGCGGCCTTCATCGAAGGATGTTCCGGAGCACTGCAGAGCCAAAGGATGCTCTCCCTCTGGAGATAATATCCAACTTATAATGGTTGATGAAGGTATGAGGTGAAGCCCAAGTGGCTGCTGAACAAATATCATCCAGGGGTACTCTAGACCGAAAGGCAGCAGAAGCAGACATGGACCGAGTAGAGTGGGCACGGACTCCCTGAGGTGCGGGCCTGCCAGAACTTTCGTAAGCCAAAAGGATGCATTGCGAGATCCACCTCGACAAGGTGACCTTTGACACAGATTTACCCAAGTTAAATGTGGCAAAGGAGATGAACAACTGGTCGGATTGTCTATGACCAGCCGTTCTATGAATGTAAAAATGTAGCTGTCTATGCACATCTAAAGAATGTAGTTCGTTATTCTCCTTTGTTCTGGTATTCAGGAAAGAAAACTGGCATATTAATGGATTGGTTAATATTTGCCTCGGAAGCAATCTTAGGAAGGAATGAGGGAATGGTCCTGAGGTAAACCGTATCCTTGCAGAAGGTCAAGTAAGGAGGTTTTACACACAGGGCTTGAAGTTCAGAGACCCTCCTAGCTGAAGTAATAGCGACGAGAAAGGCTGTTTTCCATGACAAATGTTTGAGATCAGCTGAAGCTGCAGGTTCAAAGGGGGGAGCTGCCAAGGCCTGAAGTACTAAAGTCAAACCCCAGGGAGGCACTACTTCCTTTATTGGAGGTCTGAGTAGGAAGGTGCCCTTCAGAAAGGTCTTGCATAACTTCGAGGTGATCAATGGACCCAGTTCATGTCCCACGTGGTAATGAGAGATGGCTGCTAGTTGAACTGACTGTGGAACAGCTAGCCCCCTGATGAAAAAGCCCTGAAAGGAAATCCAAAACGGCGGGCAACGGAGCTGTGAAAAGGTCCAGGTTCTGACGCTCCGCCCAAATAGCGAAACGTCTCCATTTACTACTATAGACTTTCCTAGTAGAAGGCTTGTGTGCTGCTACTAGGATAGCTTTAACTGGGGAGGAGATACCGGGAGTCCTAGCTACGAGTGGAACTGGAGCAACCAAGCAGTAAGCTTGAGATTGTCCAGGTTCGGGACTGGGAGGCCTAGGGGGGTGAGAAATCAGATCCGGGAGGGGATCTAGAATCCAAGGCGGATTCACCAGATGAGACCAGAGGTAAGGGAGCCAAGCTTGACAAGGCCAGAATGGGGCAATGAGGATCATTTTGCTCCCCAACAGACTGGCTTTCTGTAGAAGCTTCAGCATCAGAGGTAGAGGGGGGTAAGCAGAGTAGACCGGGAGGCCAAGCATGCACCAGAGCATCTCTCGGGGATTCCCCGGCGGGGGGAATTAGAGCAAAGTAGCTGTTGCATTTCGTGTTTGAAGGAGAGGCGAAGAGATAGCAACAGGGTCGCCCCCCATACGGCAAATATCCGCTTCGCTACCTGGGGATTGAGAGACCACTCGTAAGGAGACAGTATGGTGCGACCGAGTTTGTCCGCCAGCGGTTGGTGGAGATCGCCCATTCCCACACTCTCATAGCTTCTCGACAGAGTGGGTAGGACCTGGTTCCCCCCCTGTTTGTTGATGTACCAGACCACAGACATGCAGTCTGACTGAACTGCAACTGTTCCTGTAGGAAGAAGGCTCTGAAGTGCTTGCAACGACAACAGCACTGCCCTCATCTCTAGAACATTTATATGCAATGAGGTCTCTATCGTTCCACGTGCCTTGGACTGTCCTGCCCGCATAATGCCCCCCCCCCACCAGAGGCGCGAGGCGTCCGTGGTCACCGTGGCGAGTAGAGGGGCCACGGAGAAAGGGTGTCCCGCTTGGAGGTCCGGTGATTGCAACCACCATGCGAGAGCCCTTTTGCAAGCCTTGCTGAGGGGAATAGGGTGACAGAGGGTATCGACAGAAGGACCACTGGACTTGGAGAGTCCAGTGCAAAACCCTCATGTTCAGGTGAGCCATGGGGAGCAGGGTAATTGCGGCCGCCATGGAGCCCAGCGCCCTCGGGACCAATCCCGCCAGGGGAGCCGATGATAGCAAAATGGCCAGCACATGTAGCCTCAGGGTGTGAAGTCGCTCGGTGGTGAAGAAGGCTAGTAAGTTGTTGGTGTCTAATCTGGCTCCGATAAAGTCTATCACCTGAGTCAGGTTGAGAGAGGATTTGTCCGTGTGGACAGTGATCCCCAGCCGGGGAGCAAGCTGGAGAAAGCAATTCCTGGCTGAGCAGAGTAGATGCCTTGTTGGGGCGGTCAGGAGCCAGTCGTCTAGGTATGGAAACACCTGCATTCCCTGGAGCCTCAGGTGGGCCGCTATCACTGCTAATACCTTGGTGAACACCCTGGGGGCTGAGGTGAGACCGAAGGGAAGGACCCTGAATTGATTGACTGGCTCCTAGCCGGAAGCGGAGAAACCTCCTGGATAGTTTGTCCATCAAAATGTGGTAATAGGCATCCTTGAGGTCTATCGAGCACATCCAGTCGCTCTCCCGCAACAGGGGGAGAATGGATTGAAGAGTGACCATCCGGAACTTCTCTTTGGTTACTGACAGGTTCAGGTGGGAGAGATCGAGGATTGGCCTTAGGTCCCCCGTCTTTTTTGGCACCAAAAAGAACCTGGAGTAGTAACCCTATCCGAACTGGTCTGGGGGGACGTGTTGGATGGCTCTTTTTCCTAAGAGCTGTTGAATTTCCGCAGCTGCGGCCTCCCTCTGATCGGGTGGAACGTCGGGGAGGCGTTTGGGTTCGTGAGGGATGTGAGAAAAGGGAATTTGGTATCCTCTGGATATGATGCGAAGCACCCAGCGGTCTGTTGTGATGGACTCCCAAGCTGCCAGGTGCCTCAAAAAACGTCCCCCGACTGCCTCCAGAGAGGAGCAGTCGGGCAACCCCTCAGGGTCACTGGGTGGGCCTGTCAGAGAAAGCTTCAGGACCCACCATTCCTCGGGACCCCTCTGCCTCTAGGGCGGCGTCCACCCTGTCGTCCTCTGCCACGGAAGGACTGGGGATCCGGAGCAGACTGGGATTGTTGCAACTTCCAGAACCACATCTTCTTCTGTCCCTTTTGGTTCTTGGAGAAGGACCTCTGGGGAGCAGAGAAGCGGACTCTGACGGCAGACGTCTTCCCGTCCTTTTCGCTCTGGACCAAAGTCTCGCAAACAGTCTTGCCAAACAGGGCAGAACCATCGAAAGGGGCATTCGCAAATGACGCCTTGAAGGGTTCCGCAAAATCGCAATGCCGGAGCCAGGCCTGACGTCGCATGACTAGGCCTGCTCCGCTGGCTCTAGCGGCTCCCTCTGTGGCGTGGGACAACAGCCGCATAGAGGTGTTAGATATGGACCTGAGTGTGGCAATCCGAGTGGAGTACAACCATTTGTCCTCCACCGACATGGACTCCGGGGGGCGACACAGCGTACTCTGATAAGGTCCTGCTGCAGTCGAACAACATGTGCCATGTAGTTCAGAGACCTCACCGAGAAGGTCGCTGAACTAAAGGCCCGCTTCCCTAAACGGTCCATCGAACGGGACTCCATGCTCGGTGGATGGACTGAGGGACTCTCCTGAGCTAATTCCCTCTTGGTGGCCGCCGCCACCAACATGGCATCTACGGGGGGGGGGGGGCCCTTGCTCCAATGGGACCTCTCGGAGGGCGGACTAAGGATCTTGTCCAGGCGTTTGGGGACTAGCTCCACAGTGTCCGGCTCCTTCCACGCCCTAGTGGTAATAAGGTCCACTAAGGGGTCGGGCGGAGGGGACACCCAAGAGGTAGATGGGCCTGCTTCGAATGCCTCCAGGAACACTGATTCGTCCGCGGAAGCCTTGGGGCAGACCACCCCCCTCTTATCCTGAGCATTTCCATGATGTCTCCGAAGCAGATGTCCTCGGGGGGTGACCAAGGGGAGCCTTCCCCTTCATCCAAATCAGTGTCATCAGTCAAGGACTCGGGGGAGTCCACGTGCCTCCTCTTGCACTTTCGCTTGTGAGGGACGTCCTCGGGGGGGCTGTCCAAGGACGTCTCACCAGCCATGCCCTGTTCCAAGGGAACGACCTGGGACATCAAAGCAGGCTGTCCCTGGGGCCGGGAGATGGAAGCCGGACCCAACAGAGAGGGAGTGCGGGATGGAGCAGTAGCAAGGACCGGGGGCCTGGAAGCACTCGACAGCGCCCTCTCCACCACATCGAAAGCCGGAGAGACGCTCTCTCTGGGATCCGAGAGCAGACCCTCGCTCGGATCCGATGAACAGATCGAGGCCGGCGCCGAAGCCATCGGATCCGACGGACCAGTGTGCTCCAACCTAGATGGAGCCGAAGACACACTGATTCCCTCGGATCCGACGCTCAGCCCACGGCTCCGAGAGCCTGGATCCGACAAAAACAGACCAGACAGGCTCGAGGGAAGAGTCGGCGCCGAAGTACCCAATACTGTCGGCGCTGACCCACCTCCAGCTCCAAGGCTGCTTGGCTCTGAAGGCTCCGAACCCGGGAAGCAGGTCGGAGAAGGAGCTATCGGGGCAAAGAAAGGTGTCGAGCTCCCCCCCGGAGGGGGGGGGCAGGAGCACTCCCATCTGCAGTTGGGCCTGGAGATACCTTCGCATCATCTGGTCCAAATCTGCATCGGAAAGGTTGCGAGTCGATCTCGACGAGGCCACCGAGGCTGGCCGGGTGTGCCGCCTCGATGACCTCGACGGAGATCGGGTCTCCTCCTCCTCGGGGCCCGGTGAGAAGCACGGAGACCGGATCAGAGAAGGAGATCGTGAAGCCCTGGAGGGAGAAGACCGCTTAGCCAAGGGGGGGGGGGGCCGATGTGGAGGCCTCGTCCCGCCGCTTGTGGTGCTTCTCCCTCCTCTTTTCTTTCCTGGCCTCCCTTCTCCTCCGGAGCTGCAGCGGGAGTTTGAGTCCCGACTGGAGGGAGAGAGGCAGGGGTGGCCGCCGAAGCCGTGGAGGAGGCCACAGAGGCACCGGAGGCCGAAGCCGAATCTGGGGGCAAAAGTCCCGCTAGGATCAACTTCGACCTCCGGTCCTTCAGTGCCCTGGGGTTGAATGCCGCGCAGATGGAACACCCAGAAGAAAGGTGTTCAACCCCAAGGCACCGCACACACAGTGTGGCCATCCGCTGGGGAGAGCTTATGGCCACACTCGGTGCACTTGGAAAAGATGGATTTTGGGGCCTCAGACATTTTAAAGAAAGATCCACTCAGGCTCCAAACACACAACACACAGAACACTATGACCAGCGAAGGGGAGGGAGGGTAAGTTTAACTAAAAGGAGGTATAAACTAGGATAGTTTGTCAAAAAAAGGAAACCTGACCACACAACACTCACACGACACTTAAGGGGATAATGAAAATTGAAAATCTCACAAAAACCCTACGACACCAGGAGCTCGAAAACCTAGCTGCTGACAAGAAGCGCAGCAAACTAGATCTGGGGTCAGTCAGGGTTGGCAGGGGATTATGGGTGAAGGGGAGGAGCTAGGAGCTTGGATCTAAGCTATGAAAGATTGCCGGCTCGGATCCGAGGTCGGATCCATTTCCCAAAGGTTGCTGACAAATTAAGTTAACTACTTCAGATTCCTGCATTTCTTTGTTTTCTGCACATTCTGAATTTGCCAACATTTTCTGTTTAAGCAGTGACATAAGATATTGCTAATATTTAAGCATATGAAACTGACAATTTAAAGCTCTTGCAGCCAAGGTAGCAGAAGTATAAATCTTTTTCCCCCATATGTCCAGGGTCATTGAATCCCTATCAGAGGGGATGGGGTTTTTTTGCAGTGGAAGCCTTGACCCCTTAGGGACCCTGAGAGATAGTTTCTGGGTCAGCAGCAGGGTTTTTATAAAGAAATTTATCTGAATCAGGAACCCTGTAGTATCTGTCTGGCTTAACAGGAGCTGGCGGTAGAGAGTCAGGAGACAGACCGGACGCTGAAAATACATAATCTACAATGTCTAAAACAGGAGAAATAGCAAGGGGCCTGTGCTGAGGTAATAAAAGGAAGTCTCTGAGCCTTTTCTTGGATTCTGAGTAACCTTGGCTCTCCCAGTGGAAATGCTCCCTCACAGTATGCAGGGTCTCCCCAAAGAATAATCCTCAGAAGAGGCTGAAGGGATAGATTCTTCAGCATCAGAATCCTCATAGGGAGGATGAAAATATTCCTGTTCGGAAGAGGAATCAGAGGAAATAGAAACCTGATCTGAAGATTCATATTCTATCTCTTGCCTAGGCCTCTTATCAGGAGGGGGATGGGAACCCCTGATCAAAGTAATTAGGTTTTCAGCCATTTTAAGCATCTGTTTTTCAGGCATGGAGGCCTGTCCAGAAGAATGCTGTACTTGTTTATTTGTCTTTAGAGCTGCTTTAGTCTTTGCCTTTGAAGCTGAAGTTGGTTTCACATATAACTGTGTAGGCCTGAAAACACCCTCAGAAGCCGATGCCTGCTCAGCGGCTTCGGACCCATCTGAGGGAATAGTTTCAGAGTGTCCAATACCTTGAGTTTCCAACGGCCTAGTCGGCTCCACGTGGGAGTAGGAAGCGGCCTGTGGCTCTGAGGTAACGGGCGTCAGGGGCTGCGAAAGCGCCTCACCGAGAACAGGCGACAGGCCTAGCGGAAGCCTCGTCTGTTTTGGACCTCGGATGCCTGGCCTTTTCTTTTTCTTTGCGCTTTTTATAAACTCCGGTAGTCGGCTGTTCCGACGGCATTATATAATTAAATCTTCTGCCCAAGTAATGAAATGCAAAATCGTACAGACGCTTAATAGTGCATTGGTTAAATCTAGCACAAAACTGACAACTAGCAACGTCGTGGTCAGGGCCTAGGCAAGAATACAGTAAGAATGAAAATCCTTATGAGGTATTTGCTACCCACAAGAAATACAATTATTAATTTTTTCTGACATCAGTCTGGAGCAAGAAAAAAGTTTCCCCAATGGGGTACTTAGCTTTAATGAAGACTTCGGATCTGAAATTCGAATTTGAAAATCTCATGAGTTGGCCAACCGGCACTTGCAAACTGCTTTTGCTTCGGGCACCGCACGGCAAGAAAGACTGAAGAAAATGGCGTCTGCTACATCTGTTATACCTTTGACGCACTGACGTCAGGGAGGAGGCGACAGCAACTGATGCCGGACCTAGACTTTGGAACTCGGGCCAACTGCGGGTAGCCTGCCAGCAGGATAACCCAATTGTAACGACTGCCCGCTGATTTGGGGGTAGGTCTGGCCAACTGTTTGGGGGTGGTAGAGTGGAAGTGAAAGCTGTATCCTTGGGAAACTATATTTAAGACCCATTTGTCTTGGGTAATGAGTTCCCAGTTTTTTGCATGCAAGGCGATCTTTCCCCCTAAAGGAACAGTCAGTTGAGCAGCGCTGGTAAGGTTTAAAGTTAAGTCATTGTGACAGTTTACCACAGGGGGGTGTCTTATTACTCCCAGCTTTGGAAGTGGGAGCCCCCCCACTGCTTAGGCCTGTGAGTACCTTAGGACTGAAGCCTGGGTGTTCTGCTGGTTCTGGGTTTGGACTGAGAAGGCCTGGAAGAGGCAGGAAAGGACCAATTCTTAGAGGGACAGTGCCTACTAAATCTGGGAGGCTGTACTTGCAGGAAATCTAACAGTTTGCACACATTTAGCTTTTTCCTCCATCTTTTTAAGTATTTCTTCTGCTTTGTTGCCAAACAGGTGGTCTTGGTTTAAGGGAGCATCCAGTAATTTAGCTTTAACATGATCTGGCAAAGATTGCTTCTTAAGCCAAGCATGCCTTCTAAGTACAGACCCAGTGACAGCAGCCCTGCAAGATGCCTCTAATGAATCAAAACCACATTGCAAAGTATGTTTTCAAACGTGTTCAGCAGAATGCATTAAATCCTGTAATTCTTTACTTTCAGCACAGTCAGGAATCAACATAATTTTCTGTTTAAGCAATCCAATAATATGCTGCTGATACTTTAACATATGAAACTGGCAGTTTAAGGCCCTAATGGCCAAAGTTGCAGAAGTGTATACCTTCTTACTCATCTGTCCAGGGCCCTGGAATCTCTATCAGAGGGGGTAGGGTTTTTGGCAGTAGTAGCCTCAATGCCTTTGGGTCCCTGGGAAATGGTCTCAGGATCCACAGTAGGATTCTTAGAGGAACTTGTGAGAGTCAGGTACCCTATAATACCGGTCAGGTTTTCTGGGAGCCGGAGGTAGAGAGTCAGGGGCCAGGCTAGATTCCAAGAAGGCATCTACAATGTTCAGAACAGGAGGGATAGCTAAAGGCCTGTATTGAGGTAGGAGTAAGAAGCCTCTTTTTGGAGGCTAGAGTAATCCTGGCTTTCCCAGCAGAAATGCTCCCTAAGAGTATGCAAGGTTTAACCAAAAGAGAAATCCTCTAGAGGGGAAGCAGAGGGAATAGAGTCCTCTGCATCAGAATCCTCATGGGTAGATAAGGGCAACTCCTGGTCATCAGAGAAAACAGAGTCCTGATCAGAAGAATCAGAAGGAAAATCAGTTCTAGGTCTCCTAGAGGGAGAAGGGTGGCTTCCCCTGATTAGAGTAAGAAGGTCTTCAGCCATTCTTATTTTTTTAGGCATAGGGGCCTGACCATGCGGTCTGGGCGTCAGTTTTCTAGGCATGGATCGAGTTTTAGGCCTTGAAGAAGATTGAGTCTGTTTAATATGCAAGTCAGTACGCCTGAATACATCCTCAGAAGCCGGTGCCTGCACAGCGGCTCCGGACCCATCCAAGGTAGAGACATCCGCAGGTTCCACAGTTGAAGCATCTTGCGGCATACTGGACTCAGAATGGGTCTCAATAGAGGCCTGCGAATCTGAAGTAGCGGGTATCAGGGGCTGCGAAAGCGCCCTAGTACCGGCGAACTGGCGACTAGCTTAGGAGAAGCGTCGTCGGCAGCTTTGGACCTATGTGGTCTGTCTCTGTCTATCTTTGCATTTTTTCATAATGTCGGTAGACGGGTGGCTTTCCGAAGCCATTTCTGGATAATTGAACCGGGTACCAAAATATTTAGATGTGAAAATGAACAAACGACGAATAGTTCACGGCTTGAATAAGGCACAAAACAGACAGTGAGGTACGTCGTGGTCTGGTCCCAAGCAAGGAATGCAGTACGAATGAAAATCTTTATGAGGTATTTGCTTTCCACAAGAAATACAATTGTTAACTTTTACTGACATCGGTTTAGAGCAAGAAAACGGATCCCAAACGGGGTACTTAGCTTAGTTGAAGACTTCGGATTTGAAACTCGAAAACGAAAATTTCAGGAGTCGGCCGACCCTTCGGGCACTGCACGGCAAGAAAGACTGATGTAATAGCGTTGTCTGCATGCTTTATACCCCCAACTACCTGACGTCATGGAAGATGAGACCGCAACCGACACAGGACCCAAGCAGATAACCCACATGTAATGACAGCAACAGTGAAACACGAAGAACATCTGAAGATTTCCCTCAAGATATACACAGCCAATCTGCTGTCGCAGGAAAAGAGAAGGGGAGAGACTGAGTTTTTAAAAGCTGTCCAGTACTGAGTTACCTTAGCAGATAACCCAAAATGCCACTGATGCACTGGGAATAATGACAAAGAAGTTAGGTTTTTACCATAACGTTCCATTTGTGTTGTCTTCTCTGTTTCGACTATCAGAACTGACTCAGCTGTTTCACTAGCTTGAGATTCAAATCTACCCATAGTGCCTCTTTCCCCCAAAGTACCTCAGATCAAGTTTGCTGCCACTGTTTATCCACTGTCTGCTAACAAAAAGAAAGAAAACAACAACAGGAGCTCAAACAGGAACTGTGGTTCCAAGAACATATCCAATCAAGTAACTCGAAATCTTGGACTGGGGGAAGGGGTGGCAGGGGAAGGTTGATGAATAAAGATAAACACAGATGAAAGATTACAGTAAGAAAGAACAATTGTGTAAGAACGTACCATAATGAAAGATGTCCTCCTCTTCTTTGTTGCAGTATCCTTTACATGAGAAAGCTGCCTGTCCAGCGACCCGATGTTGACCAGTATAATCCAAGTCTTTTGCTAGTGCAGGGTGCGTGGTACGTCTCACGCAGGCAGCTATAGGATGTCATCCATAGATGTGAGGTACTCACGCACCCTCCTCAGAATTGAAGCCCCGAGGAGTGTGGGTCCAAGGAATAGAGAGTCTCAGTACATCCAAGAACCGTAGGAAGTGGGGAAGGAGGGTGGGGCAGAATACTGCAACAGAAAAGAGAAGGTCATCTACTGTTATGGTAAGTTCTTACACAACTATTCTATGCCCTTCTAGTCATCTGTTGCATTATTCTTTATATTAGGGAGAATACCAAAACTCATGCCGAGAGGGAGGTGGAGTTAGCTGAAGAATTTTCCAGGAAGCCAAGAAGGATGGCTCTGGCAAACCCAGCCCTGTATCTAGAACTGGAATCCAGCTTGTAATGTTTGGTAAAGGTGTGGACAGAGGTCCAGGTAGCTGCTTCTAGCATAAAATTGGTGTCTAGTCCCTTGAGGAAGGCACCAGAAGGGGACACTGCTCTGGTATAGTAACCTTTGCTTGAAAAGTGAAGGGTTTTTCCATGGTAGGCATAGCAGAAGGAAATTGGAAATCCAGTTAGAGATGATCTGTCTGGACATGGGGAATCCTAGAGCCCTGGGGTGGAAAGAAACAAACAGCTGATCAGATTTCCTAATAGATTTTTACCCTCACAAAAACTAAACCTAAATTGTTTATGCATGTCACGTGCATGTAGGACCCTCTCTCTATTGTTTTGTGGAAAGGGGAAAAAGGCTGACAAGTGAATAGCCTGGTTTAAAGATAACTAACTACTCTGGGCATAAAGGAGGGGTTGGTTCAAAGGGAAACTCTGTCTTTGTGGAAGACCAAGAAGGGGGCTAGAATCTATAGGGGCCAGGAACTTGGAGACCTGTCTGGCAGAAGTTACAGCTAGCAGTAAGACAGTTTTCCAGGTGCAGTGTTTTAAGGAGATAGGGAAAGCTAGCTTGAAGGGTGCGAGGGTTTGTTTCTCTAGCACAAAGTTAAGATGGGGGGGGGGGTCACAGTTCTCCTGGGAGGTCTAATGTGCAGGATGACTCTGAGGAACTGTTTGGCCTCAAATCTCAAAGCTAAATGAGGTGAAAGAGGCATGCATGCAGAAATTGCTGACAAATGTGTTTTTACTGAAGAATAAGCTAAGCCAAAATTGAGCAACTCTGGTATGAAAGAACAAGCAGGAGATCCACAGTTGGAGAGTCCAAGTTTCGAGAGAGACACCAGATAGAAATTTTTTTCCATTTGGAGAGGTAAGATTTGCTTGTATTGGGTTTCCTGGCCTCTTACAGGACTTGAAGCACACCCTCAGGGAATAGGTGTCTAAAGGGTATCAGGGCTCCATCACCCACAGGGTCAGTTGTAGAGTTTCCAGGTGTGGGTGGGTGGATGAAGCAGCCCTTATTTTGCAGGGTTGCCACCTTTTCAAATGGCCAAAGTGGGACATTTTTGGTACAAACATCAGATTTTACAGGCCGACGCATACCCACGGTCAGTACAAAGGCTATAACAACTTTTTTGCCTAAATAAAAGCTTATTCTTGTAGCATTTTAGTTGCTTATTCTGCTTCTTATAACATTTAGGTATTTTAGATACAGAATAACTGTTTTATGCAACTATTACATGAAATATAGGAAATAATTTTGTCCTAAAAATCTCAGAACATTTGCCCTTTTTTTTTTAATTTTTTGTCAGGACACAACTGCCCAAAGAGGGACTGTCCCTCGCAAAGTGGGACAGGTGGTAACCCTATTATTTTGTGTAAGTCTATTTTGTGAGGTAACTTGCGACTGCCCTTGGCTAGGTGTAGGAGAAGGGGGGAACCAATGCTATCTTGGCCAATAGGGAGTCACCAGCAAGATTTTTGGTCTGATCTGCTGTACCTTCAGTAAGATTTTCGGAATGAGTGAAAGGTGAGGGAATGCATATAGAAACTTCCCCTTCCAGGATATTGACAGATTGTCCACTTACCTTGCGCCAGAGGGTGTGGTTCTCTGGCACAAAATTTTGGAAGTTGTTTGTTCAGAGGAGAGACAAAAGTCTAATTGAGGAATACCCACTGGTAGACTATGTCCAGGAACACATCCCTGGTAAAGCATCCACTCATGGGCCTGTGTTGTGGATCTGCTCAGTGCGTCTGCCACAGAGTTCTGTTTGGAAGGAATGGAGACTGCCTGTAGGGAAAACTGAAGTTGGGCTAGTTCCCAAACCTGTAAGGCTAATCTGCACAGGAGGTAGGATTTTGTCTGTCCATCCCCTCCGCGTGTTTACATAACACACAATGGACATGTCTGGGTAGATACTCGGTCATCCTAGAATGAGGAGGGACTAAAAGGACTGAATTGTTAGGATCAATGCCTTCCTCACATTTATGTGGTCCTTTTCCTGAGATGGAGACCATTGGCCTTGAACAGTATGTGGGCCCAGCACAGCCCCCTACCCTGTGTCTGAAGCATCTGTGTACAAGTCTTGAGTTGAAGGCAATGGGTGAATGGGGAGTCCTGGGTTGATGGACATTTGCTGTATCCACTACAGGAGCTCCTTTAAGCAAGGAAGGAGTGGGATTAGAAATTCCAGAGGATGGGCATGCTGTGTCCACACAGACTTCAGGAACCACTGAAACATTCTCATGTGGAGTCTTGCCATAGGTAGCATAGGGATGGTGGACGCTGGACGCCATCAGTCCCAGGATTCTGAAAAACCGCTTTGCTGACCACTTGTGTAGGGGAAGGATCTCAGAGAAGGTGTGTGAAAGAGGTCTTGAGCTATTTGGGGGGGTGACTCATTTTGTCTGTCTGGAATTTGCACCCCAGAAAGACATGATCTTGAGATGGGATGTGGGTAGACTTTTTGAAGATGATAGTGAATCCTAGATGATGTATGATGGCAATGACTAAGCAGAGGTTCCTCGACAATTCCTCTGGGGTGTTTGCATGGAACAGGAGGTCATCCAGGTAAGGGAAGATTCGAATGTCCTGGAGTCTGCAGTGTGTGACTACTGGAACTAAACATTTTGTGAAGACTCTTGGGGCTGTAGAAAAGACCAAATGGTAAAGCCAAAAACTGGAAGTGCCAAGATCCCACAGAGAAACCTAGAAATTTCCTGAACTTGGGATGAATGGGGACACACAATAGACATCTTTGATGTCTATGGATGCCAGAAAGGCCTGTGAGAGGATCAGAGGAAACAGAGTCTGAAGGTGAACATTCTGGAAGAGGACACCTTTAGGAAGGTGTTGAGGAAATAAAGGTCTAGGATAGGTCTTCCAGGTGCCTTCCTTTCTGGGGACTAGGAATATGTGACAGTAGAAGCATGTTCCTTTTTGGGGTGTGGCCACTGATTGTATGGTTCCCTGCAAGTCTGCCAATAGTCAGGGAAAGAGGGATATCTGATCTACAGGAGGTTGTGGGATGCCCCTATAGGGGAGCACTGCATGCCAAGACAAAATAAGAAGTTATGTACTCACCATAACGTTCCATCTGAGTAGGTAGCTTCATTTGTCTGCAACCTGTGGGTCTTGGATCCGATATCGGATCAGAGCTGGCAACTTGTTTCAAGCTAATGGATCCGAGCTCCTAGCTCCTCCCCTCACCCATAATCCCCTGCTAACCCTCCATGACCTCAGATCGAGTTTGCCCCTCAATATATACCCAAAAACGGGTATCCAACTAAAATAGATCCGAAGAAGGCCAGGGGGAAGGGGGGGGATGGTTGCAGACAAATGAAGCTACCTACTCAGATGGAACATTATGCTGAGTACATAACTTCTTAATCTGAAGTAGGGAGTTCATTTGTCAGCAACTTGTGGGACGGAGTCCCCAGCTACCTGAACCTTGGGTGGCCATCATGGAAGGATATTGCGAAGCACCGCAGAGCCAAAGGATGATCTCCCTCTAGAAATCACGTCCAGCTTGTAGTGGTTAATAAATGTATGAGATGAAGCCCAAGTGGCTGCCGAACAAATATCATCCAATGGAACTCTACACTTGAAGGCCGCAGAAGTAGAGATGGAACGAGTGGAATGGGCACGAACTCCTTCCGGTGCGGGTCTCCCAGAGTCTTGGTATGCCAATAGGATACATTGAGAAATCCAGCGTGAGAGAGATACTTTTGATATTGCTTCCCCCAAATTAAATTTGGCAAAGGAAACGAACAGCTGGTCGGATTGTCTATGACCAGCTGTTCTAGGAGTATAAAAGCGAAGCTGCCTATGAACATCTAATGAGTGCAGCTTGTACTCTCCTTTATTCTGATATTTAGGGAAGAAAACCGGTAAATTTATGGATTGATTTATGTTGGTTTCTGATGCTATCTTGGGAAGAAAAGAGGGATTGATCCTGAGGTACACTCTTGTCTGGGTGAAAGATCAAATAAGGAGGCTTCACAGAAAGAGCTTGAAGCTCTGAAACTCTTTTTGCTGAAGTGATGGCTACAAGGAATGCTGTTTTCCAGGACAAGAATTTGAGATCTACTGAAGCAGCGGGTTCAAAAGGTGGAGCAGTCAAGGCTTGAAGAACTAGTGAAAGATCCCACGGTGGTACGGCTTCTTTTATAGGGGGTCTAAGCAAGAAGGTGCCCTTGAGAAAGGTTTTACACAACTTGGCCGCCATCAAAGGCCCTGTATCATGTCCCACATGGTAATGTGAGATGGCTGCCAATTGCACTTTGACAGTTGAACAACCAGCACCTTCCTGAAAAAGTTCGGTTAGGAAGTCTAATATGGACGGAAGAGGAGCCGTAAAGGGATCTAGATCATGATGCTCCGCCCAGATGGAGAAACGTTTCCATTTACTGTGGTACACTTTCCTGGTGGAGGGCTTATGTGCTGCCACAAGGATGGCTTTGACTGGTGAAGAGATACCGGGAGTCCTAACTAGGAGTGGAACTGGAGCAACCAAGCTTGTCATTTTCAGATTGTCCAGGTTTGGGGTCGGTAAGTTCGACGGATGGGAGATTAGATCTGGACTGGGATCCAGAATCCAAGGAGGATTCACTAGGTGAGACCACAGGTAAGGGAACCAAATTTGCCGAGGCCAGAATGGGGCAATGAGGATCATCCTGCTCCCCAACTGCGAGGCTTTCTGTAAGAGTTGCAGCATCAGGGGTAGAGGAGAATAGGCATAAAGTAGACCGGGTGGCCAAGCAAGCACCAGAACATCTCTTGGAGTTTCCCCTGGAGGGGGAATCAGAGCGAAGAAATTGCCGCATTTGGTGTTTGAGGGAGACGCAAAAAGATCGCAGCAGGGTTGCCCCCATATTGCGAATATCTGCATCGCTACTAGTGGATTGAGAGACCACTCGTACGGGGTAAGAAGGGTGCGACTGAGTTTGTCCGCTAGGATGTTGGTCCGTCCCGGAATGTGCGTTGCAATCAGAAAGCGGTTGGTGGAGAAAGCCCATTCCCACACTCTCATGGCTTCGCGGCATAGAGGGTAAGATCTGGTTCCCCCCTGTTTGTTGATGTACCAGACAACCGACGTTGTCCGACTGAATTGCAATCGTTCCTATGGGGAGGAGATCCTGAAGTGCTTGCAACGCGAACAGCACCGCTCTCATCTCCAGAGCGTTGATATGCAGGGAGGTCTCTGTGTCGCTCCACGTGCCTTGGACCGTCCTGCCTGAATAATGCCCCCCCCCCCACCCGAGGCGTCCATGGTCACAGTGGCGAGAGGGGGAGAGGTGCAGAAGGGACGGCCCGTATGGAGGTCCGAAGCTTGGAGCCACCATAATAGAGCCCTCCTGTAAGCCTTGCTGATAGCAATGGGGTGGTGAAGAGGAAGGGATAGAAAGGACCATTGCACTAGAAGTGTCCATTGCAGTACCCGCATGTTCAGACGGGCGCATGGAAGGAGCATAATCGCTGCCGCCATGGAGCCTAGTGCCCTCAGGACCAATTCCGCTGGTGAAGTCTCTGATTGGAGGATAGCCTGCACATGGAGTTGCAAATTCCGGATTCTCTCGGAAGTTAGAAAGGCTCGTAGCGCTCTGGTGTCTATTCTGGCTCCTATGAATTCTATGACTTGTGTCGGGGCCAGAAGGGTAATGCCTAACTGTGGGGCTAGGCGGAGAAAGAAATCTCTGGCTGAGCAAAGTAGATGCCTTGTTGGGACGGTCAGGAGCCAGTCGTCCAGGTACGGAAAGACCTGTATTCCCTGGAGTCTCAGGTGGGCCGCAATCACCGCTAATACCTTGGTGAACACCCTGGGGGCTGTGGTGAGGCCAAAGGGAAGGACCCTGAACTGGTAGTGACTGGCTCCCAGCCGGAAGTGGAGGAACCTCCTGGATCATCTGTCCATTAGAATGTGGTAGTACGCATCCTTGAGGTCTATAGAGCACATCCAATTGTTCTCCCTTAGAAGGGGGAGAATAGATTGAAGAGTGACCATTCGGAATTTTTCCTTGGTTACTGACAGGTTCAAGCGGGAAAGGTCTAGAATCGGTCTCAAGTCCCCGTCTTTTGGCACCAAAAAGAACCTGGAGTAGAACCCTAATCCGAGCCGGTCTTGGGGGACGGGCTGGATGGCTCTTTTTCTTAGCAGCTGCTGAATTTCTGCGGCTGTGGCCTCCCTCTGATCGGGTGGTACATCGGGGAGGTTCTTGAATTTGGGGACATGGAGTAATGGTATTTTGTACCCTCTGGATATAATGCGAAGCACCCAGCGGTCTGTCGTGATGGACTCCCATGCCGCTAGGTGCTCCGACAAGCGCCCCCCGACTGCCTCCAGAGTGGAGCAGCCGGGCAACCCTTCAGGGCTGCTGCGTGGGCTGTTCAGAGAAAGGTTATCTGGACCCAAAGTTTCTCGGAGCCCCTCTGCCCCTGGGGCGGCATCCTCCCTGTCCTCCTCTGCCACGGAAGGACTGGTTGTCCTGAGCGGGTTGGGAATGTTGCGATTTCTGGCACCACATCATCTTCTGACCCTTTTGGTTCTTCGAAAAGGACTGCTGGGGAGCAGAGAAGCGGACTCCGACGGCAGACGTCTTCCCGTCTTTCTCGCTCTGGACAAGTGTCTCACGAACCGGTTTGCCAAATAGGGCAGAACCATCGAATGGGGAGTTTGTAAAAGACGCTTTAAAAGGCTCCGCAAAGTCACAATGACGGAGCCAGGCCTGACGTCTCATGACTAGGCCTGCTCCGCTAGCCCTAGCTGCTCCCTCTGTGGCGTGGGACAATAGCCGCATAGAGGTATTTGAAATTGATCTCAGAGTGGCCATTCGGGTGGAGTACAATTGCTTGTCATCCACCGACATGGACTCAGGAGGGGAGGCAGCGTATTCTTTGATAAGATCCCGCTGCATCCTGATGACATGTGCCATATAGTTCAGAGACCTTACCGAGAAGGTCGCTGAACTAAAAACTCGCTTCCCTAAGCGGTCCATCGAGCAGGACTCCTTGCTCGGTGGATGGACTGAGGGGCTCTCCTGAGCCAGTTCCCCCTTCGTGGCTGCCGCCGTCAACATGGCATCTACGGGGAGGGGGCCCTTACTCCAGTGCGATCGGTCTGTGGGAGGGCTAAGTATTCTGTCCGGGCGTTTTGGTATTGGCTCCACGGTGTCCGGATCCTTCCACGCCCTGGTGGTAATGAGGTCCACCAGGGAGTCGGACGGAATGGACACCCAAGAGGTAGACGGGCCTGCTTCGAATGCCTCCAGAAACACGGACTCGGAGGAAAACTTGGGGGCAGACCACCCACCTCTGATCCTCAGCATCTCCATGATGTCTCCAAAGGAGACATCCTCAGGGGGTGATCTTGGGGAGCCTTCCCCTTCCTCCAAGTCCGTGTCTTCAGTTAAGGACTCAGGGGAGTCCACGTGCCTCCTCTTGCACTTATGCTTGCAGGGCACTTCCTCGGGGGGGGGGGGGCTGTCCGAGGAGGCCTCGCCAGCAACATCCTGTTCCAATGGAACCATCTGGGACATTGAAGCAGGCTGTCCCTTTGGCCGGGTGATGGAAGCCTGGCCCAGCAGAGAGGGAGTGCAGGGAGGAGCCGAGACAAGGACCGGGGGTCCGGATGCTCTCAACAGAGCCCTCTCCACAACATCAAAAGCCGAGGGGGAACCACTCTCTCTTGGATCCGAAAGTCGGCTCCCACTCAGATCCGATGAAGGGATCGAAACCGGCGTAGAGACCACCAGCGCCGAGACCATCGGATCCGAAGGACCAATGCGCTCCGACCTGGACGGAGCCAAAGGCACACTGAATCCCTCGGATCAGAAGCTCGGGCCACGGCTCCGAGAGGTCGGATCAGACAGGCTCGAGGGCAGGGTCGGATCCGAAGTACCAAGTACTGTCGGTGCCGACCCACCCCCGGCTCCAATGCTGCTCGGCTCCAAACGCTCCGAACCCGGATAGCGGGTCGGAGAAGGAGCAATAGGATGGAAAAAAGGTGTCTAGCTCCTCCCCGAAAGGGGGGGGGGGGCAAGAGCACTCCCATCTGCAGCTGGGCCTGGATGAACCTTTGCATCATCCGGTCCAAGTCTGCATCGGACATACTAAAGGTCGATCTTGAAGAGGTCACAGAGGCAGGCCTGGAATGCCGCCTCGATGACCTCGATGGAGATCGGGCCTCCTTCTCCTCGGGCCCTGGGGAGAAACAAGGGGATCGGAGCAGAGGAGGAGGAGACCTAGAAGCAGTGGAGGGAGAAGCCCGCTTAGCTGGCGGGGCCGAAACGGAGGTCTTGGCCCGCCACTTGTGGTGCTTCTCCCTCCGTTTCTCCCTCCTGGCCTCCCTGTCCTCCGACACTTTAGCGGGAGTTTGAGTCCCGGACGGAGGAAGGGGGGCAGGAATGGCAGCAACCACAGCCTGTGGTGGAGCCACGGGAGCAGCGGAGGCGGGCGAGTCGGGGCGTAAAAGTCCCGCCAAGACCAGCTTCGACCTCCGCTCTTTCAGTGCCCTGGGGTTGAACGCTGCACAAATGGTACAGCCTGAGGTGAGGTGTTCAACCCCAAGGCACTGAATGCACCGAGTGTGGCCATCAGCCGGGGAGAGCTTATGGCCACACTCGGTACATTTAGAAAAAAATGGCTTTTGGGGCCTCAGCCATACTTAAAGAAAAAGTAATGTAACACACACACACAGGCCCCAAAACACAACACCAACACACACACTCTAACGACCAGCGAAGGGAGGGAAAACTACTTAAAAGAAATTATTTTTACTCTAAAGGGAATCTAACACTTATACACTTCAAATTTTTGTGAAAAAATAAAAGTCGACAGAAAAAAATATAAACTTAACTGCCAAGTACTAGACGAGCTCACAGGAATCCAGCTATCCACAAGCACGGCAAACTAGATCTGGGGTCATGGAGGGTTAGCAGGGGATTATGGGTGAGGGGAGGAGCTAGGAGCTCAGATCCATTAGCTTGAAACAAGTTGCCGGCTCGGATCCAATATCGGATCCAAGACCCACAGGTTGCTGACAAATGAACTCCCTACTTCAGATTCTGTGTTTTATGATGTACAGGACTGAAGCATCTTGAGTTACAGATTCCCAGGTGGGGAGGGACAGGGATAGGAGTAGGGAGAGAGGAGTGTTGTAAGGGAGTGCTGAGGAGTCAGGAGGAAGAACCTGTTCTATCAGGAAGGGGCTGCTTGGCAGTGTGGGAAGAGGAAGGAGCTGAGAAGTGGCAAGGTTTCTTGCTCCTTTTGGAGTTCTTGGGAGAGGTGGGATTGCCCACGGATGAATACCTGTTTTGAAGGGTAGATCCTGTGAAATTTTGGGACTGGAGAGGCCAGAATATGCTTGAGGTCTTTTAATTCCTTGCTCTTTTCCTGCAGACTTGAAGAGGTCAGCTGAAGACTTAACAAATAATGCTGAGTTGTCACTGTGGACATCCATGAGCTCGCCTTGATGTCCACAGGGAGGCGTTGAAGCCTCAACCAGGCAAACCTTTTCAGTACTGAGAGGATGCTGCAGCTCTGTTGGTAGCCTCAACAGCATCACATTTGCATTTTATGGAGTGTTGGGCTGCCTGAGAGGATGCAGCAATTAGGGAAGAGGTCAATGCTTTACTTTCTGAATCTGGCATGTCAGATACTATTTTAGATAACTTATTTATTTACATTTGTTGACCGGGAGTGTCCGACTGGACGTAGGTCCATTTTCAGCGGAGGCCCGGGGAGAAAAGCTCCACAGTTAAAACAGACCATAGTTACACTGGATTACATAGCAATTAACAATTTGATTAACATAGCAATTAATTACAAACATATTTACAGATGAAGAACATAGTTCATAACTATGAAACAAGTTCCAGAGAATATGTAGTTATACGGACTTTGGTAATTAAAAGCTCTGAAGGCTAAAGTAGCTGAAGTGCAGATTTTCTTCCCCAACCTCTCTAGTTGCCTACTGTCTTTGTCAGAGGGAAGGAGAGAAGTGGAAGGAAGGGACCTCGAGGCCTTGTCAGAGGCTACAGCAATGACTGCGGGATCCACCATAGGAGCCTTAAATAGGAAATTGTAGTCCTGAGGGACTTTATATCTGTCTGGCTTCTTAGGGGCTGGAGGCTAAATCAGGGTGTATAGAAGCAAAGTCATACAGAAAAGCAGGGATAACCGGAGGGAAAGCTAAAAGGCAAGGGGTTCTCCACCTGGAGGAGGTTGTAGTATCTCTTTTATATCTCAGATATTTGTGAGTTGCCCCATTTAAACTGATCTCTCATTTCTTGAGGGATTTCCCCAAATGAGATCTCCTCCATGGGGGAGTATGTTTCATAACAGTCTTCCTCAAGGGAAGCAAAATATAATGGGGAAGGAATTTGTGAGAAGTAGGCTAAGGAATCACTGTCCTCATCAGTGAAAGAATCTTCCTTTGAAGTAGGTTGTTGCCTGACCCTTTTTTGAGGGGATGTAGGCCAGGAGGGGAAACTCTGAGTAGGCCTCAGCACCATGAAGGCCTTGAACAATCACCAAATTAAGATGAAACAAGAAATAACACCAAAACTACCAAGCCAGTAAAGGAATACCCACAAGTCTTGTATTAGACAAATTTAATAGCTCAGTCTAGCGCCTCGGCATAAACCAGCCTTCAAGGAGTTACAAAACAATAACCAGTCATCACACAACACTGTGTGTGTGTGTGTGTGTGTGTATATGTGTATATATATATACATATATACACACACACATATATATATATATATATATATATATATATATATATATATATATACACATACATATATATATATATACATATATATATATATATATATATATATATATATACACATACATATATATATATATATATATATATATATATATATATATACATATATATATACACATACATATATATATATATATATATATATATATATATATATATATACACATACATATACATACATATACATATATATATATATATATATATATATATATATATACACACACACACACACACACACACACACACAATTACACTTAATTAAAATAACATAACTAATCAATTATTTTTTTTTTTTTTTAAATTTAAAGAAACACCCTCCAGTTCCATTCATTATTCAAACCTACTGGAGAAAGTGTGTTAAACTTTAAAATATACAAATTTTTTCTTATACAGTAACTTCTTTTTTATAATCCACTCATTGGTCTCTAAAATTTGTTCCAAAATACAAGCTCTCAATAACGAAGAATCATTATTATGGTAAAAGTTAAAATGTGAAGCTGTAGCATTTTTACATATCTAACATGCTCCTGGAGTCATAACTAGAATACTCCGTTTCCCCTATGTAGAACAAATTACAGGGACAGGATAATGCATACATTACTGGTTTAGTAGTACACGTATATACAGATGTAGAACAAAATCTAACACCATTAATTCTTTCAAAACATTTAATAATGTTAGAATGGACTGAACACCTTCCACAAGGGAAGGTGCCACACACAGCTGATGTACATTTAATTTTTCACCTGGTTGTATAAACTTATTATGCAACATATCTTTGATATTCATTCATACTTCTTTTACATGAAATAGATGGAACTCTATATAAAATTTTCACACCTTCCATGTTAATTAAATGGGACCAATAATATTTAATAACATCAATAATTATGTGACTCAAAATATTGTAAACCATCACAAAATAAACCTTTCTACCACCATGTAATACATTAGCCTCCCTGTTAATTTTCCTTTTAACTAGGGGCTCATTATGGGCTGAATAAAAGTCTACTAATTTCGGTAAGGAATTCAAAATAAACTTTTTATCATACCCTCTAAAACTGACATGTACTTAAAATTTCTCTCTACATCAACTTCATCATTACATAATCTGCTCACCCTTAGAAGTTCATTATATGGTGGGGTTCCATAGTATGTGGAGGATGACAGCTCCTACTATCTAGAATATTCAATTTCCCAGTACATTTTCTATATATACTTTTTTTTTTTTTTTTTTTTTTTTTTTACAGTGTCATCCCTAATATCCAATCTTACATATAAATAATTATCTGATTTACCCATCTGTAAACCATCAAATTTTGTCTGAAACCGGTTAACATTTAAATGATTAATAAATGGGGGGGGGGGCTATATTGGCACCACCCTTACATAAAAAATTAAATCTATATTATCTACAATACAAAACAACAAAATTACTAAAAAACTAAGTCTATACAAAAATTCAATCTCAAAAAAGCCCATAAACAGGTTAGCGGGTGCGAAAGAAGCACCCATGGCAGTACCTTGTTGTTAGTGGTAGACAGAATTATTAAACTCAAAACAATTAGTCAAACAAAAATAAATTAATTCCATCACATAACTACTAACAGGACTATCACCCAGAAAAAAACTTAAGGGCTTCCATTCCTAGCACGAGTAATATTTGTATATAGACTTTTTATATCTATGACTATCCAATAATAGTCTATCATATTTAATTTCCTTCAATTTATCCAAGAAGTGAAAAATATCCTTAAAATAAGAATCTAATTTAACTACATACTTCAAAAGATATGAATGTAAAAAAAATTCCCATGTTATGGAGAAAATAATTATGTGCTGCAACTATGGGTCGACCTGGGGGAGGGGCTTACATTTTTATGAATTTTTGGCAAGCAATAAAACAGCCATAGAACTGCCCTCAGTACTGAACTTATATTGAACATCCTATTTTGTAAAATAACCCAGTCTCAAGCCTTTAGTTACTAATTCTTTAAAATTCACTAAAGCTTGATGAAAAAACCTATCATTAACTACCCTATAAACTTGACCTTAAGACAGGTGATCCATGCACATTTTCAATTACTGCTTATGGTGCATCACAACAAATTTTCTACCCTTATCTGAGGGTTTTATAACAATATCTAATCTATTAGACAGTCTTAATAAAGATTGCCATTCACTTTTACTCATATTATACACCACATTTTTCATTTCAAAAGAGAAATCCTTCATAATATTTTCCATTGCAAAATTTAGTATCTTTTGAAAACTGTACTATAACTTGATTACAGAAAGGGTGGATAAAAGTGCTAGTATAACTAACCTTAACTGTATTTAAAATGCAATATGCATTAACATTCTCATCAACATCAAAAGAAGAATCACAAGAAAAGAAATCCAATTCATCATCTTTGCTTACAGACATATCAGCTTCCTCATTAGCCAGGTCATACCTGGTATCAGACTCATGCAAATAATAAACTTTGTATATTTTAAAGTTTAACACACTTTCTCCAGTAGCTTTGAATAATGAATGTAACTAGAGGGAGTTTCTTTAAAAGTTTTTTTTTTTAAATAATTGATTAATTATATTATTTAATTAAGTGTAATTGATTGTATATATGAGTGTTATGTGGTGATTGTTTTGTAACTCCTTGAAGGCTGGTTTATGCAGAGGCGCTAAAGTGAGCTTTATTAAATTTGTCTAATACAAGGCCTTGAACAATCCCTGGGCAAAATTTTGCCACTCTTTCCGAGGGTCTTGAGGAGGTGATGAATGCTTGGTTTTCTGCTTTTTCTTAGCAGGAGTGTCCATCCGATGTAAAGTAGGGCGTCAGGACATAGGCCTGCACCCAAGCACATCCAAGTCTACTTCTTCCCTCACTAAGATTGTGCGTTCCCCTAGGGCCTTCCAACAAAATGAGCCTTGGTTCCCCCTGGACAGCGGTACCTGATGTCTGTGAGGCCTCCCTCCCTGGACATGCTGGCATCTGGTTCTAAGAAGGCCTAAGGATCTGAATCCTGAGTAGAGCGTGTCTCCGGGCTATCATGCACCTTGGGAGAAACATCCGTGGGGACAGCCACAGCTTCAGGCCTAGGCCTTTTGGCCTTCCCTTTGGTAGGCTCAGTCATCGGGCTGGAGGAACCCTCCATCGCACTTTTGGCAATAATTTTCAAGCCCTGGTTCTCCAAGTAAATTGCTAGGGTCGAAAGTCTGCTAAAAACAGATGCCTGGTGCCAGAGCCATGGGCTCAAGCTTAATGCCAAGAAATGTATAGTCATCCCCTGTACCCATGAACTACCACATAGGTGGCAGGACACTAAACGTCGAAAGTGTGATGAGAGACTTGGGGACACAAGTAGACAGTGGTCTCACTTTCGATAACCACATCGCCACAACAGTCAGGAAATCCTTCTACGTGGCACACCTCATCACTAAGGGCTTTTCATCCAGAAAAAAGGAGGTCATTGTCCCACTGTACTCATCCCTCATTAGACCCATTATAGAGTATAATGCCCCATTTGGTATGTACCTCACAAGACATCTGCAACAGCTGGAAAGGCCACAGAAATACCTCACTAAAAGAATCACAGGCCTAAAGCAGATGCCATATGCTGACAGTCTAAAAAAAAATCCAGCTATACTCTGTGGCATATCGTCTACTTAGAGGCGATCTCTGCTTAACATACAAGGCCATGTCAAACCCTGAGCTGTTGGACATGCTCCACTTAAAGAAATCCCAATCTCTCACAGCCACACGCTCTAGGGATCTAAACCTCATCATCACAATGAACAAAACATGCTGGAGGGATAGGTTCCTGACCCAGAGACTCCCCATACTCTGGAAGAGACTGCCCATACTTGTCAAGCAGAACAACTCATTGGCCCTCTTCAAAAGGAACCTTGATGATTGGATGGGAGACAGGAAATTCACTCCGGGGATCATGTCAGTCGCCCTGCTAGACAGGGGCCCAGAGAAGTAAATATTGTGGGAAAAAATTTCCAGGGAATTGTTATGGCTAGGCCTGCATAGGCCTAAGGGCCGATAGCCTAGTACCAGCCTATGAACAAAGGGTCTTGGTTGTGCAGAACTGGCAGACAGAATAGATTTTATGGTCGTGGTGGGGCCCAAGACAAAAAAGGCACTAAGAGTGGCTATCCTTGCGTGGAATCTGCCTTCCACAATCACACTCCCCCTTCTTGGATAACTAAGTAAAGACAAAACGGCAACAAAAGACACAAAAAGGTTCCCCAACGGGGTACATATCTTTAGTGGAAAACATGACTCCATCAGCAGAGCGACACCTGGGACTGGAAATCCGACTGGCAGCAAAAAAGTTCTGAGGAGGGCCTGCGCATAAGTCACTTTTATGGCCTACGTCTGATAGCTGCCTAGTAAAATACTTTGGTATACTGGCAGACATCCGGTCCTCTGGACAGGCAACTCCCTCATGTAAAGAATACTGCAACAGATGAACAGAAGGACATCATAACTTCTTTATCTGATGTTATCTTCATTCATTCATTAACCTGTGGGACAGAGTCCCCAGCTACAGAAACTCAGGTTGACTCTCATGGAAGGATATTCTGGAGCACAGCAGAGCCAAAGGCACTCCTATTCCTGGAAATGTCCTATTTATAATGAGTAATGAATGTATGAGGATTCGACAATGTAGCAGCTGCACAGATGTCATAAGTAGATACTCTTGACCAAAAGGTTTGAGAAGTTGCCACAGACTTCTTAATCTGACCAGGTACAGGGATGTTCTTAGAACAACAAAGGAGATACAGTCTTTTAACCATCTTGCCAACGAGGTCTTCATAACTGCTTTACCTCCTTTTAGGGTCTGAAAAAGATATAAACAATTGTTCCCATGTCCTGAAATTCAAAGTAAAAATGTAATTGTCTATGCACATCAAGTAAATGGAGAAAGTATTCTCCCTTACTTCGAAAGTTTGGGAAGAAAACAGGAAGGTGATATACTTGATATTGGCTTGTGTAGCAACTTTAGGCAAGAAGGACGGGTTGGTGCATAAGGTTACTCTAGCTTTGTGAAATACTAAATATGGGAACTTGGAGTAAAGGGCATGCTTCCTGCTGAAGTAATAGCCACCAGATGAAGTGTCTTGCATGAAAGAAACTTTAGTGTCTGCTGGTTCAAGGGGGGGGGGGGGGCAACCAGGGCCTGCAACAATGGTCAAATCCCAAGGGGGAATAGGATCGTTAATGGGAGATCAAAGTAGAAATGCACCCTTAAGGAAAACTTTACAATGGTTCGATGAAGCTAACAAAAGAGTCCTCGCCCAAATTAAAATTAGAAATCACAGCAAATTGAACTCTGACAGTGTAAATAAACGCCCCATCATTAAAAAGGGAAGACAAAAAATTCAACACCACAAGAATGGGGGCTGTGAACCCAGCCACTGGGGATGCATAAGCCAATGCATTTCTTCGTGCCAGTCCCAAGCCCGGATAAATGGGGAGGGTTATGTCAGGAAGGGCATTGGGTGTAAAACCTCTGCCAAATGACATATGCAAACAATACAGATTTCCATATCGGATTGGTAGAGGCCCGGGTTAACGACTGTCACCAGTCTGTTAGCCAATAGGGTGCTGGTGGAAATTGGGCTACTGTTGGCCGAAGGAGAAGAGGAGGGGGGAAGGCATGCCCGAAGGCAGGAAGAGAGGAGGAAGGTTAGGAGTGTATTAGAGAAGGTAGGAACTTTGAATGTTGGCAGTATGACTGGTATAGGGAGAGAGCTAGCTGATATGATGGAGAGAAGGAAGGTTGATATATTGTGCATGCAAGAGACCAGATGGAAGGGGAGTAAGGCCAGGTGTATAGGAGGCGGGTTCAAATTGTTCTATCATGGTGTGGATAGGAGGAGAAATGGGGTAGGGGTTATCCTGAAGGATCAGTATGCCAAGAGTGTTTTGGAGGTGAAAAGAGTGCCGAAAAGAGAGATGTTTATGAAGATGGAAATTGATGGTGTAATAATGAATGTTGTTAGTGCATATGGTTCTCAAGTTGGGTGTGCGATGGATGAGAAACAAAAATTTTGGAGCGAGTTGGATGAAGTGGTGGTGAGTGTACCCAAGGGTGAGAGTCTGGTGATTGGAACGGATTTCAATGGGCATGTTGGTGAAGGGAACAGAGGGGATGATGAAGTGATGGGTAGGTATGGTTTAAGGAGAGTAATACAGAAGGACAGACGATAGTGGATTTTGCGAAAAGGATGGACATGGCTGTGGTGAATACATATTTTAAGAAGAGGGAGGAGCATAGGGTGACATACAAGAGTGGAGGAAGATGCACAGAGGTAGATTATATCCTATGCAGGAGGGCCAGCCTGAAGGAGATTGGAGACTGTAAAGTGGCAACAGGGGAAAGTGTAGTTAAGGCAGCATAGAATGGTGGTCTGCAGGATGATGTTGGTGATCAAGAATAGGAGGAGTGTGAGAGCAGTGCCAAGAATCAAATGGTGGAAGTTGAAAAAGGGTGACTGAGGTGGAGTTCAGGGAAGAGTTAAGACAGGCACTGGGGGACAGTGAAGAGTTACCAAATAGCTGGGTAACTACAGCAGAGCTGGTAAGGGAGATAGCTAGAAAGGTGCTTGGTGTGACATCTGGACAGAGGAAGGAGGACAAGGAGACCTGGTGGTGGAATGAGGAAGTACAGGACAGTATACAGAGGAAGAGGCTGGCGAAGAAGTGGGATTGTCAGAGAGATTAAGAAAGTACACAGGCGTATAAGGAGATGAGGTGCATGGCAAAGAGAGAGGTGGCGAAGGCGAAGGATAAGGCATATGGAGACTTGTATGAAAGGTTGGACACTAAAAAGGGAGAAAAAGACCTGTACCGATTGGCTAGACAGAGGGACCGAGCTGGGAAAGATGTGCAGCAGGTAAGGGTGATAAGGGTAGTGACGGAAACGTACTAACAAGCAAGGAGAGTGCGTTAAGCAGATGGAAGGAGTACTTTGAGGGGCTGATGAATGAAGAGAATGAGAGAGAGAGAGAAGGTTGGATGATGTAGGGATAGTGAATCAGGAAGTGAAACAGATTAGCAAGGAGGAAGTAAGGACAGCTATGAAAAATGGAAAGGCTGTTGGTCCAGATGACATACCAGTGGAAGCATGGAGGTGCTTAGGAGAAATGGCATTGGAATTTTTAACCAGATTGTTTAATGAAATCATGGAAAGTCAGAGGATGCCTGAGGAGTGCAGAAAAAGTGTTTTGGTGCCTATTTTTAAGAATAAGGGTGATGCACAGAGCTGTAGTAACTACAGAGGGATAAAATTGATCAGTCACAGCTTGAAGTTATAGGAAAGTAGTGGAAGCTAGGTTAAGAAGGGAGGTGATGATTAGTGATCAACAGTATGGTTTCATGCCGAGAAAGAGTACTACAGACGCAATGTTAGAAGCTCCGAGAGTATTGATGGAGAAATACGAAGCAGGTCAGAAGGAGTTGCATTGTATCTTTGTGGACTTGGAGAAAGCATATGGCAAGGTGCCTAGAGAGGAGTTGTGGTACTGCATGAGGAAGTTGAGAGTGGCAGAGAAATATTTAAGAGTGGTACAGGATATGTACAAGGGTAGTGTGACAGGGGTGAGGTCTGCAGTGGGAGTGATAGATGCATTTAAGGTGGAGGCGGGATTACCTCAAGGATCAGTTCTGAGCCCTTTCTTATTTGCAATTGTGAGGGACATGTTGATAGACTAGATCAGACAGGAGGCCCCATGGACTATGATGTTTGCAGATGACATTGTGATCTGTAGTGAAAGTAGGGACCAGGTTGGGGAGGACCCTGGAAAGGTGGATATGTGCTCTAGAGAGGAGAGGAATGAAGGTCAGCAAGACTAAGACAGATTATGTGTTTGAATGAGAGGGAGGATAGAGGAATGGTGAGGATGCAGGGAGTAGAGTTGACGAAGGTGGATGAGTTTAAGTACTTGGGATCAACAGTTCAGAGTAATGGTGAGTGTGGAAGAGGTGAAAAAGAGAGTACAAGCAGGGTGGAATAGGTGGAGAAGTGTGTCAGGTGTGATGCGACAAACGGGTACCAGAGTGAAAGGGAAGGTCTACAAGAGGGTAGCGAGACCAGCTATATTATATGGGCTGGAGACGGTGGCATTGACAAAAAGGCAGGAGTCAGAGCTGAACGTGGCAGAATTAAAGATGTTAAGATTTGCACTGTGTGTGACGAGGATGGACAGGATTAGGAATCAGTATATTAGAGGGTCAAGCTCAGGTTGGACGGTTTGAAGAGAAAGACAGGCGAGATTGCGTTGGATTGGACAAGTGCTGAGGAGGGATGCTGGGTATATTGGGAAAAAGATGCTAAGGATGGAGCTGCCAGGTAATAGGACAAGAGGAAAGCCTAAGATAAGGTTTATGGATGTGGTGAGAGGACATGCAGGTGGTTGGTGTGACAGCAAGATGTAGAGGACAGGAAGAAATGGAAACAGATGATCCGCTGTGGCGAACCCTAACGGGAGCAGCCGAAAGAGAAGAAGGGATAGGGGCTGTGAAAGCATCTGTTTCTATTGGGCCCATATGGAAAATAGTTTCCACTTACTCTTATAAATCTTCCTGGTACAGGGTTTATGGGCAGGAATCACAATCTTCTGGTTAGGGGGGGAAAGCCTGGGATGTCTGCCCATCATTGGAATCAGAGAAACCATGCAGTTAGTTTCAGGCCTTGAAGGTCCAGGTGAGGGTGTCCCAATGGGTGAGATAAAAGATCTAGTGTCACCACAAGACAAATCAGATGAGACCAAAGATACATGAACCAGAATTGTTGATGCTGAAAAGGTGCAATGAGGATTACCCTCCTCTTCAACCTGAATGCTTTCTGGAAAACTTTAGGAATTAGGGGCAACTGGGGAAATGCATAGAGTAGACCGAGGAGGCCAAGCATGGACTAGAGCATCCCTTGGTGACTGCTTTTGAACCTCCTCAGAGACAAAGTACCTGCTGCATTTGATGTTGAGGGGGGAGGCAAAAAGGTCGTAGCAGAGTTAACCCCATCTTTGGAAAATCATGTTTGCCATGGACTGGTTCAGAGACAACCCATGAGGTATCAGTAGGACTCAGCTGAGCCTGTCCAGTAGGATGTTGGACTCTCCCAAAATGTGCACTGCCACTAGAAAGTGGTTGGTAGAGAATGCAGACTGCCACACTCTCATAGCTTCTCGACACAGGGAGTAAAACCCAGTTCCTCCTTGTTTGAGGTACCAGACCACTAACATATAGTCAGTTTGTTGCAATAGTCCCTAGAGGAAGAAAGCTGTGCAGCTCTTGCAATGCCAAAAGCACTGCTCTCATCTCTAGGACATTGATATGCATGTTGGTCTCCTGGGACATCCACCTGCCTTGAACAGTCAAACCCAAAATGCCCCCCCCACACACACACACATCTGGGAGGTATCCATGGTCGACATCACTTTTGGAGAAAGAATGACAGTACAGCTTTGATCTATGGATGGGTATTAGAAAACTTACCCCAGAAGTGCCCCCAGTACTGGTAATGGACAAAAGCAGCCCCTGAATGCATGGGTCAACTCAAATCATCTACATGTATTATCCCAGATCCCCAGCTATTGTTACTACAGGTAATATAGAATTACAGACCATGGGACTGGCAAAGCCCAAAATGAGATGCAGTTAATTCAAGCATAAAAAGGGAAACTGTCAAGACTTAAAATGGCCCAGAAGGGCAGCTAGCCTAGTACTTATCTCTGAACTTATTAATGCATGAATGAACAAATGCATACGGAATTTTCTGGGATCATGAAAAACTATCAATGAAAATGTCTGTCAGACTGCTGCGATGCAGTAACACTACCCATGTATGGGCTTCCAGCAGACACCAGTTCATATAAGGAAAGACGGTTATGTTCTGCTTTCTAAGATACACAACCACAACAACTAAACATCTGATAAATACTGTGCAGGCAATGGACAGTCCAAACAGTAGGGCTGAAGACAAGCTACATAAAATTCTGAGGTGTATTCTAGAAAAAGACTGGGATACTTGGTACCTTCCATGTCCAGAGATACCACACAGTACCCTCCTCTGTTAAGAGAACAATGTTTTCTGTCACCTTCCACAAAATTTTTTATTTAAACAAATATGCTCAGGTCTGACAAATCTAGTACTGGTATGACAGTGCCTTTTTGGAGACAAGAAAACCTGGAATGGTAGCTCTGACTTACCTCGGTGCATTCTTTAACAAAAACAATTAATTAGTTATGTACTTACCATAATGTTCTATCTGGGATGTCCATCTTCATTTATCCTTGACATATGGGTTCGGTTCCACACGGCCGTTACTACAGCCAGCAAAAACCAAGAACTCTCAAGCTTAAGTCCTACCCAGAATGCTCCTTCCAAATTACTTCAGATCGAATTTGCAAATCGAAAAAAAGGACAGAAAGCATAATAATGAAAAATCCTTTAGAGAGACCATATCTGGTGTCGGGATATGAAAAAAATTTATAACTACGGCCATTATTCTTTCCACCAAAAACCGGACGGGAAGGGGAGGTGGGTAGTCAAGGATATATGAAGATGGACAACACAGATGAAACATTATGGTAAGTACATAACTTCTTTATCTGATGTTGTCAATCTTCATTTTATCCTTGACATATGGGACAGAATCCCCAGCTACCTGAAATCATGGCAGGATTCATGGAAGAATATTCCTGAGCATCATAGAACCAAGTGACACTCTTCCCCTAGAGAACAAATCCAAATTGTAAAAGTATGAGGGGTAGCCCATGTTGCTGCTGCACAATCATCATCCACGGAAGCCTTAGAATGAAAAACTGTTGAAGCAACCACAGCTCTAGTAGAGTGCGCAGTCTAAAGTGAGCTGCTATGACTGCCATGCATTTGGTGAACAACACTGGGGACTGTGGTAAGGCCAAAGAGCTCTGAAGTGATGAGTGGCTCCCAGACAGAAGCAGAGAAATATCCTGGAGCACTTGCCCATTTTTATGTGGTAATACACATCCTGAAGATCTACTGAGCACTTATCCAATCATATTCCCCTAGAAACAGGAAAATAGACTGAAAGTACAGTTTTGTATCTACCATAAATGTAGATGTTAGAGTGCTAATACAGCTGCAGTCATAACAGATGGGTTCTCCTGCCATCAGGCGGGTCCTCGGTCAGCCGAATTCCAAAGTCTAGGTCCGACGTCAGTTGTCGTCGCTTCTTCCCTGACGTCAGTGAGACAGGGGTATAAAAGAACCAGCCCACGCCATTTTCTTCAGTTTTTCTTGTCCCAGATGTCAGGTGCCCCCAGAAGGAAGGCAATACATAAATTTATGTAATAATGCAATGCAATATAACCAAAATACAGTAGTTGCAAGCAAATACAGCATAAAAGAATACCCCAATCAGGTTGTATGAGGAGGTGTTAGCCAATAGGCCTGTCCCAAGAGGGGAAGGAGGGAGGGAGGGAAACCTGGACTGCAGCTGTATTAGCACTCTGACATCTACATTTATGGTAGGTACAAAACTGTACTATGTTCATCGTGCATACAGCTGCAGTCATAACAGATGGGTAGAATCCCAAAGCTAAAAAAGGGGTGGTAGGAACTAGGAGGAGCCAGGATGCCCTGCAAGACTGCAGTGGCAAAGCCTGCTCTAGTTTTGGAGTATAATGGTAGGTGGTAGTGCTTGGAGAAGGTATGCACAGAACTCCAGTGGCTGCTTCCAAAATATCTTTGGTAGGAACTCCTCTGAGGAAAGCTGCAGAGGTAGCTGTGGCCCTTGAGTGAGATCTGATGCCTGCAGGTACAGTTTTACCATGAAAAGAGCAACAAAAGCGTATGCAGTGGGCTATCCATTTTGAGATTGTCTGTTTGGAAATTGGCTTCCCTTGAGCTCCTATAGCATAGGACACAAAGAGTTGTTCTGATTTTCTGAAAGGCTTTGTTCTGTCCAAATAATAGCGCAGCTGTCTGTGGATGTCCAAGGAATGTAGTAGTCTCTCCCCTTTGTTTTGAGGATTAGGGTAAAAGGTAGGTAAGTGGCTAGCCTGATTCAAAGCTACCCTGGATACCACCTTTGGCATAAAGGACGGGTTGGTTCGTGAGGAAACACTGTCCTGATGGAAAATGATGAAAGGCTGCACAGCCATGAGGGCTTGTAGTTCCAAAACCCTGCGAGCTGAGGTGATAGCCAGAAGGAAGGCTGTTTTCCAGGACAAATATTGCAAATCTGTTGAGGCAGCTGGCT
Organism: Protopterus annectens; assembly: GCF_019279795.1. Taxonomy (NCBI): domain Eukaryota; kingdom Metazoa; phylum Chordata; order Ceratodontiformes; family Protopteridae; genus Protopterus; species Protopterus annectens. The sequence continues at coordinate 592,752,801 of NC_056730.1, read as the reverse complement.
CAAAAGGAGGCAAGGTCAGCTTTTCTAGAATGAAATTGAGGTCCCAAGCAGGTATAGGTTGTTTCCTTGGGGGTTTTATATTCTTAGCCCCTCTGAGGAACTGTCTTAAGAGGGGGTGAGAGAATAAAGGTGGATCAGTGTTGTATTCTGCAGAAATGGCTGAAGCATGGATTTTGATGGAGGAGAATGAAAGTCCATTGCTTAGCAGCTCAGCTAGATACTGTAATATTTGAGGTAAATTCAGTTTTCCAGGATTCTGGCCCTTTTTCTCATTCCAGGCACAGAACCGTTTCCATTTTGCGGAGTAAGCTTTTCTAGTAGACGGCCTTCTGGCCTCAAAAATGACATCCTGCACCTCCTTGGAGAGTAGGGTCTGTTGTGAAGTTAAGGAATCTTCCATGCGGCCAGATTGAGTGTTTTCAGCTGACTGTGAAGAGTTTTGAAGCTGTGCTGAGTCAGAAGAAGAGGCATTAGAGGTATGGTCCATGGTGGGGAATGCGTCAAGCTCCTCAGGAGTGGGTACCAGTGCTGTCTTGGCCAGTCTGGAGCAATGAGAATCATCTTTGGTCTGTCTGCTCTTGTTTTTAATAGAACTTTGGGCAGCAGAGGAAGAGGTGGAAAGGAATAAACTGTCATTGTTGTCCAACTGAAAGAGAGCGTCCACTCTCCAGGCCTGTGGATGAAAAGTCCTTGAGCAGAATTTTGTCAATTGGTGATTTTTGTGGGAGGCAAAGAGATCTATGTCTGGCCTTCCCCATGCTTGAATTATCTCTGTAAAAACTTGAGGATGCAACTTTCATTTGTGTGGATCTGTCATATTTCTGCTTAGGTTGTCTGCCAGCGCGTTTTCCTTGCCTGGCAAGTACTGTGCTTGAAGTTCGATTTGTGATTCCAGAGCTATGTTCCAAAGTGACATGGCCAGCCTGCATAGGGGGTATGAATGGGTTCCTCCCTGTTTGTTTATGTACCACATTACTGTGGTGTTGTCTGTCCTTATCAATAGTTGACCTGGATGCAGAAGGTCTTTGAAAGCTATAATAGCATTTATTACTGCTAGCATTTCCTTTTGATTGATGTGAAGGTGCTTTTCTTTTTGGGACCATTTGCCCTGAATGCACCGATCTGTCATGTGCGCCCCCCAGGCGTAGTCCGAGGCATCTGTTGTGATGACTTGATTTGCTTGAGGCTTGCAGAATGGGAGACCTGTGTTTGGTGGGAAATTCCTTTTGAAGACATGGAATTAGTGGTATTATTGTTTCCAAACTGTGGCTGTGTTGAGACCATAGGTTTTTCAGGTACCATTGAAGTTTCCTCATATGCAGCTTTGCACATGGGATTAGTAGGATGCAAGATGCCATGAATCCCAGAGCCTGCAGGATTTTCCTTGCAGTCAGCCTGGTGAAATTTGCTAGTTTTCTGAAGTATTGAGTTAGTTGCCCCTGTTCCTCTGGCGTGAGGTAGGCCATCTGGGTGTTTGTGTCCAAGTTGGCACCCAGGAAAATTATTTTCTGAGAGGGTATTAGCCTTGATTTCTTTTTGTTGACTGCGTATCCTAGAGAATTCAACAACATTATTACAAAAGCCAGATGTTTCAGAAATATGTGCTTGCTGTCCGCTTGGATCAGGCAGTCGTCCAAATATGGGTATATTTGTATCCCTTGAAGTCTGCAGTAGGCAATTACTGATGCCAGGCATTTCGTGAATACTCTGGGCGCAGTAGATAAGCCAAAGGGCAATGCAGAGAATTGATAATGGATTGAACCAGCAAGAAATCTGAGGTATCTTCTGCAATTTTGTCTGATTGGGACATGCAGGTATGCCTCCTTGAGGTCCAATGTTACCAGCCAAGACTCCTTGCCCAGCATGGGAAGAAGCTGCTGTAATGTGAGCATCTTGAATTTTGGCACGAGTAAAAATGTGTTTAGGATGGATAGGTCCAAAATAGGTCTCCAATCTTTTCCCTTCCTTGGTACCAGGAATAGTCTGGAATAAAAACCTTGACCTTGTTCTTGAGTAGGTACCTCTTGAATAGCTTTCATGTCCATGAGATCTGAAATTTGTCTTTGTGCCTCTGCCCTTTGTGTGGCAGGTTTGGCATGACTCATTTTTGGAATGGTGTGAAAATGGAATCTGTAGCCTCTGTTTATAATGTCCAGGATCCATTTGTCTTTTGTGACAATATGCCAATTTTTCGAAAATAATGCCAGTTTTCTGCCTAAGGGTGCTGCCATTTGAGCCTTGCTTGGCATGCAAAGGGGAAAGTCATTGGGTTTGCTTTCTGAATGGCTGCAAACTATCCTCACCACCACTGTGTAGGAGCTTGCCATTGTCTGCCTCTAAACGATCCTTGAGATTGCCCTCTGCCCCTCGGGCGCCTGTATCTACCTCTTTGGGGTCTGTCCGTGGCTGGAAAGGACCAATTTTTGGAAGGCCAATTTCTACTAAAACGTGGAGGTTGTACCTGTAGAAAATCTTTCACTGTTTGCATTGATTTAGCCTTTTCCTCCATTTTCTTTAATACCTCCTCAGCTTTAACACCAAATAATACATCCTTTTGTAGAGGGGCATCTAGTAATTTAGCTTTGACATGATCTGGTAAGGTTTGCTCCTTGAGCCAGGCATGTCTACGTATGACTGATCCTGTAACAGCAGCTCTACATGAGACGTCTACAGCATCAAAACCACATTGCAAGGTATGTTTACCCACTTGTTCTACACTATGTATCAAATCCTGCAACTCCAAGTCTGGTTGTTCAGGTTGTGACATTTTGCTTCTCAACTGTGATAACAGAAACTGTTGGTACTTTAACATATGGAACTGGCAGTTTAATGCCCTCATGGTTAAGGTGGCTGAGGTGTGTACCTTTTTCCCCACCTTTCTAAAGATCTGGAATCTCTCTCGGAAGGTAATGGATTTTTAGCAGTGGAGGCCTTAATTCCCTTGGGGCCCTGTGAGATAGTTTCTGGGTCAGCCGCATGGCTTTTGTATAAAAATTGGTGTGAGTCAGGAACCCGGTAGTACCCGTCAGGCTTGACTGGGGCTGGAGGTAAAGAGTCTGGGTTAGGGCAGGCCTCCGAATACACATCATCTAGTATGTCTAAGACAGGAGGTATAGCCAGAGGCCTGTGCTGAGGTAGCAAGAGAAAATCCCTAAGCCTTTTCTTGGAGTCTGAGTACTCTTGGCCTTCCCAGTGGAAGTGTTCCCTCAAGGTATGCAAGGTTTCCCCAAATGAGTAATCCTCTGGGGGGAGACAGAGGGGGAATGGACTCCTCTGCATCAGAATCTTCAAAAGGGGAGTAAGAATGTTCCTGTTCATCAGAGTGTTCTGAAATAATGGAGGCCTGGTCAGAGGAGGGGGATTCTTCCTCCACTCTGGGCCTTTGGTCCGGGGGGGTTGAGAACCCCTGATAAGAGTAATTAAATCCTCAGCCATTTTAAGCATCTGTTTTTTAGGCATGGGGCCTGGAGAAGGGCCCTGTGTAGCTTGTCTCTTAGAACGCATGGCTGCTTTAGACTTGGTGAAAGCCTTGATGGAAAAAGAAGAGGAAGGTCTGAAGACCCCTTGAGAGGAGGCAGACCTGTCTACATTTTGAGTTTCACCACCGAGAGTGGCTTCGGTATCTGTAGTCAGGATATGGGCCGAGGAGCCTGCGACCTCGGGCACAGTACACACCGCCAATGAAGTGTCGTCGGTAGGCAGGGGCTGCGTAGGCGCCTCGCTGAGAACCGGACCACCTGTAATCGGCTTTGGCGTGGTGTCGGCTTTGGCGTGGTGTCGGTAGAGGCTGCGGGCCTCGTGTGTCTGTCCTTATCTTTGCGTTTTTTAGACAAAACTGGAGTCGGAGTATCCGACGACATAATGTAGTTAAATTTTTTGCCAAAATAGTGCTGGGCGAACTCCGCCCGATGCTTAATGGTGCGTTTGTTGAATGTAGCACAAAAACGACAGACCGAGACGTCGTGGTCTGGGCCTAACCAAGGAATGCAGAGGGAATGAAAATCCTTATGCGGTATTTGCTTCCCACATGAAATACAATTATTAACTTTGTCTGACATCGGTCTGAGGCAAGAAAAGTTTCCCCAATGGGGTACTTAGTTTTCAAGAAGACTTCAGTTGCAAAATTTTCGTAATTTCAGGAGCTGGCCGACCGGCACTTGCGAACTGCTTCTGCTTTGGGCACCGTGCGGCAACAAAGACTGAAGAAAATGGCGTCAGCTGGTTCTTTTATACCCCTGTCACACTGACGTCAGGGAAGAAGCGACAACAACCGACGCCAGACCTAGACTTTGGAATTCGGCCAACCGAGGACCCGCCTGACGGCAGGAGAACCCATCTGTTATGACTGCAGCTGTATGCACGATGAACATCCGTGACCATCGAAAACACTTGGATCCAAAACTGGTCTCCAGTATCCTGTCTTTTCTGGCACTAAAAAACGAATCTTGAGTAAACTCCGGTTTCCATCTGGTCTGGCGGTACCTCTTGGATGACTTTTTCTAGCAGTTTTTGAATTTATAATACTGCTGGCTCCCTCTGGTTGGAACGTTGGAAATTTTGGAGTTTGGAGGGGTGTGGTGTATAGTACAGTTGTGTACCTACCATAAATGTAGATGTTAGAGTGTATTCACTGTTGCAGTCATTACACTTGGGTTACCCTGCTGGCTGGCTACCAGCAGTCGGACTGAATTCCAAAGTCCTGGTCCGGTGTCGGTTGCTGTCGCCTCTTCCCTGACGTCAGTGTGCCAGGGGTATACAAGATGCAGCAGACGCCATTTTCTTCAGTTTTTCTTGCCCCAGATGTCAGGTGCCCCCAAGAAGGTAGGCAATACATATTGCTTATAAAAAACATACACTAAAATAAACAATACCTTCATCTACAAGCAAATACACCACATAGGTTGTATAGGATAGGGAAGTATAGATAAGTCCCAGCAAAGAAGGGGGATGGTGGGAGGGTAACCTGGACTTCAACAGTGAATACACTCGAACATCTACATTTATGGTAGGTACACAACTGTACTATGTTTATTGTGTTTCACTGTTGCGTCATTACACTTGGGTTGAATCCCAAAGCTGAGGTTGAGCGGCTGGGTCTGAATAAGATTAGCAGTGGCTATAAGGCCCTGCAGAACTGCAGTGGCAAAGCCTGCTCTGGATTTAGAGTAAAGACGCAAGTGATGGTGCTTGGTAAAAGTGTGCACTGAACTCCAAGTTGCAGCCTCCAAAATGTCCTTGGTTGGTACTCCTCTGAGAAAGGCTGCTGATGTGGCTGCTGCCCTGGTCGAATGTGGCCTAATATTCTTAGGCACTGATTTGCCATGCTGAGCATAGCAGAAACGAATGCAGTGTCCTATCCATTTTGAAATAGTCTGCTTTGAGATAGCCTTTCCTTGTGATCCTGCAGCATATGCTACTAAAAGTTGCTCAGTCTTTCTGAAAATCTTAGTTTTGTCCAAGTAGAAGCGTAGCTGTCTGTGTATGTCCAAAGAATGCAGAAGTCTCTCCCCTTTCTTCTGGGTATTTGGATAAAAAGTTGGCAAATGAATGGTTTGGTTAAGAGCCACACTGGATACTACCCTTTGGCATAAGTGTTGGGTTTGTCCTTAGAGAAACCCTGTCTGGATGAAAAATGATAAAAGGTTCCACTGCCATTAATGCCTGTAACTCTGAGACTCTTCTTGCTGAAGTTATTGCTAGGAGCAGAGCAGTTTTCCATGATAAGAATTTTATCTCAGCTGTATTGGCTGGCTCAAAAGGAGGTAGTGTGAGCTTTTCCAAGACAAAATTGAGGTCTCATATAGGTATCTGTGCTCTCCTTGGGGGTCTTATGTTTTTGGCCCCTCTGAGATACTGTCTTAGCAGTGGATGTGAGAAAATAGGAGGTTCCGTATTGTAATGAGCTGAAATGGCAGAGGCATGGATCTTAATTGATGAGAAGAATAGGCCTTTGGTCCAGCATCTCAGTTAGGTATTGTAAAATCTGACGAATATTTCGAACAAGCGGTTCAAGTCCTTGTGCCTGGTTCCAAGCACAGAATCTCTTCCATTTTTCTGCATAAGATTTTCTGGTGCTGGGCCTCCTGGCTTCCAAAATGACACCCATAACTGCTTTAGAGAGAGGTGTGTTCTGAGTGGTTATATTATTCACCATGCAGCCAGATTCAAGGTTCTGAGTTGGCTGTACAGGATCTGATTGTTTTGTTGGGACAGAAGATGAGGAATTTGAGGTAAAGTCCAGGCTGGGCCTTGAGACGAGCTCTTTAGGATTGGGTACCAGTACTGGCGTGGCCAGTCTGGGGCAATCAGAATCATATTTGGCTTCTCTTGTTTGACTTTTAGGAGTACCTTGGGGAGGAGAGGCAGTGGTGGAAAGGCATAAACTGGTAGGGTTTTCCAGCTGAATGATAGAGCATCCACCTTCCATGCTTGTGAGTGATAAGTCCTTGTGCAGAATCTCTGTAGTTGGCAGTTGTGAGGGGAGGCAAATAGATCTATGTCTGGGCATCCCCATTTCCTTGTTATCATGCTGAAGACTTGTGGATCTAGTTTCCACTAGTGAGGGTCCATGAGGTTTCTGCTTAGTTTGTCTGCCAGAGTACTTTTCTTTCCTGGCAGGAATTGTGCCTGCAGATGTACTTGATAGGTCAGTGCTGTGTTCCACAAAGTCATGGGTTGCCTGCAGAGAGGGTAGGAATGTGTGCCCCCCTTGCTTATGTACCACATGACTGTAGTATTGTCCGTCTTTAGCAATAGTTGTCCTGGATGTAGTAGATCCTTGAAGGCTGTCAGGGCATTCTGTACAGCTAGCATCTCTTTTTGATTGATACGAAGATGCATTTGGTCTGCGGGCCACGTGCCCAGAATACATTTTCCTGCCATGTGTGCCCCCCAGGCATAATCTGATGCATCTGTTAGTGTCTGCCTGGCTGTGGGTAAAGTGAAAGGCTGTCCCTTGTTGTGGTGTCAGGCCAGTGCCCACCATCGAAACTCTTGTTGCAGGCAGGGAATGAGAGTTATTATTGTTTCCAGGCTGTGGCAATGTTGAGTCCAAACACTTTTTAGATATTGTAGCTTCCTCATATGCAGTCTTGCATATGGAATTAGCAGGATGCAGGATGCCATGAAGCCCAAAGCCTGCAGAATTTTTCTTCCAGGTAGCCGGGTCTCTGTTGCCATCATCTGAAAGTAATGAGCCTTTGTTTGTCTGGCGTGAGATAAGCCATCTGGGCAGTTGTATTTAAGCTTGCACCCAGGAATATTATCTCTTGAGAGGGCACTAGTTTTGATTTCTTTTTGTTTACTGTGTACCCTAGGCAGATTAGTAATCTGTTTACAAACGCCAGATGTTTTAGTAGAATGTCCTTGCTCTCTGCTTGAATAAGGCAGTCGTCCAAGTAGGGATATATTTGAATTCTTTTTGTCTGCAAAATGCAATTACTGGTGCCAGGCATTTTGTGAAGACCCTGGGTGCAGTAGATGAGCCAAAGGGCAGTGCAGAGAATTGGTAATGCATTAAGCCAACTAAGAATCTGAGGTATCTTCTGCAAGATTGTCTGATTGGGACATGCAAAGTAACTAGCCAAGCCTTCTTTTCCCAGCATGGGTAGAAGTTGCTGCAGTGTCAACATTTTGAATTTTGGAACGTCCAGGAAAGTATTTAGAGTAGACATGTCCAGTATTGGTCTCCAGGCTTTGCCCTTTCTGGGTACCAAGAAAAGTCTTGAGTAAAATCCTTGTCCCTGCTCTTGCTGTGGTACTTTTTGAATAGCCCTCATGTCCATGAGAGCAGAAATTTGTTTTTGTGCCTCTGCCCATTGATTGTGTGGCAGGACTGGCATATCTTTTGGCCTTGGTAGGGTGTGAAAGTGGAATCTGTAACCCTGAGAAACAATATTAAGTACCCATTTGTCCTGGGTGATTATGTGCCAATTTTGTGAGAAAAGTGCTAGTTTTCCCCCTAAGCGTGCTTAAGTTGCTTGGCATTGGTAGTGGAAAGTCAATGGGACCGTTTCCTATAAGGTTGTGATTTGTCTTCTCCGCCTTTGGGGGCTGAAGCACCCCATTGTTTAGGTCTGTATGAGCCTTGGGGCTGAGATTTGCCTCTTGGGCATCTGCCTCTTTGTGGCCTGTCTGACACTGGAAAGGACCAATTTTTAGAAGGCCAGTTCCTGCTAAATCTGGGTGGCTGAACCTGTAATAAATCCTTCACTATCTGCATTGATTTTGCTTTATCCTCCATTTTCTTAACACCTCTTCTGTCTTAACACCAAACAAAGTATCATGCTGTAATGGAGCATCCAATAATTTTGCTTTAACATGATCAGGTAAACTCTGTTCTTTTAACCAAGCATGCCTTCAAATGACAGAACCTGTAACTGCGGCTCTGCAAGAAGCCTCTAATGAATCAAAACCACATTGCAAAGTATGCTTTCCCACTTGTTCAGCTGCATGCAATAAAGCCTGCATTTCCTTGTTTTCAGGACATTCAGAGCTTGTAAGCATTTTCTGTTTTAGCACAGACATTAGATATTGTTGATATTTAAGCATGTGAAACTGGTAGTTTAAAGACCTTACAGCTAAAGTGGCAGAGGTGTAAACTTTTTCCCCCCATCTGTCCAGTGCTCTAGAATCCCTATCAGAGGGAACAGGGTTTTTTTGCAGTGGAAGCCTTGACCCCTTTGGGACCCTGAGAAATTGTTTCTGGATCAGCAGCAGGGTTTTTATAAAGTAATGTACGTGAATCTGGAACCCTGTAGTACCTATCTGGCTTAACTGGTAAAGAATCAGGAGACAAACTGGATTCAGAGAATACATCAACAATATCTAGCACAGGGGGGACAGCAAGAGGATGTGCTGAGTCAATAAAAGAAAGTCTCTGAGCCTTTTCTTGGATTCTGAATAATCCTGGCTCTCCCAATGGAAATGCTCCCTCATGGTGTGCAGGGTTTCCCCAAAAGAGTAGTCCTCAGGAGGAGGGGCTGAAGGGATTCTTCAGCATCAGAGTCCTCAAAGGGAGGAAGAGAATATCCCTGTTCTGAAGAGGAATCAGAAGAAATAGAAACCTGGTCAGAGGAGTCTGTCAGCGTCTTCCCTAGGCCTTTTATCAGGAGGGGGATGGGAACCCCTGATCAAAGTAATTAGGCCCTCGGCCATTTAAAGCATCTGCTTCTTTGGCATGGATGACTGTCCAGGAGAATGTTGTACTTGTTTCTTTGTCTTTAAAGTGTTTTAGACTTTGCCTTGGCTGCTGAAGTGGTCTTGATAGTAAGCTGTGTAGGTCTGAAAACACCCTCAGAAGCAGATGCCTGCTCAGCGGCTCCGGACCCATCTGAGGGAATAGTTTCCGTAGGCACAATACCTTGAGTTTCCAGAGGCCTAGTTGTCTCCACGTGGGAGACTGAGGCGGCCTGTGGCTCTGAGGTACCAGGTGTCAGGGGGCTGCAAAAGTGCCTCAATGAGAACCGGCGACTGGCCTAGAAGAGGCTTAGTCGTCGGTTTTGGACCTCAACATGCCTGTCCTTTTCTTTGTCCTTGCGCTTTTTATGAACTCCAGTCATCGGGTGTTCTGACGGCATTATATAGTTAAACCTTCGGCCAAAGTAAAGCAAAATTGAACAGACGCTCAATAGTGCGTTGGTTGAATCTAGCATAAAACCGACAACTAGCAACGTCGTGGTCAGGGCCTAGGCAAGGAATACAGTAAGAATGAAAATCCTTATGAGGTATTTGCTTCCCACAAGAAATACAATTGTTAACTTTTACTGACATCGGTCTGGAGCAAGGAAAAGTTTCCCCAATGGGGTACTTAAGCTTTACTGAAGACTTCGGATCTGAAATTCAATTTCGAAAATCTCAGGAGTCGGCCGACTGGCACTTGCGAAGTGCTTTTGCTTCGGGCACCGCGCGGCAAGAAAGACTGAAGAAAATGGCGTCGGCTGCATCTTGTATACCCCTGGTGCACTGACGCCAGGGAAGAGGCGACAGCAACCGACGCCGGACCAGGACTTTGGAATTCAGGCCGACTGCAGGTAGCCTGCCAGCAGGATAACCCAAGTGTAACGACTGCAACAATGAAACACAATGAACATCCTCTGGTTATGATCCTCTGCACCCAAACATCAAAACTTATCTGAAGCCAGGCGTGTTGATGCAAGGATAAATATACCCCCCAACTACTTCCAGAGGAAGGAAATCAGCCTTCCTTTCAGGAGTGCTGGCAGGGTTTCCCAGGAATGGTGTCCCTGGAACCCTGATTTTGCAGACCACCTCTGCTGCGTGGACGGCATTTTCCATTAGAGCTCCCCCTCTGCCCCTGTGGGAGCCACTGCCATGCGTGTCCTGGAAAGGTCTTTGGGACCTTTTGAAGCACATTTTCCCACTCCTCTGGTTCCTAGAATAGGACCGTTGAGGAGCAGAAAAACATACGCCCACAGCAGAAAGGGTCTTTCCATCCTTTTCACACCTGGAAAAAGTTTCTCGAACTTTAGGGCCAAAAAGGGACAATCCATCAAAGGGGGCACTGACGAATACAAACTTGAATGGCTCCACAAATTTGCACATCCGGGCGGGTCTCATTATGGCTATGCACGATCCTGCTGCTCTAGTAGTCATCCCTTCGGCTTCATGTGCTATGAGCCTCATGGACGAATTTGAAATTGACTCTAGGGTGGCCAACTAAGAAGCAATCTTACTTTGGACTTCATCAGATATGGCTCCCACCAGGGTATCTGATAACTCTTTAATCAGATCCCTTTGAAGTCTGGTGAAGTACGTCAAGACGCAATGCAAAGGTCAATGAAGCATAAACCCACTTGCCAAACCTATCTATCAGTCCAGACTCTCTATTAGGAGAATGGATAGTGGAACTTTACTCTGCCAGCTCCTATACAGTGGCCACCGCTACCACCATGGCATCTACTGCCAATCCCTCTGCCCAAAACAGATGATCCTCGGGAGCAGTTAGAATTTTGTCTCATTTCTTGGGGATGGGTTTTACAGTATCAGAAGCATAAGCCCACTGCGAGATCAATTGAATGAGCCCGTCAACAGGTGGAGTTATCCAAGAGGTAGATAGTTGAGCACAGAAAGCTTGCAGATGCATTGATTCCTCCAGGCAGGGCTGTTCAGATGTCCAGCCACCCTCTGCTTAAGGATCAAGGATGTTTCCAAAGGAGAAGTCTTCCAGGGGTGACCTTGGGAAACCCTCCGCTTCATTGTAATAAGTGTCTTCCGTGATGGATTCCTCTGGAGAATCTAGGTGTTTCCTCTTACATTTCCTCTTCTGAGGAACCCCTTCAGTGGGACAATCTGGAGAGGTGTCAGAACAGGATGAAATCTCAGTGACACCTGTAGCTTCAGTGCTCACTGTCCCAGTGCTTGAGTTGGTAGAGACTCTGGGCGAGAGGAAGGACCAGGAAAAGTACAGTTGTGTACACTTACCATAAATGTAGATGTTAGAGTGTATTCACTGCTGCAGTCATTACATTTGGGTAATCTGCTGGCAGGTTGCCCTCAGTTGGCCTGATTAACAAAGTCTTGCGTCCTGCGTCGGTTGCTGTCCCTTCTTCCATGACGTCAGGTAGTCAGGGGTATAAAACATGCAGCAGACGCCATTACATCAGTTTTTTCTTGCCCCAGATGTCAAGTGCCCCCCAAATGGGGAGCAAAATATATATACCTCCAAACAAAAGCAAATATACCAAAAAGTCTTTTAAGCATAGTAAAGAAAGGAGAGGTATAACAAGAGAAAAACAGGGGGCTGGAGGGTGGATAACCAGGACTGCAACAGTGAATACACTCGAACATCTACATTTATGGTAAGTGCACAACTGTACTATGTTCTTCATGTTTTACTGTTGCAGTCATTACATTTGGGTAGAATCCCAAAGCTATGGTTGGGAGGATGGAGTTATACGGCATTAGGAGCAGCTATAAGGCCCTGCAGGACAGCAGTGGCAAAGCCAACTCTGGATTTGGAGAAGAAAGGTAAATGGTAATGTTTCGTGAACGTATGAACTGAGCTCCAGGTAGCAGCTTCTAGAATGTCTCTAGTAGGAACCTCCCCTCTGAGAAAGGCTGCAGAAGTAGACGCAGCCCTGGTGGAATGCGATCTGATCCCCCTTGGGTATAGGTTTACCATGGTGCATATAGCAGAAACAAATACACTGGCTTATCCATTTGGAAATAGTCTGCTTTGAAATCGCCTTTCCATCTGCCCCTGCAGCAAATGCCACCAATAGTTGTTCAGATTTTCTTAGAGATTTTGTCTTGTTTAAGTAGAATCTAAGTTGTCTGTGTACATCCAATGAATGCAGAATCCACTCACCTTTGTTCTGTGGATTGGGAAAGAAAGTTGGCAGATGAATGGTCTGACTAAGAGCCACACTGGATACCACTTTAGGCATGAAAGATGGATTAGTCCTGAGAGCCACCCTGTCCGGATGAAAAATAATGAAAGGCTCCACTGCCATAAGAGCCTGTAATTCTGAAATCCTTCTAGCTGAAGTGACTGCTAAAAGGAAAGCTGTTTTCCAGGACAAAAATTTTAGGTCTGCAGTAGCAGCTGGCTCAAAAGGAGGGAGAGTGAGTTTCTCTCAAACAAAATTGAGGTCCCCATGCAGGAGTTGGTGCTCTCCTGGGAGGTCTTAAATTTTTTGCCCATCTGAGATACTGCTTTAGCAGAGGATGAGAAAAGAGGGGAAAGTTCTGTGTTGTAATGAGCTGAAATGGCAGAGGCATGGATTTTTATGAAAGAAAAGGATAGGCCCTTGTGAAGCATCTCAGTTAAGTATTGCAGAATCTGAGGAATATTGGGCATTGCTGTGCTTGATCTTTGTGACTGGTTCCAGGCACAGAATCTTTTCCATTTGTCAGCATAAGATTTTCTAGTACTAGGCCTTCTAGCCTCCAAAATGACATCCATCACAGGTCTGCTGAGGGATGCCAAGGGCGAATTTAGTTGATTAGCCACGTTGCAAGATTCAAAGTTTGGAGCCGAGTGTGCAGAATTTGGTAGTTCTGCTGAGACAGTAGGGTAAGGTGTCTGAGGCAGGTGCCACGGAGGAAGGTGTGACGCATTGCGCAGGAGTGGGTACCAGTGCTGGCGAGGCCAGTCTGGAGCAATCAGAATAATTTTTGGTTTGTCCAGTTTGACTTTTAGTAGAACTTTGGAGAGCAGAGGCAGAGGGGGAAAAGCATAAACTGATAGAGCATCCACTTTCCAAGCTTTTTTGTGATGAACTCTTGTGCAGTATTTGTCCAATTGATAATTCTGGGATGAGGCAAAAAGATCCATATCTGGGGCTCCCCCATTTGCGTGTCAACATGTTGAAAACTTGTGGTTCCAGTTTCCATTCTTGTGGGTCCATAAGATTTCTGCTTAGTTCATCTACCAGAGTATTTAGCTTTCCTGGCAGGAATTGAGCTTGTAGTTGTATTTGATAGGTCAAGGCAGTGTTCCGCAATGCCATGGCTAGTCTGCAAAGGGGGTAGGAGTGTGCACCCCCATGCTAGTTTATGTACTACATGAAGTACAGTTTTGTACCTACCATAAATGTAGATGTTCGAGGGCTATTACAGCTGCAGTAATCACATATGGGTTTTCAGCCGGCAGGTCCTCGGTCGGCAATTCCAAAGTCTTGGTCCGCCGGTTGTTGTTATGCACTCTTCTGACGTCAGGAAGGCTAGAGTATAAAAGACACAGCCGACGCCATCTTCTTCAGTCTTTCTTACCCCAGATGTCAGGTGCCCCCAAAAGGAAGGCAATACATAAGTCTAATACACAACAGTAAGCAAATAAAACATAGCAGGATAACCCAGTCAGCAGGTATGAATAGTTATTCAGACCCCAAGGTCTTACCAAGTGGGGAAGGAGGGTGGGAAACCTGTACTGCAGCTGTAATAGCCCTCGAACATCTACATTTATGGTAGGTACAAAACTGTACTATGTTCATCGTGCATTACAGCTGCAGTAATCACATATGGGTAGAATCCCAAAGCTATGCATAGGGTGGTAGGTACTATACGGAACTGGGTTGAGCTAGAATGCCCTGCAAAACTGCAGTGGCAAAGCCTGCTCTTGTTCTGGAATATAAGGGCAGATGTAGTGTTTTGTGAAGGTATGTACAGAACTCCAAGTGGCTGCCTCCAAGACATCTTTAGTAGGCACTCCTCTGAGGAAGGCTGTGGAGGTGGCTGTGGCCCTAGTGGAGTGAGGTCTGATACCAGTAGGGACAAGCTTTCCATGATAGGAATAACAAAAGCGTATGCAGTGACCAATCCACTTGGAAATGGTCTGTTTAGTAACAGGTTTCCCTTGACCCCCCACAGCATAGGAAACGAGTAGTTGATCTGATTTTCTGAAGGGTTTGGTTCTGTCCAAGTAATAACGTAGCTGCCTATGGATGCCTAAAGAGTGAAGCAACCTTTCCCCTTTGTTTTGAGGGTTAGGGTAGAAGGCAGGAAGGTGTATGGCCTGGTTTAAGGCTACCCTAGATACCACCCTTAGGCATAAAGGAAGGGTTGGTACGAAGGGAAACCCTGTCCTGATGGAATATGAGGAATGGCTGCACCGCCATGAGGGCCTGTAACTCAGATACTCTACGAGCTGAAGTGATGGCCAGGAGAAAAGCTGTTTTCCAGGACAAATATTGTAATTCTGTTGAAGCAGCTGGTTCAAAGGGAGGTAATGTCAATTTTTCCAGTACATAGTTAAGGTCCCAAGCTGGCACTGGCTGTTTCCTTGGAGGTCTTATGTTCTTAGCCCCTCTGAGGAACTGTCGTAGGAGTGGGTGTGAGAATAAAGGAGGATCCATGTTGAATTCTGCAGAGATTGCGGAGGCATGTATTTTGATTGAGGAAAATGAAAGTCCATTGCTCAAAAGTTCAGCTAGGTACTGTAAAATCTGTGGTAGGTTCAATTTTCTAGGGTCCTGCCCTCGTTTTTCATTCCAACAGCAAAACCGCTTCCATTTTGCGGAGTAAGCTTTTCTAGTAGATGGTCTTCTGGCCTCCAAAATGACATCCTGCACTTCTTTGGAGAGTAGTGTCTGATGTGATGTTAAGGAATTTTCCATGCAGCGAGAGAGTTTTCAGCTGACTGTGAATGGTTTTGAAATTGTTCTGCGTCAGCAGTAGAGGTGTTAGAGGCAGGGGCCATGGAGGAGTGTGTGTTAGGCTCCTCAGGAGTGGATACCAGTGTTGTCTCGGCCAGTCCGGAGCAATCAGTATCATCCTCGGCTTGTCTGTCCTTACCTTCAAAAGTACCTTGGGCAGTAGAGGTAGTGGTGGGAATGCATAAACTGACCAAGTTGTCCATGTGAAGGAAAGAGCGTCCACTTTCCAGGCCTTTGGGTGAAAGGTCCTTGAGCAAAACCTTTTTAATTGATGATTTTTGTGGGAGGCAAAAAGATCTATATCTGGCCTTCCCCACGCTTGAACAATCTCTATAAATACGTGTGGATGTAGCTTCCATTCGTGAGGGTCTGTCATATGCCTGCTCAGAGTGTCTGCCAGTGTGTTTTGCATTCCTGGCAGGTACTGTGCCTGAAGTTCTATCTGTCTTTCCAGAGCTAGGTTCCAAAGAGTCATGGTTAGTCTGCACAAGGGGTATGAATGAGTCCCTCCTTGTTTGTTTATGTACCACATTACTGTGGTGTTGTCTGTTCTTATGAGTAGTTGTCCTGGATGCAGGAAATCTCTGAACGCTGAGATTGCATTTATTACTGCCAGCATTTCTTTTTGATTGATGTGAAGGTGCTTTTCTTTTTGGGGCCATCTGCCCTGAATGCACCTGTCCTTCATCAGTGCTCCCCAGGCGTAATCTGAAGCGTCTGTGGTTATGACTTGTGTAGCTTGAGGCTTGCAGAATGGGAGGCCTGTGTTTATTTGGCATGCTTGGGCCCACCATATGAATTCCTTTTGAAGACAGGGAATTATTGGAATCTCCGCTTCCAAGCTGTGACTGTGTTGAGACCATAGATTTTTTAGGTACCATTGAAGTTTCTTCATGTGCAACTTTGCGCATGGGATAAGAAGAATGCAAGATGCCATGAATCCCAGAGCCTGCAGGATTTTCCTTGCAGTAAGCCTGGTACTTTTTGCAAGTATTTTGAAGTAATGAGATAGTTGCCCTTGTTTTCTTGTGTAAGGTAAGCCATCTGGGTGTTTGTGTCCAAGCTGGCGCCCAGGAAGGTTATTTTCTGTGAGGGTGTTAGCTTTGATTTCTCCTTGTTGATGGTGTATCCCAGAGAAAGCAGTAAGCGTGTCACATATGCCAGGTGTTTCATAAGTAAGAGTTTGCTGTCCGCTTGGATCAGGCAGTCGTCCAGATAAGGGTAAATTTGTATCCCTTGAAGTCTGCAGTATGCAATCACTGATGCCAGGCACTTGGTGAATACTCTGAAGCAGTAGATAAGCCAAAGGGCAATGCAGAGAATTGATAGTGTTTTGAACCTGCAAGAAATCTGAGGTATCTTCTGCAACTTTGTCTGATTGGGACATGCAGGTATGCCTCCTTGAGGTCCAATGTTACCAGCCAAAACCCCTTGCCCAGCATGGGAAGGAGTTGCTGTAATGTGAGCATCTTGAATTTTGGCACGAGAAGAAATGTGTTTAGAAGGGATAAGTCCAGTATGGGTCTCCAGTCGCTTCCTTTTCTTGGCACCAGAAAAAGCCTTGAATAAAAACCTTGTGCTTGTTGGTGCGTAGGTACCTTTTGTATAGCCCTCATGTTTAGGAGCTTTGCAATCTGTAGTTGTGCCTCTACCCTTTGATTTTGTGGTAGGTTTGGCATGCCTCTCATTTTTGGAAGAGTGTGAAAATGAAATTTGTAGCCTCTGTTTATTATGTCCAGAATCCATTTGTCTGTTGTGACAATATGCCAATTGTTTGCAAATAGAGCCAGTTTCCCTCCCAAAGGTGCTGTCAGTTGAATTTTGCTTGGCATGGAAATGAGGGAGTCATTGAGTCTGCTTCCTGTACTGCTGTGCACTGTCGTCACCACCTCTTGATGCTGGTGATTGCCATTGTCTGCCTCTATACGACCCTTGGGCTTGTCCTCTGCCCCTTCCGCGTCTGTATCTGCCTCTTTGGGGCTTGTCAGTGGTTGGAAAGGACCAGTTTTTTGAAGGCCAATTCCTGCTGAACCGTGGTGGCTGAACCTGTAAGAAAGCTTTGACAGTTTGCATAGATTTTGCTTTTTCTTCCATTTTACATAATATATCCTCAGCATTAGCACCAAAAAGAACATCCTTATGTAAAGGTGCATCCAGAAATTTTGCTTTCACATGGTCTGGCAGATTTTGTTCCCTTAGCCATGCATGTCTGCGAATGACTGAACCGGTAGCGGCCGATCTGCTGGAGGCCTCTAAGGCATCATAACCACATTGTAAGGTGTGCTTACCCACTTGTTCAGCACTATGCATCATATCCTGCAACTCTTAAATCTGGTTGTTCAGGCTGTGACATTTTGGTCTTTAATTGTGATAACAGAAATTGTTGATATTTAATCATATGAAACTGGCAGTTTAAGGCCCTCATGGCTAGGGTGGCCGAGGTATAAACCTTCTTACCCCACCTTTCTAGAGATCTGGATTCCCTTTCCGCAGGGAGTGGATTCTTGGCCGTGGAGGCCTTAATTCCTTTAGGGCCTTGAGAAATAGTCTCAGGGTCTGCATTATGGCCTTTGTAGAGGAATTGATGAGAATTAGGTACTCTGTAATACCTATCCGGCTTAACTGGTGCAGGAGGCAGAGAATCAGGATTAAGGCAGGCCTCCGAGTAGACATCATCCAATACCTCCAAAACAGGAGGAATAGCCAAAGGTCTATGCTGAGGTAACCAGAGAAATTCCCTAAGCCTTTTCTTGGAGACTGAAAAGTCTTGGCCTTCCCAGTGGAAGTGTTCTCTCAAGGAGTGTAAGGTTTCCCCAAAAGAAAAATCCTCAGGGGGGGATACAGAAGGAATAGACTGCTCTGCATCCGAATCCTCGAAAGGGGAATAAGAGTGTTCTTCAGCATCAGAATGTTCTGATAAAATGGATTCTTGGTCAGAATTAGGAGAATCCTCCTCTATTCTGGGTCTCTAGTCCGGAGGGGCCTGGGAGCCTCTGATAAGAGTGATAAGGTCCTCAGCCATTTTAAGCATGTGCTTCTTAGGCGTGGGCCCAGGTGTTGGGCCTTGTGTAGCAGGCCTAGTATGTTGCTTGGCTGTTTTGGATTTAGTGAAGGCCTTGATAGAGAAAGATGATGAAGGCCTAAATACACCATGGGTGGATGTAGATCTATCCACATTGGTAGGCTCGACATAAGCAGGAGCTTCGGTTGCAGTCTGGGAAAGGGCCGAAGAACCAGCGGTCTCGAGTACAGAAGACACCGCCGAGGGAGTGTCGTCGGTAGTCAGGGACTGCAAAGGCGTCTCACTGAGAACCGGACCACGTGGAGCCTGCTTCGGCGTGGTCTCGGTGGAGACCGCGGTCCTCGTCTGGCGGTCCTTTTCTTTACGTTTTTTAGACATAGCGGTAGTCGGAGTATCCGACGACATTTTATAATTAAACGCTTTACCAAAAAAGTGCTGGGCGAACTCCGCCCGACGCTTGATAGTGCGTTTATTGAAGGTAGCACAAAAGCGACAGCCCGAGACGTCGTGGTCTGGGCCCAAACAAGGTATGCAAAGGGAATGGAAATCCTTATGCGGTATTTGCTTCCCACAAGAAATACAATTATTAACTTTCTGACATCGGTCTAAGGCAAGAAAAAAATTCCCCAACGGGGTACTTAGCTTTAATGAAGACTTCGGTTCCAAAATTTTTCGTAATTCAGGAGCTGGCCGACCGGCACTTGCGAACTGCTTCTGCTTAGGGCACCGCGCGGCAAAAAAGACTGAAGAAGATGGCGTCGGCTGTGTCTTTTATACTCTAGCCTTCCTGACGTCAGAAGAGTACGCGACAACAACCGACGCCGGACCAAGACTTTGGAATTCGGCCGACCGAGGGACCGCCTGCCGGCTGAAAACCCATATGTTATTACTGCAGCTGTAATGCACGATGAACATCTGTGGTGTTGTCTGTCTATCAGTAATTGTCCTGGAAGAAGGTAGTCCTTGAAGGCTGTCAGTGCATTCTGTATAGCTAGCATCTCTTTCTGATTGATATGTAGGTGCATTTGATTTGGGCTCCATTTGCCCTGAATGCACTTCCCTGCCAGAAGAGCCCCCCAAGCATAGTCTGATGCGTCTGTAGTCAGGGTTTGGGCGGCAGGGAGTGGAGTGTATGGCAGTCCCTTGTTTTGGTGGCATGCCTCTGCCCACCATAGGAACTCTAGTTGCAGGCAAGGTATAATAGGAATCATTGTTTCCAGGCTGTGACAATATTGACTCCATAAACCTACCACTGAAGTTTCCTCATATGCAGTCTTGCATATAGAATTAGAAGAATGCAAGAGGCCATGAACCCCAAGGCTTGCAGATAGCAGGGTTTTTGTGGCCACCTGTTTGAAGTAAGTCACCAATTGAATTTGCTTTTCTGGCATAAGGTAAGTCATCTGGGCAGTTGTATTCAAGCTTGCACCCAAGAATGTAATTTTTTGAGAGGGTACCAGTTGCTATTTTTTTTCGTTTATGGTGTACCCTAGACAATTTAGAACCCTTTTTACACACGCCAGATGCTTTAGAAGAATGTCCTTGTTTTCTGCCTGAATTAGACAGAATAATCGTCCAGGTATGGATATATTTGATTATTTCTTTGCCTGCAAAATGCAATTACTGGTGCCAGGCACTTTGTGAAAACCCTGGGAGCAGTAGATAAGCCAAAGGGCAGTGCAGAGAACTGGTAATGCAAGTAGCCTGCTTTGAAGCGGGGGTATCTTCTGCAAGATTCCCTGATTGTGATATGCAGGGCCTCTTAAGTCTAGAGTTACCAACCAGGCATCTTTGCCTAGCATAGGTAGTAGCTGTTGGAGACCGCATCTTGAATTTTGGAATGTCCAGAAATGTGTTTAGAGTGGATAAATCCAGAATTGGATGCCATGATTTGTCTTTTCTCGGTACCAGGAAAAGTCATGAATAGAAACCTTGTCCATTTTCCTCTTCTGGTACTGGTTGAATGGCCCCCATGTTCATGAGGGACAGAACTTGTTTCTGGGCCTCTGCCCACTGATTTGGGGGCAGATCTGGCCATCCGTTTGAGATTGGCAATGTGTGGAAATGAAATATGTATCCCTGGGATACTATATTTAAAACCCATTTGTCCTGGGTAATAAGTTGCCAGCTTCGTGCATGAAGTGCCAGTTTTCCCCCCAAATGGGCGGCTAAAAGTTAAGTGCTTGGTGATTGTAAAGGGAAGTCATTGAGACTGTTTACCATAGGGAGGTGCCTTGCTGCTTCCAGATTTGGAGGTAGAAGCACCCCACTGTTTTGTCCTAAAAGTCCCTTGTGACCGAAACTGGGAGCCTTTGGAATGTCTTGATTTGACTTGAGTGGCTAGCGAGGGGACTGGGAAGGACCAGTTTCTAGTAGGCCAGTGCCTACTAAATCTTGGAGGTTGCACTTGCAAGAAATCTTTCACAGTTTGCATAGATTTAGCTTTTATCTTCCATCTTTAACACTTCTTCAGCCTTATTACCAAAGAGACGGTCCTGTTGTAAAGGAGCATCCAACAATTTTGCTTTAACATTGTCAGGCAGAGTTTGTTCTTTGAGCCAAGCATGCTGTCTTAGCACAGATCCAGTTACAGCAGCCCTGCAAGAGGCCTCCAAGGAATCAAAACCACATTGCAAAGTATGTTTTCCAACTTGTTCAGCTGAATGTAATAAATCCTGCAAATCTTTATTTTCCACACAGTCAAAAATTATCATTTTCTGTTTAAGTAGTCCCATGATATGCTGTTGATATTTAAGCATATAAAATTGAACTCAACGCTGCTCCGACACAATAAAGGCTGTCCAGTAACCACAATCACGTTGTCTTTGTATTCTAATTACGACCACAGAGTGAATAGAATTAAACTGATATTTATTTAAACAGAAAAAATAATAAAACAGGTAACAGACTTAACGCTTTCATCTCATCACTGAGACTTCTTCAGAATCCTGTTACCGTATAAACTAAATTGTTCTTTTATAACAAATAATTCTCACTCATTGGTCCACAGAAACTGACATCATTAATTAATAATTAATATAAAACGAAATGAAATTGTGTAAATGAAATATAACTGGCCTTAGTTACTTTTCTTGACTGGGGCTGGTTAAATACTTTAATACAAGGAATTAATTAAATGAACAGACCACACAAAACCTGATTGTTAAACAAATTGTGGCTTTTAAATACTGAACTATCACTATACAATACTTCGTTGTGTAAAAAATGTATGTATATATATTTATCTATATGTAAATCGATAGGAAGTCAACAGTAAAACATATGTAAACATACCATGCATGGATAAAAATGCTGAATATAAAAATGCTGAATATAAAAAAGCTAATATAAAAAATGCAAATTTAAGATGTGCAAATTTTGAAAATTGCAGATATAAAAGTACAGATATAAAAGTGCAGGCATGAGAAATTCAGGCATAAAAACTACAGCCATGAAAATCAAGACATAAGTACAAACATAAGGAATCCAGACATAAAAAACTTTTTCACAGATCCCCAAAGATCTTGGGTCCACTGCTGTCATAAATGCCACCAAATACTGCAGTGTTAAATATGTTAGACATAAGTAATTGTATAAATATTCAAAACACAACATAAAATAGAATAAAACATATGTATAAATGTATATATATATATATATATATATATATATATATATATATATATATATATATAATAAATGAGAAATATAACTTGTGTGTGTAAAAATGTATGTAAATATGTATAAAAAATATATATATATATATATATATATATATATATATATATGTAATGAATATATAGTAAAAAAATATTTATGTATAATATATGTGTAGGTATAAAATATTAAATGTTAAAATGTTGAATATTAAATATTAATTAAATATAAAATACAATACAAAACCAATAAAACTGAATATTTGTTGAAATTGATTGAATGAATGAATAAATTAATTAATTAAATTTCATCTACTGTGTCTCTTAGGGTCACCTGCTAATACTTTTAATGCCGGACTAATAGAAATGTGGTCATTGAGTCCTTTACTACCACAAGCATCTAACCTTAGTTGCCATATCATTTCTTTGTATTCCAAACGTGTCTCCCAATCCCCTCCTCTTTCTGGATAGGCAATTTCCTCCAATACCCAGAACTTAAAGTCAGCATGTGTGCAAGTCACAGCATGTCTGTAAAGTGCATTATTGTCATTACGTTTGTTAATGTCTCTCATATGCTCATATATTCTAGATCTGAGGTGGCGTTCTGTTTTCCCAGTATAATAACAATCACAGGCTTTACAGAAGACGAAATATACCACCCCTCTAGAATAACAACTGTAGTATTTCCTAGCTTTAAGTGTAATTTGCAAATTTGAAATTCTAACCTCTTTCAATCCAGCTATGTAACAACATTGTGCACATCTACCACAAGCAAAACTCCCTTGCTTTTTAATACTTCCACTACTACTACTTTTGTCCTTCTCTATGATATTCTTAATATTTCTATTTCTTCTGAAGCTGAATTTAATCTTGTTTTGGAAGACATCCGTTCTCACTGCCATGTTTTTGAACATTTCCCATGTTTCATGTATGCTTTTTTTCAACCAACCTATACCCTGGTGGTAAGTAAGGGTCAAATATGGTGTAACCCCCTCCCTCTTTCCTGTATATTCAAACTATTGTTCCTACTGTCCACATTATTGACGTTTTCATTAGTATAATTGGTACCGAGTACTATATTTGCATCAATATTAATGTCAATATTAAGTACTGAATTTACTTCAAAAACTAGCGCACCATCCTTAACCAATAATGGAGTATATTTAACACCTCTCCCTGCTGTTACATATTCCTTAATTGGGATAATAAAATCCATAGGATATCCTCTGTCCATAAAAATTCTCTATATTGTTGATTTCGTCCAAAAATTCAGTCTCATCTGAAATCATTCTAGCCATCCTAATCATCTGTCCTTTTATAATATTCTTTTTAAGTTGGTAAGGATGATCACTATCAAAGTGTAAATACGCATTAGAGTAGTGTTCCTTTCTAAAAATGTTTGATTTATAACACTTATTGTTGTAATCCTTACTCAAGTTTATATCCAAATAGTGAATTTCATTTCTCCCAACTTCATATGTAAATTGTAAAAATGAAGTTGTCTGATTAATGTAACTAATAAATTCATTCACCATATTGTAAGATCCTGTCCATAGGACAAAAATATAGTCTACAAAACGGAAATATTGGCCAATGTATTGACTATAAATAGAATTTAAAACCTAGTTCTTCTCCCAAAACAGCATTACTATATTGGCAAATGCTGGGGCACAGGCTGAACCCATAGCAACCCCGTCCTTTTGGTGGTAATAATCACCCTCGAAATACATGTAATTATATTTTAAAACCAATTCCATGCTTTCTAAAACTAATCTAAATTCAACTGTTAAAATATTCATTTCCTGTAACATATCCTCAAACCATTCTAAACCTAAGACCTGGGGAATGACAGAAAACAAATCTTTCACATCAATAGTAATAAGTTTCGTCAGTATAAATGCTTCTCCCAATTTTTTGCAAAAAATCCCAAGAATCTACTAAGATAGGACTGTATTTATTGTAAAAAATTTTTAACTTTTGTATCAACGTAGATTGCTAAAGGCTGCATTTTTGATCCTTGGGAAGCTACGATAGGCCTCAATGGGGGATCAGACCAGGATTTGTGGTTTTTGGGTATACCGAAGATAGCAGGTATCACAGGTTTGGGAACTTTTAAAAAATTATATAATTTGATGTCTATCATACCTGTAAGTAAATTATCATCTAAAATCAAATCAATTTTTCTAATTTCATTCCTGGTTACCAAGCTGTAATGTTCCTCGGTATCCAAAATATCTTTCATCCTCTTAATGTAGCCCCATTTGTCTATTATCACCAGCCCTCCCCCCTTGTCAGGCTTCATAATTCGTATCTTATCATTTTTACTCAAGTTATCTAATAAATCAGCCTCAGCCTTGGTCAAATTTTTCTTCAGTTTTCTTCCTTTCTTGTACTTACTACGAACTCTGTTAACACATTTTTCAAAATTTAAAATTTCATGTTGAAGTGGGGGGGGGGTTGTATGTACTTAGTCTAGTTAAACTATCCCCTTTATCTTTTACTGCTTTGTCTTTAAACAAATGTTGAAAATTCAGTTTACGTATAAACATCCTAATATCCAGTATTATATTTTCTATCTTAGGCTTATTTACATGAACAAAAGTAAAACCTTTTATAAATAAATTAAAAAATTCCTCACTAATAACCATGTCGGTGTAATTAAAAATGTTGAAATTATTAAAAGTATTAATTATATTAACCTGTTGTTCCTGTTCTACAAACATGGGTTCCCCATTCAGTTCTTCTATAATTACTTTGTCTATATTCATTAGGGAGACCCCTATCTGTGTTCTCTCCCCATCTGCTGTACACTGTTGGTCATTGTTGCTTGTGCATAGGAGAGTTGCTGAGTCCAATTTCTCAGCCTCTCTGACTTCCTTGGTTCCTCCATCTCTAAAGGGAACTGTGTTCTATCAAAATTTTTATCACCATCACCAGAATAAAAGTGTTCATTTCTGTAATGACCACATTCCTGCACATCTTGATTCTTGTATTTATTCCATCCTGTTCCCCCTTGTCTGTAGTTCCTATTGTTATCGTTTTGTCTATATTTGTAAGACATCTTGTTCTGTCCAAAACTTTGTGTTTTTGTTTCATTTGAATAAGCAAAACCATTTTCATATTCATATATGTCCCTTTCTAATTTCTTTAATTTTCTTTTGATATTAGTGTCAGTAACAAAATCAGTATCATGCAAAACCTTGACATAAACATATTTGTATTCCTCCACTGGGAATAACAAGTCAGTACGGATTTCTTTGTACAAATTATCTATCTCTTTCTTCTTTAATTCCATAATTTCTATGTTCCGATTCATCATTAATTTTAACATAGCCAGCCCACAGTCATTAAAAATATCACAAACACGTTTAAAAAATTTTTATCTTCAAAAGCATTCTTCGGAAGCTTATTTAATCTTAAACCCTTTGGTACTATTTTTTGTTTAATACACTTATCAAAGTACCAATTTTCTATCGCTAGGGATTTGTATTTAGTTAATAAGGTTTTAAAATTCTTACACTTGTCCTTAAAAGTCATTTCGTTTCGGTTGCTTTTTTCAGCTACGTTGGTTTGAAATGATTTGTTTAATCATATATTGAAGTCTACATCCTTGTACGAATCGATATACTGCTTTCTGCTTGTTCCTTCTGATTCAAAATTGTGTTTGTTTGTCTCATCTGCCCTCCGGTTAACACGATCTAGTCCGGATCGTCCTCCTCGTGTTACCGCGTTGCGCCCTTCTGATGTCACTCCAGTGACCACATTCCCCCTCGGGCTGCTCTGTGCACATGGAATATCATGAGCGGAACCACTGGGTGTATCCGCTTTGAGAATGGGTCTGTATGACCCTTAACAACTCGTTTAACATACCACTGTTATCCATAACTTGGTAGGACTCCTCGTAGCCGGAAAGGCAATAGTTGGCAGCTAGTAATCAAAGTCAAAAATCCACCACAAGACACAAAAACTGAACTCAACGCTGCTCCAACACAATAAAGGCTGTCCAGTAACCACAATCACGTTGTCATTGTATTCTAATTACGACCACAGAGTGAATAGAATTAAAATGACATTTATTTAAACAGAAAAAATAATAAAATAGGTAACAGACTTAGTGCTTTCATCTCATCACTGAGACTTCTTCAGAATCCTGTTACCGTATAAACTAAATTGTTCTTTTATAACAAATAATTCTCACTCATTGGTCCACAGAAACTGACAACATTAATTAATAATTAATATAAAACGAAATGAAATTGTGTAAATGAAATATAACTGGCCTTCGTTACTTTTCTTGACTGGGGCTGGCTAAATACTTTAATACAAGGAATTAATTAAATGAACAGACCACACAAAACCTGGTTGTTAAACAAATTGTGGCTTTTAAATACTGAACTATCACTATACAATACTTCGTTGTGTAAAAAATGTATATATATTTATCTATATGTAAATCGATAGGAAGTCAACAGTAAAACATATGTAAACATACCATGCATGGATAAAAATGTTGAATATAAAAATGCTGAATATAAAAAAGCTAATATAAAAAATGCAAAGGCCAGTTATATTTCATTTACACAATTTCATTCAGTTTTATATTAATTATTAATTAATGATGTCAGTTTCTGTGGACCAATGAGTGAGAATTATTTGTTATAAAAGAACAATTTAGTTTATACGGTAACAGGATTCTGAAGAAGTCTCAGTGATGAGATGAAAGCGCTAAGTCTGTTACCTATTATTTTTTCTGTTTAAATAAATATCAGTTTAATTCTATTCACTCTGTGGTCGTAATTAGAATATAAAGACAACGTGATTGTGGTTACTGGACAGCCTTTATTGTGTCGGAGCAGCGTTGAGTTCAGTTTTTGTGTCTTGTGGTGGATTTTTGACTTTGATTACTAGTTGCCAAGCATATAAAATTCACAGTTTAAAGCCCTGATTGCCAAGGTTGCAGACATGTAAACCTTCTTACCCCATCTATCCAGCGCCCTGGAATCTCTATCAGAAAGGGTAGGATTTTTAGAAGTAGAGGCCTTAATGCCCTTGGGACCCTGAGAAATGGTTTCAGGGTCAGCAATAGGATTTTTGAAAAGGAATTTGTGGGAGTCAGGAACCCTGTAGTATCTGTCTGGCTTACAAGGAGCCAGAGGCAGAGAATCAGGAGTCATACTAGATTCTGAAAAAAACATCAACAATGTCTACAACAGGAGGTATGGCCAAAGGCCTATGCTGAGGAAGAAGAAGAAAATCCCTAAGTCTCTTTTTAGATTCAGCCATTTTGATCATTTGTTTTTTAGGCATAGGGGCCGGCACATGCAGCCCAGGCGTCAGTTTTTTAGACATAGACTTAGATTTTGGCCTTAGTTTTGACGATGGCGTTGGTCTAATATACAAATCTGTAAGCCTGAAAACACCCTCAGAAGCTGGTGCCTGCACAGTGGCTCTGGACCCATCTACGGTAGAGACATCCGCGGGTTCCAAAATTGAAGCATCTCGCGGCATACCGAACTCCAAATGGGTCTCAGTAGAGGCCGGCGAATCAGAAGTAGCGGGTATCAAGGGCAGCGAAAGCGCCTCACTGAATACCGGCGACTGGCTTAGGAGAAGCGTCGCCGGTTTTGGACCTTGACAGTCTGTCTTTCTTTGTGTTTTTTTTAGGTATTCCGGTAGTCGGATTGCTAACAGACGACATTTCTGGATAATTAAATCTTGAGCAAAAATATTTAGAAGCAAAAATATTCCGACGTTTAATCGTGCGTTGATTAAATTTAGCACAAAACCGACAGCTAGGCACGTTGTGGTCAGGGCCTAGGCAAGGAATACAGTACAAATGAAAATCCTTATGAGGTATTTGCTTCCCACAAGTAATGCAATTATTAACTTTTACTGACATCGGTAAGGAGCAAGAAAACGTTCCCCCAACGGGGTACTTAGCTTTTAGTTGAAGACTTCGGTTCTGAAACTCGAATACAAAAATTTCAGGAATTGGCCGACCGGCACTTGCGAACTGCTTCTGCTTCAGGCACCGCGCGGCAAGAAAGACCGATGTAATTGCGTCAGCTGCATGTTTTATACCCCTGACGATCTGACGTCATGGAAGAAGGGACAGCAACCGACGCCGGACCCAAGACTTTGTTAATCAGGCCGACTGAGGGCAACCTGCCAGCAGATTACCCAAATGTAATGATTGCAACAGTGAAACACGAAGAACATCTGCTCTGACAGCTGTGAAGCTGACTGAATGCCAAGAGTGGACAGGGCCCTCTCCATGGCCTGAAAAGCTGGTCCCCCCAAAAGGAAAGAGCCCAGAACAGAGGAGGACTGCCTCGTAACCATGGTCTCCCTTCACTTGGAGACAACAGCCGAAGCCAGGGTCGAGCTAACGGGTGCCGAAGCTCCAAGGTGCAGAGATGGCTCTGAAGAAAATGGAGTCGAGTCTTGCCCTCAGAGCTGACAGAGTATCCACAACCCCAAGAGGTCTCTGGATCCAAAAAAGCTGAAGAACTCAAGGTAGAAATTGGTGCCGGAGATGGAGATTTTTGCCGTTACCAAAAAAGTTGGCACAGGTAGGGTCAGAGCTGGGATATCTAACACATCAGAGGAGGAAGACGAGTTGGAGAAGGAAGGGTTCCAGCACTGGAAGGAGCTAGAACCGAAGACTCACCTGAAATTCCCCTCACCCCAAGGAGCTGATCTACCAATCATAACGCATTCGATCCTGTCAAGACTTTTGGTGGAACAAATAGACTGGGTAGAAGGGGATCTTGGTCATTCCAAAAAAGGGCTAGGTAACTGACCTGCAAAAGGGTCAATGGATGGGAAATATCTGGTTTTACTACAAACTAGAAATGAAAATTCAGCGCTTTCTGTTGGCGCTGCAGACAGATACTGGAGTAGCAGACTACACAGAGACCATCGGCTCTGTGCCAACTACTTTGGCATCAGTGAAGGAGGAACTGTTGGCACAAATGATGGTACAGAAATATCCTTTAAGGTCTCTACAGGTTCCACACTACAACAGAGAGAACTGACGTTTTAAGTCTCTTAGTTGTAGGAGCCATGGGAGAAGCTGGCACCAATCTACTCCTTCTCTTGGATTTGTCAACTTTTAAAGAAAAAATGATGAGGAATGGGAAGAAAATTAGCTTTACCTTTTTTCTCTCGATCAGAGATGGCATCTTCAAAGGCAGATTTTATCATCCCCATTCAAAATTAGCTTGTTTTTTCTTTCTACCAGGGCCCGGTGACAAACTATGGCAGACAGAACAATCTTCCTATAAATGCACTGGGTCCAGGCAGTAAACACAGGAGTGCCATCAGAATTGGGCAGTTTTCATCCACATTTGAGGCATTGCTTAAAACCAGAAGTGCCTTTTCCCTTATCAGCCCTGATGCACAGCAAGAAAAACAAGTGCACATGAACACAGACACGCACACACATTATACCTGGAGAACACTCGGTAGAGAGGTGTTAAGTATAGCACAGGTTTTTTTTTGCAAAGAAAGGGGGAAACAAAGATACAGGCTACCAACTATGGTAGAAGAGAATACCCAAAGGTATGGAAAAGAAAAGTACAGTTGTGTACACTTACCATAAATGTAGATGTTCGAGTGTATTTACTGTTACAGTCATTACATTTGGGTAATCTGCCGGCAGTTTACCCTCAGTCGGCCTGAATAACAAAGTCTTGGGTCCTGCGTTGGTTGCTGTTTCTTCTATGACGTCAGGTCGTCAGGGGTATAAAACATACAGCCGACATTTATTCAGTTTTTCTTGCCCCAGATGTCTATATATATATATATATATATATATATATATATATATATATATATATATATATATACACACACACAACAGTAATATATGTAATTGCACTTTTAGCAACATAAACTTTACCTTCATCTAAAAGCAAATACACCCCAAAGGCTTTAGAATATAGTGAAGGAAAGAGAAGTTATAGAAAAGGGGGGGGTGACGGGTGGGTAACCCGGACTGCAACACTGAATATACTCTAACATCTACATTTATGTTAAGTGTACACAACTGTACTATGTTCTTCATGTTTCACTGTTGGTCATTACATTTGGGTAGAATCCCAAAGCTATGGATGGGAGGATGGGACTAAATAGCATTAGTAGCGGCTATAAGGTCCTGCAGAACTGCAGTGGCAAAGCCTGCCCAGGATTTAGAGAAGAGGCGCAAATGATAATGCTTTGTGAAGGTATGAACAGAGCTCCAAGTAGCAGCTTCTAGAATGTCTTTAGTTGGAACTCCTCTGAGAAAGGCTGCTGAGGTAGAAGCAGCCTGGTGGAATGTGACCAGATTCCCTTGGGCACAGGTTTACCACGATGCAAGTAGCAGAAACAAATGCAGTGGCTTATCCACTTAGAAATAGTCTGCTTTGATACAACCTTTCCCTCTGATCCTGAAGCAAATGCCACCAGTAGTTGCTCAGACTTTCTTAGAGATTTGGTCCTGTTTAAATAGAATATTAGTTGTCTGTGTACATCCAAGGAATGCAGAATCTGCTCCCCCTTGTTCTGCGGATTTGAGTAAAATGTTGGCAGGTGAATAGTTTGGTTAAGAGCCACACTGGATACCACCTTAGGCATAAAGGAAGGATTGGTCCTGAGGTACACCCTGTCCGGGTAAAATGTGATAAAAGGCTCCACAGCTATGAGAGCCTGTAGTTCTAAAACCCTTCTTGCTGAAGTAACTGCCAAAAGGAAAGCTGTTTTCCAAGATAAAAACTTTAATATCCACAGTAGCTGCTGGTTCAAAAGGAGGCAGGGTGAATTTTTCCATCACAAAATTGAGGTCTCATGCAGGAGTTGGTGATCTTCTGGGAGGCCTTAAATTTTTGGCCCCTCTAAGATTTAGTTTTAGCAGAGGATGAGAGAAGATGGGAGGCTCCGTGTTGTAATGAGCCGAGATGGCAGAGGCATGAATTTCTATTGAAGAAAAAGATAGGCCCTTGTCAAGCATCTCAGTCAAGTATTGCAAAATCTGACAGATATTTGGTTTTGCTGTGTCCTTTCCTTGTGCTTGGTTCCAAGCACAGAATCTCTTCCATTTATCAGCATAAGATTTTCTAGTACTAGGCCTTCTGGCTTCCAAAATGACATCCATCACATATTTACTGAGAGGTGTTGTTTGAATAATTACATGATCAGCCATGCTGCAAGGTTCAGAGTTTGGAGTGGAGTGTGCAGAATTTGATTCTTCTGCTGAGACAGTAGATGAGGTATGTGAGGCAAGTACCAAGGAGGGAGTTGAGATATATTCCTTAGAATTGGGTACCAGTGCTGGCGAGGCCAGTCCGGAGCAATTAGGAATAATTTTTGTTTTTTCCTATCTGACCTTTAGTAAGACCTTGGAGAGAAGAGGCAGAGGGGGAAAGGCATAGACTGATAGGTTTTTCCAACTGAAGGATAGGGCATCCACTTTCCATGCTTGTCTGTGATAAGTCCTTGTGCAGAATTTGTCCAGTTGAAAATTTTGGGGAGAGGCAAATAGATCCATGTCTGGACTCCCTCATTTCTGTGTTACCATGCTGAAGATTTGTGGAGCCAGTTTCCACTCGTGCGGGTCCATAAGATTTCTGCTTAGGTCATCTGCCAGAGTATTTTGTTTTCCTGGCAGGAATTGAGCTTGAAGATGTACTTGGTAAATCAAGGCTGTGTTCCACAATGCCATGGCTAGTGTGCAAAGGGGGTAGGAATGTGTACCCCTCTGCTTGTTTATGTACCACATAACCGTGGTGTTGTCAGTCTATCAGTAGTTATCCTGGATGAAGTAAATCCTTGAAGGCTGTCAAGGCATTCTGAACAGCTAGCATCTCTTTCTGGTTGATATGCAGATGCATTTGTTTTGGGCTCCATATGCCCTGAATGCATCTCCCCACCAGGTGGACCCCCCAAGCATAGTCTGATGCATCTGTAGTTAGGGTTTGGGTGGCACGGGGTAGAGTGAATGACAGTCCCTTGTTTTGGTGACATATCTCTGCTCACCAAAGAAACTCCTGTTGTAGGCAGGGAATGAGAGGAATCATGGTTTCCAGACTGTGACAATGTTGACTCCATAAACTTTTTAGGTACCACTGAAGTTTCCTCATATGCAGTCTTGCATATGGAATTAGTACAATGCAGGATGTCATGAACCCCAAAGCCTGCAGAATTTGTCTTGCAGATAACTGGGTTTTTGTTGCCATCTGTTTGAAGTATATAGTCAGTTGCTTTTGTTTGTCTGGCGTAAGGTAAGCCATCTGGGCAGTTGTATTCAAGCTTGCACCCAGGAATGTAATTTCTTGAGAGGGTACCAGTTGTGATTTCTTTTCGTTTATTGTGTACCCTAGGCATGTTAGAAGCCTTTTTACAAATGCCAGATGTTGAAGAAGAATGTCCTTGTTCACTGCTTGAATGAGACAGTCGTCCAGGTAAGGATAAATGTGTATGCTTCTTTGTCTGCAAAATGCAATTACTGGTGCCAGGCACTTTGGCTTATCTACTGCACCCAGGGTCTTTACAAAGGGCAGTGCAGAAAATTGGTAATGCATAAAACCTGCCTTGAAGCGGAGGTATCTTCTGCATGACTCCCTTATTGGGATAT
Organism: Protopterus annectens; assembly: GCF_019279795.1. Taxonomy (NCBI): domain Eukaryota; kingdom Metazoa; phylum Chordata; order Ceratodontiformes; family Protopteridae; genus Protopterus; species Protopterus annectens. Next base: position 592,720,392 of record NC_056730.1, on the reverse strand, counting down.
GCAGGTATGCCTCAAGTCTAGAGTCACTAACCAAGCGTTCCTGCCCAGCATAGGCAGTAGCTGTTGTAAAGTCAGCATTTTGAATTTTGGAATGTCCAGGAATGTGTTCAAAATCGATAAGTCCAGTACTGGATGCCAGGCACAGTCTTTTCTGGGTACCAGGAACAGTCTTGAATAAAAATCTTGTCCTTTTTCCTGTTCTGGTACTGGTTGAATAGCCCCCATATCCATGAGGGATGTAACTTGTTTGAGCCTCTGCCCATTGATTTTGTGGCAAATCTTGCCAACCATTTGGAATTGGCAAAGTATGGAAATGAAATCTATACCCCTGGGATACTATGTTTAATACCCACTTGTCCTGGGTAATTAACTGCCAATTTTGAGCATGAAGTGCTAATTTTCCCCCCAAGGGGGCTGCCAAAAGATAAGTGCTTGGTGATGGTAGAGGGAAGTCATTGAGACTGCTCACTGTAGGGTTGTGCTTTGTTTCCTCCAGATTTGGAGGTGGAGGCACCCCATTGCTTTGACCTGTAAGAACCCTGTGATTGGTATCTAGAGCCTTTTGAGCGCCTGGATTTGCCTTGACATGCTCTGTTGGACACAGGAAAGGACCAATTTTTAGTAGGCCAGTGCCTACTGAATCTGGGTGGCTGCACTTGTAAGAAATCTTTTACAGTTTGCATAGATTTAGCTTTGTCTTCAATTTTCTTTAAAACCTCTTCCGCCTTATTACCAGAGTATCATGCTGTAAAGGGGCACTCAACAATTTAGCTTTAACATGATCAGGCAGATTTTTCTCCTTGAGCCAGGCATGCCTTCTAACCACAGATCCAGTAACTGCGGCCCTGCAAGAGGCCTCCAAGCAATCAAAACCACATTGCACAGTATGCTTTCCAACCTGTTCTGCTGCATGCAATAATTCCTGTAATTCTTTATTTTCCACACAATCAGAAATAATCATTTTCTCTTTCAATAAGCCCAAACATGCTGCTGATATTTAAGCATATGAAACTGGCAATTTAAGGCACTAATTGCCAAGGTTGCAGATGTATAAACCTTTTTCCCCATCTATCCAGCATCCTGGAATCTCTATCACAGGGGGTAGGATTTTTGGCTGTAGAGGCCTTTACACCTTTGAGACCCTGTGAGATTGTTTCAGGATCAGCAGCAGGATTTTTGAACAGAAATTTGTGGGAGTTAGGAACCCTGTAATATCTGTCTGGCTTACTAGGAGCCGGAGGTAGGGAATCAGGAGCCATGCTTGATTCCGAAAACACATCAACAATGTCTAATACAGGAGGTATAGTCAAAGACCTATGCTGAGGAAGAAGAATGAAATCCCTAAGCCTCTTTTTTGATTCAGAGAAATCCTGACTCTCCCAATGAAAATGTTCCCTTAAAGTATGCAAGGTTTCTCCAAAAGAATAATCCTCAGGAGAAGATGCAGATGGGATGGATTCTTCTGCATCTGAATCCTCATATGATGGTATAGAAAATTCCTGGTCAGAAGAAATGGAAACCTGATCTGAAGATTCATAATCAGTGTCTTGCCTAGGCCTCTTAGCTGGGGGTTGGGAACCCCTGATTCAAGGTCTCTTCGCTGGGGGGTTGGGAACCCCTGATCAAGGTAATTAAGTCCTCAGCCATTTTGATCATCTGTTTTTTAAGCATAGGTGCCTGAGCATGTGGCTCATGCGTCATTTTTTTAGACTTAGAAGATGTCTTTTTTTAGACTCAGAAGATGTTTTTGATCTTGTTTTTGAAGCTGGCGGTTTAATATAAAAATGTTGAGGCCTGAAAACACCTTCAGAAGCTGGTGCCTGCTCAGCAGCTCCGGACCCATCCAATTGAGAGACATCCACGGGTTCAAAACTCTGGAGAATCTCGCGGCATACCGGACTCTGCATGGGTCTCGGTAGAGGCCTGCGACTCAAAAGTAGCGGGTATCAGGGGCTGCGAAAGCACCTCACTGAGTACCGGCGAACCAGCGACTGGCTTAGGAGAAGCTTAGTAGTCAGTTTTGGACCTAGACGGTCTGTCTCTGTCTTTTTCTTTGCACTTTTTGTGAACTCCAGTAGTCGGATTGCTAACAGACAACATTTCAGGGTAATTAAATCTGGATCCAAAATATTTTGAAGCAAAAATATACAGACGCTTAGTAGTGTGTTGGTTAAATCTAGCACAAAACCGACAGCAAGGCACTTTATGATCTGGGCCTAGGCAAGGAATACAGTAAAAATGAAAATCCTTATGAGGTATTTGCTTCCCACAAGTAATGCAATTATTAACTTTTACTGACATTGGTAAGGAGCAAGAAAAAGTTTCCCCAACAGGATACTTAGCTTTAGTTGAAGACTTCGGTTCTGAAACTCGAATGCGAAAATTTCAGAGTCGGCCGACCAGCAATTGCGAACTGCTTCTGCTTTGGGCACCGCACGGCAAGAAAGACGGAATAAAATGGTGTCGGCTGCATGTTTTATACCCCTGACTACCTGACGTCATGGAAGAGGAGACCGCAACCGACACAGGACACAAGACTTTGTTATTCAGGCCGACTGAGGGCAACCTGCCAGCAGATTACCCAAATGTAATGACTGCAACAGTGAAACACGAAGAACATCTACCAACTATGGTAGATGAGAGTACCCGAAGGTATGGAAAAGAAAAGTACAGTTGTGTACACTTACTGTAAATGTAGATGTTCGAGTGTATTCACTGTTGCAGTCATTACATTTGGGTAGTCCTGCTGGCAGGTTGCCCTCAGTCGGCCTGAATTCCAAAGTCCTGGGTCCTGCGTCAGCTGCTGTCACCCCCTCCCTGACGTCAGGTCGTCAGGGGTATAAAAGATGTGGCCGACGCCATTTTCTTTAGTTTTTCTTGCCCCAGATGTCAGGTGCCCCCTAAAAGGGTAGCCAAAATTTATATACGTATAAATACATGCACCAATATAAGCTTTACCTTCATCTACAACCAAATACACCACATAGGTTGTATAAATCAGAGAAGGAAAGATAGGTTCCATCAGAAGAAAGGGGGATGGCAGGTGGGTAAAGCACAGTTTTGTACCTACCATAAATGTAGATGTTAGAGTGTATTCACTGCTGCAGTCATTATACTTGGGTTATCCTGCCGTTAGGCGGTTCCGCAGTCGTCCAGAGTCCCAAAGTCTTGGTCCGGCGTCGGTTGCTGTCGCTTCTTCCCTGACGTCAGTGCACCAGGGGTATACAAGATGCAGCAGACACCATTTTCTTCAGTTTTTCTATCCCCAGATATCAGGTGCCCCCAAATAGGTAGGCAATACATATTACTAATAAAACATACATAAAAAATAAAAACAATACCTTCAGTTACAAGCAAATACACCACATAGGTTGTATAGGATAGAAAGGTATAGATAAGTCCCAGCTAAGAAAGTGGGGATGGAGGGAGGGTAACCTGGACTGCAGCAGTGAATACACTCGAACATCTGCATTTATGGTAGGTACAAAACTGTACAATGTTCATCGTGTTTCACTGCTGCAGTCATTACACTTGGGTTGAATCCCAAAGCTGAGGTTGGGTGGCTGGGTCTATAAAGGATTTGGGGTGGCTAGGAGGCCCTGCAGCACTGCAGTGGCAAAGCCAGCTCTGGATTTAGAGTAAAGAGGCAAGTGGTAATGCTTGGTAAAGGTGTGCACTGAACTCCAAGTTGCAGCTTCCAAAATATCCTTGGTAGGTACTCCTCTAAGGTAGGCTGCTGAAGTGGCTGTTGCCCAGGTAGAATGTGGCCTAATGTTGTTAGGTACAGTTTTTCCATGCTGTGTGTAGCAGAAACTGATACAGTGTCCTATCCACTTTGAAATGGTCTGCTTTGAAATAGCCTTACCCTGTGATCCTGCAGCATATACTACAAACAGTTGCTCAGTTTTCCTGAAAGCTTTTGTTTTGCCCAAGTAGAAGCGTAACTGACTGTGTATGTCCAATGAGTGCAGAAGTCTCTCCCCTTTATTCTGGGGATTTGGATAAAATGTTGGCAAGTGAATAGTTTGGTTAAGAGCCACACTGGATACCATCTTTGGCATAAATGTAGGGTTTGTTCTTAAAGAAACCCGGTCTTGATGAAAAATGATGAAAGGTTCCACTGCCATTAGTGCCTGTAACTCAGACTCTTCGTGCTGAGGTTATTGCCAGAAGCAGAGCAGTTTTCCATGACAAAAATTTGAATTCTGCTGAATTGGCTGGCTCAAAAGGTGGTAAAGTAAGGTTTTCCAAGACAAAGTTGAGGTCTCAAGTTGGTGTTGGTGCTCTCCGGGGCGGTCTTATGTTTTTAGCCCCTCTGAGGTATTGTCTTATTAATGGATGAGAGTAAATAGGAGGATCCGTGTTGTAATGAGCTGAAATGGCAGAGGCGTGGATCTTAATAGATGAAAAGGATAGGCCTTTGTCCAGCATCTCAGTTAAGTATTGTAATATCTGAGGAATATTTGGACAAGGGGGTCAAGGCCTTGAGCATGGTCCCAGGCACAGAATCTCTTCCACTTTTCTGAATAAGATTTTTTAGTGCTGGGCCTCCTGGCCTCCAAAATGACATCCATAACAGCTTTAGAGAGAGGTGTTGACCGCTTGGCTAAGTAATCTGCCATGCAGCCAGATTTAAGGTTTTGAGCTGGCTGTGCAGGATCTGATTGTTTTGCCGAGTCAGAAGATTAGGAATTTGAGGTAAAATCCATGCTGAGCCTTGAGCCAAGTTCTTTAAGATTGGGTACCAGTGCTGGCGTGGCCAGTCCGGGGCAATCAGGATCATTTTTGGCCTCTCTACTATGGCTTTTAGGAGTACCTTTGAAAGGAGAGGCAGTGGTGGGGAGTCATAAACTTTTAGTGTTTTCCAGCTGAATGAAAGAGCGTCCACTTTCCATGCTTGGGTGTGGAAAGTCCTTGTGCAGAATTTCTGTAGTTGGCAGTTCAGAGGGGAGCCAAAGAGATCTGTGTGTGGGCACCCCCATTTCTGAGTTATCATGCTGAATACTTGTGGGTTTAATTTCCACTCGTGAGGATCCATGATGTTTCTGCTTAAGTCGTCTGCCAGAGTATTTTTCTTTCCTGGCAGGAATTGTGCTTGCAGATGAACTTGATAGGTCAGTGCTGTGTTCAACAAAGTCATGGCTTGTCTGCATAGGGGATAGGAATGTGTGCCCCCTTGCTTGTTTATGTACCACACAACTGTGGTGTTGTCCATCTTTAGTAGTAGTTGTCCTGGATGCAGAAGGTCCTTGAAAGAGGTCAGGGCATTTTGTACAGCTATGCATTTGGTCTGCGGTCCACTTGCCCTGGATACATTTTCCTGCCATGTGTGCTCACCAGGCGTAATCCGATGCATCTGTTAGTGTCTGCCTGGCTATGGGTAAATTGAAAGGCTGTCCCTTGTTGTGGTGACATGCCTGTGCCCACCATCGAAACTCCTGTTGTAGGCAGGGAATGAGTGGTATTATTGCTTCCAAACTGTGACAGTGTTGAGTCCAGACACTTTTTAGATACCATTGTAACTTCCTCATATGCAGTCTGGCATATGGTATTAGTAGTATGCAGGACGTCATGAACCCCAAGGCCTGCAGAATTTTTCTTGCAGGGAGTTGGGTTTTTGTTGCCATCAAATGAAAATACCGAGTCAGTTACCTTTGCTTGTCTGGCGTGAGAAGCCATCTGGGCAGTTGCATTTAAGCTTGCACCCAGGAATATCTCCTCTTGTGAGGGCACTAGTTTTGACTTCTTTTCTTTTATTGTGTACCCTAGGCCCATTAGTAAACTTTTTACAAACGCCAGTTGCTTTAGTAGAATGTCCTTGCTCTCTGCTTGAATAAGGCAGTTGTCCAAGTAATGATATATTTGAATTCCTTTCTGTCTGCAAAAATGCAATTACTGGTGCCAGGCATTTTGTGAAGACCCTGGGCAGTGCAGAGAATTGGTAATGCATTGTGCCAGCTATGAATCTGAGGTATCTTCTGCAATTTTGTCTGACTGGGACATGCAGGTATGCCTCTAAGTAACAAGGCAAGCCTTCTTGCCCAGCATGGGAAGAAGTTGCTGTAGTGTCAACATTTTGAATTTTGGAATATCCAGGTAAGTAAGTGTTTAGAATAGATAAAACAAGTAATCTCCGTGGTATCCCCGAAGTCTCAAAACAACCCACTAAAGTGTAGTGGGTCTAAAAACAAAATAGTGTAAGAAACTTCTCTGTGTGGAAGATTTTCAGTCCATATATTTCTAGTTAATCACTGTATATTAAATCAGATCAGACAATAGTAGTAGAAGTAGCAAACGTAAACTCAAGTCAAAAAGTAATAGAAAATATATAATTCTACAGCATTACTAAGTATTCGAAAGTAATCCAAGCAAGGCAGGCCGTCTGTTTCCAGTAGAAAATCCTTTAAGTACACAGACAAGCGATCCAAGTAAAACAAAAGTAGAGTAATAATTTCCTCACAAGCTTTCTAAATATATATATATATATATATATATATATATATATATATATATATATATATATATATATATATGTATATATATACTTTTTATCAGCCATGGGAGTGGTTTATTGTGCTGTAAAACAAAGTGTTATTGGTACACGTTAAATTCACATCCCTTCCCCCATCAGTGTGACATTCGTGCTGGTCCTGCCCTACCTAGTAGCTGTCATAACAATATATAGCCCTAATGTACTTTAATAGTACATTTTACTTAACCAAATTATTAAGTAGATTATTAATTCTGTGATTTTATCCAAGGCAATATACTACATGGCTGGAAATATATGTCGTGGTCTGTAAGAGCCTTGGGGCTGAGATCTGCCTCTTGGGAGTCTGCATCTACCTCTTTGTGGTCTGTCTGACACTGGAAAGGACCAATTTTTTATAAAGCCAATTTCTGCTAAATCTAGCAGGCTGTACCTGCAAGAAATCCTTCACTGTCTGCATAGATGTTGCTTTATCTTCCATTTTCTTTAATACCTCTTCAGCCTCAACACCAAACAAGGTATCATGCTGTAAAGGTGCATCCAATAATTTTGCTTAACATGATCAGGTAAACTTTGTTCTTTTAACCAAGTATGCCTTCGAATGACAGATCCTGTAACTGCGGCTCTACAAGAAGCCTCTAATGAATCAAAACCACATTGCAGGGTATGTTTTCCCACTTGTTCAGCTGCATGAAATAAATCCTGCATTTCCTTGTAGTCAGGACCTTCTGAGCTAGTAAGCATTTTCTGTTTCAGCAAAGACATTAAATATTGTTGGTACTTAAGCATGTGGAACTGGCAACTTAAGGCCCTTACTGCTAAAGTTGCAGAAGTGTAAACTTTCTTCCCCCATCTATCCAATGCTCTAGAATCCCTGTCAGAGGGGACTGGATTTTTAGCAGTGGAAGTCTTAACCCCTTTGGGACCCTGTGAAATAGTTTCTGGGTCAGCAACAGGGTTTTTATAAAAAAATTTGAGAGAGTCGGGGACTCTTATTATAGTACCTGTCTGGCTTGACTGGTGCTGGGGGCAAAGAATCAGGGGTTAGAATGGATTCAGAGAACACATCATCCACAATATCTAACACAGGCGGAATAGCGAGGGGCCTGTGCTGAGGCAATAAAAGAAAATCTCTGAGCCTTTTCTTGCATTCTGAATAATCCTGTCTCTCCCAATGGAAATGCTCCCTCATGGTATGTAAAGTTTCCCCAAAAGAGTAATCCTCAGGAGGAGAGGCTGAAGGGATTGATTCTTCAGCATTAGAGTCCTCATAGGGGGGTAAAGAGTATCCCTGGTCTGAAGAGGAATCAGAAGAAATGGAAACCTGGTCAGAGGAATCAGTCTGTATCCTGCCTAGGCCTTTTATCAGGAGGGGGATGGGAACCCCTGATCACAGTAATTAGGCCTTCGGCCATTTTTGAGCATCTGTTTCTTAGGCATGGAGGCCTGTCCAGGGGAATGCTGTACTTGTTCCTTTGTCTTTAACGGAGTTTTAGACTTGATTGTTGTTTTGATGGTAAGCTGTGAAGGTCTGAAAACACCCTCAGAAGCTGATGCCTGCTCAGTGGCTCCGAACCCATCTGAGGGGTTAATTTCCGTAGGCCCAATACCTTGAGTTTCCAGAGGCCTAGTATTCTCCACATGGGAGTCTGAGGCAGCCTGTGGCTCTGAGGTAGCGGGTGTCAGGGGCTGCGAAAGCACCTCACTGAGAACCGGCGCCTGGCCTAGAAGAGGCTTCGTCTGTTTTGGACCTCGGATGCCTGTCCTTATCCTTGCGTTTTTTGTGTATTCCGGTCGTCGGTTGTTCCGACGGCATGGTGTAATTGAACCTTCGGCCAAAATAATGGCGAGCAAAATCAAACATACGTTTAATAGTGCGCTTGTTAAATATAGCACAAAACCGACAACTAGTGACTTCGTGGTCTGGGCCTAGGCATGGAAGACAGTAAGAATGAAAATCCTTATGAGGTATTTGCTTCCCACAAGAAATACAATTATTAACTTTTACTGACATCGGTCAGAGGCAAGAAAAAGTTTCCCCAACGGGGTACTTAGCTTTAAGACTTCGGTTCTGAAATTCGAATATCTCAGGAGTCGGCCGACCGGCACTTGCGAACTGCTTTTGCTTCAGGCACCGCGCAGCAAGAAAAACTGAAGAAAATGGCATTGGCTGCATCTTGTATACCCCTGGTGGACTGACGTCAGGGAAGAAGCGACAGCAACCAATGCCAGACCAAGACTTTGGAACTCTGGCTGACTGCGGGACCGCCTGACGCCAGGATAACCCAAGTGTAATGACTGCAGCAGTGAAACACTATGAACATCCTGGACTGCAACAGTGAATACACTAACAGCTACATTTATGGTAAGTGTACACAACTGTACTATGTTCTTCGTGTTTCACTGTTGCAGTCATTACATTTGGGTAGATTCCCAAAGTTATGGTTGGGAGGCTGGAGCTAAACTGCATTAGGAGCGGCTATGAGACCCTGCAGAACCGCAGTGGCAAAGCCTGCCCTGGATTTAGAGTAGTGTGGCAGATGATGGTGCTTTGTAAAGGTGTGCACTGAAGTAGCTGCCTCTAAAATGTCCTTGGTTGGTACTCCCCTGAGAAAGGCTGCTGAAGCGGCTGCAGCTCTGGTGGAATGTGGCCTAATGCCCTTAGGCACTGGCTTGCCATGTTGTAAGTAGCAGAGACGGATGCAGTGGGCTATCCATTTTGAAATAGTCTGCTTTGAGATAGCCTTTCCTTGTGATCCTGCAGCATATGCCACTAGTAATGATCCTGCAGCATATGCCACTAGTAATTGCTCTTTCTGAAAACTTTGGTTCTGTCCAAGTAGAATCTAAGCTGTGTACGTCCAAAGAATGCAGAATTCTTTCCCCCTTGTTATGTGGATTTGGATAAAAAGTTGGCAGATGAATGGTTTGGTTAAGAGCGACACTGGACACCACTTGGGCATAAATGTTGGGTTTGTCCTCAGGGAGACCCTGTCCGGATAAAAAATGATAAAAGGTTCCATAGCCATGAGTGCCTGTAGCTCTGAAACTAGTCTTGCAGAAGTTATTGCTAGAAGCAGAGCTGTTTTCAAGATAAAAACTATTATCAGCAGTAGCAGCTGGCTCAAAAGAAGCAGGGTGAGTTTTTCTAAGACATAGTTGAAGTCCCATGCAGGCATTGGTGATCTCCTTGGAGGCCTTAAATTTTTGGCTCCTCTGAGGTACTGTTTTAATAAGGGATGAGAAAAGATTGGTGGCTCTGCATTGTAATGAGCCAAAATAGCAGAGGCATGAATTTTAACAGATGAGAAAGATGGGCCTTTGTCCAGCATCTCAGTTAAGTATTGTAAAATCTGAGGAATATTTGGTACAGCTTTATCTGTTCCTTGTGCCTGGTTCCAAGCACAGAATCTCTTCCATTTTCCAGCATAAGATTTTCTAGTACTAGGTCTTCTGGCTTCCAAAATGACATCCATCACAGCTTTGCTGAGAGGTGTGTTTTGTATGACTACATTATCCGCCATGCTGCCAGGTTTAAAGTTCTGAGCTGGCTGTGCAGGATCTGACTGTTTTGCTGGGACAGTAGATGCGGTACTTGAGGAAGGGTCCAAGCTGGGCATTTGAGACAAGCTCCTTAATATTGGGTACCAGTGCTGGTGGGGCCAGTCTGGTGCAATCAGTATCATCTTTGGCTTCTCCTGTCTGACCTTTAGTAGTACCTTGGGGAGGAGAGGCAGAGGGGGAAAGGCATATACCGATAGGTTTTTCCAGCTGAAGGATAGGGCGTCCACTTTCCATGCTTGTCTGTGATAAATCCTTGTGCAGAATCTCTTTATTGGTAATTCTGAGGGGAGGCAAATAGATCTATGTCTGGGCATCCCCATTTCCTTGTCATCATGCTGAAGACTTGTGGATCCAGCTGTCACTCGTGGGGATCCATGAGGTTTCTGCTTAGTCTGCCAGAGTATTTTTCCTTCCTGGCAGGAATTGTGCCTGCAGATGTACTTGGTAAGTCAATGCTGTGTCCCACAAAGTCATGGCTAGTCTGCAAAGGTGGAAAGAATGTGTGCCCCCCTGCTTGTTTATATACCACATGACCATCACATGACTGTCTTTATCAGTAGTTGTCCTGGTTGAAGTAGGTCCTTGAAGGCTGTCACGGCATTTTGAACAGCTAGCATCTCTTTGTGATTGATATGTAGATGCATTTGGTTTGAGGTCCATGTTCCCTGTATGCATTTTCCTGCCATGTGGGCCCCCCCAGACATAATCTGACGCATCCGTTGTTAGTGTGTGTCTGGCTGGGGGTAATGTGAATGGCTGTCCCTTGTTTTGGTGACAAGCCTTTGCCCATCGAAACTCCTGTTGCAGGCAGGGAATAAGAGTAATTATAGTTTCCAGGCTGTGGCAATGTTGAGTCCAAACACTTTTTAGGTACCATTGAAGTTTCCTCATATGCAGTCTTGCATATGGAATTAGTAGCTTATGGAATTAGTAGGATGCAGGATGCCATGAAGCCCAAAGCCTGCAGAATTTTTCTTGCAGATAACTGGGCTTTTGTTGCTAACATTTTTAAGTAGGTAGTCAGTTGTCTGTTTGTCTGGAGTGAGATAAGCCATCTGGGCAGTTGTATTTAAGCTTGCACCCAGGAATATTATCTCTTGAGAAGGTACTAGTTTTGATTTATTTTCGTTGACTGTGTACCCTAGGCATGCTAGAAGTTTTTTCACAAACGCCAGATGCTGTAGAAAGATGTTCTTGTTCTCTGCTTGAATTAGACAGTCATCCAAGTAAGGATATATTTGGATTCCTCTGTCTGCAGAATGCAATTACTGGTGCCAGGCACTTTGTAAAGACCCTGGGTGCAGTAGAGAAGCCAAAGGGCAGTGCAGAGAATTGGTAATGCATTGAGCCAGCCTTGAATCTGAGGTATCTTTTGCATATTTGCCTGACTGGGACATGCAGGTATGCCTCTTTTAGGTCTAAGGTTACAAGCCAAGCTTTCTTGCCCAGCATGGGCAGTAGCTGCTGTAAAGTCAATATTTTGAATTTTGGTATATCCAGGAATGTATTCAGAATTGATAGGTCCAGTATTGGCCGCCAGGCCTTGTCCTTTCTGGGTACCAAGAACAGTCGAGTAAAATCCTTGTCCCCGCTCTTGTTCTGGCACTTGTTGAATGGCCCTCATGTCCATGACTTGTTTTTGTGCCTCTGCCCATTGATTTTTTGGCAGATCTGGCCAGCCGTTTGCCTTTGGCAGGGTATGGAAATGGAACTTGTAGCCTTGTGACACGATATTTAGAACCCACTTGTCCTGGATTATAATGTGCCAATTTTGAGAAAAAAGTGCTAATTTTCCCCCTAAGGGTGCTGCCAGGAAATAAGTGCTTGCTGCAGTTAGGGGGAAGTCATTGGGACTGTTTCCTGTAAGGTTGTGATTTGTCTTCTCCACTTTTGGGGGTAGAAGCACCCCATTGCTTTGACCTGTATGAACCTTGCGCCTGAGATCTGCCTCTAGGGCATCTGGGTCTGCGCCCCTTTGAGATCTGTCTGACACAGGAAAGGACCAATTCTTTGTTGGCCAGTGTCTACTAAACCTAGGAGGCTGTACTTGTGAGAAATTTGACCTTTGCATAGATTTAACCTTGTCTTCCATTTTCTTTAAACACCTCTTCTGCCTTAACACCAAACAAATAATCATGCTGTAAAGATGCATCTAATAATTTAACTAACATGATCTGGCAGATTTTGTTCCTTTAACAAGCATGCCTTCTAATTACAGAACCAGTAACTGCGGCCCTGCAGGAGGCCTTTAAAGAATCAAAACCACATTGCAAAGTATGCTTTCCAACTTGTTCAGCTGCATGCAATATATCCTGCATTTCCTTGTTTTCTGCGCATTCAGAATTTAACATTTTCTGTTTAAGCAATGCTATGACATGTTGCTGATATTTGAGCATATGAAACTGACAGTTTAAGGCCCTTATAGCCAAGGTAGCAGATGTGTAAACCTTTTTTCCCCATCTATCCAGTGCCCTAGAATCCCTGTCAGAAGGGGTAGGGTTTTTTGCAGTGGAAGCCTTTAACTCCCTTGGGACCCTGAGAAATACTTTCTGGATCTGCAGCAGGGTTTTTAAAAAGGAATTTATGTGAGTCAGGAACCCTGTAATATCTGTCAGGCTTAACAGGAGCTGGAGGTAAGGAGTCAGGGGTAAGGCTAGTCTCCGAAAACACATCATCTACAATGTCTAACACAGGAGGGATGGCTAGTGGCTTGTGCTGAGGTAGTAGCAGGAAATCCCTGAGTCTCTTTTTAGACTCTGAAAAATCTTGGCTCTCCCAGTGGAAATGCTCCCTGATGGCATGTAAGGTTTCCCCAAAAGAATAATCCTCAAGAGGATAAGCTGAAGGTATGGATTCTTCAGCATCAGAATCCATGTGGGGGGGGGGGGGGGGTGGAGTATTCCTGATCAGAAGAGGAATCAAACGAAATGGAAACCTGATCTGAAGATTCATAGTCAGTCTCTTGCCTAGACCTCTTATCAGGAGGGAGTGGGAATCCCTGATTAAGGTAATCAAGTCTTCGGCCATTTTGAGCATCTGTTTTTTGGGCATGGAGGCCTGTCCACGTGGCTCTTGAGGTTGCTTCTTTGCCTTTGAAGGTGCTTTAGTCTTTGCCTTTGAAGGCAGTTTAATGTATAGATGTTTGGGTCTGAATACACCCTCAGAAGCCGGTGCCTGCTCAGCGGCTCTGGACCCATCTGAAGGAATAGTGTCCGAGGCTTCAATACCTTGGGTTTCCAGCGGCATGGCCGACTCCACATGGGAGTCGGTAGCGGCCTGCGACTCTAAAGTAGTGGTCGTCACGGGCTGCAAAAGTGCCTCACTGAGAATCAGCGAACCGGCGACTGGCTTAGGAGAAGCTTCGTCGGTTTTGGGCTTTGGTCTTTTTTTCTTTGTGTTTTTTGTGAACTCTGGTAGTCTGATCGCTTTCAGACGACATTTCTGGATAATTAAATCTGCGTTCAAAGTAGTTTAAAGCAAAAGCAAAATCATACAGACGCTTATAGTGCGTTGGTTAAATCTAGCACAAAACAGACAACCCAAAAAATTATGATCAGGGCCTAGGCAAGGAATACAGTAAGAAAGAAAGTCCTTATGAGGTATTTGCTTCCCACAAGAAATACAATTAACTTTTTCTGACATCAGTTCTGGAACAAGAAAAAAGTTTCCCCAACAGGGTACTTAGCTTTATAGAAGACTTCAGATCTGAAATTCAAACTCTAAAACCTTGGGAGTCTGCCGACCGGCACTTGCGAACTGCTTCTGCTTTGGGCACCGTGCGTCAAGAAAGACTGAAGAAAATGGCGTCGGCCGCATCTTTTATACCCCTGACGACCTGACGTCAGGGATGGGGGCGACAGCGGCCGACGCAAGACCCAGGACTTTGGAATTCAGGCCGACTGAGGGCAACCTGCCAGCATGATTACCCAAACGTAATGACTGCAACAGTGAAGCACAAAGAACATCTACCAACAATGGTAGTTGAATAATACCAAAGTGTTATAGAGTAAGACAGAAAGGTAAAGAGCTATTGGAAAACAGGTAGGCTATAAAGAAAAATAACAGTAATTATTAATGAGAAACATATATATAAACACAGAAATTGACTATATGAGAGCAATCACTAAAATTAAAGCCTGGGAAACCAGGTAAAATGGAATGTGAGGAACACAATGAATAGGTTTCTGTGCACATTTTTCTGTACAATCCTGAGTTACTGTCTGTAATACACACTTTTATGTTGCTACTTCCTGTATGAGGACAAGTGATACACAACAGCTGCCTCACAAGGGCAATGGGGGGCAGGCAACATGCAATCACCTGGATAAACAGTGTTAACTTTCCATTCCTCTCCTTCTCTTTCTAAACCTAAAGTAGCCAAAAACTGCTTAACTCTATTATTTCTGACCAACAAGATTGCTGGACAGGTGGTCCTTCCTCTGAAAGTATATTTTTATCAGTTTAATGCCTTTGAAACAGAGAGCTGAAGCATATTTAGTTTTGCCTTTTCTTTTACGGCCAGTTATGTCAGCTGGTCAACCAAAAGGCAGTGCTCTGTAAAATGGGCATATACTGTGATTCTTAACAGCACCAAGGTATTTATCATTTCTCAGTCAGGCATGCATTCTAAAGATATCCCCTGATATGACTGACTTCAAATAGCATTTGCTGTGTTATATGCCTGCTTTGCTGTGGAGATCCACAAGCTTACCAGCTGACAAGTTAAGCTTTTCTAACTTCCTTTTCCTCCTCAGGTAACTTTTGAGGCCATACCAGCTAAACAGCTGAAAGCTTTTAAGGGCAGAGTGTTGTATGCTGATTACTTACTTCCTACAACTGTTCAACTTTTGAACCCCTACCTAAAGGTAATGCAGTCTAAAGAATGAATGGACTTTCAGAACAGTAAAGAGCTGAAAAGGGAAACTCTGGAAATATATATTTTGATTATTGTAGAGATCATGCGTCTTTTTAGAAACCTTGTATAACCTGCATGCTGGAGGCTGGAATTTGTGTTACTGAAAGTGGTACACAGAGAAAAAACTTTTCCATCTACAGTCTAACATCTTCATGTCTACATATTATCTTTTAGGAGAAGAGTGCTAATTGGTTGGACAGTTAAAGCTTTTCATATAATAAGTTTCAAAAAATATAATGGAGGAGACTACTGGACTGAGAGATGATGTATTTTCAAGGCAGGAGTCTATAGACTCAACTCAATCTAGTCTACGTGACCACCCTCCTTTTCAGAGGATAAGATTAACTCCTTTTACATTTTTCTTTCCATTTATAGACCTTTGTCAATACTGGCAAAGGTCCTCATTTCTCAGACTTAAAAGTGGGCAAGCAGTGGTCCAGACAGGAGATCAACACAGGTCACTGCAGCTGCTTGTTTCTTGTATACCACCAAAATACTCAATCAAAAAAGTAACAGCCCTATTATTTATCACCGGATGATTAGTCAATGCTCAGAACAGTGAACATAACAGGACAGCTGTACTTGGAGAAAAGTGAAAAAGGTGAAGGTGAATGTTTTTCTTACTTCTTTTCAGAGTCTGTGCAATCTGAAACATGTTATATATATATATATATATACATATATATATATATATATATATATATATATATATATATATATATATATATATATATATATATACACACACACACACACACAAAAGCTATATGTATACAGGTGTATGTGTGTGTGTGTGTATATACACATACACACACATGCACAAACAGAGGTCAGGGGTGTGGGGGCTTGCCTGCCCCCTCCAAAAAAAGTCAGTTTCTAGAAGATGTAAAGCCTCTTCTATCACTGAACCATTACATTAGCCACAAAAATGCACTCTAGGTCTCATCTCTTATATTTCTTACATTATCCACAATATGACACCATAGTCGGTGGTTGCTCCCTAGCTACTTCTATGAATGGCTTTTGATCCCTGCTGCTGGAAGCTTTCAAAGTATGCTTCTGTGTAGAACTGTCCCAAAAACTGCCAATTCTTGCTGGATTCAGAAAAAAGACAAGATAATCTTTTACTGTTTCTTCAATATTACCCTTCCTCCTCTTTTCTATAGCTGTATCTCGCTTTCTCTTTCCCTCCCCACCTAGTCAGTCTGGCAGCTAGTACAGTGGATTAAGGCGATGAGCTGTTAATATGCTTCCTGTAGATCTGGTTTGATTCCATCTGCCTTCTTTTGCCTACTACGTGACTGACAACCAGACAGTGCTCCGAGACAACTGGGAAACTGTGCTAGGCTCAATAGTTTTCTTGACTGTATGCCTGATTACCTATGAACCCAATTGTTTCGGAATTTTTCATGTTCTTATGCTTAAAAGGAAACTTAGAAGCCATCTTTTTCTTAGGCTTCTTCTCAATGGATTTCAAGCATTTCTCTCACTGCTGTAGGATGTTAAGAGCTTTCAAATGTCTTAACCTGGCAGTTTTGCCAAATTTCTAACAAGTTTAGAATCAGGTCCTAAACAGAACATGCTATAATGGGGTAATCTTAAGGCAAACTGCCCACAACAAGCACAGCTATGAGAGTTAAGCAAATACATAACCTTATTTCCTTAATGTCCAGATGAAGACTCCAACCCCACACAAAAAAAGAGAAGAGTTGGAAATGAAATCTGTAGGGGAAATGTTACCTTGAGGCAATGCACAGTAAATATTTCCCTGGTGTGAAATGAATTACCAATGGTACTCGGTGAGAAAATCTGGAGGGAAAGAAAGAATAGTTGTGCAAAATCTTACCGTAACCATAGATGTCCTTTCTCTTCCACATTGCAGTATTCATAACATGGGGGATCCCCCTGCCAAGGAAGCCTGAATGTCCAACCAGTATACCAAATACTTAAGCTACTGATAGGTATGTGCGACGTTGCACATAGGATGAAGATGACAGAGGCCATAAAGCTCATGTCTGCACGTACCATCCTCAGAACTGAATGCCCCACTCAGAACACCAGTCCAAAGATATTATCCAAAGAAAACCATGAACCAAGGGGGGGGGGGGGGAGGGGACAGAACACTGCAACATGGAAGAGAAGGACATCTATGGTTATGGTAAGATTTTGTACAAGTATTCCATGTCCTCCTATGCCCATAAGTACCACAGCTCAAGAGAGAGAAATGGAGGTTGACGCACAGGAAGTCTCCATGAAACCATGCAGAACTGCCCAGGCAAAATCTGCTTTTAATCTGGAGATGGACTCCAATTTGTAGTGCTTTGTGAAGGCGTGGACAGAGGACCAAATAGGTGCTTCCAGGACAGAGAATGTCCAGACACTTGAAGAAGGCCCCATAGGAGGCTACAGCTCTAGTGGAATGGGCTTTAAGTGAGAAAGACTGTTTTCCCCTGAGGCACATTCCAGAAAGAAATGACCCTAGAGATCCAATAGGAAATAGCCCGTTTACAGACAGGTTTTCCCAGCATCCCGGGGTGAAAAGAAACAGTTGCCCAGCCTTTCTAATGGATTTGTTCTTATCCAAGTAAAAAAAAAAAGAGCTGTCTATGTACATCCAAGGTGTGAAGCACCCTTTCACTTGAGTTTTGAAGAGAAGGATAAAATGTAGGTAAGTGAACAGATTGGTTAAGAGACAGGTCATTAACCACTTTAGGCATGAAAAGGGTTGGTACAAAGACATCTCCTATCCCTGTGGAAAATTATAAAGGGTTGCTAAGCCATTAAAGCTTGAAGTTGCAAGTTAAAAGATGGTCAGTTTTTCCAGGACAAAATTCAAATCTCAGGGAGGAGGAACAGGCTTCCTGGGAGGTATGATGTGAAGGATGCCTTTTAACAAAACCTTAACTCCTAGCCTAGAAGTTAAAGGAGGAGATAAAGGCAGACGTGCAGAAATGGCTGACGAGTGGGCTTTAACTGAAGAATAAGCCAATCCAGCCTTGAGCAGTTCACACACAAAAGACAGGACTGGGGTATATCCATGGAAAATGGACCTAGTTGCTTGTTAAGACACCAGAAAGAGGACCTTTTCCATTTGGATATGTAGGATCTACCTGTATTGGGTTTACTGGCCTCCTGCAGAAATAGAAACACATACTCAGAGAAAAAGGCATCTAAAAGGAATCAAAACCTATCAACAGATTCAGTGTTGCTAAATGTGGGTGAATAAGTGATCCCTTGTCTTGTGTGAGAAGATCCACCCTGTGGGTTAACTTCTGATAACTGCCCCTGGCTAACTGCAGAAGAGGCAACCAATGCTGTCTTGGCCAAAAGGGGGTTGTAGATTAAAGTGTGTGCACATTGCATGCATGTGAGGCTGTATGCGCACTTATGAATTCCTCACACGTGCAATCTCTAGTGCCATTTTGTAGAAGCAGCCAGAGAGTAAGCATGCATGACTGCAATTGTTAGTTTCTATACAAGTTACTTAAATTATAGTCAGTAAGCCTCTACAGTGATGCGTTTGTATGAAATAAAGCTGCTTGAACAGAACCCACGAAGACTCGTTTATTCGTGTCCTAACACAAAAGCAACATGGTGTCAGAACCGGGATGGAAGAGAGAATAATATTCAGAGCCATGAGATGTAAAGACGACTGACAAGTTAAAGCTGAGAGAAAAGAGCACAAACATAACCAGAATTAATCAAAGGTAATGAGAAATAACAATAATTATTTACTTGATGCAAAAGATGGAAAAAAGGGGCATTACAAGGGCACACACCTCATTATCAGGCAAGTGGAAAGCAAAAAAAAAGTTTAAAGAAAATATTCAAGATAAAAGTATTTGAGGAAATGATTAACAGTAAAGCAAAAAACAAACATGTTTAAAGCAAAACAAGTGTGTTTAAGGCAAACTTGGGCATGTTTAGAGTAAAAACGAGCACAAGAGAAATACACTGGGAATGAAAAAGGGCTTAAACAAGCAAAACGACTATAATAAGAAAAGAAAAGGGCACATCAAGCAAAAATAAAGCAAGGCGACTGTATGTTTTGGCAAAGTGCTGTGTCTGAGCATAAAGTACAGTTTTGTACCTACCATAAATGTAGATGTTCGAGGATCCACATTGCTGCAGTCCTAACTATTGGGTAGTCCGCTGTCCAGTCGGCCCGAATACCAAAGTATATGGCTGACGTCGGTCAAGGCGCATTAGACTGACGTCAGTACGTCAGGGTACTAATGCGCATGACCGACGTCATATCCTCAGTCTTTTCTTGCCCCAGATGTCAGAAGACCCTAAAAAAACAAGGCCAATACAAAAAACTGCAAACATACCTGCACCAAAAATATGTACAATATATACAAAAGTACCAGAATATAACCTCACCTACACAACCACCCCTAAACACAGAGGGAAGGAGGGAGGTAAATTGGACTGCAGCAATGTGGATCCTCGAACATCTACATTTATGGTAGGTACAAAACTGTACTATGTTCTTCATTCCACATTGCTGCAGTCCTAACTATTGGGTAGAATCCCAAAGCAGAGGTAAGGGAGGCTGGCAAATCATAAGGAAACAGGAGCTGACAACATGCCTTGCAAAATAGCTGTGGCAAAACCAGCCCTAGACTTAGAGTAGAGAGGAAGGTGATAATGCTTAGAGAAAGTATGTACTGAACTCCAAGTAGCTGCCTCCAAAATATCCTTAGTTGCCACCCCCCTTAGAAATGCTGTTGGTGGCAGTAGCCCTAGTGGAATGAGGCCTAATCCCCGCTGGAATCTCCTTGCCATGATGGGAATAACAAAATGCAATGCAAAACCCAATCCACCTAGAAATAGTTTGTTTTGACACAGGCTTGCCCTGCGAACTCAAAGCAAAAGAAACAAACAACTGCTGAGACTGCCTAAAATCCTTAGTCCTGCTTAAATAATAACGCAATTGCCTGTGTACATCTAAAGTGTGCAAAATCTTTTCCCCTTTATTTTGGGGATCTGCATAAAAAGTAGGCAAATGAATAGCTTGGTTTAAAGCCACACTAGAAACCACTTTAGGCATAAAGGATGGATTAGTACGTAATGATACCCTATCCTTATGAAAAATCAAAAAAGGCTCAACCGCCATAAGGGCCTGCAACTCAGAAACCCTTCTTGCAGAAGTAATGGCCAACAAAAAAGCAGTCTTCCATGACAAGTATTTCAAGTCAGCAGTAGCCGCAGGCTCAAAAGGTGGTAGAGTAAGTTTCTCCAACACAAAATTGAGATCCCAAGCAGGAGTAGGAGCTCATGGGGGTCTTAAATTCTTTGCCCCTCTAAGAAATTGCTTGAACAAAGGATGCGAAAACAATGGTGGATCACAATCATAGTGAGCTGAAATTGCTGCAGCATGAATCTTAATGGAAGAGAAAGACAAACCTTTGTCCAATAACTCAGTAAGATATTGAAGAGCCACACTCAAATTAGGCTCAGAAATCTCCAAATTGTTTGCTGCACTCCAAAATAAAAATCTCTTCCATTTTCTGCGTACACCTTCCTTGTACTAGGTCTGCTGGCTTCCATAATCACATTTAAAACTTGTTGAGGAAGTTGAGACCTGCTGTGTTTCAAAACAGAATATGCCAGGCTGTTAGATGAAGAGAGTGGAGCTTGACATTGAGCAGGTGACCGTCCCTCTGAGACAACAGGTGTGGAATCACAGGTAAAGGCCATGGAGGCTTCCTTACCAGACTCCTCAGTAATGGGTACCAGTGTTGCCGAGGCCAATCTGGAGCAATTAAAATCATCCTTGGCTTGTCTTGTCTGACCTTTAGGAGCACCTTTGGGAGAAGAGGCAGAGGTGGAAAGGCATACACATGAAGATTTTTCCAACTGAAAGAAAGAGCATCCACTTTCCAAGCTGTGTGATGAAACCTCTTTGTGCAAAACTTTGGCAGCTGGTGGTTTAGTGGAGAAGCGAACAGATCTATGTCTGGAGTTCCCCATGACACTGTCAATTTTTGAAATACATGAAGATTCAGTTTCCACTCGTGGGGATCCATGATTTGTCTGCTTAACACATCTGCTAAGGAGTTCTGTGCTCCTGGCAGAAACCTTGCCTGAAGAGTTAGTTGCAAGCTGAGCGCAGTCTCCCATAAAATCATTGCTTGCCTGCACAACGGTAAGAATGTGTTCCCCTTGTTTGTTGATGTACCACATGACAGTTGTGTTGTCTGTTAGAATCAACACCTGCCCTGGAAGAAGTAACTTCTTGAAAGCCATTAATGCAAACTGGACTGCTAACATCTCTTTCATGTTGATATGTAGATGCTGTAGTCTGGCAGGCCACTTGTCTTGTATCCACTTTCCATTTAGATGAGCTCCCCAAGCAATGTCTGAGGCATCTGTCGTTAGAATCTGACTCGCCTCTGGCGGGTCACAGAGAGTCCCTTGTTTAGGTGACATTCCTGAGCCCACCACAAAATTCCTTTTGAATGCAAGGTATTATTTGAATGACAGTGTCCAAATCCTGGCAGTGCTGTGTCCATACATTTTGAGATACCATTGCAGCTTCCTCATATGCAGTTTGGCATTGGGAAGCACCAGAATACAAGATGCCATGAACCCTAAGGCTTGAAGGACTGTCCTTGCAGTCAGCCCGGACTGAAGAGATAGGTGATGGAAGTAACTGGAAAGATTCTTTTGTTTGTCCGGGGTTAAACAGGCCATCTGGGCTGCTGTATTCAGTCTCACACCCAGAAAGCACATGTCTTGAGAGGGTACTAGACAGGACTTTATTTCGTTCACAGAATACCCTAGGCATCTTAGCACTGCTATCACATACTCCAAATGCTGTAAAAGGTCTTCCTTTTCTTGAGCCAGAATCAGGCAGTCGTCCAAGTAAGGATAGATTTGAATTCCTTTTAGTCTGAAGTAAGCTATCACTGGAGCCAGAACCTTTGTGAATACTCTGGCAGTAGATAAGCCAAAGGGCAATGCAGAGAACTGATAATGAAAATTTCCAGCTCGAAAACGCAGATACTTCCTGCAACTTAGTCTGATAGGCACATGAAGGTAAGCTTCCTTGAGATCTAAAGTTACCATCCAGTGATCTTTGCCCAGCAGAGGTAAAAGCTGTTGTAACGTCAACATTTTGAACTTGGGAATGTCCAGATAAGTGTTGAGGATAGATAAATCCAAAATTGGTCTCCACGTGTTCCCCTTCTTCGGTACTAGAAACAGGCGAGAATAAAATCCTAGGCCCCTTTCTGGCACAGGAACTGGCTGAATGGCCCCTATTTGGAGCAACAGAGAAATTTGCTTGTGAGCCTCTTGTCTTTGTAGAGGAGGAATGTCTGGCATGCCTTTGAAAGGAGGCAAGGTATGGAAATAAAACCTGTAACCGTGGTGAATGATATCCCTATGAGGTATCTGTTTCCCACAAGAAATACAGTTATTCACTTTTTCTGACATCCGGTTAAATACTGAGGCAAGAAAAAACCAAAATATTCCACAACGGGGTACTTAGCCAACTTTGATTCGGTCTGAAACTCTGACTTCAGAAACTTTCAGAACGCCAACCTGCACTCGCAAAACTGCTTCTGCATCGGACCATGCGGCAAAAAAGACTGAGGATATGACGTCGGTCATGCGCATTAGTACCCTGACGTACTGACGTCAGTCTAATGCGCCTTGACCGACGTCAGCCATATACTTTGGTATTCGGGCCGACTGGACAGCGGACTACCCAATAGTTAGGACTGCAGCAATGTGGAATGAAGAACATCTACGACTATGCATTGTAGCAAGAGTGTAACAAGTTATTCAAAGTATCTCAGAGAGTGCAAAAGTACTTACAGTGTGTGTTTATTACTGTGCATGTATTTCAAAAAGTTTACACTCTGCAAAGTGCAACTATTTTGTGCAATCCAGTCAAAGTATAGATATTTCGAAAAGTTCTTGTGCTGGGTGTGTCTCGTCATAAACTGCAGCCATTACAGAGTGCTTCTTGCACTGTAAAAAGCTGCCTAGAAAGGTACCACCATTTTGGGGACATTTCAGTGTGCTGTATGCAGTTATTCGCAAAGTGCAATTACTTCGAAAGTTACTGAGTTTTGGGCAGATGTTAGATTAATTCATATTGTGCAATTGCTTAACATGTTTCTTACACTGATAAGAGGAGTTTTCTTGCAAAGGACGACATTACAAGAGTATTACAGTGCTTGTGAATTACTCAGGCAATTGTAAAGTTCTAAAATGCTTCTTAAAGTGATGACTGTAACAAGTAATGATGCATGACTTTAGCATTTCTGCCTTTACCAATGAGATTCTCTAAGTATAGCAAGTGATGGTGTATTACTTAAGAATTTCTGTCTTTACAAATAAAATTCTTAAAGTATCTCGCATAATTCCGATAAACCCAACAAGAGTAAAAGTTCAAAGCATGAAGGCAATGGACAAGTACTGTTTTGCCAGAAACGTGTGCATATGTGTGTATATTCATGTTTATTTGCAAGACTCTTCTCTGGTATGTGTTAATATGGCAGACAGATTTTGAAAACCCCCACCACTTGTGTTTGATCAGAAGAGAGAGAACTGGAGAATATTTCAGCAAGAGTACAATAATTTTCATACAAGCAGCTTACGCAAATAGAGATGCACGCAACAGGGCATTTACTTTGCTAAACCTAGCAGGGTCTAAGGCCATAGAAAGGGAACATTCATTTATGTATACACCAGGAGTGTACGAAGGAGAAGGTGCAGACATAGTACAGTTTTGTACCTACCATAAATGTAGATGATGTTCGAGTGTATACCCTGCTGCAGTCATCACACTTGGGTTATTCGTGTCGTCAGGCGGTCCCGCAGTCGGCCTGAATTCCAAAGTCTTGGTCCAGCGTCGGTTGCTGTCGCTTCTTCCCCGACGTCAGTGCGCCAGGGGTATACAAGAGGCATCAGACGTCATTTTCTTCAGCTTTTCTTGCCCCAGATGTCAGGTGCCCCCTCCCCCCCCAAAAAAAATGGTCAGTAGATAGTACCAATAATAAAAGTTTAGCACAAACAAAACATCCCTCCAGCTATAAGCAAATACACCACAAAGGTTGTATCAGATCTTAAGGTATTGAAAGGTTTTAGTTAGGTCAGAGGGGAAGGAGGGAGGGTAACCTGGACTGCAGCAGGGTATACACTCGAACATCTACATTTATGGTAGGTACAAAAAGTACAATTTTGTACCTACCATAAATGTAGATGTTAGAGTGCTAATACAGCTGCAGTAATCACAGATGGGTTTTCTGCCGTCAGGCGGTCCCTCGGTCGGCCAAATTCCAAAGTCTTGGTCCGGCGTCGGTTGTCGTCGCTTTCTCTTCTGACGTCAGTGAGGCCAGAGTATATGAGACACAGCCGACGCCATGTTCTTCAGTCTTTCTTGCCCCAGATGTCAGGTGCCCCCAGAAGGAAGGCAATACATAAATTATGCTTATATGAATATACAAGCAATGCAATATAATCCAAAATCAGTGTTAGCAAGCAAATAAACCATAGAAGGATAACCCAGTCATTTTGTATGAAGAGGTTGTCAGGCCCCATGCCTTTACCAAGTGGGGAAGGAGGGAGGGAAACCTGTACTGCAGCTGTATTAGCACTCGAACATCTACATTTATGGTAGGTACAAAAAGTACAGTTTTGTACCTACCATAAATGTAGATGTCCGAACTGGATAGCATCTGCAGTCATAACAACTGGGTTGTCCTGTCGTCAGGCAGCCCTTCAGTCGGCCGGATTCCAAAGTCGGGTCCGCTTCGCTGATGTCGCACTCCACCCGACGTCATCTCTGTTGGTCTTCGGGTATAAAAGCATCAGCCGACGCCATTTTCCTCAGTGTTTCTTGCCCCAGATGCCAGAAGCCCTCTTGCAGGCTAAAATTTGGATAGATGCCAATGTTTCAAAATAGATAGAGGTAAACACAACAATAAGCATGTATGTACATATATACAAACATATACAGCATAAAGACTCCCCAACAGCTAGCTATTAGGAGGGTAAACACCCTAGAGTACCACAGAGGGAAGGAGGGAGGGTAATCCTGACTGCAGATGCTATCCAGTTCGACATCTACATTTATGGTAGGTACAAAACTGTACTATGTCCTTCATGGATGCATCTGCAGTCATAACAACTGGGTAGAATACCATAGCCAACTAGGGGAGGAGGATAAAGGTAGATTATGGTGTGTTTAGGATCCCTTGCAGTACAGCAGTGGCAAACCCTGCTCGGGATCTGGAATATAGAGGCAAATTATAATGCTTGGCAAATGTATGCACGGAGGTCCAAGTAGCCGCCTCAATAATGTCTTTGGTTGCCACTCCTCGTAAGAAGGCTGTGGTAGTGGCTGCTGCCCTTGTTGAATGAGGTCTTATGTTCTGTGGAATTGGTTTTCCATGGAAGGAGTAACAGAATCGTATGCAATTTCCTATCCATTTGGAGATTGTCTGTTTGGAAATAGCTTTTCCTTCCCTTCCTGTTGCATAGGCTACCAAAAGTTGGTCAGTCTTTCTGCTATTTTTTGTTCTGTCCAAGTAGTAGCGTAGCTGTCTATGCACATCCAAGGTATGCAGTATTCTTTCCCCTCTGTTTTGTGGGTTGGGAAAGAAGGTAGGTAGGTGGATTGCCTGGTTTAAAGACACTCTGGATACCACCTTGGGCATAAATGTAGGATTAGTCCTCATGGACACACTATCTTGGTGGAAGATTAGGAAGGGTTGCACTGCCATTAAGGCCTGTAGTTCTGAAACCCTCCTTGCTGAAGTAATTGCCAGTAGGAAAGCAGTTTTCCATGACAGGTGTTGTAGGTCTGCTGTTGCTGCTGGTTCAAAGGGTGATAGTGTCAATTTTTCTAGCACAAAGTTCAAATCCCAAGCTGGTAAAGGTGGTTTCCTTGGAGGTTTTACATTCTTGATTCCTCTGAGGAACTGCCTGAGCAACGGGTGCGAAAAAAACGGTGGATCAAAGCTGTATTCTGCTGAAATAGCTGATGCATGTAGATTGATGGAGGAGTAGGACAGGCCTGAATGAAGAAGTTCGGCCAGATACTCCAGAATGTTAGGCATATCTATGTTTGACACATCTTTTCCTCTTTCTGTACTCCAAATGACAAACCTTTTCCATTTTCCAGCATAGTTCCTTCTTGTTGAAGGTCTGCGTGCTTCAAGAATAATGTCTTTTACTCTTTGGGAAAGTTCTGGATTAGCTGCTGCTATGTGATGTTCCATGCAGTTAGTTGCAACGTTTTTAGGTTTGGATGTATGATGCTGTAGTTGTTCTGAGTTAACATCAAAGGCATCAGGGGTATTGGCCACATATTGTTCCGAGACATGCTCCTCAGTAGTGGGTACCAGTGTTGTCTTGGCCAGTACGGAGCTATCAGGATTATCCTTGGACGTTCTTCCTTGATTTTCAGTAGTACCTTGTGTATCAGAGGAAGAGGTGGGAATGCATATGCTGTTAGGCCTTTCCAGTTGAAGGAGAGCGAATCCACTTTCCATGCTAGTGGGTGGAATGTCCTTGTGCAGAATTTTTTGAGCTGGTGATTGAGAGGTGAAGCGAATAGGTCTATCTGTGGCATTCCCCATTTCTTTGAGATGGTCTTGAAGATGTCCGGGTGCAGCTTCCATTCGTGGGCATCCGAAGTGGTTCTGCTTAATATGTCTGCTAGAGTATTGTCTTTCCCTGGTACAAATATTGCCTGTAACTGGATGTTGTAGCTGAGTGCCAGGGTCCACAGCTCCAAGGTCATTCTGCATAGGGGGTATGAATGAGTGCCTCCCTGTTTGTTGATGTACCACATAACTGTGGTGTTGTCTGTCCTTATCATCAACTGGCCCTCCTTGAGAAATGGTTTGAACTTTTGGATTGCCAGTTTTACTGCCAGCATTTCTTTTAGGTTGATGTGCAGGTGAAGTTGATCCTGTGTCCACAATCCTTGCACGCATTTGTCCAGCATGTGGGCCCCCCATCCTAGGTCTGAAGCGTCTGTTGTGATGGTCTGGCTTGCTTGACATCTGCGAAAGGGTAGGCCTGGGTTTGACTGGCATGCCTGAGCCCACCATAGGAACTCCTGTTTTAAGCATGGAAATAGTACAGTTTTGTACCTACCATAAATGTAGATGTTCGAGGATTCCCTTGCTGCAGTCCTGACAATTGGGGTATAGTCCGCGTCCCAGTCGGCCCGAATACCAGAGTATAAGGCTGACGTCGGTCATGGCGCCTTAGACTGACGTCAGTACGTCAGGGTACTAATGCGCATGACCGGCGCCATTTCCTCAGTCTTTTCTTGCCCCAGATGTCAGAAGACCCAAAAAGACAAGTCCCAAAACAACCTGCACCAAAAACATGTACAATATATACAGTAATATATATACAAAAATATAAGCATGTAAACTCACCTACACAACCACCCTGAAACACAGAGGGAAGGAGGAACATCTACATTTATGGTAGGTACAAAACTGTACTATGTTCTTCCCTTGCTGCAGTCCTGACAATTGGGTAGAATCCCAAAGCAGAGGTAAGGGAGGCTGGCAAATTATAAAGTAGCAGGAGCTGACAACATGCCTTGTAAAACAGCTGTGGCAAAACCAGCTCTAGTCTTAGAGTATATAGGCAGGTGATAATGCCTAGAGAAAGTATGCACTGAACTCCAAGTAGCTGCTTCCAGAATATCCTTAGTTGCCACCCCTTAGAAATGCTGTTGAAGTGGCAGTAGCCCTAGTGGAATGAGGCCTAATCCCAGCTGGAACCTCTTTGCCATGATGGGAATAACAAAATGCAATGCAAAAGCCAATCCACCTAGAAATAGTTTGTTTTGACACAGGCTTGCCCTGTGAACTTAAAAGCAAAAGAAACAAGTAACTGCTGAGACTGCCTAAAATCTTTAGTCCTGCTCAAATAATAACGAATTGCCTGTGTACATCTAAAGTGTGCAAAATCTTTTCCCTTTATTTTGAGGATCTGCAAAAAAAAGGGCAAATGAATAGTTTGGTTTAAAGCCACACTAGAGACCACCTTAGGCATAAAGGAAGGATTAGTGCGTAATGATACCCTGTCCTTATGGAAAATCAAAAGGGCTCTACTGCCATAAGGGCCTGCAACTCAGACACCCTTCTTGCAGAAGTAATAGCCAACAGAAAAGCAGTCTTCCATGACAAATATTTCAATTCAGCAGTAGCTGCAGGCTCAAAAGGTTGTAGAGTAAGTTTTCCAACACAAAATTGAGATCCCAAGCAGGAGTAGGAGCTCTACCTGGCGGTCTTATATTCTTTGCCCCTCTAAGAAACTGCTTGAACAAAGGATGCGAAAACAAAGGTGGGTCACAATCATAGTGAGCTGAAATTGCTGCAGCATGAATCTTTATGGAAGAGAAAGACAAACCTTTGTCCAATAATTCAGTAAGATATTGAAGAGCCACACTCAAAGTAGGCTCTGAAATCTCCAAATTCTTTGCTGTACTCCAAAATAAAAATCTCTTCCATTTTTCTCTCTCCTAGTACTAGGCCTTCTAGCTTCCATAATCACATTTAAAACTTGTTGAGGAAGCTGAGACCTACCATGCTTCAACACAGAATATGCCAAGCTGTGAGATGAAGAGATTGAAGCTTGACATTGAGCAGATGACCGTCCTTCTGAGATAACAGATGAGGAATCAGAGGTAAAGGCCATGGAGGCTTCTTTACAAGACTCCTTAGAAGTGGGTACCAGTGTTGCGAGGCCAATCTGGAGCTATCAAAATCATCCTTGGCCTGTCCTGTCTGACCTTTAGTAATACCTTTGGAAGAAGAGGTAGAGGTGGAAAGGCATAGACATGAAGGTTTTTCCAACTGAAAGACAGAGCATCCACTTTCCAAGCTATGTGATGAAACCCCTTTGTGCAATACTTTGGCAGCTGGTGGTTTAGTGGAGAAGCGAACAGATCTATGTCTGGAGTTCCCCATGACACTGTCAATTTCTGAAATACATGAAGATCCAGTTTCCACTCGTGGGGATCCATGATTTGTCTGCTTAATACATCTGCTAGGGAGTTCTGTGCTCCTGGCAGAAACCTTGCCTGAAGAGTCAGTTGCAGGCTTAGCAGTCTCCCATAAAATCATTGCTTGCCTGCATAGAGGATAAGAATGTGTTCCCCTTGCTTGTTGATGTACCACATGACAGTTGTGTTGTCTGTCAGAATCAACACCTGCCCTGGAAGAAGTAACTCCTTGAGCGCCATCAATGCAAACTGGACTGCTAACATCTCCTTCATGTTGATATGTAGATGCTGTAGTCTGGCAGGCCACTTGTCTTGTATCCACTTTCCATTTAGATGAGCTCCCAAGCAGTGTCCGAGGCATCTGTCGTTAAAATCTGACTACGCCTCTGGCCGGTCACAGAGAGTCCCTTGTTTAGGTGACATTCCTGAGCCCACCACAAGAATTCCTTTTGAAGGCAAGGTATTATTTGAATGACAGTGTCCAAATCTTGGCAGTGCTGTGTCCATACATTTTGAGATACCATTGCAGCTTCCTCATATGCAGTTTGGCATTGGGAAGCACCAGAATACAAGATGCCATGAACCCTAATGCTTGAAGGACTGTCCTTGCAGTCAGCACGGACTGATGAGATAGTTGGTGGAAGTAAAGTGACAGACTCTTTTGTTTGTCCGGGGTTAAAAAGGCCATCTGGGCTGCTGTATTCAGTCTCACACCCAGAAAGCACATGTCTTGAGAGGGTACTAGACTGGACTTTATTTCGTTCACAGAATACCCTAGGCATCTTAGCACTGCTATGACATATTCCAGATGCTGTAGAAGGTGTTCCTTTTCTTGAGCCAGAATCAGGCAGTCGTCCAAGTAAGGATAAATTTGAATGCCTTGAAGCCTGAAGTAAGCTATCACTGGAGCCAGAACCTTTGTGAATACTCTGGGCAGTAGATAAGCCAAAGGGCAATGCAGAGAACTGATAATGAAAATCTCCAGTTTTAGCCTTATGGGCACATGAAGGTAAGCTTCCTTGAGATCCAAAGTTACCATCCAGTGATCCTTGCCCAGCAGAGGTAACAGTTGCTGTAACGTCAACATCTTGAACTTGGGAATGTCCAGATAAGTGTTGAGGATAGATAAATCCAAAATTGGTCTCCACGTGTTCCCCTTCTTTGGTACTAGGAACAGGCGAGAATAAAATCCGAAGCCCCTTTCTGACACAGGGACTGGCTGAATAGCCCCTATCTGGAGTAACTGAGAAACTTGCTTGTGAGCCTCTTTTCTTTGTGGAGGAGGAACATCTGGCATGCCTTGGAAAGGGGGATTGTGTGGGAATAAAAACTGTATCCATAATGAATGATATCCAGCACCCAACTGTCTTGAGTGATTAAATCCCAATTTTCTTTGAAAAGAGACAATCTTCCTCCCAAAGGAGCTGCCAGGCGAGAGTCCACTGGCAGCTGAAAAGGCAGGTCATTGGTTCTGCTTCAGAAAGGACTGACCCCTGCCCTCACCAGAAGTCTGAGCAGGTGAACTGTCTGATCTAGGCCTAAAGAACCTTGAGCCCTGCCCCTACCACGTCTAGACCTACCCCTAGACTGGGAACCATAAGCAGGATCGTCCACCCCTTAGCAGGCCAATTTCTACTAAACTTGGAGGCTGCACCTGCAAAGAATCTTTAACAGTCTGCATAGACTTAGCTTTGTCCTCCATTTTCTTTAAAACTGCCTCCACAGGCGGTCCAAACAACACATCAGACTGTAAAGGAGCATCCAAAATCCTGGTCTTAACATGCTCAGCTAAATTCTGATCCTTCAACCATGCATGTCTGCGAAGAACAGAACTAGTAGCAGCCACCCTCGAGGAGGCCTGAACAGCATCAAAACCACACTGCAAAGAATGCTTACCCACTTGTTCAGACACATGAACCAAATCCAGCAATTCTTTACACTCAATACCTTCCAAAGCATCCACCTTAGATTTCAATTGTGAAAGGAGATAATTCTGATATTTCAGCATATGAAATTGACAATTCAATCCTCATGGCTAGAGTGGAAGAAGTATATACTTTCTTACCCCACCTATCCAAAGCCCTTGCCTCTTTATCAGAGGTACAGGATTTTTAACCACAGAAGCTTTAACACCTTTAGGCCCCTGAGAAACAGTTTCTGGGTCCGCCCTGGGACTCTTAAACAAATACTTATGAGCTTGGGCACCCTATAATACCTATCGGGCTTAACAGGAGCAGGAGGCAAGGAATCAGGGTTCAGTGAAGCCTCTGCACAAACATCCTCCACCACATTCTACACAGGAGGAATAGCTAAGGGCCTATGCTGGGGCAAAACAAGAATTCCCTAAGCCTTTTCTGGAGTCAGAGTAATCTTGGCCTTCCCATTTAAAGTGCTCCCTCATGGAGTGAAGAGTCTCTGAAAATGAACAATCCTCAGGAGGAGAAGCTGAAGGAGTGGAATCATCCACATCAGAATCAGAATAAGTAGGAAACTCTTGCAAGTCTTCCACAGAAGACTCTGAAGCCTGTGAACACTGTTCAAAACTATCAAACTCCTGTTCCACCCTAGGCCTCTTATCAGGTGGGGGCATAGAACCTCTAATCAGAGTAATCAAATCTTCTGCCATTTTAAGCATATGTTTGTTAGGCACAGAGCCGAAATGCTAGGAGAAGCCCCTACAGAAGCTGAACTTGGCCTTCCTCTAAAGAAGCTTTGGCAACAGAAGGAGAGGCCCTAACTACCTTGGGAAGAGTGAAGAACAGTTACCTGAGAAGCCCCTCAGCCTGGCCTACCTCCTGAGAGGGCACATCCTGTAACAGTAAAGTATCTGCCTGAGACTCCATAGAGACTCCTGGCAAAACCTCTGGCTCCCCTGAGCCTTCTAAAGGACCGGCGTCCGGGACTGCGGTTCCTCACCCTAGACTTCACTGTTTTGTCCTTGCGCTTCTTAGATGAAGCAGGCGCCGAAAAATCGGCATAGTATAATTACAACGCTTCCCAAACACTAACCTAGCACAATCAAGCCTCCTCTTAATAGTGCGCTTGTTAAATCTAGCACAAGAGCGGCAACCAACAACGTCGTGCTCAGGCCCTAAACAAGGTATACACAAAGTATGATAATCCCTATGGTATCTGCTTCCCACAAGAAATACAGTTATTCACTTTTTCTGACATCCGGTTAAATACTGAGGCAAGAAAAACCAAAATGTACCCCAACTCTGTATTCGGTCTGAAACTCCGGTTTCGGAAAATCTCAGAACGCCAACCTGCACTCGCAAAATTGCTTCTGCATCGGACCATGCGGCAAAAAAGACTGAGGAAATGGCGTCGGTCATGCGCATTAGTACCCTGACGTACTGTCGTCAGTCTCATGACCGGCGTCATCCTCTCTGGTATTCGGGCCGACTGGGACGCGGACTATACCCCAATTGTCAGGACTGCAGCAAGGGAAGACGAAGAACATAGTGGGATTTCTGTTTCTAGACTGTGTCTGTGTTGGGACCATAAATTCTTTAGGTACCACTGTAGTTTTCTCATATGTAGTCTGGCAAATGGAACCAAGATTATGCATGATGCCATGAAGCCCAAGGCCTGCAGTACTTTTCTTGCTGTTAACTTGTTCAGTTTTGTTAGTGCCAAGAAGTAAAGAGGAAGTTCTTTTTGTTTTTCTGTAGTCAGGAATGCCATTTGTTTTACTGTGTCCAATTCAGCCCAAGAATGTCCTTGTTTGGGATGGTATCAGCCTTGACTTTTGTAAATTGACTGTGTATCCCAGTGCTTGTAGCAAGTAAATGACCCTTTGTAAATCTGTTGTCAGCTTGCTTTTGTTGTCCCCTTGTAGCAGGCAGTCGTCCAGGTATGGGTAAATTTGAATTCCCTGTAGTCTGCAATGGGCGATTACTGATGCCAGGCATTTTGTGAATACTCTGGGCGCAGTAGATAAGCCAAAGGGCAATGCTGAGAATTGATAGTGCTCTGATCCTGCAAGAAATCTGAGGTATCTTCTGCAGATTGGTCGAATGGGGACGTGCAGGTATGCCTCCTTGAGATCTAGAGTTACCAGCCAAGACTCCTTGCCCAGCATGGGAAGAAGCTGCTGTAGGGTCAGCATTTTGAATTTTGGAACAATGATGTATGTATTTAAGGTGGACAGGTCAAGAATTGGTCTCCAACTTTTTTTTCCTTTCTTGGAACTAGGAATAGTCTGGAATAGAACCCCTTTCCTTGCTCTGCTGTTGGCACTCTTTCCACAGCTCTCATGTTTGCTAACTCCATTATCTGGCGTAGAGCCTCTGTTTTTTGATTTGGAGGTAGATTTGGCATTCCTCTTTTGACTGGTAAAGTGTGGAAGTGAAACCGGTAACCTTGATCTATGGTTTGTAAAATCCACTTGTCTTTTGTTATGCAGTGCCAGTTCCTTGAAAATAAGGTTAACTTTCCGCCTAGAGGAGCTGCTATTTGTTCCCTGGTAGGCGGATTTAGGGTTAAGTCACTGTGGTTGTGCTGATGTAGTGGCAGTGGCTGTGTCTGTGCCTCTGTTGTTACCTTGCCACTGTCGTCCTCTGTAGGCACCTCCTCTGGATTGGTTTCTGCCTCTGGGACGTCTATTCCTGCCCCTTTGAAATTTTGTGGAGTCAGGAAAGGACCAATTTTTGGCAGGCCAGTTCCTGCTAAACCTTGGGGGTTGAACCTGCAAGAAATACTTTAACAGTTTGAACAGATTTTGCCTTTTCTTCCATTTTCTTCATAACCTGCTGGGCAGGTGTACCAAACAAGCATCTAGCAGCTTAGCTTTAACATGATCCGGTAAAGCTTGTTCCTTTAGCCATGCATGCCTTCTTATCACTGTGCCTGTCATGGCTGATCTAAATGAAGCCTCCAGTGCATCATACCAACATTTTAAGGAATGGTTGCTAACCTGTTGTATGTTATTTACCATCTCTAATACATATTTCTTATCAAGAGATTCATCACTGGTTAGTTTTTTAGTTAACTGATCAAGCATAAACTCTTGGTATTGTATCATGTGAAACTGACAGTTTAAAGCTCTAGCTGAGAGAGTAGCTGAAGTGTAGACCTTTTTACCCCATCTGTCTAATGACCTTGCTTCCCTTTCAGAAGGAGTAGGGTTTTTAGCTATGGTCGCGGCTACTGCCTTGGGACCCTGGGATATAGTTTCTGGGTCTGCAAGTGGGGCCTTGTAAAGATGGTGATGAGTATCTGGCACCCTGTAAAATCTGTCTGGTTTGGCAGGGCTGGGGGTAAAGAATCTGGAGCGGAGCAAACATCATTGAAAGCATCATCCACCACAGAGAGAACAGGAGGTATAGCTAAGGGCCTGTGCTGTGGGAGGTGCAGAAAGGTCCTAAGTCTTTTCTGGAGTCTGAAAATCCTGTTGCTGCCATTGGAACTGTTCTCATGGCATGCAAGGTTTCCCCAAAGGAGAATTCTTCTGGTGGGAAGCAGCAGGAATGGATTCTTCAGCATCAGAATCTTCAAAATTGGAGAAGGAGCCTCTGGCTGGTCAGTTATGTCTGATTCATCAGCAGATTCATCAGAGGACACTGGCTCAGGGGCTCTGCCCTAGGTCTCTTCTCTGGGGGCTGAGAGGCCCTAT
Organism: Protopterus annectens; assembly: GCF_019279795.1. Taxonomy (NCBI): domain Eukaryota; kingdom Metazoa; phylum Chordata; order Ceratodontiformes; family Protopteridae; genus Protopterus; species Protopterus annectens. The sequence continues at coordinate 592,685,813 of NC_056730.1, read as the reverse complement.
CTGGGTGAGATTGAGATCCTCTGATTAAAGAAATTAAATCTTCTGCCAAAGTAAGCATTTGGGAACTAGAAGAGGGCCTGGATGTGGGGGGTTTAACAGGCACTGTTTTAGTAGTCTTGGCTGCTTTAGCCCTGGTGAAGGCCTTAATGGACATGGCTGCTGGAGGCCTAGCAGCACCACGTGCTGGGGTAGAGACATCCAAGGGGATGGTGTCTGATAAGTCAACCACCATAGTGGGTAAAATTTCTGAGGTCGATTCAAGAGTTGTAGCAGGGGCCTCAGAGGTAGGAATAGGTTCAGCTGTACTTAGATCAGTTTTCTCGGTTTCGGCGAAACCGAGACACTCATGATTTGCTTAACCATGGTTTCGGCGAAACCGCGGACGCGAAAGTGTCGGTCTTTATCTTTGCGTTTTTGGTAGATTGGGTAGTCGGAGGATCCGACGGCATAATGTCAAAATCAGAACCGAAAAACTGTTCTGCAAACTCTGACCGACGCCTAAGCGTTGTCGGTTGAAAGAAGCACAGGCCGAACAGGCTGCTACGTCGTGGGCTTGGCCTAAACAAGGCAGACAGTAAGAGTGGAAATCTTTATGAGGTATTTGTTTCCCACAGGTTAAACAATTGTTAACTTTTTCTGACATCGGCTGAGGCAAGAAAGAGTCCCCAACGGGTACTTAGCTTTAGAAGTCTTCGGGTAGTATTCGTAGAAGTAATCTCTGGATCCGACCCGGCACTTGCGAACAGCTTCTGCTTGAGCCACGCGGCAAGAAAGACTGGGGAAAATGGCGTCGGCTGATGCTTTTATACCCGAAGACCAACAGAGATGACGTCGGGTGGAGTGCGACATCAGCCGAAGCCGGACCCGGACTTTGGAATCCGGCCGACTGAAGGGCTGCCTGACGACAGGACAACCCAGTTGTTATGACTGCAGATGCATCCATGAAGGACATCTGTACTATGTTCATCGTGCATACAGCTGCAGTAATCACAGATGGGTAGGAGTCCCAAAGCTACGCACAGGGTGGTAGGTACTAGGAGGAAAGTACAGTTTTCTACCTACCATAAATGTAGATGTTCGAGGGCTATTACAGCTGCAGTAATCACATACGGGTTTTCAGCCGTCAGGCGGTCCCTTGGTCGGCTGAATTCCAAAGTCTTGGTCCGGCGTCGGTTGTTGTTGCGTACTCTTCTGACGTCAGGAAGGCTAGAGTATATAAGACACAGCCGACGCCATCTTCTTCAGTCTTTCTTGCCCCAGATGTCAGGTGCCCCCAAAAGGAAGGCAATACATAAATAAATCTAATCCACAAAAGTAAGCAAATAAAACATAGCAGGATAACCCAGTCAGCAGGTATGAAGAGGTATTCAGACCCCAAGGTCTTACCAAGTGGGGAAGGAGGGTGGGAAACCTGTACTGCAGCTGTAATAGCCCTCGGACATCTACATTTATGGTAGGTACAAAACTGTACTATGTTCATCGTGCATTACAGCTGCAGTAATCACATATGGGTAGAATCCCAAAGCTATGCATAGGGTGGTAGGTACTATACAGAACTGGGTTGAGCTAGAATGCCCTGCAAAACTGCAGTGGCAAAGCCTGCCCTTGTTCTGGAGTATAAAGGCAGATGGTAGTGTTTTGTGAAGGTATGTACAGAACTCCAAGTGGCTGCCTCCAAGATATCTTTAATAGGCACTCCTCTGAGGAAGGCTGTAGACGTGGCTGTGGCCCTAGTGGAGTGAGGTCTGATACCAGTAGGGACAAGCTTTCCATGATAGGAATAACAAAAGCGTATGCAGTGACCAATCCACTTGGAAATGGTCTGTTTGGTAACAGGTTTCCCTTGACCCCCCACAGCATAGGAAATGAGGAGTTGATCTGATTTTCTGAAGGATTTGGTTCTGTCCAAGTAATAACGTAGCTGCCTATGGATGTCTAGAGAGTGTAGCAGCCTTTCCCCTTTGTTTTGAGGGTTAGGGTAAAAGGTAGGAAGGTGTATGGCCTGGTTTAAGGCTACCCTAGATACCACTTTAGGCATAAAGGAAGGGTTGGTACGAAGGGAAACCCTGTCCTGATGGAAGGATGAGGAATGGCTGCACCGCCATGAGGGCCTGCAACTCAGATACTCTACGAGCTGAAGTGATGGCCAGGAGAAAAGCTGTTTTCCAGGACAAATACTGTAATTCTGTTGAAGCAGCCGGTTCAAAGGGAGGTAATGTCAATTTTTCCAGTACGTAGTTAAGGTCCCAAGCTGGCACTGGCTGTTTCCTTGGAGGTCTTATGTTCTTAGCCCCTCTGAGGAACTGTCGTATGAGTGGGTGTGAGAATAAAGGAGGATCCATGTTGAATTCTGCAGAGATTGCTGAGGCATGTATTTTGATTGAGGAAAATGAAAGTCCATTGCTCAAAAGTTCAGCTAGGTACTGCAAAATCTGAGGTAGGTTCAATTTTCTAGGGTCCTGCCCTCTTTTCATTCCAACTGCAAAACCGCTTCCATTTTATGGAGTAAGCTTTTCTAGTAGATGGTCTTCTGGCCTCCAAAATGACATCCTGCACCTCTTTGGAGAGTAGTGTCTGATGTGATGCTAAGGAATTTTCCATGCAGCGAGACTGAGAGTTTTCAGCTGACTGTGAAGGGTTTTGAAATTGTTCTGCATCAGCAGTAGAGGTGTTAGAGGCAGGGGCCACGGAGGAGTGTGTTAGGCTCCTCAGGAGTGGATACCAGTGTTGTCTCGGCCAGTCCGGAGCAATCAGTATCATCCTCGGCTTGTCTGTTCTTACTTTCAAAAGTACCTTGGGCAGAAGAGGTAGAGGTGGGAATGCATAAACTGACCAAGTTGTCCATGTGAAGGAAAGAGCGTCCACTTTCCAGGCCTTTGGGTGGAAGGTCCTTGAGCAAAACCTTTTTAATTGATGGTTTCTGTGGGATGCAAAAAGATCTATATCTGGCCTTCCCCACGCTTGAACAATCTCTGTAAACACCTGTGGATGTAGCTTCCATTCGTGAGGATCTGTCATGTGTCTGCTCAGAGTGTCTGCCAGTGTGTTTTCCATTCCTGGCAGGTACTGTGCCTGAAGTTCTATTTGTCTTTCCAGAGCCAGGTTCCAAAGAGTCATGGCTAGTCTGCACAAGGGGTATGAATGAGTTCCTCCTTGTTTGTTTATGTACCACATTACTGTGGTGTTGTCTGTTCTTATGAGCAGTTGTCCTGGATGCAGGAATTCTCTGAACGCTGAGATTGCATTTATTACTGCCAGCATTTCTTTAGATTGATGTGAAGGTGCTTTTCTTTTGGGGCCATCTGCCCTGAATGCACCTGTCCTTCATGTGCTCCCCAGGCGTAATCTGAAGCGTCTGTGGTTATGACTTGTGTAGCTTGAGGCTTGCAGAATGGGAGGCCTGTGTTTACTTGGCATGCTTGGGCCCACCATATGAATTCCTTCTGAAGACAGGGAATTATTGGAATCTCCGCTTCCAAGCTGTGACTGTGTTGAGACCATAGATTTTTTAGGTACCATTGAAGTTTCCTCATGTGCAGCTTTACATGGGATTAGAAGAATGCAAGATGCCATGAATCCCAGAGCCTGCAGGATTTTCCTTGCAGTAAGCCTGGTACTTTTTGCAAGTATTTTGAAGTAATGAGATAGTTGCCCTTGTTTTTCTGGCGTAAGGTAAGCCATCTGGGTGTTTGTGTCCAAGTTGGCACCCAGGAAGGTTATTTTCTGAGAGGGTGTTAGCTTCGATTTCTCCTTGTTGATGGTGTATCCCAGAGAAAGCAGTAACCGTGTCACATATGCCAGGTGTTTCAGAAGTGTGTGTTTGCTGTCCGTTTGGATCAGGCAGTCGTCCAGATAAGGGTAAATTTGTATCCCTTGAAGTCTGCAGTATGCAATCACTGATGCCAGGCACTTGGTGAATACTCTGGGCGCAGTAGATAAGCCAAAGGGCAATGCAGAGAATTAATAGTGGTTTGAACCTGCAAGAAATCTGAGGTATCTTCTGCAACTTTGTCTGATTGGGACATGCAGGTATGCCTCCTTGAGGTCCAATGTTACCAGCCAGAACCCCTTGCCCAGCATGGGAAGGAGTTGCTGTAATGTGAGCATCTTGAATTTTGGCACGAGAAGAAATGTGTTTAGAATGGATAAGTCCAGTATAGGTCTCCAGTCGCTTCCTTTTCTTGGCACCAGAAAAAGCCTTGAATAAAAACCTTGTGCTTGTTGGTGTAGGTACCTTTGTATAGCCCTCATGTTTAGGAGCTTTGTAATTTGTAGTTGTGCCTCTACCCTTTGATTTTGTGGTAGATTTGGCATGCCTCTCATTTTTGGAAGAGTGTGAAAATGGAATTTTTAGCCTCTGTTTATAATGTCCAGAATCCATTTGTCTGTTGTGACAATATGCCAATTGTTTGCAAATAGTGCCAGTTTCCCTCCCAAAGGTGCTGCCAGTTGAATTTTGCTTGGCATGGAAATGAGGGAGTCATTGAGTCTGTTTCCTGTACTGCTGTGCACTGTCGTCACCACCTCTTGGTGCTGGTGATTGCCATTGTCTGCCTCTATAGGACCCTTGGGCTTGTCCTCTGCCCCTTCTGCGTCTGTATCTGCCTCTTTGGGGCTTGTCAGTGGTTGGAAAGGACCAGTTTTTTGAAGGCCAATTCCTGCTGAACCGTGGTGGCTGAACCTGTAAGAAAGCTTTGACAGTTTGCATAGATTTTGCTTTTTCTTCCATTTTACGTAATATATCCTCAGCATTAGCACCAAAAGAACATCCTTATGTAAAGGTGCATCCAGAATTTTGCTTTCACATGGTCTGGCAGATTTTGTTCCCTAAGCCATGCATGTCTGCGAATGACTGATCCGGTAGCGGCCGATCTGCTGGAGGCCTCTAGGGCATCATAACCACATTGTAAAGTGTGCTTACCCACTTGCTCTGCACTATGCATCATATCCTGCAACTCTTTTATATCTGGTTGTTCAGGCTGTGACATTTTGGTCTTTAATTGTGATAACAGGAATTGTTGATATTTAATCATATGAAACTGGCAGTTTAAGGCCCTCATGGCTAGGGTGGCCGAGGTATAAACCTTCTTACCCCACCTTTCTAGAGATCTAGATTCCCTTTCCAGGAAGTGGATTCTTGCCGTGGAGGCCTTAATTCCTTTAGGGCCTTGAGAAATAGTTTCAGGGTCTGCATTATGGCCTTTGTAGAGGAACTGATGAGAATTAGGTACTCTGTAATACCTATCCGGCTTAACTGGTGCAGGGGGCAGAGAATCAGGATTAAGGCAGGCCTCCGAGTAAACATCATCCAATACCTCCAAAACAGGAGGAATAGCCAAAGGTCTATGCTGAGGTAACCAGAGAAATTCCCTAAGCCTTTTCTTGGAGTCTGAAAAGTCTTGGTCTTCCCAGTGGAAGTGCTCTCTCAAAGAGTGTAAGGTTTCCCCAAAAGAAAAATCCTCAGGGGGGGATACAGAAGGAATAGACTGCTCTGCATCAGAATCCTCGAAAGGGGAATAAGAGTGTTCTTCAGCATCAGAATGTTCTGATAAAATGGATCCCTGGTCAGAAGTAGGAGAATCCTCCTCTACTCTGGGTCTCTTGTCCGGAGGGGCCTGGGAGCCTCTGATAAGAGTGATAAGGTCCTCAGCCATTTTAAGCATGTGCTTCTTAGGCATGGGCCCAGGTGATGGGCCTTGTGTCGCCGGCCTAGTATGATGCCTGGCTGTTTTGGATTTAGTGAAGGCCTTGATTGAGAAAGATGATGAAGGCCTAAATACACCATGGGTGGATGTAGATCTATCCACATTGGTAGGCTCGACATATGCAGGGGGGCTCGGTTGTAGTCTGGGAAAGGGCCGAAGAACCAGCGGTCTCGGGTACAGAAGACCCCGCTGAGGGAGTGTCGTCGGTAGACTGAAGAAGATGGCGTCGGCTGTGTCTTATATACTCTAGGCCTTCCTGACGTCAGAAGAGTACGCGACAACAACCGACGCCGGACAAAGACTTTGGAATTCGGCCGACCGAGGGACCGCCTGACGGCTGAAAACCCGTATGTGATTACTGCAGCTGTAATGCACGATGAACATCTGGGTTGAGCCAGAATGCCCTGCAAAACAGCAGTGGCAAAACCTGCTCTTGTTCTGGAATATAAGGGCAGGTGGTAGCGTTTTGTGAAGCTATGTACAGAACTCCAAGTGGCTGCCTCCAAAATATCTTTGGTAGGAAATCCTCTGAGGAAGGCTGTAGAGGTAGCTGTGGCCCTGGCGGAGTGTGATCTGATACCTGTAGGAACAGATTTCCCATGATAGGAATAACAAAACCGTATGCAGTGGCCTATCCACTTTGAAATAGTCTGCATGGAAACTGGCTTCCCTTGAGCCCCTACAGCATAGGACACAGAGTTGTTCTGATTTCCTGAAGGACTATGTTCTGTCCAAATAATAACGTAGCTGCCTATGGATGTCTAAAGAATGTAGCAGCCTTTCCCCTTTGTTTTGAGGATTGGGGTAAAAGGTAGGGAGGTGTATGGCTTGATTTAAAGCTACCCTGGATACCACTTTAGGCATAAATGATGGGTTGGTACGAAGGGATACCCTGTCCTGATGGAAAATGAGAAAGGGCTGCACCGCCATGAGGGCCTGTAGTTCCGAAACTCTCCGAGCTGAAGTAATAGCCAGAAGGAAGGCAGTTTTCCAGGACAAATATTGCAAATCTGTTGAAGCAGCTGGTTCAAAAGGAGGCAATGTTAATTTTTCTAGTATGTAATTAAGATCCCAGGCTGGTATTGGTTGTTTCCTTGGTGGCCTTATATTCTTAGCCCCTCTGAGGAACTGTCGTAAGAGTGGGTGAGAAAATAAAGGTGGATCCGTGTTGAATTCTGCAGAAATGGCTGAGGCATGGATTTTTATGGAAGAAAATGAAAGTCCACTGTTCAGCAGCTCAGCTAGATACTGTAATACCTGAGGCAAGTTCAGTTTTCTAGGGTCCTGGCCTTTTTTCTCATTCCAAATACAGAACCGCTTCCATTTTTCGGAGTAAGCTTTTCTAGTAGATGTAGGTTTAATTCCCAAACGAATCCTTTAGCACAGAGAAAAAACACAGTGGAGACAAGCGCTTTCGCCTGGACAATTCCAGGCTTTATCAAGTCAGAGTAAAAACAAACTGTGAAAGCACTACCTATATACCTAAATCACATGCTTAAATTGATTGTTAATTAGACAAAACAAGCTAGTAGAGAATAATTTAAAGACATATACCATTTCCTTTTAGCTTGTTACTAAAAGTCTATTGGGATGTAAATGTTTGTGTAAACCAAAATTGATTTCATATACAAATATATTAAACATATACTGTACAATAACACATTTTCTTAAAACATTACATTTAAAAACTTTTAAAAAACAACATTTAAGCCTACGAGTATAGCATAAAAACTGTAATAGACAACGAAATGTTTTAATATAGGTTGACATTTTATACAACAAATTCAGTAGCTGACAGTTTGGTTGTTTGGTGTACAGACAACATTTCGTTGTCTATTACAGTTTTTATGCTATACTCGTAGGCTTAAATGTTGTTTTTTAAAAGTTTTTAAATGTAATGTTTTAAGAAAATGTGTTATTGTACAGTATATGTTTAATATATTTGTATATGAAATCAATTTTGGTTTACACAAACATTTACATCCCAATAGACTTTTAGTAACAAGCTAAAAGGAAATGGTATATGTCTTTAAATTATTCTCTACTAGCTTGTTTTGTCTAATTAACAATCAATTTAAGCATGTGATTTAGATATATAGGTAGTGCTTTCACAGTTTGTTTTTACTCTGACTTGATAAAGCCTGGAATTGTCCAGGCGAAAGCGCTTGTCTCCACTGTGTTTTTTCTCTGTGCTAAAGGATTCGTTTGGGAATTAAACCTGCTTTTACCATCTTTTTGCAGCAGTTGAATTATTGTCTCCACGGGTGTGTTTGGATATTGTTCTTAGTTGCTTCTCATTTTTCACGAGTTTTCTAGTAGATGGCCTTCTGGCCTCCAAAATGACATCCTGCACCTCCTTGGAGAGTAGGGTCTGTTGTGGTGTTAAGGAATTTTCCATGCAGCGAGATTGAGTGTTTTCAGCTGACTGTGAAGAGTTTTGTAGTTGTGCTGAGTCAGCAGGAGAGGCATTAGAGGCAGGGACCAGGGAGGAGTATGTGTTAGGCTCCTTAGCAGTGGGTACCAGTGTTGCCTTGGCCAATCTGGAGCAATCAGTATCATCTTCGGTCTGTCTGCTCTTGCTTTCAGAAGCACCTTGGACAGAAGAGGCAGAGGTGGGAATGCGTAAACTGTCCATGCTGTCCAACTGAATGAAAGGGCGTCCACTCTCCAGGCCTTTGGATGAAAGGTCCTCAAACAAAACTTTTCCAATTGATGATTCCTGTGGGAGGCAAAAAGATCTATGTCTGGCCTCCCCCACGCTTGGATTATTTCTGTAAACACCTGAGGATGCAACTTCCATTCGTGTGGATCTGTCATATTTCTGCTTAAATTGTCTGCCAGCATGTTTTCCAATCCTGGCAGGTATTGTGCTTGAAGTTCGATTTGCCATTCCAGAGCCAAGTTCCAAAGAGTCATGGCTAGTCTGCACAAGGGGTATGAATGTGTTCCTCCTTGTTTGTTTATGTACCACATTACTGTGGTGTTGTCTGTTCTTATCAGTAATATTCCTGGATGCAGGAAGTCCTTGAAAGCTGTAATTGCATTTATTACTGCTAGCATTTCTTTTTGATTGATGTGAAGGTGCTTTTCCTTTTGGGACCATTTGCCCTGGATGCACCTGTCCGTCATGTGCGCCCCCCAGGCGTAATCTGAGGCGTCTGTTGTGATAACTTGCTTTGCTTGAGGCTTGCAGAATGGGAGGCCTGTGTTTGCTTGACATGCTTGGGCCCACCATAGAAATTCCTTTTGCAAACATGGGATTATTGGTATTATTGTTTCCAAACTGTGACTGTGTTGAGACCATAGGTTTTTTAGGTACCATTGAAGTTTCCTCATATGCAGCTTTGCACATGGGATTAAAAGAATGCAAGATGCCATGAATCCCAGAGCCTGCAGGATTTTCCTTGCAGTAAGCCTGGTACTTTTTGCTAGTATTTTGAAGTACTGTGATAGTTGCCCCTGTTTCTCTGGCGTAAGATAGGCCATCTGGGTGTTTGTGTCCAAGTTGGCACCCAGGAAAGGTATTTTCTGAGATGGTGTTAGCCTCGATTTCTCTTTGTTGATTGTGTATCCCAGAGAATGCAGTAACCGTGTCACATATGCCAGATGATCCAGAAGTATGTGCTTGCTGTCCGCTTGGATCAGGCAATCATCCAGATAAGGGTAAATTTGTATCCCTTGAAGTCTGCAGTAGGCAATCACTGATGCCAGGCACTTTGTGAATACTCTGGGCGCAGTAGATAAGCCAAAGGGCAATGCAGAGAATTGATAGTGGATTGAACCTGCAAGAAATCTGAGGTATCTTCTGCAACTTTGTCTGATAGGGACATGCAGGTATGTCTCCTTGAGGTCCAATGTTACCAGCCAAAACTCCTTGTCCAGCATGGGAAGAAGTTGCTGTAATGTGAGCATCTTGAATTTTGGTACGAGTAGAAATGTGTTTAGGATGGATAAGTCCAAACTGGGTCTCCAGTCGGTTCCTTTCCTTGGTACCAGAAAAAGTCTTGAATAAAAACCTTGACCTTGTTCGTGAGTCGGTACCTCTTGAATAGCTCTCATGCTTATGAGCTTTGAAATTTGTAGTTGTGCCTCTGCCCTTTGATTCTGTGGCAGGTTTGGCATGCCTCTCATTTTTGGAAGAGTGTGAAATTGAAATTGGTAACCTCTGTTTATAATGTCCAGGATCCATTTGTCTGTTGTGACAATATGCCAATTGTCTGCAAATAATGCTAGTTTTCCTCCCAAAGGTGCTGCCAGCTGAGACGTGCTTGGCATGGAAATGAGGGAGTCATTGGGTTTGCTTCCTGTATTGTTGGGCACTGTCCTCGCCACCTCTTAGTGCTGGAGTTTGCCATTGTCGGCCTCTATATGATCCTTGTGATTGCCCTCTGCCCCTTATGCGTCTATCTACCTCTTTGGGGCTGGTCAGTGGCTGGAAAGGACCAGTTTTTTGAAGGCCAATTTCTGCTAAAACATGGTGGTTGGACCTGTAAAAAGGCTTTGACAGTTTGCATAGACTTGGCATTTTCTTCCATTTTCCGTAATATCTCCTCAGCATTAGTACCAAACAGCACATCCTTTTGTAAAGGAGCATCTAGAAGTTTAGCTTTCACATGATCAGGCAAGTTTTGTTCTCTAAGCCAGGCATGTCTGCGAATGACTGATCCTGTAGCAGCCGCTCTACTTGAGGCCTCTAGGGCATCATAACCACATTGTAAAGTGCGTTTACCCACTTGCTCTGCACTATGCATCATATCCTGTAACTCCTTCAAATCTGGTTGTTCAGGTTGAGACATTTTATTCCTTAATTGTGATAACAGGAACTGTTGATATTTAAGCATATGAAACTGACAATTTAAGGCCCTCATGGCTAGGGTGGCCGAGGTATATACCTTTTTTCCCCACCTTTCTAAAGATCTTGACTCCCTTTCTGCAGGAAGTGGATTCTTGGCAGTGGAGGCCTTCAATCCCTTGGGGCCTTGTGAAATGGTTTCAGGGTCAGCATTATGGCTTTTGAAGAGAAATTGGTGAGAATTAGGTACTCTGTAGTACCCATCAGGTTTGACTGGTGCAGTAGGCAGGGAATCCGGGTTGAGGCAAGCCTCCGAATAAACATCAAGTATGTCCAAAACAGGGGGTATCGCCAGAGGTCTGGGTTGAGGTAACAAAAGAAATTCCCTAAGTCTTTTCTTGGAATCTGAAAAGTCTTGGCCTTCCCAATGGAAGTGTTCCCTCAAGGTGTGCAAGGTTTCCCCAAAGGAAAAATCCTCAGGAGGGGATACAGAAGGAATAGACTGCTCTGTATCCGAATCCTCAAAAGGGGAGTAAGAATGTTCCTCTACATCAGAATGTTCTGATAAAATGGATCCCTGATCAGAAGAGGGAGAATCTTCCTCCACTCTGGGTCTCTTGTCTGGAGGGGGTTGAGAACCTCTGATAAGAGTAATTAAATCCTCAGCCATTTTAAGCATCTGTTTTTTAGGCATGGGACCTGAAGATGGGCCCTGTGCAACAGGCCTCTTGGGATGCCTGACTGCTTTGGATTTAGTATAGGCCTTAATAGAAAAAGAAGATGAGGGTCTAAAGACACCATGGGTGGAGGTGGACCTGTCCACATTAGTAGGCTCAACATTAGCAAAGGCTTCGGTGGTTGTAGTCTGGGAAAGGGCCGAGGACCCAGCGGTCTCTGGTACAGAGGACACCGCCAAAGGAGTGTCGCCGGTAGTCAGGGACTGCAAAGGCGTCTCGCTGAGTACCGGGCCACGTGTAGCCTGTTTTGGCGTGGTGTCGGCGGGGACCGCGGGCCTCGCTTGTCGGTCCTTGTGTTTTTTCGACAAAACGGTAGTCGGAGTGTCCGACGACATTTTATAATCAAAAGCTTTAGCAAAATAGTGTTGGGCGAACTCCGCCCGATGCTTAATAGTGCGTTTATTGAAGGTAGCGCAAAAGCGACAGCCCGAGACGTCGTGGTCTGGGCCTAAACAAGGTATGCAGAGGGAATGGAAATCCTTATGCGGTATTTGCTTCCCACAAGAAATACAATTAACTTTTTCTGACATCGGTCTGAGGCAAGAAAAGTTTCCCCAACGGGGTACTTAGCTTTAATGAAGACTTTGGTTTCCAAAATTTTCGTAATTCAGGAGCTGGCTGACCGGCACTTGCGAACTGCTTCTGCTTCGGGCACCGCGCGGCAAAAAAGACTGAAGAACATGGCGTCGGCTGTGTCTTGTATACTCTGGCCTCACTGACGTCAGAAGAACGACGACAACAGACGCCAGACCAAGACTTTGGAATTCGGCCGACCGAGGGACCGCCTGACGGCAGAAAACCCATCTGTGATTACTGCAGCTGTATGCACGATGAACATCTGTACTATGTTCATCGTGTTACCCTGCTGCAGTCATCACACTTGGGTAGAATCCCAAAGCTAAGGATGGGAGGTGGAGTCAAACAGGGTTAGAAGAGGCTAGAAGGCCCTGCAAAACTGCAGTGGCGAAGACAGCTCTAGTCTTAGAGTAAAGTGGTAAGTGATAGTGTTTGGTGAAGGTGAGTACTGAACTGCAAGTTGCAGCTTCCAGAATCTCCTTGGTTGGCACCCCCCTGAGGAAGGCTGTAGATGTAGCTGCTACCCTGGTGGAGTGGGGCCTTATGCTAGCAGGAACTGGTTTTCCATGATGGGTGTAGCAAAAACGTATGCAATGTCCTATCCATTTGGAAATTGTCTGTTTTGAGATGGCCTTTCCTTGTGATTCTGTAGCATAGGATACAAAAAGTTGGTCAGATTTTTGAAAACCTTAGTTTTATCCAAGTAGTAACGTAGTTGCCTGAGAATGTCCAAGGAATGCAGGCGTCTTTCTCCTTTGTTCTGTGGATTTGGAAAGAAGGTGGGTAAGTGGATGGTTTGATTTAGAGCCACACTGGATACCACCTTTGGCATAAAGGAGGGGTTAGTTCGTAGAGAAACTCTGCCTTGATGAAAAATGAGGAAAGGCTCTACTGCCATTAGTGCCTGTAGCTCTGAGACTCTTCTGGCTGAAGTAATTGCTAGCAGCAGGGCAGTCTTCCATGATATAAACTTTAAGTCAGCTGAGAAAGCTGGCTGAAAAGGTAGCAGCGTAAGTTTTTGCAGAACAAAATTTAGGTCCCAAGTTGGTGTTGACGCTCTCTTGGGAGGCCTAATGTTTTTTGCCCCTCTGAAATACTGCCTTAGAAGTGGATGAGAAAATAAGGGAGGATCCGTATTGTAGTGAGCTGAAATAGCTGAGGCGTGGATTTTAATAGATGAAAAAGAAAGTCCTTTGTGTAACCTCAGTTAAATATTGTAGAATCTGAGGTATGTCCGGCTGAAGGGTATTTTGGCCTTTGGCTTGGTTCCAGGTGCAAAATCTTTTCCATTTGTCTAAGTAGGCTTTCCTGGTGCTGGGCCTCCTGGCCTCCAGAATGACATCCATAACAGCTTGTGAAAGAGGGGCTGGCTGGTTGCTTAGGTGATGTGCCATGCAGCCAAATTTAAGGTTTTGAGTTGGTTGTGTAGAATCTGACTGCCTTGCTGTGTGAGTAGATGAGGAATTTGTGGTAAAATCCATGGTGGGCCCTGGGCCATGTTCCTTAGTAGTGGGTACCAGTGCTGGCGTGGCCAGTCCGGGGCAATTAGTATCATTCGAGGTCTCTCCATCCTGACTTTCAGCAGCACCTTTGTGAGAAGGGGCAATGGAGGAAAGGCATATACTGTCAGCATTTTCCAACTGAATGAGTGCGCGTCCACTTTCCAAGCTTGATGGTGAAATGTCCTTGCACAAAATTTTGAAAGCTGATAGTTTTGGGGGTTGGCAAAAAGGTCAATGTCTGGGCGCCCTCAATTTTGAGTTATCATTGCAAATACTTGTGGATCCAGTTTCCACTCGTGGGGATCCATGATGTTTCTGCTTAGGTCGTCTGCCAATGTGTTCTTTTTTCCTGGCAGGAATTGAGCTTGTAATTGAACTTGGTACGCCAGTGCTGTGTTCCACAGGGTCATCGCTTGCCTGCATAGAGGGTAGGAGTGTGTACCCCCTTGTTTGTTTATGTACCACATTACTGTGGTGTTGTCTGTCCTTATTATAAGCTGTCCTGGATGTAAGAGGTCCTTGAAGGCTGTCAGAGCATTCTGTACAGCTAGCATTTCTTTTTGATTGATGTGCAGATTCCTTTGATCTGCAGTCCATATGCCTTGAACACACCGTCCTGCCATGTGTGCCCCCAGGCATAGTCCGATGCATCTGTTGTCATAGTTTGCCTGGCTGGGGGGGTAAGGTGAAAGGCTGACCCTTGTTGAGGTGACATGCCTGTGACCACCATAGAAACTCCTGTTGAAGGCAGGGAATGAAAGGTATCATTGTTTCCAAGCTGTGGCTGTGTTGAGTCCATACGCTTTTCAGGTACCATTGTAATTTCCTCATATGCAGTTTTGCAAATGGTATTAGTAGTATGCAAGATGCCATGAAGCCCAAGGCCTGCAGAATTTTTCTTGCAGGGAATTGGGTCTTTGTTGCCATTATTTTGAAGTATTTAGTTAGTTGTAGTTGTTTGTCTGGCATCAGATAAGCCATCTAGGCCGTTGTATTCAAGCTGGCACCCAGGAATGTCATATTTTGTGAGGGCACTAGTTTTGATTTCTTTTCGTTTACTGTGTACCCTAGGCAACTTAGAAGGTGTTTTACAAAAGTAAGATGCTGTAAGAAAATGTCCTTGCTTTCTGCTTGGATGAGGCAGTCGTTCAGGTATGGGTATATTTGAATTCTTCTTTGTCTGCAGTATGCAATTACTGGTGCCAGGCATTTTGTGAAGACCCTGGGTGCAGTAGATAAGCCAAAGGGCAGCGCAGAGAATTGGTAATGGGTTGGACCTGCAATGAAACGGAGGTATCTTCTGCAATTTTGTCTGATAGGGACATGCAGGTATGCCTCTGAGGTCCGTTACTAGCCAAGCTTTCTTGCCAAACATGGGAAGAAGCTGCTGTAGTGTTAGCATCTTGAATTTGGGTACTTGCAAGAAGGTGTTTAGAATTGAAAGGTCCAGAATGGGTCTCCAAGCATTGTCCTTTCTGGGGACTAGAAAAAGCCTTGAGTAAAATCCTTGGCCTTGCTCCTGTGTAGGTACCAGTTAAATGGCTCATGTCCATGAGAGCTGTAATTTGTTTTTGTGCCTCTGCCCATTGATTTTTGTGGCAAGTTTGGCATTCCTTTTATCCTTGGCAAAGTGCGGAAATGGAATCTGTATCCTTGTGAGATAATGTCTAGGACCCATTTATCCTTTGTGAGGATGCACCAGTTGTGTATAAAAAATGCTAATTTTCCTCCCAAGGGAGCTGCCAAGAGATTTTTGCTTGGCAGTTTGAGGTTTAAGTCATTGTGTTTGTCTTCTAGTAGTTTGGGACCGGTCTTCTCCTCCCTTCTGTGTTGCAGTGCCCCATTGGCGAGGTTTGTAAGGGATTTGTGCTTGTCCTCTGCCCCTTGGGCATCTGTATTTACCCCTCTGTGGTCTGTCAGAAGCTGGAAAGGACCAATTTTTTGCTGGCCAATTTCTGCTGAAGCGTGGGGGTTGTACCGGTAAGAAATATTTGACCGTCTGCATAGATTTTGCCTTATCCTCCATTTTCTTTAAAACCTCTTCTGCTTTAACCCCAAATAAGACATCTTGCTGTAAGGGTGCATCTAGTAACTTTGCTTTAAAATGATCAGGCAGAGTTTGTTCCTTTAACCAAGCATGCCTACGTATAACAGACCCAGTAAGAGCTGCTCTACAGGAAGCTTCCAAGGAATCAAATCCACATTGTAAAGTATGTTTGCCCACCTGTTCAGCTGCATGCAACAGATCCTGCATTTCTTTGAATTCAGACTGTTGAGGGTGCATGCTCATCTTTTGTTTTATTTGAGACATTAGGAATTACTGGTATTTCAGCATGTGAAATTGACAATTTAGTGCTCTCATAGCTAGAGTAGCTGAGGTGTAAACTGTCTTCCCCCACCTATCTAGTGCTCTGGAGTCCCTTTCAGAGGGTACAGGATTTTTAGCCATAGAAGCCTTAGCCCCTTTGGGACCCTGGGAGATTGTCTCTGGGTCAGCAACAAAGCTTTTGTAAAGGAATTTGTGTGAGTCAGGCACTCTAATATCTATCTGGTTTGGCTGGAGCAGGAGGCAGAGAATCTGGATTTAGACTAAATTCTAAGTAAACATCATCCACAATGTCTAAAACTGGAGGGATAGCAAGTGGTCTGTGCTGGGGGAGTAAAAGAAACTCTCGGAGCCTTTTCTTTGAGTCGGAGTAGCCCTGACCTTCCCAGTGGAAATGTTCCCTCATGGTATGTAAGATTTCCCCAAAGGAATAGTCTTCAGGGGGAGAAGCTGAGGGAATGGAATATTCAGCATCAGAATCTTCATAAGGGGGAAAGGAGTAATCCTGTTCCTCAGAGGAGCCTGAGGAAATAGACACTTGATCAGAGGAGGCATAATCCTCCTCTTGTCTAGGCCTTTTGTCTGGGGGTTTGGGAACCCCTGATTAAAGAAATCAAATCTTCAGCCATTTTAAGCATCTGTTTCTTGGGCATGGGGCCTTGAACTGGAGACTGATGTGCAGCCTTTTTTGGTTTTAGAGGAGTATGAAGCTTTAGCATAAGATTTTATGGTGAGAGTAGTCTGTCTGAAGACACATTCTGTAACTGAAGGTGTTTCCGTAGCACCGGCTTCTCCTTCTGCAATGTTGTCGGTAGGGCCTAAAGAAAATGGCTGCGTCGGCCTAGAACTCTCTGCTTGAGAATCCGAAGTGGTCTGGGGTTCCAATTCTGCGGTCGTCAGGGGCTGCGTAGGCGCCTCACTGAAAACCGGAGAACTGGCGACCAGCTCAGCCGAGGCCTCTGAGCCTGGCTTGGATCTAGGCTGCCTCTCTTTATCTTTGCGTTTTTTATGCACGCCGGTAGTCGGTTGCTCCGACGGCATAGTGTAATTAAATTTCCTACCGAAGTAGTGTCGTGCGAAATCAAAGCGTCGCTTTATAGTTCGCTTATTGAACCGAGCACAAAACCGACAACCAGTGACATTGTGGTCTGGGCCTAGGCAAGGTATACAAAAAGAATGTAAGTCCTTATGAGGTATTTGCTTCCCACAAGAAATGCAATGGTTAACTTTTTCTGACATCGAACTGAGGCAAGAAAAGGTTCCCCAACGGGGTACTTAGCTTTGAAGACTTCAGACTGAAATTCGATTTGAAAATCTCAGGTGTCGGACGACCGGCACTTGCGAACTGCTTCTGCTTCGGGCACCGCGCGGCAAGAAAGACTGAAGAAAATGGCGTTGGATGCCTCTTATATACCCCTGGCGCACTGACGTCAGGGAAGAAGCGACAGCAACAGACACCGGACCAAGACTTTGGAATTCAGGCAGACTGCGGGACTGCCTGACGACAGGATAACCCAAGTGTGATGACTGCAGCAGGATAACACGATGAACATCCACATTTTTGTAAAAGCTGAATCAAGGGAAGACCCTGAGTGTTTGAAGTGAAAATTCAGAGAAATGTGCACCCCCCCCAGATGAAAGTTACATTAGAAAGGCACTTGTTTTACACAAGAAATGAGAAACCAGGGGAAACATCTGCAGCTTATATAACTGACTTGAGAAACAGAGCTAAAACGTGTCGGTTTGGTGTTCTAAAAGATGAGCTGATAAAAGATAGGTTTGCATGTGGTATTAATAGTGCTGCTGTGAGACTCTACATTGTGACAGTGATTGAACACTGAGTAAAGCAACAGATTTGTCAAATCCATGGGGTGACAGAAAAAATACAAGTACACTTCCAAGTGACAAGAGCATGGCTTCAACTAGTTCCAGAGCAAACACAGATAGTGTGCAACACGTGGCAAACAAGAACAGGTCTAAGCACATAGCAGCTACAGGATTTCCAAAGAAGCCATGAGGTTTTCTAGAAAGTTCCAGGAAAAGTGCAAGCTCCAGTGCCAGCTCAGTGCAACACAAAGATGAATCAGCAAAACACAAATCTAGCTTTATTGTTAACTGTCACAAGTCCAAAAAAAGAGAACTGCTTAGCATTTGGTCAGTAATATCACAAGTGTAAAAAAAAAAGGAATCATTTCAAGAAGTTTTGTAAATCAAGTAACCCTCACACGGTCATAAAGAAAGGTCGCACAAAGAAGAAAGGTGATCAAGTAGAGCCGAAACAGTCAGCTTTCTATGTAGATGGTGTATTACTGATTGATGAAAGAGCTGATCCAGTAAACTTATTAATGAGAAGTGAAGGGTTTTGTACTGCCCGGAGCAATGTAAAATCCACAGAGCTCAAAGTAGACAGTGGGTCAGAGTGCAATGTTATATTAGCAGACATTTGCAAGAGTGAGAACTAACGAACAACTCACTGTAACCAGCAGTGCGAGACTTGTTGCTTATGGAGCTAAAGAAATTCAAACTGAAGATTCAGCAAGGCTTTCATGTTATCTGGCAAAGAACTGCTGCAACTTGTTATTCTACACAGTCCGAAGGCCAGTGCAATCTTTATTGGGTCTTAAAGATAGTTTAAGAATGAATCTACTTTCTCTTGCTAAAGAAGTGTCAGTGCAGTTCAGAGTTCCAATTTCTCCAAAGTCATTTTCTCAAAGTATGCTGATGTTTTCGATGACAAATTGGGCAAGCTTCCAGTTGTATATTCCATAAAGTTAGACCCAGAGATCACTCCAGTAGTCAGACCAGCAAGAAGAGTTCTGCTAGTTATGCAAGATAAAGGTAAAGCTCATTTGGATAAAATGGTGCAGCAAGTTGTGATCTGTCCAGTCACGGAACCTACTGAATGGGGATCGTCCATGGCAGCTGCTCACAAAAAAGGCTCAGATGAAATCAGAAGATGCACTGACCCTAGAGATTTGAACAAAGCATTAAAGTTGAAGAAGCTGCAGCTCTAATAACAAATGCCACCATATTTTCTGTTTTGGATGCAGAGAGCTCATTTTGGCAAGTGTTGCTTGATCGCAGATCCTCATTTCTTACTACTTTTGGTACTCTGGCAGATACAGATTCCTAAGGATGTCATCTGGAATAAATTCTGCCAGTAAAGTTTTTCAGCGTGCAATGGAACAAATTTTTTCAGGTTATCCCTGTGCACAAATGTAGATCTATTAGTTGGAGGCAATGGTGAAGGAGAGCAAGACAGAAACCTCAACAAAATTCTAGACTGAGCATGTAAAGTGAATTTAAAGCTCAATCCTCTGAAGTGCAAATTCAGACTTCCAAAAATTGCCCAAGTAGAACATTCGTTTGCAAGTACAGGCTTAAGACCTGACCAAGCAAGCAACTATTCTAGAAATGTCAAAACCAGACATTGTGCAAGGTTTACAGCGTTTTCTGAGCATGGTCAACTATTTAGGCAAATTTATACCACACTTCAGTGAGTTGACAGCACCTTTAAGAGAGCCAACACACAAAAATGTTGCATGGTCATGGCTGGATCATCAGAAGGCAGTTGAAGACCTCAAGCTGAAAATTGTCACTACCCCACATTAAGATACTATGATGTCAATAAACCGGTTATTCTTTCCTGTGATGCTTCAGATTTCGGCCTAGACGCAGTTATATTTCAAGAGGGCAGACCAGTAGCCTATGCATCTAGAACACTAACCCAAACTCAGATGCAGTATGCACAAATTGAGAAAGAACTTTTGGCTATAATATTTGCACGCTCCAAGCTTCATGACTATCTATCGTCAAGCTATTCAGATTAAAACTTATCAACCTTTAGTTACTATTCTAAAGAAGCCTATGCATTTCGCTCCAGCGAGATTAGACAGAATGATGCTCAAACTGCAAAAAGTACAGTTGTGTACACTTACCATAAATGTAAATGTTCAAGTGTAGTCACTGTTGCAGTCATCACATTTGGGTTATCCCTGCCACGGTAGCCCTCGGCTGGCCCGAATACCAGAGGCTTAATGTTTCTGCGTCGGTTGCTGTCGCTTCAGGACTGACGCCAGGTCGTCAGTAGTATAATAAGGCAGCCGACGCCATTACATCAGTTTTTCTTGCCCTGTCAGGAGCCCCCAAGTGGGAGCTAGGTTATGGTGGAAGAACCCCACCAGTAGAAAGTAAATATCAAAATGTTCCTTGTAAGGAGAGAGAGAGAGAGAGAGAGAGAGAGAGAAGAGGGGGATGGAGGGAGAGTAAAGTACAGTTGTGTACACTTACCATAAATGTAAATGTTAGAGTGTATTCACTGTGGCAGTCATTACATTTGGGTTATCTGCCTTCAGGTAGCCCTCGGTCAGCCTGATTATCAAAGTCTTGGGTCTTGCGTTGGTTGCTATCATCTTCCATGACGTCAGGTAGTCAGGGGTATAAAGCATGCAGCCGACGCCATTACGTCAATTTTTCTTGCCCCAGATGTCAGGTGCCCCCATAATGGGAAGCAATTATATATATAAGGTTACACCTCCAACAAAAAAGCAAATACACCAGAAAGCTTTAAGCATAGTAAGCAAGGATAGAGGTATAGTCAGCAAAAGTCAGGGGCTGGGTAACCAGGACTGCAACAGTGAATACATTCGAACATCTACATTTATGATAAGTGTACACAACTGTACTATGTTCTTCATGTTTCACTGTTGCAGTCATTACATTTGGGTAGATTCCCAAAGCTAAGGAAGGGAGGAGGAAATTAGATAGCATTAGGACCAGCTATAAGGCCCTGCAAGACTGCAGTGGCAAAACCAGCTCTGGATTTAGAAAAAAATTGGCAAGTGCAATGCTTGGTGAAGGTATGTACAGAACTCCAGGTAGCAGCTTCTAGGATGTCCCTGATAGGGACACCTCTGAGAAAGGCTGTAGAGGTAGATGCAGCCCTGGTTGAATGTGGTCTTATCCCCTTATGGGGTAGGTTTTTCCATAGTGCTTATAGCAGAAATGAATGCAATGGCCTATCCACTTAGAAATGGTTTGTTTTGAAATGGTCTTCCCCTCTGCCCCTGCAGCAAATGCAACCAGCAGCTGTTCAGATTTCCTGAGAGGCTTAGTCCTGTCCAAGTAAAATCTAATTTGTCTGTGCACGTCCAAAGAGTACAGTATTTGTTCCCCTTTGTTCTGTAGATTAGAAAAGAAGGTTGGCAAATGAATGGACTGATTAAGAGCCACACTGGATACCACCTTGGGCATAAAGGAGGGATTGGCCCTGAGGGACACCCTGTTCGCATGAAAGACGATGAAAGGCTCCACTGCCATGGGGGCCTGTAATTCAGATACCCTTCTTGCCGAAGTGATTGCTATAAGGAAGGCTGTTTTCCAAGAAAGGAATTTCAACTCTGCATTTGCAGTTGGCTCAAAGGGAGGTAGAGTGAGCTTTTCCAATACAAAGTTAAGGTCCTGGGCTGGAGTAGGGGCTCTCCTGGGTGGTCTTAAGTTTTTGGCCCCTCTGAGGAATTGCTTCAGCAGTGGATTCTTCAAGAGAAGAGGACTGGCTCTGTATTATAATGAGCTGAAATGGCCAAGGCATGAATTTTGATGGAAGAAAAGGAAATGCCCTTATGAAGCATCTCAGTTAAGTATTAAAGAATGTGCAGTAAATTGGGCACTGTTGTGTCCATCCCCCATGTTTGGTTCCAGGGACAAAATCTTTTCCATTTTTCAGCATAGGATTTTCTAGTACTAGGCCTCCTTGCCTCCAGAACGACATCCATCACTTGCTTACTGAGGGATGGTAATGCAGAGATCATGAAATTAGCAAGGCTCGGGGTTTGAAGCTGTGGGTACAGAATCTGGCCCTCCTGCTGGGACAGCAGGGCAGAGGTCTGAGGCAGGTGCCATGGTTCCAGAAGTGACACTGCGCAAGAGGGGGTACCAGTGTTGGCGTGGCCAGTCTGGTGCAATAAGTATTGTCCTTGGTTTGTCCTGTTTGATCTTTAGTAGCACTCTGGAGAGGAGAGGCAGAGGGGGAAAGGCATAAACTGATAGGGCCATCCACTTTCCAAGCTTGTCTGTGGGGACTCCTTGTGCAGAATTTGTCCAACTGGTAGTTCTGAGGGGAGGGAAACCGGTCTATCTCTGGGTTCCCCCATTTGTTTCTCAAAATGTTGAATATCTTTGGATCCAGTTTCCACTCGTGTGGGTCCATGAGATTTCTTCTTAGGTCGTTTGCCAGTGTACTTAGCTTGCCTGGCAGGAATTGAGCTTGCAGATGCACTTGGTAGCTCAAGGCTGTGTTCCACAGAGCCATGGCTAGTCTGCAGAGAGGGTATGAGTGGGTTCCCCCCTGCTTGTTTATGTACCACGTAACAGTGGTGTTGCCATTCTTTACCAATAACGGTCTTGAAGAATGTGGTCCTTGAAGGCTGTCATAGCATTCTGTACAGCTAACATTTCTTTCTGACTGACATGCAGGTGCATTTGACTCTGGTTCCATTTGCCGCGAATGCACTGCCCTGCCAAGTTAGCCCCCCATGCATAGTCTGATGCGTTAGGGTTTGGGCGGCAGGGGGTAGAGTGAATGGCAGTCCCTTGTTTTGGTGGCAGGCCTCTGCCCACCAAAGGAACTCTTATCTTTAGACAAGGTATGACAGGAATCATTGATTCTAGGTCCTGAGAATGTTGACACCACAGGCTTTTTAGATACCACTGTAGTTTATTCAGGTCTATATCAGAACATCAAAGTTTTAAAACTTCGAATATTCTAACATCGACCTGTTTTGAGCGAACGCTAAAAATAGCGAAGCTGCAGAACACCGAATTCTTCCCTAGGGAAAGAATTCGGTTGGCCGGTTCTGTGGCTTCGCTATTTTCAGCGCTGTGGTGGAAATTTACAGGTCGGGTTCAGGTAAGTGTGCGATAGTGAAACAAAATGAACGAACCCAACAGTGCAAAGTCCACAAAAACCGAAAAAGTAGTCACTGCTGAGACGGAAATCTCTTAGTTTTTTATTTTTTATTTTTAACACTCTAATACGTTAAAATAATAAAACGAACAACATTATTTTTATTTTAATGTCTTAGAGAAAACTCAAGAGATTTCCGTCTCAGAAGTGTGCGATAGTGACGGACCTTAGGGTTAAGGTAAGTGGATAGATAGTAGTGTCTGTATAGTTTAGTGTAGGGTTAGTTGTAGGATTATAAGTGTATGTGTGTGTATTGATGTTTTTTAGGTGTGCTTGTGTTGTGTGTATGTGTTTCGGAATAGCGAATTTTTTCCCCAAGGAAAAAATTTGCTGTTCTGAATGTTCGATATTATGTGATTTAGATATTTTAGGTTCGATGAAATAGCATTCACTATTTTCATCTTTTGATAACATGATATAAACGTGCTTCTTCATATGCAGTCTTGCACATGGAATTAGTAGAATGCAAGAGGCCATGAACCCCAGGGCTGGCAGTATTTTCCTTGCAGATAGCTGGGTCTTTGTGGCCAGTTTTTTGAAGTAGGCTGTCGAGTGAAATTGTTTCTCTGGCGTGAGTTAGGCCATCTGGGAAGTTGTATTCAATCATGCTCCCAGGAATACATTTGTTGGCAGGGTACTAGATGTGATTTCTTTTCATTTATGGTGTACCTCAGAGAAGTTAGTAATTTCTTTACAAATGCCAGATGGTTTAATATTATTGTCTTGGCTTTCTGCCTGAATTAGACAATCGTCCAGGTATGGGTTTATTTGAACATTTCTTTTCCTGCAAAATGCAATGACTGGAGCTAGGCACTTTGTGAATACCCTGGGCGCAGTACATAAGCCAAAGGGCAGTGCAGAGAACTGAAAGTGCATGTAGCCTGCTCTGAAGCGTAGGTATCTTCTGCAAGATTCCCTTATTGGGATGTGCGGGTAGGCTTCCTTTAAATCTAGTGTTGCCAACCAGGCATTTTTGCCCAGCATGGGAAGTAGCTGATGAACAGTTAGTGTTTTGAATTTTGGGATTACCAAAAAGGTGTTTAGGATAGACAGGTCCAGGATAGGACTCCAGGAATGGTCTTTTCTGGGTACCAGGAAAAGTCTTGAGTAGAAACCTTGCCCCCATTCTTCTTCTAGGACAGGCTGAATAGCCCTGATGCTTAGAAGAGAGAGAACTTGCTTTTGAGCCTCTGCCCACTGATTTGGGGGTAGGTCTGGCCAACCGTTTGGGGTTGGTAAGGAGTGGAAGTGAAATCTGTATCCTTGGGAAACTATATTTAAAACCCATTTGTCTTGGGTAATGAGTTCCCAGTTTTTTGCATGCAGGGCGATCTTTCCCCCTAAAGGAACAGTCAGTTGAGCAGGGCTTGGAAGGTTTAGAGTTAAGTCATTGTGACAGTTTACCATAGGGGGTTGTCTTACTACTCCCAACTTTGGAAGTGGGAGCCCCCCACTACTTAGGCCTGTGAGTACCTTGGGACTGAAGCTTGGGTGTTCTGCTGGTTCTGGGTTTGGACTGAGAAGGCCTGGAAGAGGCAGGAAAGGACCAATTCTAAGAGGGCCAGTGCTTACTAAATCTGGGAGGCTATACTTGCAGGAAATCTTAAACAGTTTGCATAGATTTAGCTTTTTCCTCCATCTTTTTAACTACTACTTCTGCTTTGTTGCCAAAGAGGAGGTCTTGGTTTAAGGAAGCTTCCAGTAATTTAGCTTTAACATGATCTGGCAAAGATTGCTCCTTAAGCCAAGCATACCTTCCAAGGACAGACCCAGTGACAGCAGCCCTGCAAGATGCCTCTAATGAATCAAAACCACATTGCAAAGTATGTTTTCCAACTTGTTCAGCAGAATGCATTAAATCCTGTAGTTCTTTATTTTCAGCACAGTCAGGAATCAACATCATTTTCTGTTTAAGCAATCCAATAATGTGCTGCTGACTAACATATGAAACTTGCAGTTTAAGGCCCTAATGGCCAAAGTTGCAGAAGTGTATATCTTCTTACCCCATCTGTCCAGGGCCCTGGAATCTCTATCAGAGGGGGTAGGGTTTTTGGCAGTAGTAGCCTTAATGCCTTCGGGTCCCTGTGAAATGGTCTCAGGATCCACAGTAGGATTCTTAAAAAGGAACTCGTGAAAGTCAGGAATCCTATAATACATGCCAGGTTTTCTGGGAGCTGGAGGTAAAGAGTCAGAGGCCAGGCTAGATTCCAAGAAGGCATCATCTACAATGTCCAGAACAGGAGGGATAGCTAGAGGCTTGTGTTGAGGTAGGAGTAAGAATTCCCCAAGCCTCTTTTTGGACTCAGAGTAATCCTGGCTTTCCCAGCAGAAATGCTCCCCAAGAGTATGCAAGGTTTCACCAAAAGAGAAATCCTCTAGAGGGGAAGCAGAGGGAATGGAGTCCTCTGCATCAGAATCCTCATAGGTAGATAAGGGCAACTCCTGGTCATCAAAGAAAACAGAAATTTCAGAGTCCTAATCAGAAGAATCAGGATGAAAATCAGTTCTAGGTCTCAGAGGAAGAAGAGTGGCTTCCCCTGATTAGAGTAATAAGGTCTTCAGCCATTGTTATTTGTTTATAAGGCATAGGGGCCTGACCATGCGGTTTGGGCGTCTGTTTTCTAGGCATGGATCGAGTTTTAGGCCTTGAAGATGGCGTTGGTTTAGTATGCAAGTCAGTAGGCCTGAACACACCCTCAGAAGACTGTGCCTGGCACAGTGGCATCGGACCCATCCAAGATAGAGACATCCACAGGTTCCACAGTCAAAGAAGCATCTCATGGCACACCGGACTCCGAATGGGTCTCAGTAGAGGTCTGCGAATCTGAAGTAGTGGGTATCAGGGGCTGCGAAAGCGTCTCACTGGCGAACTGGCGACTAGCTTAGGAGAAGCGTCGTCGGCAGCCTTGGACCTATGCGGTCTGTCTCTGTCTTTATCGTTGCATTTTTTTGGAATGTCTGTGTCGGGTGGCTTGCCAACGCCATTTCTGGATAATTGAACCGGGTACCAAAATATCTAGATGAGAAAATGAACAGACGACCAATAGTTCGAGGTTTGAATAAGGCACAAAACTGACAGCGAGGTACATAGTGGTCTGGGCCTAAGCAAGAATGCAGTACGAATGAAAATCTTTGAGGTATTTGCTTTCCACAAGAAATACAATTGTTAACTTTCACTGACATCAGTTCAGAGCAAGAAAAAGCATCTCCAACAGGGTACTTAGCTTAGTTGAAGACTTTGGATGTGAAACTTGAAAACGAAAATTTCAGGAGTCGGCCGACCGGCACTTGCTAATTGCTTCTGCTTCAGGCACCGCACGGCAAGAAAGACTGATGTAATGGCATCGGCTGCATGCTTTATACCATTGACTACCTGACGTCATGGAAGATGAGACAGCAACCGACGCAGGGCCCAAGACTTTGATAATCAGGCCAACCGAGGGCTACCTGCAAGCAGATAACCCAAATATAATGACTGCAACAGTAAAACACGATCATCATCCGGGACCGCAACAGTGAATACACTCAAACATCTACATTTATGGTAAGTATATACAACTATACTATGTTCATGTTTCCTTGTTGCAGTCATCACACTTGGGTTGATTCCCAAAGCTGAGGAAAAGGGTAGAGGCAGTCAAGGAGACTAGGGGCTGGCTAGGATGCCCTGCAAGATTGCAGTGGCAAAGCCTGCCCTGGATTTGGAGAAGATAGGCAGGTGGTGATGCTTGGTGAAAGTGTGAACAGATGTCCAGGCGGCAGACTTCAGGATATCCCTGGTGGGGACTCCACTGAGGAAAGCTGCAGAGGTGGACGCTGCTCTGGTGGAGTGAGTCCTGACCCCCTTAGGGGGAGGCTTTCCATGTTGCTTGTAAAAGAAATGGATGCAGTGTGCTATCCATTTCGAAACTTGTTTGTTTGGAGATGGCTTTGCCCTCTGCCCCTGCAGCAAAGCTAACCAGTAACTGATCAGACTTTCTGAATTACTTGGTCCTGTATGGATAGAATCTGAGCTGTCTGTGCACATCTAGAGTGCAGGATCCTTTCCCCCCTTGTCTTGTGGGTTAGGGAAGAAGGTAGGCAAATGAATGGATTGGTTGGGAGCCACATTGGACACCACTTTGGGCATGAAGGAAAAGTTAGTCCTGAGGGAAACCCTGTCAGCATGGAAGATGATGAAGGGCACCACAGCCATGAGTGCTTGTAGCTTGGCGACTCTTCTGGCTGAAGTGCTGGCCAGAAGAAAGCAGTCTTCCAGGAGAGAAATTTTAACTCTGCTGAAGATGCTGGTTCAAAGGGGGCAGGGTGAGCTTTTCCAACACAAAGTTAAGGTCCCAAGCTGGGGTACATGCTCTTCTGGGTGGCCTCAAGTTGCTATCCCCTCTTACGAATTGTTTGATCAGAGGGTGTGAGAAAAGGGGCTGCTCAGTGTGGAGATAGCAGAGGCATTAATTTTAATAGAGGAAAAAAAGAGACCACTGTGTAGCAGGTCAGCTAGGTAATCCAGGTTGAGAGATAGGGAGAGCTGTGCTGTATTGGCTCCCTTAGACTGAATCCAGGTGCAGAACCTTTTCCATTTGTCAGCATAAGACTTTCTAGTGCTAGGGCGTCTGGCCTCACGTATAACATCTTGAATCAGTTTACTGAGGTTGGCAGATTGATCAGTGGTCAGGGAATAAGCCAGACTGCCAAATTGAGGGTCTTCAACTGGGGATGCATGAATTCTCCTTCCCTCTGGGTCAGGAGGGTTGGGGTGCGAGTGAGATGCCATGGTGGCAGTGGGGACAGGCTGCACAGCAGTGGGTACCAGTGCTGGTGAGGCTAGTCTAGAGCAATAAGAATTGTCCTTGTTTTTTCCTCCCTTATTTTGAGCAGTACCCTGGTGATGAGAGGTAGTGGAGGAAATGCCTAGACCGATAGATTGACCCAGGGGAAGGACAGGGCATCCACTTTCTAAGGCATGCAGTGATGCTTACTGGTGCAGAACTTGCTGAGCTGATGGTTGGTGTGGGAGGCAAAGAGGTCAACCTTCGGTGTGCCCCATTCCTGAGTTATTAGGGTGAAGGTTCTTTTGTCTAGCTAGCATTCATGTGGGTCCAGAAGACTTCTGCTTAAGTGGTCTGCCAGAGTGTTTAAGAACCTGGCAGAAATTGTGCTAACAGGTGGAGTTGCATGGCAGAGGCTGTGTGCCAAAGGGTCAGGGCCAGCCTGCATAGAGGGTAGGAGCGAGTCCCTCCCTGCTTGCTTATATACCACATCACAGTGCTGTTGTCTGTTTTGATCAAGAGAGCCCCTAAGGAGAGGAGGGGCCAGAAAGCTGTCAATGCATGCTGGACAGCTAACATCTCTTTTTGGTTGATATGCAGATAGATTTGCTGTGGGCTCCATTGGCCCTGCATGCACCCACCTTCCAGGTGTGCACCCCAGGCATAGTCTGATGCATCTGTGGTGAGGGTCTGGGCAGTGGGGGTGGTGAGAAAGGTAGTCCCTTGTTGTGGAAGCATGCTGCTGCCCACCAAAGAAAATCTTTTCTTAGGCATAGTATCACTGGTATAAGAGTTTCCAGGTCTTGAGATTGTTGACACCAAAAGCTTTTTAGGTATCACTGAAGTTTCCTCATATGCAGTCTGGCATATGGAATGAGTTGAATGCAAGATGCCATGAACCCCAGAGCTTGCAGGATTTTCCTTGCAGATAACTGCGGTATGGTGGCTAGTTGAAAGTAGGCTGTCAGGTAAGTTTGCTTTTCTGGTGCAAGGAATGCCATCTGGGATGCTGTGTCCAGGCTTGCTCCCAGGAATATAATCCTTTGGGTGGGTACTAGTTTGGATTGCTTTGCATTGATAGTGCACCCTAGGGAGATCAGTAGGGACTTTACAAAAGCCAGGTGGTAGAGCAGCCTTTCCTGACTGTCTGCCTGAATTAGGCAGTCATCTAAGTATGGCTAAATCTGGATATTCCTTTGTCTGCAAAAAGCAATGGCAGGAGCCAGACATTTTGTGAAAACTCTGGGAGCAGTAGATAAACCAAAGGGAAGTGCAGAGAACTGAAAGTGCAGAGATCCTGCCCTGA
Source organism: Protopterus annectens (assembly GCF_019279795.1). Taxonomy (NCBI): domain Eukaryota; kingdom Metazoa; phylum Chordata; order Ceratodontiformes; family Protopteridae; genus Protopterus; species Protopterus annectens. The sequence continues at coordinate 592,657,139 of NC_056730.1, read as the reverse complement.
AACGTTGATATTTCCTGCTGCTGGGCATGCTACACGTAAAGAAATCCCAATCCCTCTCAGCCACATGCTCCAGGGATCTAAATCTGATCACCACAATGAACAAAACATGCTGGAGGGATATGTTCCTGACCCAGAGACTCCCCATACTCTGGACAGACTACCTATACATGTCAAGCGGAGCGCCTCTTTGGCCCTCTTCAAAAGGAACCTTGGCAACTGGATGGGAGACAGGAAATTCACCTCGGGGATTAGACAGGGGACCAGGGAAGTAAATATTCTAGGAAGAAATAGCCAGGGAATTGTTATGGCAAGGCTTGTATAGGCCCTAGGGCCGATAGACTAGTACTAACCTAAGAACCTATGATTCCCTGATAGGAATGTGGAGGTAGGCCTCTTTTAGGTCTAGGGTGGCTAGCCAAGCATCCTTGGAGAGTATGGCTAGCAGTTGCTGGAGGGTGAGAATTTTGAATTTTGGTATCACCAGAAAGGTGTTTAAAATGGATAGAGAGAGAATGGGGCACCAGGTGCCCTCTTTTCTGGGTACAAGAAAAAGTCTGGAGTAGAAACCTTGGCCTATCTGTTCTGCAGAAACGTGCTCTACTGCCCTCAAAGAGTAGGGAAAGGACTTGCTTTTTTGCCTCTGCCACTGGTTTGGTGGTAGATCTGGGAACCCTTTTGGGGTTGGAAGTGTGTGGAAAGAAAATCTGTATCCCTGGGACACTATGTTGAGGACCCAGTGGTCGTTGGTAATGGTGGCCCAGGTGCTTGCGTGAAAGGAAAGTTTTCCTCCTAGAGGCAACTGCAGGTGGGCAAAGTGAGGGGGTGGGGGAGGAGAGTCATTGTGAGTATTTACCATGAAAGGGTGGCTTAGAACTACCTGGTTTTGAAGTGGAGGAATTCCACTGTTTTGATCTCTGCATTCTCTGTGGCTGCTGTCAGGGGGGGGGGGGGTCTGTTTCCCTGGGGTCTGGGCTGAACTGACCTGGTGGGAGCAGGAAAGGACCAGTGCTTGGAGGAGCAATGCCTGCTGAACCTGGGTGGCTGGACCTGTAGCATCTGGGATGCTGTGTCCAGGCTTGCTCCCAGGAATATAATCCTTTGGGTAAGTACTAGTTTGGATTATTTTTCATTGATAGTGCACCCTAGGGAGATTAGTAGGGACTTTACAAAAGCCAGGTGGTAGAGCAGCTTTTCCCGTCTGCCTGAATAAGGCAGTCATCTAAGTACGGCTAAATTTGAATTTCTTACCATGAGAGGGTGGCTTAGAACTCCCTGGTTTTAAAGTGGAGGAATTCCACTGTTTTGATCTCTGCATTCTCTGTGGCTGCTGTCTGGGGGGGGGTCTGTTTCCCTGGGGTCTGGGCTGAACTGACCTGGTGGGAGCAGGAAAGGACCAGTGCTTGAAGGGGCAATGCCTGCTGAACCTGGGTGGCTGGACCTGTAGGAAATCCTTAACTGTCTGCATAGATTTAGTTTTTTAGTTTTTTCTTCCATCTTTTTTAAGACCTCTTCTGCCTTGGTGCCAAATAAGTTGTCTTTGTGCAAGGGTGCATCCAATAATTTAGATTTAACATGGTCTGGCAAGGGCTGTTCCTTAAGCCATGCATGCCTTCTAAGGATAGAACCAGTGACTGCTGCCCTGCAAGAAGCTTCTAGGGGATCAAAACCACATTGTAAGGTGTGCTTAATCACGACTTGCAGAATGCATTAACTCTTGTAACTCTTTAGATTCTGCACAAGCAGGAAAGGAAGACACTTTTTGCTTGAGGAGTTCCATGGCATGTTGCTGAAATTTCTAGCAATTAGAACTGGCAATTTAGTGCTCTGATGGAGTAGCAGAGGTGAATACGTTTTACCCCATCTGTCTAGTGCTTGGGAATCCCTATCTGAGGGGGTGGGATTCTTAGCAGAGGTTGCTTTAATTCCTTTAGGCCTTTGAGAAATTACTTCAGGGTCAGCAGTAGGATTTTTGGAAAAAAAAAAATTTGTGAGAGTCAGGGACTCTAATACCCGTCAGCAGGAAGGAGGGTGTCAGGAGTCAAACTGGATTCCAGAAAAACATCGTCCACAACATCCAGGACTGGGGGAATGGCCAGGAGTCTGTGCTGTGGAAGATCTAAAATTCTCTGAGTCTCTTGTTAGACTGAGGGTAGCCCTGACAGTCCCACTGGAAATGCTCCCTTAAGGTATGAAGGGTTTCCCCAAAGGAAAAAATCCTTGGGTGGAGAGGCTGAAGGAATGGAATCCTCTGCATCAGAATCCTCATAAGCAGAGAGGGGTTTGCATGTCTTCATATTCAGATGCATCAGAGTCAGACTCCTGTTCAGACAAAACTACTAGGGACAGATCTCTTTTTTTTTGGAAGGGGTAGCTTGGCTTCCCCTGATCAGCATGATAAGATCTTCCACCATTTTATGCATTTGAGACCGAGTCAAGGAAGCAGGGTGCCTGAGACTGGGTGTCTGTTTCTTGGCAGTGGTTTGTACCCTGGGCCTTAGAAACTTGGTAGTTTTCGAAAGAACGGCAGACGCAAAAAAAGTAGGCTGTCAAGAATCGATAGCGTGAAGTACTTCCTCAGAAGCCGGTGCCTGCTAAGCGGCTCTGGACCCATCCAAGGAGAGACAACCGCAGAATCCTTAGTCGAAGAAAAGTTTTGCGGCAAACAGGACTCTGAAAGGGTCTCGACAGCGGCCTGCGAATCTGCAGAAGCGGGCATCAGGGGCTGCGAAAACGCTTCACTGAGGACTGGAGAACTGATGACTAGCTTAACGGAAGCATCGGTCAGTTTGGACCTGTGCGGTCTGTCTTTATCCTTACATTTTTTCAGAAGATCTGGTGTCGGATAGCTTACCGAAGCCATACCGCAATTAGAGGACTGTAAGCGAAAATATGTAGCTACAACAAGGGCCCGACGACGTACAGTTCTGGTGTTAAAGCATAAAAGAGACAGTGAAGAACGTCATGGTCTGGGCCTAAGCAAGTGACGCAGTAAAAATGAAAGTCTCGGTGTGGTATTTGCTTTCCACAGGCAAGATAATTGTTAACTTTTTCTAACATCGGTTAGTGCAAGAAAAACGGATCCCCAACAGGGTACTTAGCTTTAGAAGACCAGCTTTAATTCGGAAGATGAAACTCAGGTAGTGGCCGACCAGCACTCGTGTAAACTGATTCTGCTTAGGGCTCCTCGCCAAGAAAGACTGATGTAATGGTGTCTGCTGCCTTACTTTATATTACTGATGACCTGACCATCAGTCCTGAAGCGACAGCAACCAATGCAGTAATACGAGCCTCTGGTATTTGGGCCGACCGAGGGCTACCCTGGCAAGGATAACCCAAATGTGATGGACTGCAACAGTGAAACACGAAGAACATCTACAACTTCAAACTGGTCTACATTTAAAGCAACTGCTCTATCTGGCTGATACTTTATCCAGATCACCTAGAAATACAACAGAAGAGCTTGATGCAGAGACTTTTGACTTTGATGTGATGTCAGTGTGTAATTTTTCCACCACTAGACTAGATGAGTTAAGAGAACACACTCAGATTGATCCAATTTCACAGAAGCTCAATTACTATTATTAATGTCGGACGGCCGTCAGAGCAATCTAGTGCATCACCTGAGGTGCAAGCGCATTTTCCTTATAGAAATAAACTGTTTATGGAAGATAGTATGATTTTCAAAGGTCCCAAGAGTGTTGTTCCCAAAAGAAGTTATGTACTCACCATAACGTTCCATGTCGGTAGTTCATCTCACCCTTCATTTTTACATATGGGTTTAGAGCCAAACCTCAGCACCGACTCGGCCGATTTACAAGCTGGAAGACTTCTGGTTGGCTCGTGGCTAAGCAGGTATCCCATGGTGCACCAGTGCAACCCCCAGATCTTGTTTGCTGCTCGCTAGAAACAGAAAACCCCCTAACCAACAAACCAACACTAAAGGGTCACCAAACAAGACAACCAATTTATTACCTCCAGATCTTTCAGGATGGTGGCAGGAGGCGGGTTGGTAAAAATGAAGCGTGAGATGGACCATCAACATGGAATGTTATGGGGAGTACATAACTTCTTTATGTTAGGTAGTCCAATCTCGCCTTCATTTTTACATATGGGACAGCGTCCCTAGCGCCTTATTCTTGGGTGGCTCATTGGAAAATACTCCTGAGCACCATGGAGCCAAAGGATGCTCTACCCCTGGATGCCAAATCCAATTTGTAATGTGTAATAAAGGTGTGAGGGGTAGCCCACGTAGCTGCTATACAAATATGATCAAGTGGTACCCTAGCTTGAAAGGCTGCAGATGTAGACAGAGACCTGGTAGAATGAGCCTTGATCCTGTGGGGTAAAGGTCTGCCCTCCGAATTGTAGATGAAGGCTATGCAACTAGATATCCAATTAGACAATGTCACCTTAGAAGCTGGTAAACCCAATCTGGAGTCGGAAAACGAAATTAATAAACTGGTCTGTCTTCGGAAATTCTTTGGTCAGTTGCAAATAAAAATGTAGCTGTCTATGAATGTCCAGCTGGTGGAAACTATATTCAGCTGCATTACAGTGATTGGGAAAGAAAACTGGAAGCTCAATGGACTGATTTAAGGTGACATTAGAACAAACTTTGGGAACAAACTAAGGATTAGTAGGTAAAGATACCCTGTCTTTATGAAAGATTAAATAAGGTGGCTTAATAGACAGGGCTTGTAGCTCAGATACACGTCTGGCTGACGTAATGGCTACTAAAAACAGTCTTCCAAGACAAATATTTTAAAGAAGATGAGTGAGAAGGTTCAAAAGTAGGGGATGTCAACTTGGACAACACAAAATTTAAGTCCCAAGAAGCCACAGGATCTTGTAATGGTGGTCTCAAAGTGGCCCCTCTCAAGAAAGTCTTGCATAGCTTATGAGACATAAGGTTGGCATTTGGGGACCCCAAGTAAACATGACAGATTGCCACCAACTGCACTTTGATGGTGGCCGTGGCAGATCCCTGCTGAAAAATCTTCAAAAGGAATTCCAAAATCACGGGAATAGGAGCAGTGTAAGGATCCACGTTCATTTTCTGTGCCCAAATAGAAAACCTTTTCCATTTACTGTCATACAGCCTTCTGGTTGAGGGTTTATGCGAGGATAAGAGAATATGTGACACTGAGGAAGAAACATCATGAAGCCTGACTAGAGATGGAACTGGAGCAGCCAAGCTGTCAATTGGAGGGTGTAGAGAGTGAGATGTAGTGAACCCGACATGTGGGTCAATAAATCTGGAACTGGGTCCAGAATCCAAGGATCGTCCAGGAGAAGAGGCTCGAGGAAGGGGAACCAGACCTAACGAGACCAGTAAGGAACAATGAGGATCAACTTGCTTCCCAGCCGACTGGCTTTCTGAATCACTTTGGAGATGAGGAGGAATGGAGGAAAGGCATACAGAACTCCCGTGGGCCAATCGTGGACCAGAGCGTCTCTGGGCGTTTCCCTCGGAGGGGGAATCAGGGAAAAATAGCTGCTTCATTTGGCATTGACTGGGCTGGCAAAAAGGTCGCAGAAAGGCTGTCCCCATCTCTGGAAAATCTGTTCCACTATTTCCCGTTTCAGAGACCACTAGTGAGGCAGTAAGATTGCCTGGCTTAGCTTGTCGGCCATCACGCTGGTTGTCCCCGGAATGTGCATTGCCATCAGAAAGCGCTGGGAAGAAATCGCCCATTCCTAAACTCGCATGGCCTCTCGACAATGTGGGTAAGATCTGGTACCGCCCTGTTTGTTGATATACCACACAACCAACATGTTGTCCGATTATATCGCAATCGTCCCTGGAGGAAGAAGGTCCTGAAGTGCTTGCAACGCCAGAAGCACCGCCCTCATCTCCAGAACATTGATATGTAGATGATCCTCGTGTTCTTGCAATGTGCTGTGGACAGTCCTGCCAAGATAATGCCCCCCCACCTGACCTGGAAGGCATCCGTGGTCACAGTGGCAACTGGTTGGGCAGGAACGAAGAGAGCTCCTGTGAACAAGTGGTTGGGGGCTATCCACCAAAGAAGGTCCTTTTTTGAATGATTCCATCAGCAGGATAGGGCGACTCAGCAGTAGATATTGGAATGACCACTGGGAAGACAGTCGCCATTGGAGGATTCTCATGTGCAACCTGGCTAAAGGTATTAACAGAATGGTTGAGGCCATCGTACCGAGAAGTTGAAGAACCTATTTTGCTTTGACTTTCCGACGCGGAAGACGCTGAACTTGTGAGATGAGATGAGGTTTTGTGCTCTTTCGGTGGGAAAACAAACTGTCATATCCACTGTGTCTACCTCTGTGCCTATAAAAATCAGATTGCGAGGGCAGTAATGCAGATTTTTCCCAGCTTATGGAGATCCCTAGTTGAGCACAAAGTTGAATGGTGGCATCCCTGTTTTGGATGAATAGATGCCTGGTGGGGGCGGTCAGGAGCCAGTCATCCAAATACGGAAACACCTGGAATCCCTGACGTCTCAGGTGACCTGTCACTACTGCCATGCATTTGGTGAACACCCTGAGGGCTGTGGTGAGACCAAAGGGCAGAGCACGAAACTGATAATGACTGGCTCCCAGCCGGAAATGCAGATGATATCTCCTTGATGCCTTATCCACTGTTATATGGTAGTAAGCATCTGAGATCCAGAGAGCACATCCAATAGTCTTTCCCTAACAATAGGAGTATCGACTGCAGTGTGACCATCCGAAACTAGTCTTTCACGGATTCGTTTAATCTGCTGAGGTCCAAAATTGACCTCCAATCTCTGGTCTGTTTTGGGATTAAAAAGAACCTGGAGTAAGTTCCGGATCCTGTCTGGTCAGCTGGGACGGGCTGGATGACTAAGAGCAACTTGTTGATCTCCACAGTTGTCTGATCCCTGTGATTGGGTGGAACATCTGGGATCTTTTTTAGGAACAAACGGTGGAAGGGAAAAGGGTATGATATAGCCTCTGGTAACAACTCTTTGTACTCACTTGTCTTGGGTAATATTTAGCCAGGCTTCTGAATACAAAGAGATGCGACCCTGACTGGGCCCGAGAGACTGTCGGGCCCCACATCAGGAGCGCTGATCAGGCTGCCCTCGAAAGGAATCACAGCCTTGCTGGTATTGCAGACAGTCTCTGCCTCTAGGGCGACATCTACCATTTCCTCCCCCTCTGCCTCTGAAGGAGAATTCACTGTCTGGAAAGACCCTCTGGGACTTTTTGAACCACATTTTACCTCCCCTTTGACCTTTGGGGTATGGTCGAGAGGGAACAGTAAAACGGACTCCCACAGTAGAGAGAGTCTTTCCTTCCGGCTCACACCGAGTGAGTGTTTTTTCACCTTGGGACCAAACAAAGAGGAACCATCAAACGGGGCGTTGGTGAAGGTGGACTTGAACAGCTCCCTAAAATTACACAGACACATCCAGGAGTGGCGCCTAAGGGCAACTCCTGAATCCGCTGCTCTGCTCGCTCCATCAGCCGCATGGGAGATAAGCCGCATGGAGGAGTTAACTACAGAATTTAGGGTGGTCAACTGAGCAGAAATCCTATCATGGACTCCCTCAGGACAAGCACATTGTACGGAATCTCCTAACTCCTTGAGGAGATCCCTCTGCAACCTCGTGAAGTGAGTAAGATAGTTCAGAGATCGAAGTGTAAATGCTGCTGAACTAAATACACACTTCCCAAATCTGTCCATCTGTCAAGACTCCTTATTTGGTGGATGAACAGGGGAAGTAGTCTCCAACTCCATGGCATTTACGAGAACACCCTTAGACAAGAACTCTTTTCCAGGAGGGGCAGACAAACTTATTTGGTCTCCTGGGGACTGGCTCCACGGTATTGGGAGTATGGCACACCTTCCGACTAACCAAATCCATTAGTTCATCAAAAAGTGGAGACACCCAAGAGGCAGAGGACTGAGAACCGAAAGCCTTCAGGTACACAGACTCATCAGAAGGGTTGACAGTGGGCCAGTCGCACCTCTGATTAAGGATCTCCAGGATGTCCACAAAAGGAGACATCATGAGAGGACAACTTGGGGGACCCTTCCTACTCCTCTAGGTCAGTGTCCGATGTCAGAGACTCATCCTGGGAGTCCATATGCTTCCTCTTGCATACCCTCTTCGGGGGGGGGGGGGCTCCTCGAAGGGACACTCTGGGGAGGCCTCGGAAGAGTGGGGGCCACCAGCCAGTGGCTCCTGAGGCTGCGGGTCTCTGCTGTCTCCGGAGAGAGTAGGTGCGGAGACTGAAGTGGGTGTCTTTGGGGTGGGGGTGCTTGTACCACTGGCAGGGGCTGTAGATTGAGACAGCACGCTCATCACCTCAAAAGCCGACCTCTCCACCTCCGAAGACCTCCCCTGTTCCGAAGAGACAAAGGTTGGCGCCAGAGCCCGAGCCATCGGCTCCGAGATAGATGCAGGGTCCGAGCTCACGCTGGCACACACACAGAGAGGAAGGCTCGGAACCGAAGATGATAGATTCCAACCCTCCCCATCGGTGTTGACAGAAGAGCTTCGGTCCCTGGACAAGACGGACGGAGCAGAGCGTGTCGGAGCAGAACTCTGCTCCAATGCGGCAAGGGGAGCTGGAACAGAGAGTTCCTCTGCTGGTAACAAGCACTCCAACTCCGAAAGGCCAACAAGGCTCGGAGGAGGAATAAGACTAAGGCAAAACTGGATTGAGTGGCTCCGGAACCGACTGGGTCGGAGCCAACAAAAATTTAGGCAGAGCAGACTACTTCAGGAGTCTCAGTACTACCCTCTCCACATCATCTTCCGAAAGGATCCTGGAAGCCCTGGAAGATAAAGTAGGGGATCTCAACCTAGGAAGCACTGGTGACTTTATTAGCAAGGAGACCGGTAGGGATTCTACAGACCGGCTTCCAAGCAGTAGAGTCAACTGCTATTTCCAATGGTTCAGAAGTCTGCACCGAAGCACCTGTAACAGACTCTGATATCAAGATGCGCTCCTTCGGCTCCGAAGACTGAGTCGTCGAGGAGGCAGATTTTGGTAATTTGGCAGGCGGCTCCGAGACACCAGCCGGTGCCGGAGAAGGCCTTTTCGAAGATTTTGATTTTGACTCCGATCTGGATTTAGTGGACTTGGAGGAAGCCGACGAACTACATAAAGCTTCCTCAAAGGCTGGTTTCAAGAGACCCTTGAGTATCAACTTGTTCTTTCTCTCCTGTAAAACTCTAAGAGAGAAAGCATGACTCTTGCAAGTGGATGGCCCCCAAACAGTAGACACAGCTATTGTGGCCATCCGTTAACAACATCTTCTGGGAGCATTTCATGCATTTTTTGAACCCAGAGGGTTTATGCTCCTTGCTATCCTTAGACACTGGAGACACACACACAAAACCAGAGGAGAGAGAGGAAGAGAGAGAATAAATGAGGACTAGGTCCTCTAACTAAAACGGGCCTAGCCCTGCAGAAGAGTGGCACGACGACTAGGTCCTCTAAGTTAGACTAGCCTAACCTGGTGCAACAGAAACTAGGTCTTCTAACTTAAACAGACCAAGTATTTAACACAGACACACACAGAGGTTCAATCATATAGGAAAAATTTTGAGATGTCAAAAATACAAATTTTCTGTAACCTAAGGCAGAAACTAGCAACAGCAATCCTATAAATATCACCTTAGTGGATCCCTGCCAAAGACAAGTTAACAGTCAGAGACCAAAAGGGTCCGAGCAGTACAAATAAACAGGAGACTCTGTTGATTAAGAGTGGAAAAAAATGCTAAACCCAATGCTCTACCTAGGCAAAATGCACAACGGCGCCTAACTAACTGGCACACAGGATATTAATACTACTACAGTCAAAAAAAGTTCACAAGGGCAACTTGGGCAAAAGCCTATAAGATAACAACACTAAATATGCAATATCCCCTATGAATGTAAAGAATTTGAAAAGGACTTAGCAGAGCCAAGAGAACCACATCCAAACTAGTTGACGCGGCAAATAAGATCTGGGGATTGCACTGGTGCACCATGTGATACCTGCTTATAGCCACGAGCCAACCAGAAGTCTTCCAGCTTGTAAACCAGCCAAGTCGGAGCCGAGGTTCGGTTCCGAACACATATGTAAAAATGAAGGTGAGATTGGACTACCTAACATTTCAGATTTTGCATCGTGGTCACCCAGGATCCACGTCCACTAAGAGAACAAGAGAATTGGTATTTTAGCCTTCATTATAAAAATGCCTTGATAGATTTCTTTCTTCTTGTTCACTACGCAATAGTACTAGACCGCATTTGCAAAGAGAACCACTTCAGCCAAGTCCAATTCCTGAACTACCTTGGACTACTACAGCAAATTATATCTTTTGAGTGGAACAATCAACACTATTTGGTTTTGGTACACTCTTATTCGAATTGGTTTGAGATTGATCTACTACCAAACTTAACCTCAACTACTGTTGTTTGCATCTTTCAGCTTTTCCCGGTTAGGAGTTGCCACAGCGGAACTCCAGTCCGCTAATGATTGGCAGTTGATTTTTACGTACCGGCTTGCCAGGCTTGACGCACAACCTTCAACGAAAGTATGCCCATTCACGCACGTCTCCACGCAGAAGACGCTCTAGCTGAGAAGCGAACCGGACAGCGTCTTACTGTGAGGCGACAACCTCAACTACTGTTATTACCAAGTTGAAACTTCATTTCTCAATTCATGGTAGTCCACACAAACTTTTTTCTGACAATGGAAAAGTCTATTAAAGTTAAGTGAAAATAGGGAATTGGTGTTTAAACCATCAGATAAATAGGGGGTAAATTAGTGGTGTTTCATTATAATCAGTATCTAAATATGTGTTATGCTCATTTAAAGACGGTTAAAGTTTATGCCTTGGTGGAACTGGGATGTTATCAAGAAGCAGTAATTAAATACAAAGAACTGCTAATGAATGGGGTTAAGACTAAAATATTTCTCAAGAGGATGTATATAAAAAAATTGCAGTTAAAGATAATACTATGGCATACTTCTTTTGTGTCCCTAAAACACAGAAAGGTTTAGTGGATCCACCAAGACGTCCCATAGTCTTTGCATGCAGTTGTATTACACATAACTTAGCTCTTTTTTTACATTCCTACTTGAAAGAAAAAGCAGAGGAGTTACGGTCTTACATCAAAGATTCCTTTGAATTTTTTTTTTTTTTTTTTTTTTTAAGTAAAATCAGAAATGTGAAGTGGAAGGAGGACATGTTTTTCATTGTTATGGATGTTACCAGTTTATATACAAATATTAAACGTGTTCATGGCCTAGAAGCAATATTACTTTTATAAGGACTTGCCTAAAACACATTTTATTATTGCACTAATACATTTTTGTTTAAATAAGAACATCTTTGAGTTCAATGGGGAACTTTATAGGCAGCTTTGTGGAAATATGTATATAGTAATGAATTTTTTTAGGAAATGTATGTCATATGTTATTATAGATTTACAGATTTAATATTCATTTGTGAAGGGGGTTGGGAAGAAGTGAATACATTTGTGCAAAATATTCAGATAAATCCCTACAATATCAAGTTTGATGGAATACAGACAGGTGTTACAGTAAACATTCTTGACATAACTTTGCAAGGTATTAATGATGGTAGAATACAAACAAGTCTACAAAGAAAATTTGAATGGAGTGGTCATATACTGCATGGGGAAAGCTGTCTCTCACACACACACACACACACACACACACACACACACACACACACACACACACACACACACACACACACACACACACACACACACACACACACACACACAAATTAAATCTATCCATATGGAGAATTTCTTAGAATAAGAAGTGAGACAAGGAAATGGGAAAAAAAACAGCACACACGTTTGTAACTAGAGGTTACAAGGAAACAGTGGTGGAAGAAAATAAAGGAGGGTAGTACAACAAAATTATACTAAAAGCAGGTATAGCATGCAAGGTAGACTGCATCAACAAGATAAATAAAAATGTTATGTGACTGACTATACAGTGTTTACATAAGTTTTAACAAATCTGGTAAAATATCACTGGGGTATTTAAAACAAAAATAAACTCCTTAATATAAGAGCAAATTAGTATTCCATGCTTTCTTATTCAAAAGGTAGAAGTATAAGAGATTTCTTGGTGCATGGCAAGTTTCAGCTGCCTGTAAGTCATAGGAGTTTGGGGGTAGGTGCAACAGGTACTTTTCCCCTTGTGGAAAGTGCAGTTGTTGCCAGTATGTAGTAAAAAGTTTTGATAAAATTAAAGTATTTTACATGTAAAGGGAGATTTTCCTGTGACAGTACTGAAACAGTTTATGGTTTGAAATGTCCCTGTGGTAAGGTATACATAGGGGAAAGTAAAATAAGTTTCAAACAAAGGTTGAAGGAACATGTTAGGGATGTTAAGAAGGGCAAAGAAAACAGTCCAGTTGCATCACATTTTAAAGAATGTCACAGTGGAAATATACAAGGCTTACAAGCTACAAGTTTGGGGCAAGTACAACCAATATATGATTTTGATATTAAAAGACAACTTTGGAAGTTAGAATCTACTTTAATTCTGAAGTTTAGCACTTCAGTTCTGTATGGAATGAATCAAGAATGTCACTGGAAATGTTTTCTTTAATTTAAGTCTATGATTGGTTGTTTGTAATCATGCTGTTTAAAGATAGAATATGTGAAGTAGAGATATACTCTGTAAAGGCTGAAGAGCCGAGGCGCTAGAGGAGTCTGCATTTTAAGCTTTGTATTTGCTGCTAACCAGATTTTATTGGCTCCAGTGTGTGCTTATTTTTACCCATTTTGTAGGGACTACATTGTGGATCTACTACTGGACTGGACTGTAATTTTAATAAAATATAAAGGTAATCACTGGCTTCTTTCCTTGTGTGGGTGAGATTTTTTTCTGACAATGTTACTCAATTCACTAGCCAGATGTTTCAGAAATTTGCAAAATAGGACTTTGTACGCATCACTAGTAGTCCTAAATATCCTCAATCCAACGGTCAAGCTGAACGTGCAGTACAGAGTGCAAAGTAATTACTTGAAAAGTCAACACGTGACAATACCTATGTATTCTTGAATTTACTTAAGCTCAGAAACATACTCCATGATGACATTCTTGTCTCACCTGCTCAAAGACTGCTTTCCAGGCAAACTAGAACTACGCTACCCATTTCTTCAAGTTTGCTGCAGCCTAAACCCAAGAACAATAAAGCCATCAAGGCTCAATTGTTTAAGAAGCGTACTATCCAGAAATCTAGTTATGACAGATCGAACAGATTACTTCGTCCATTGAGGGAAGGAGAGAGAGAGTACAAATTCAGACAACAAAAGCTTATGATCGAATAGGACTGATTACAGACAATTGTGCCGAGATCTTATTTGTTAGATTCCAAAGGTGTGGGGTATAAGAGAAATCACAGACATCATCTTCCTGTACCAGAAACATCATTAGTCACAATATTGTATCTGTGATGCAAACTAAGTCAGAGAATGAGCCAGACACCATTTCTAGATCAGAATGTGTTCAAAAGTTTGATTTGGTTTTAGAAAGTGATTTGAACATTCCACAGGTCAACCATTTTGTGGTAATTGTTTCAGTTGCTAAATCCAATTCCCAGTTATGTCACATGACATGGACGAGTTTCTAAGCCTAGTGTGAAATAGACAGCATTGTGGACTTGACTGTATATACATGGGTATTTAGTATTTTATAATGCATGTTTATAGATTACCTGCGATTTCTGCATTCCAAATAGTCTCGTGACAAATTGCATGATCTATTCCTCGGAGAGAGAGGATGGAGATCAGAGTGTAAAGTGTCTGCACTTTAAGAAGCATGTGAGGCTGTACGTGCATGTATAAATTACAGACACATGCAATTCCTAGTGCCATTTTGTAGAAGCAGCCAGAGAGTAAGCATGTGTGATCGCAGTTTATTTGCATACAAGTTAATTAAAATTATAGTCAGTAAGCCTCTATAGTGATGTGTTTGTATGAAATAAAGCTGCTTGAAAAGAACCCATGAAGACTTGTTTATTCATGTCCTAACGTGACAGCGACAGGGGTCACCAGCAAGATTTTTTGACCATCTTGCTGAATCTTCAGCAGGGCTTTCTGAATAAGTGAGAAGGGGAAGAATGCATACAGAAACATCCTCTTCCATGAGAATGAAAGGGAGTCAACCTTCCAATATCAGAGGATGTGGAACTCTGGCACAAAATTTTGGAAGTTGTCTGTTTAGAGGGGAGGTAAAAGATATACTTGAGGTGTACCCCACCAGTGGAGAATGTCCAGAAACACATCCCTGTGGATTATTCATTCATGGACTTGCGTCATTGACCTGCTCAATGCGCTAGAACATTTTGAGCTGAGGGAATGCAAACAGCTGTTAATGGGACCTCTGCTTGCATGGCAATTTCCCAGGCTTGCAGTGCTAACCTGCAGAGTACGTAAGACTTTAACCCTCTTATTTGTTCACATACCAAAGTACTGTGGCGCTGTCTGTGAACAGTTTCAAAGGACCTGGTTGAAGAGATGAACAGAAGGCTTGAAGGGCCAGAACCAGAGTCCTCGTCTCTTTGATGTGTTGCTTCCTTAGCGAAGGATACCACAGGCCTTGGACCTTTAGGTTCCACAATGATGCTCCTCAACTCAGGTCTGAGGCATCTGTAAACAGCTCCTGAATTGGATGGGGAGGCTGAAGGGGGAGTCCTGGATTCTGAAATATTTGGTGAATCCACCAAAGCAATTCCTTCTTCAGGCAAGGCAGGAGTGGAAGGACAAACTCCAGAGGGTGAGTATGCTGAGACCAGAGTGTTTTCTGGTACCAGTGGAACTTTCGCATGTGAAGTCTGGCTAGGGGCAGCACTGGTATAACAGAAGCCATGAACCTTAGCATCCTGAAGAACTCTCCGGCTGTCGGTGAGGTAAGAGGAAGCAAAGTACAGTTGTGTACACGTACCATAAATGTAGATGTTAGAGTGTATTCACTGTTGCAGTCATCACACCTGGGTTATCTGCCTGCAGGTAGCCCTCAGGTCGGCCCAAATACCATAGACTTAGTATTTCTGCGTCGGTTGCTGTTGCTCCAGGACTGACGTCAGGAGTATAAAAACAGGCAGCAAGTGCCATTACATCAGTTTTTCTTGCCCCAAATATCAGGAGCCCCCTAACAGGGAGCTAAGCTATGGTGGTGAACCCCCCCCCCAGAAAACGTAAATACCAATACCCCTGAAAGGGGTGAGTACTAAACAGACAGGGGGGAGAGAGAGAAGGGGGCTGGAGGAAACCAGGACTGCAACAGTGAATACACTAACATCTACATTTATGGTAAGTGTACACAACTGTACTATGTTCTTGGTGTTTTCATTGTTGCAGTCATCACACTTGGGTAGATTCCCAAAGCTGAAGAAGGGTGGAGGCAGTCAAGAAGAGTTGGGGCTGGCTAGTATTCCTTGCAGGATTGCGGTTGCAAAATCCGCCCTGGATTTGGAAAAGATAGGCAGGTGGTAATGCTTGGTGAAGGTATGTACAGAACTCCAGGTAGCAGCTTCCACGATGTCCCTGGTAGGGACTCCCCTGAAGAATGCTGTAGCGGTAGAAGTTGCCCTAGTGGAATGTGTTCTGACCCCCTGAGAGGTTTGTTTCCCATGGTACTTGTAGCAGAAATGGATGCAGTGTGCTATCCATTTCGAAATGGTTTGCCTAGAAACGGCCTTGCCCTCTGCCCCTAGTTCAAAGCTGAATAGTAACTGGTTAGACTTCTTAAAGAGCTTAGTCCTATCCAGGTAGAATCTGAGCTGTCTGTGCACTTCCAAGGAGTGCAGGATCCTTTCTCCTTTATTTTGAGGATTAGGGAAGAAGGTTGGCAGACGGACAGATTGGTTGAGAGTCACACTGGACACCGCTTTAGGCATAAAGGAATGGTTAAGCCCTGAGGGAAACCCTGTCAGCATGGAAAATAATGAAGGGTTCCACAGTCATAAGTGCTTGTAGCTCAGACACTCTTCTAGCTGAAGTGATGTCCAGAAGTAAGGCGGTTTTCCAAGAGAGGAATATGAACTCTGCTGACGCTGCAGGCTCAAAGGGGGGTAGTGTGAGCATTTCCAGTACAAAGTTAAGGTCCCAAGCAGGGGTGGGTGCCCTCTTTGGTGGCCTTAAGTTTTTGCCCCTCTCAGGAACTGTTTGATAAGAGGGTGAGAGAACAGAGGTGGCTCAAGTGTTGTACTGAGACGAAATGGCAGAGGCATGGATCTTAATAGAGGACAAGGATAGGCCTCTATGGAGTAGATCTGCTAAGTAATCCAGGATTAGAGGCAGGGAGGGCAGAGTTGTGTCCTCTCCTTTAGATTGAATCCAGGAGGAGTACCTTTTCCACTTATCAGCATAGGATTTCCTTGTACTGGGTCTTCTGGCCTCAAGGATGACATCCAGCACCTGCTTGCTTAGGCTTGTTACTGGGGGAGATTTCAAGGAATAAGCCAAGCTGCAAGATTTAGGGTTTGCAGTTGCGGATGCATGATCCGTCTCCCCTGCTGAGAGAGCAGGGTTGGGTTCTGGTGTAGGTGCCAGGGTGGCACTGGTGACAGGCTGCGCAGGAGTGGGTACCAGTGCTGGCGTAGCCAGTCTGGGGCAATCAGAATTGTCCTTGGTCTGTCCTGTCTTATCTTGAGCAATACTCTTGGGAGAAGGGGCAGAGGGAGAAACACAGATTGAGAGGTTTACCCACTGGAAGGATAGGGCATCCACTTTCCAGGCCCTGCTGTGAGGTGTCCTGGTGCAGAATTTTCTGAGCTGGTGATTCAGGGGGAGGCAAAGAAATCCACCTCGAGTCCCCCATTTCTGAATCAGAAGGTTGAAGGTGCTGGGCTGTAATTGCCACTCGTGTGGGTCTAGGAGATTTCTGCTTAAGTAGTCTGCCAGTGAGTTTTGTTTGCCTGGCAGGAACTGAGCTTGCAGATCGACCTGCATGTCTAAGGCAGTGTTCCAAAGGGCCATGGCTAGCCTGCAGTGTGTGTAAGAGTGGGTTCCCTCCTGCTTGTTGATGTACCACATCACTGTGGTGTTGTCTCGTTTTTATTAGCAGCAGGTGTCCTGGGGAGAGTCAGGATCTGAAGGCTGTCACAGGGTGCTGCACAGCTAGCATCTCCAGTTGGTTGATGTGCAGATGAAATTGACTTAGCCTCCAGTGGCCCTGAATACACTTGCCTTCCATGTGTGCCCCCCCCCAAGCATAGTCTGATGAGTCTGTGGTTAGGGTCTGGACGGCATGGGGTAGAGTAAAGGGCAGTCCCCTTGTTGTGGTTGCATGCTGCTGCCCACCAAAGAAAATCTGTCCTTAGACAGGGTATGATAGGAATGACTGTTTCCAGGTCCTGAGAATGTTGGCACCAAAGACTTAAGTACCACTGAAGTTTCCTCATATGCAGTCTGGCATATGGAATTAGTAGGATGCATGAGGCCATGAACCCTAGGGCCTGCAGGATTTTCCTTGCAGATAGCTGGGTTCTAGTGGCCATTAGGGTAAAATAGTCTGTCAGATTGGCTTGTTTTTCTGGAGTGAGGTATGCCATCTGGGATGCTGTGTCCAAGCTTGCTCCCAGGAATACAATCTTTTGACTGGGGACTAGTTTTGATTTCTTTTCGTGGATGGTGTACCCCAGGGAGGTTAGGTTTTTTTTTTTTTTTTTTTTTTTTTACAAATGACAGGTGCTGCAACAGCAAATTCCTGACTTGACTGCCTGAATTAGGCAGTCGTCCATGTACAGGTAAATTTGAATATTTCTCTGTCTGCAGTAAGCGATGGCTGGGGCCAGGCATTTTGTGAATACTCTGGGAGCAGTGGATAAGCCAAAGGGAAGTGCAGAGAACGGATGACGCATAGAGCCTGGTCCTGAAGCGTAGGAATTTCTTGCATGACTCCCTTATAGGGATATGCAGATAGGCTTCTTTTAAGTATAGGGTGGCTAATCAGGCATCTTTGGCTAGCATAGGCAGAAGCTGCTGCAGGGTGAGCATTTTGAATTTTGGCACCACCCGGAAGGTGTTGAGAATTGAAAGATCTAGGATTGGGCGCCAAGTGCCCTCCCTTCTGGGTACCAGGAAAAGTCTGGAATAGAATCCTTGCCCTATCTGTTCTGCAGGAACAGGTTGAATCACCCTTATAGATAGAGATTGAACTTGGTTTTGTGCCTCTGCCCACTGGTTTGGAGGGAGGCCCCAGGAACCCTGTTGGGGTTGACAGTGAATGGAAGTAGAATTTGTACCCCTGGGATACAATGTTAAGGACCCATCGGTCTTTGGTGATGGAAATCCAGTTTTTTGCATGAAGGGCAAGTTTTCCTCCTAGGAGCACAAGCAGTTGGGCAGAGGTGGGAGTGCAGCAGAGAAGTCATTGGGAATTCTTTCCATAAGGGGGTGGCTTAGCACTCCTTGCTTTAGAGGTGGAGGCACTCCATTGCTTAGATCTCTGCATACCCTGAGACTGCAGTCTGAGGGGGGTCTGTTTCCCCTGGATCTAGTTTGAGATGGCCTTGAGAGGGCTGGAAAGAACCAATGTTTCGATGGGCAACACCTACTGAATCTAGGAGGTTGTGCTTGCAAAAATTATTTGACCATCTGCCTAGATTTAGCGTTTTCTTCCATCTTTTTAAGAACCTCTTCTGCTTTGGTGCCAAACAGATTGTCCTTGTTCAAAGGAGCGTCTATAGTAACTTTGATTTGACATGGTCTGGCGAGGTCTGCTCCTTAAGCCAGGCATGCCTTCTCAGTACAGAACCAGTGACTGCTGCTCTGCAAGATGCCTCTAGGGTGTCAAAGCCACACTGCAATGTATGCTTGCTGACTTGGCTTGCAGAATGCATAAGCTCTTGCAATTCTTTATTTTCTGCACAGTCTGTAAAGGTAGCTATTTTTTGCTTAAGTTCCATAACATGTTGTTGGTACTTCAGCACGTGAAACTGACAATTCAAAGCCCTAATGGCAAGACTTGCAGAGGTATATACTTTCTTACCCCATCTGTCCAAAGCTCTGGAATCCCTGTTCGAAGGTGTGGGATTCTTAGCTGTAGTTGCTTTGATACCTTTAGGCCCCTGGGAGATGACCTCTGGGTTAGCAGTAGGATTTTTGAAAAGGAATTTGTGAGTGTCATGTACTCTGTAGTACCCATCTGGTTTCCTAGGAGCAGGGGGTAAAGTATCAGGAGTTAAACTGGATTCCATAAAGACATCATCCCCAACATCCAGGACTGGGTGCATTGCTAAAGGCCTATGTTGTGGCAAATCTAGAAATTCTCTAGAGTCTCTTTTTGGATTGAGGATAGTCTTGGCATCCCCAATGGAAATGCTCTCAAAGTATGTAGGGTTTCACCAAAAGAAAAGTCCTCTGGAGGAGAAGCAGAGAGAATGGATTCCTCTGCATCTGAATCCTCATAAGCAGATAAGGGCATGCCTTCATAATCAGATGCCTCAGACGTCGGACTCTTGGTCTATTGAGGCTGCTGGGGACTGGTCTCTTTTCCTCTTAGCAGGGGAACGCTGGCTTCCCCTAATCAGCATAATAAGGTCTTCTGCCATTTTAAGCATTTGATGTTGTGGCAAGAGAGCAGGTGCATGCGCTTGGGTATTCCGTTTCCTAGGCGTAGCGCATACTCTTGGCCTTAGAAACTCGGTAGTTTTAGATAGAACTGAAGACGCGAAAGAAGTCATCGGTTTGTGTCGATCAGTAGTAATGCAAAGTACTTCCTCAGAAGCCGGTGCCTGCTCAGCGGCTCCGGACCCATCCAAGGTAGATGCATCCGCAGGTTCCCTAGTTGAAGAGTCTCAGCATACCGGACTCCGAACAGGTCTCAGTAAAGGCCTGCGAATCCAGTGAAGTGGGCATCGGGCTGCGAAAGCGCCTCACTGAGTACTGGCAACTAGCTTAATGAAGCGTCGTCGGCAGCTTTGGACCTGTGCTGTCTGTCTCTGTCTTTATCCTTACGTTTTTTCGGAATATCTGCAGCCGGATGGCTTACCGAAGCCATTTCAGAATACGGAGATAGAGAAAGTACAGTTGTGTACCTACCATAAATGTAGATGTTAGTGTATTCACTGTTGCATTCATTACACTTGGGTTATCCTGCTGGCAGGCTACCCGCAGTCAGCCTGAATTCCAAAGTCCTGGCCCGGCGTCGGTTGCTGTCGCCTCTTCCCTGACGTCAGTGCGCCAGGGGTATACAAGATGCAGCCAACGCCATTTTCTTCAGTTTTCCTTGCCCCAGATGTCAGGTGCCCCCAAAAGGGTAGGCTAAAAACATTGCTTATAAAGACCATGCACTAAAATAAACAATACCTTCATCTACAAGCAAATACACCACATAGGTTGTATAGAATAGAGAAGGACAGATAAGTCCCAGCAAAGAAAGGGGGTCGGTGGGTGGGTAACCTGGACTGAAACAGTGAATACACTCGAACATCTACA
This sequence comes from Protopterus annectens, assembly GCF_019279795.1. Classification (NCBI taxonomy): domain Eukaryota; kingdom Metazoa; phylum Chordata; order Ceratodontiformes; family Protopteridae; genus Protopterus; species Protopterus annectens. Next base: position 592,636,700 of record NC_056730.1, on the reverse strand, counting down.
TTTATGGTAGGTACACAACTGTACTATGTTCGTGTTTCACTGTTGCAATCATTATACTTGGGTTGAATCCCAAAGCTGAGGCTGGGCGGCTGGGTCTAAATAGAATTAGGAGAGGCTATGAGGCCCTGCAGAACTGCAGTGGCAAAGCCTGCTTTGGATTTAGAGTAAAGAGGTAAGTGGTAGTGCTTGATAAAATGTGCACTGAACTCCAAGTTGCAGCCTCAAACTTCCTTGGCTGGTACTCCTCTGTGAAAGGCTGCTGATGTGACTGCTGCCCTGGTCGAATGTGGCCTAATGCCCTTAGGCACTGATTTGCCATGCTGAGCATAGCAGAAATGAATGCAGTGTGCTATCCATTTTGAAATAGTCTGCTTTGAGATAGCCTTTCCTTGTGATCCTGCAGCATATGCTACTAAAAGTTGCTCAGTCTTTCTGAAAGTCTTAGTTTTGTCCAAGTAGAAGCGTAGCTGTCTGTGGATGTCCAAAGAATGCAGAAGTCTCTCCCCTTTATTCTGGGGATTTGGATAACAAGTAGGCAAATGAATGGCTTGATTAAGAGCCACACTGGATACTACCTTTGGCATAAATGTTGGGTTTGTCCTTAGAGAAACCCTGTCCGGATGGAAAATGATAAAAGGTTCCACTGCCATTAATGCCTGTAACTGAGACTCTTCTTGCTGAAGTTATTGCTAGGAGCAGAGCTGTTTTCCATAAGAATTTTATCTCAGCTGTATTGGCTGGCTCAAAAGGAGGCAGTGTGGGCTTTTCCAAGACAAAATTGAGATCCCATGCAGGTATTGGTGCTCTCCTTGGAGGTCTTATGTTTTTGGTCCCTCTGAGGTACTGCCTTAGCAGTGGATGTGAAAAAATAGCTGGTTCCGTATTGTAATGAGCTGAAATGGCAGAGGCATGGATCTTAATTGATGAGAAGGATAGGCCCTTGTCCAGCATCTCAGTTAGGTATTGTAAAATCTGAGGAATATTTGGAACAAGGGGTTCAATTCCTTGTGCCCGATTCCAAGCACATAATCTCTTCCATTTGTCTGCATAAGATTTTCTGGTGCTGGGCCTTCCGGCTTCCAAAATGACATCCATAACTGCTTTAGAGAGAAATGTGTTCTGAGTGGTTATAGTATTCGCCATGCAGTCAGCTTTAAGGTTCTGAGTTGGCTGTGCAGGATCCGATTGTTTTGTTGGGTCAGAAGATGAGGAATTTGAGGTAAAGTCCAGGCTGGGCCTTGAGACAAGCTCTTTAGGATTGGGTACCAGTGCTGGCGTGGCCAGTCTGGGGCAATCAGAATCATTTTTGGCTTCTCTTGTCTGACACTTTAGGAGTACCTTGGGGAGGAGAGGCAGTGGTGGAAAGGCATAAACTGTCAGGGTGTCCATGCTTGTGTGTGATAAGTCCTTGTGCAGAATCTCTGTAGTTGACAGTTGTGAGGGGAGGCAAATAGATCTATGTCTGAGCATCCCCATTTCCTTGTTATCATGCTGAAGACTTGTGGATCTAGTTTCCACTCGTGAGGGTCCATGAGGTTTCTGCTTAGTTCGTCTGCCAGAGTATTTGTCTTTCCTGGCAGGAACTGTGCACTTGATAGGTCAATGCTGTGTTCCACAAGGTCATGGCTTGCCTGCAGAGGGGGTAGGAATATGTGCCCCCTTGCTTGTTTATGTACCACATGACTGTAGTGTTGTCCGTCTTTAGCAATAGTTGTCCTGGATGGAGTAGATCCTTGAAGGCTGTCAGGGCATTCTGTACAGCTAGCATCTCTTTTTGATTGATATGAAGATGCATCTGGCTTGCGGGCCACGAGCCCTGAATACATTTTCCTGCCATGTGTGCCCCCCAGGCATAATCCGATGCATCCGTTTGTTAGTGTCTGCCTGGCTGTGGGTAAAGTGAATGGCTGTATCTTGTTGTGGTGACATGCCAGTGCCCACCACCGAAACTCCTGTTGCAAGCAGGGAATGAGAGTAATTATTGTTTCCAGGCTGTGGCAATGTTGAGTCCAAACACTTTTTAGATACCATTGTAGCTTCCTCATATGCAGACTTGCATATGGAATATGCAGGATGCCATGAAGCCCAAAGCCTGCTGAATTTTTCTTGCAGGTAACTGGGTCTTTGTTGCCCTCATTTGGAAGTAATGAGTCAGTTGCTTTTGTTTGTCTGGTGTGAGATAAGCCATCTGGGCAGTTGTATTTAAGCTTGCACCCAAGAATGTTATCTCTTGAGAGGGCACTAGTTTTGATTTTTTTTCGTTTACTGTGTACTCTAGGCAAATTAGTAATTTTACAAATGCCAGATGCTTTAATAGAATGTCCTTGTTTTCTGCTTGAATAAGGCAGTCATCCAAGTAGGGATATATTTGAATTCCTTTTTGTCTGCAAAATGCAATTACTGGTGCTACGCATTTTGTGAAGACCCTGGGCACAGTAGATAAGCCAAAGGGCAGTGCACAGAATTGGTAGTGCATTGAGCCAACTATGAATCTGAGGTATCTTCTGAAAGATTGTCCGATTGGGACATGCAGGTATGCCTCTGAGGTCCAAAGTGACGAGCCAAGCCTTCTTTGCCCAGCATGGGCAGAAGTTGCTGTAGTGTCAACATTTTGAATTTTGGAACTTCCAGAAAAGTATTTAGAATAGACAGGTCCAGTATTGGTCTCCAAGCTTTGTCCTTTCTGAGTACCAAGAAAAGTCTTGAGTAAAATCCTTGCCCCTGCTCTTGCTGTGGAACTCTTTGAATAGCCCTCATGTCCATGAGAGATGAAATTTGCTTTTGTGCCTCTGCCCATTGATTGTGTGGCAGGTCTGGCATACCTTTTGTCTTTGGCAGGGTGTGAAAGTGGAACCTGTAGCCCGGAGAAACAATATTCAATTTGTCCTGGGCAATCATGTGCCAATTTTGTGAGAAAAGTGCTAGCTTTCCCCCTAAGGGTGCTGCCAAAAGGTAAGTGCTTGGCATTGGCAGTGGGAAGTCATTGGGACCGTTTCCTACAAGGTTGTGATTTGTCTTCTCCGCTTTTGAAGGCATGAGCACCCCATTGTTTAGGCCTATATGAGCCTTGGGCCTGAGATCTGCCTCTAGGGCGTCTGTATCGGCCTCTTTGTGGCCTGTCTGACACTGGAAAGGACCAATTCTTAGAAGGCCAGTTCCTGCTAAATCTGGGTGGCTGAACCTGTAAGAAATCCTTGACTGTCTGCACTGATTTAGCTTTAGCCTCCATTTTCTTTAACACCTCTTCTGCCTTAACACCAAACAAAGTATCATGCTGTAATGGAGCATCCAATAATTTTGCTTTAACATAATCAGGCAGACTCTGTTCCTTTAGGCAAGCATGACTTCGAATGACAGAGCCTGTAACTGCGGCCCTGCAAGAAGCCTCTAGTGAATCAAAACTACATTGCAAAGTATGTTTTCCCACTTGGTCAGCTGCATGCAATAAATCCTGCATTTCCTTGTTTTCAGAACATTCAGAGTTTGTCAGCATTTTCTGTTTTAGCAGTGACATTAGGTATTGCTGATATTTAAGCATGTGAAACTGGCAGTTTAAAGTCCTTACAGCTAAAGTAGCAGTGGTGTAAACTTTTTCCGCCATCTGTCCAGAGCTCTAGAATCCCTATCAGAGGGAACAGGGTTTTTTGCAGTGGAAGCCTTGACCCCTTTGGGACCCTGAGATATAGTTTCTGGGTCAGCAGCAGGGTTTTTGTATAGAAATTTATGTGAATCTGGAACCCTGTAATACCTGTCTGGCTTAACTGGTGCAGGGGGTAAAGAATCAGGAGACAGACTGGACTCAGAAAATACATCTACAATGTCTAACACAGGAGGAATAGCAGGAGGTCTGTGTTGAAGCAATAAAAGAAAATCTCTGAGCCTTTTCTTGGATTCTGAATAATCTTGGCTCGCCCAGTGGAAATGCTCCCTCATGGTGTGCAGGGTTTCCCCAAAAGACTAGTCCTCAGGAGGAGCGGCTGAAGGGATAGATTCTTCAGCATCAGAGTCCTCATAGGGAGGAATAGAATATCTCTGTTCTAGAAACCTGATCAGAGGAATCATAGTCAGTGCCCTTGCCTAGGCCTTTTATCAGGAGGGGGATGGGAACCCCTGATCAAAGTAATTAGGTCCTCGGCCATTTTAAGCATCCGTTTCTTGGGCATGGAAGACTGTCCAGGAGAATGCTGTACTTTTTGTCTTTAAAGGTGTTTTAGACTTTGTCTTGGTTGCTGAAGTGGCCTTGATAGAAAGCTGTGTAGGTCTGAAAACACCCTCAGAAGCCGATGCCTGCTCAGCGGCTCCGGACCCATCTGAGGGAGTAGTTTCCATAGGCCCAACACCTTGAGTTTCCAGAGGCCTAGTTGTCTCCACGTGGGAGTCTGAGGCGGCCTGTGGCTCTGACGTAGCGGGTGTCAGGGGCTGCGAAAGCGCCTCACTGAGAACCGGCGACTGGCCTAGAAGAGGCTTCGTCTTCGGTTTTGGACCTCGGATGCCTGTCCATTTCTTTTTCCTTGCGCTTTTTATGAACTCCGGTCGTCAGCTGTTCCGACGGTATTATATAGTTAAACCTTCGGCCAAAGTAATGGAAAGCAAAATCGTACAGACGCTTAATAGTGCGTTGGTTAAATCTAGCACAAAACCGACAACTAGCAACGTCGTGGTCAGGGCCTAGGCAAGGAATACAGTAAGAATGAAAATCCTTATGAGATATTTGCTTCCCAAAAGAAATACAATTGTTAACTTCTACTGACATCAGTCTGGAGCAAGAAAAAGTTTCCCCAACGAGGTACTTAGCTTTATTGAAGACTTCGGATCTGAAATTCAAATTCGAAAATCTCAGGAGTCTGCCGACCGGCACTTGCGAACTGCTTTTGCTTCTGGCACCGCGCGGCAAGAAAGACTGAAGAAAATGGCATCGGCTGCATCTTATATGCCCCTGGCGCATAGACGTCAGGGAAGAGGCGACAGCAGCCAACGCCGGACCAGGACTTTGGAATTCAGTCTGACTGCGGGTAGCCTGCCAGCAGGATAACCCAAGTGTAATGACTGCAACAGTGAAACACTATCATCAAAAGTATTTAGCAACAAAAAGGGCCCGACGATGGATGGTTCGGGCATTGAACAGGGCACAAAACAGACAGCGAGGTACATCGTGATCTGGGCCTAAGCAGGTGATGCAGTAAGAATGAAAATCTCGGTGTAGTATTTGATTTCCACAGGCAAGACAATTGTTAACTTTTTCTGACATCGGTTAAAGCAAGAAAAAACGGATCCCAGATGGAGTACTTGGCTTTAGAAAACTTCAGGATAATTCAATTCGTAAACAAAAAACTCAGGTAGCAGCCGACCGGCACTCATGCGAACTGCTTCTGCTATCGGCTCCTCGGCAAGAAAGACTGATGTAATGGCGTCGGCTGCCTGTTTTTATACCCCTGATGACCTGACGTCAGTCCTGGAGCAACAGCTACCGATGCAGAAATACTAAGTCTCTGGTATTCGGGCCGACTGAGGGGCTACCTGCAGGCAGATAACCCAAGTGTGATGACTGCAACAGTGAAACATGAACATCTGCTGAAAGTAAGTCAGAAGAGACTGCATTTTTTTCCAAAGGCAGGAAAAGGCCAACATGGTCTGTCCTTATCCTGCAGCCCAGGAAAACTTGATCATGAGAAGGGGGTTAGGGAAGATTTGTTGTAGTTAACAGTGAACCCCAGGCTACGTAGCAGGTGGTTTGAAGGTTCTGATGCAGGATTTCTGGATGTTCCTTGAATAAGCAAGTCGTCCAGGTAAGAGTAGTTAAGAATTCCCCGTTAGTCTGCAGAAAGCAATGACAGGAGACAAACATTTTGTGAATACCCTTGGAGCTGCACAGAGTCCAAAGGGTAAAGTACAACACCGAAAATAACAGAAAACCATAAGATTTTCCTGAACAGAGAGTGAATGGGAATATGAAGGTAAGCATCATTGATGTCTAGGGAAACCAGAAAGGCCTGAGGGAGCATGAGAGGGAACAGTGTTTGTAGAGCGAGTATCCTGAATGTGGGGACTTGTAGAAAAAGACTGAGCTGGGATAAGTCTAAAATTGGTCTCCAAGAACCATCTTTCCTGGAACAGAAGCCTTTTCCTCTTTCCATGGAGGGAACTACCAGCATGGTCCCCTGTGAAATCAAATCTTGAATCACCTGTGGAAAGACATGAATCTAGCCCCTTGGGAGTTGTGGGATGCCCATGAAGGGAGGTATGTATTTCCAAGTCATGAAGTAGCCATTTTTGACAATGGACAGGACCCATTTGCTGACAATGGACAGGACCCATTTGCAGTTACGCTCGTCTAAAAAGAAAGCAAATGAGAAAGGCGCTGGGAGAGAGGAATTTCTGAGTACGGCCAGGTAGTCACAGACTACCTGGCTTGTCCAGAAAGGGGGCCTTTTGGGCAGATGATGGCTGAGACCTAGGTGGAGTCTACCTGTGTGAACCTTTTATGTGAGGTTGAGAAGGAGCACAGGGTCATTTTCCTTACAAAATTAGTCTTTGAGGGATAATTTCTATGATATTTTGGAACTGGAGAGAGAACAATATGTTTCAGTTTCTACAGTTCTTTCCCTTTCTCTTGGAAGGATTTGAAGAGGGCAGTAGCATTTGCACCAAAAGGGTGGTATTGTCCAGGGGTGCATTCATGAGTTTTGCCTTGAAAATATCAGGCCAACCCTGCAATCTCAGCCAAGAATACCTCCTGAGGACAGATCCAGACGCTGCTGATCTAGCAGAGACCTCAGCTGCATGAGAACCGCATTTTACAGCGTGTCTGGTAACTTGAGAAGAAATAGGAGGGAAGACAGTTGTGACTTGGTTGCAGGATCTGGAAGAATTGTCAGCAATTTTGAAGCCTGTGAAAGTAGGGTCAGAACATACGTGGACAAATGTGTCTGACAATAAATGGCCCTAAAAGCCAGAGTAGAAGAGGTGCAAACCTTGCCTCTCAATCATTTTACTGTCCTTCGAGGGCAAAAGGATAGTGAAGGCCATCAATCTGGAATGTTTATCTGCTGACTTAAATCACAGCTGGATCTGTACGAGGGCATCTGAACTGATATTTACAGTCCTCAAGGACTTTATATAACCTGTCTGGCTGTGTGGGCACAGGAGGTTGAGAATCAGGACTTTTGTATGCTGAAAGGAAGGCATCCTGACAGGCTGGCAACACAGGTGAAATAGCAGAAGAGGAAGGAGATTCCATTTGCAAGAGGTCATAGTACCACTTTTGTAATTCTGAAACCTAGGAGCTTTCGCACTTGAAAAAGTTTCTCCAAATTAATATCCTACTCAGGGGAGTCCCCATAATTGGAGTCAGGGGAAGTGCATCCGGGAGGGGGGGGGGGGTCAATTTGGGCAAAGTAGGCCAGGGACTCATCTGAAGATAACGTATCTTCTTCAGAGGCCTTTTGTTCTACAACAGCACTCCTGGGTATGGGGGAGGGGTAATACAGGAGTAGGAGGCTGAACAGAGGAAGGGCTAAGTGCCAAAAAGGCATTCAAGACTCCCTGTGAAAAGACTTGCCAATCTGGGAAGGATTACTGTGTGGAAGAAACATGCTTTTGTTAAGTGGGGGATCTACCCCAGGCTTGGATAGTTGGGCCAATGTAGGCCTAGGCTCCGGCACTAACGTTGGCAAGTCCTCAATCATTAAGCAAAGAGAGGTACTGCGAGGTATGTCTAAAAGAGCAAGATGCGGTCCCCCCTTACCTTCCAAAACAGATGTATGCGAGGCCATTGCGGGCGTGCTGTAGGAACTCTCCCTAGCAGCATCTAAATCAGTTCCCACTGAAGGACCACCAGGCACCATAGTGACCTCCGGGCCTTCACTGGCCTCGAGAAGGACATCCGGGATCAGAAGCACAGTCAAAGATTCAGGCCTTACCTTTTCACCTTCTTCAGATGCTCACCCAATGGACCCATGGTACCTTCCATACCAAGCGCTAGGAGCTTTAGTGTCTGTTTCTCAAGGAAGATATTAAGGGCAAGATGACTACTACAGAGCGCCTTAGGAACAATCTGACAAATCGTGCAAGCCTTGTAGTCGTGAGCAGACCCCAGGCAGAAAAGATGTGATTGTCTGTGTGGATCCTGTCTTTCACAATGGCATCTGCCATTCGTGGATGACATTAACCTTGAACAAACATGCAGTAGCAAAAGTACAAAATTTTTTCCAACGGGGCACTAATTTGAAAGAAGAAAACATTTTGGCTATCAAATGGTAGAAGCTGGCATTCAGACTGGCAGCAGAGAAGTTCTGAGGATGGTACATGCAGACGTCACTTTTATGGCTTACGTCAGCTGCATCCTATATGCAACGTCACATGTACCTATCAGTAGTTTAATTTCTTTGGTATACTGGCTGGACGTTTGGGTTGCCTAGGTGGGGAATTCCCCATGTTATGAATACTGCAATATTGGAATAGAAGGATATATGCAGGATACATGTCTCAGACTGCATACATCATTAGCTCACTTAACCAGCACAAGACCTGCAATTTGTACAAGCAATGAAGAGTACCACTCTTAGATTTTTACCATCAATCTAAGGGCAGACAAAGTCGGGTAAATTCAAATATTAAGTTATGAATTGCTGTTTCAGTGACCTTCCCCCAAAAAAAGATATATTCCCAAGTGTTAGTTATACCACTGCATGGAAAGGCTTTTGGAAAAAATTTTGCAAATCCAATCCCTAGAAGGTGGCTATAAATCCATATTCTGTACTCCAGAGGAGTAGAAACAGATACTTATGCAAGTTCCATACCACACCTTTTGGAAACATCTCAATGCAAAGTGATGAACCATCATCAATGCAAGATGATGAATTTTCACCTGTAGTCTACAATGCATGTTGAATTCATCAGTTCCTCTCATACTGCCAGCATAACATCTATCACAAAGTCTGCGTGGACACCCTCATTCATTAAGATCCTGTAAGAATTTCAGTTGGAGAGGACTGTGCCTGACACACGCATACTAGTTTGCATTCACGTTCAACTCACTACACCCTTGTTGATTTCCCAAGTCTATGAAGGTACCATTTTAGATTATACACTTTCCTGTGATCTACTTTAAGTTTCTAACTGCTCCTCATTGAGGACAAATGCACATGATACGTCTGTGCTTCGTGCTGTGTACTGACACCAATATGTACCCCATTATCTGTAGATAATCTGCTTATTTAATTTCCCAGTGTGAAATGGATAATCAGATGTCTGAAACATGAATATATCAGTATCCAGTGCTATGACACTGCAAGTCCTTAATATTCCATTACTGGCTCAGCAGGAGTGATATAAAAAATTTCATACCAATTCTGTAGCAGTCCGGAAAGCTCTGATGATGACCTGGGGGTGCAGACCTTCTTCCACATATGATTTAATCTGTTTTAAGAACTCTGCAGCCAAGAGAGTAACAGATGTGGTACCATCGCCAACCTGAAACCAAAAGAACATATATTTTTTGCTAGTTACAGTCTGTTTAGCTAATATCCATTACTCAGAAAGTTTCATCATACACACACTATACAGAAGGCTCATATGAAGATGCTATACTATCCATCTACAGATCATTACAAGACAAGACAATAAACTGTTTCTTCCGGCTTCAAGAAGAGTAAAACAAATTAGACTGAATGACAATTTAAGGCTGCCTACCCAATTAACTAAGTTTACTCACCCTGCTTAACATGCAGCTGAAGTTTGTTCCAGTGGTGGGGAGAGATAGGATACAAACCTGTCACACCAACACTTCTTGCTTATCTGTTGAACAAGGTTTAGGTCCTTTCACTGGGTATTTGATGAACCATTTGGGTATAGAAACAAATTAAAAAGGTCAAAAAGGGTCAGGACCTCCATTTGCCTAATGGCAAACTCTTGAGAAAGTCACTTAAGACCGTACTCCTGGGTCATCCTTGAAAAGTAGTGTCCAGTGTACGTGCTTGGTTCATAGGTTCACACTAGTCAGACAGCATGGGTGATAAAAGAGCCTACCCATGTAACAGAATGAGTGTGTCGGATTTGCCACACTGCTCAATGAGGGTCATGCTGCTTACTCCAGGCATACATTTGTGGGTACCTATCTAACTGTCAAGCCAAATCTTAGAAGAGGCCAACATGTTACATTGTTTAGCATGCAAGGGGAGTCTATGGGTGATGAACTCCTCCCTCTCTCTCTCAGACAGGTCTTGGTTATGCTGTGATGAAGGCTAAGGTCTCTGGCATGCGTATTTTTAGCAATTCCAGCATTTCTAAGGTGAGAAGGTCCAGTAGGGCAGGATCTTTCACAGCCCAGAAGACAAGCTAAAGATCACCACATAAAAGCCAATATGTGACAGATAAAAGTGAGAACTTTCAGTCTTACCAGGTAACCAAGGAAAAAGTACAGTCTTGTACCTACCATAAATGTAGATGTTAGAGAGTCTTCACTGCTGCAGTCATTACACTTGGGTTATCCTGCCATCAGGCGGTCCCGCAGTCAGCCAGAGTTCCAAAGTCTTGGTCCAGCATCGGTTGCTGTCGCTTCTTCCCTGATGTCAGTGCGCCAGGGGTATACAAGATGCAGCCGACGCCATTTTCTTCAGTTTTTCTTGCCCCAGATGTCAGGTGCCCCCAAATAGGTAGGCAATACATATTGCTAATAAAACATACATAAAAAGTAAAACCAAAATTTTCAGTTACCACCAAATACACCACATAGGTAGTATAGGGTAGAAAAGTGCAGATAAGTCCCAGCTAAGAAAGAGGGGATGGAGGGAGGGTAAAGTACAGTTTTGTACCTACCATAAATGTAGATGTTCGAGTGCTCATACAGCTGCAGTCATAACAGATGGATTATCCTGCCGTCAGGCGGGTCCTCGGTCGGCCAAATTCCAAAGTCTAGGTCCGGTGTCTGTTGTCGTCGCTTCTTCCCTGACGTCAGCGCGGCAGGGGTACAAAAGAGGCAGCCGACGCCATTTTCTTCAGTTTTTCTTGCCCCAGATGTCAGGTGCCCCCAGAAGGAAGGCAAACAATGTTATGCAAAGATGCAATGTTGAAAAATCAAAAACAGTAGTTGCAAGCAAATACACCATAAAAGAATACCCCAAAAAGGTTGTATGAAAAGTGTTCGTCATATGGCCTGTCCTAAGAGGGGATGGAGGTAGGGCAACCTGGACTGCAGCTGTATGAGCACTCGAACATCTACATTTATGGTAGGTACAAAACTGTACTATGTTCATCGTGCATACAGCTGCAGTCATAACAGATGGGTAGAATCCCAAAGCTAAGTAAGGGTGGTAGGCACTAAGTGGAACTAGGAGGGGATAGGATGCCCTGCAGGACTGCTGTGGCAAAGCCTGCTCTAGATTTTGAGTATAGTGGGAGGTGATAGTGCTTGAAGAAAGTGTGCACTGAACTCCAGGTGGCTGCTTCCAAAATGTCCTTGGTAGGGACCCCCCTGAGGAAGGCTGCAGAGGTAGCTGTGGCTCTGGTGGAGTGGGATCTGATGCATGCAGGCACAGTTTTTCCATGAAATGAGTAACAAAAGCGTATGCAGTGGGCTATCCATTTTGAAATTGTCCGTTTGGAAATAGCCTTTCCTTGAGCACCTGCAGCATAGGACACAGAGTTGCTCAGATTTCCTGAATGGTTTTGTCCTGTCCAAGTAGTAACGAAGTTGTCTGTGAATGTCCAAGGAATGTAGTAGTCTTTCCCCTTTGTTTTGTGGATTAGGATAAAAGGTAGGTAAGTGGATAGTCTGATTCAAAGTTACACTGGATACTACCTTTGGCATAAAGGTAGGGTTGGTTCGTAAGGAAACTCTGTCCTGATGGAAAATGATGAATGGTTGCACAGCCATGAGGGCCTGTAGCACCGAAACCCTGCGAGCTGAGGTGATAGCCAGAAAAAAGGCTGTTTTCCATGACAAGTACTGTAACTCTGATGAAGAAGCTGGCTAGAAGGGAGGAAGGGTCAGCTTTTCCAATACGAAGTTGAGGTCCCAAGCAGGGACTGGTGGTTTCCTTGGGGGTTTTATATTCTTTGCCCCTCTGAGGAACTGCCTTAAGAGAGGATGAGAGAATAAAGGAGGGTCTATGTTGTATTGTGCAGAAATGGCTGACGCGTGGATCTTTATGGAGGAGAAGGAAAGTCCATTGTTTAACATTTCGGCTAGGTACTGTAAAATTTGAGGTATGTTTATTACCCAAGGATTCTGTCCCTTTTCTTGATTCCAAGCACAAAATCGTTTCCATTTGGCGGAGTAGGCCTTTCTAGTAGAAGGTCTTCTGGCCTCCAAGATGACATCCTGCACCTCCTTGGAGAGGAGAAACTGTTGGGAAATCAAGGAATTCTCCATGCAGCTAGATTTAGAGTTTTGAGATGGCTGTGAAGAGTTTTGTAGTTGTGCTGGGACAACAGAAGAAGGACTAGAGGCAGGATCCATGGTGGGGAATGTGTCAGGCTCTTCAGGAGCGGATACCAGTGTTGTCTTGGCCAGTCTGGAGCAATGAGAATCATTTTCGGCCTCTCTGCTCTGGCTTTTAATAGAACTTTGGGCAGCAGAGGAAGAGGCGGGAAGGCATAGACTGATAATGTTGCCCAACTGAAGGAAAGTGCGTCCACTTTCCATGCCTGTGGATGATAGGGCCTTGAACAAAATTTTTTCAACTGGCAATTTCTGTGGGTAGCAAAGAGATCTATGTCTGGCTGTCCCCATGCCTGAGTTATCTTTGTGAAAACTTGAGGATGCAACTTCCATTCGTGTGGATCTGTCATATTTCTGCTTAGGTTGTCTGCCAGTGTGTTTCCCTTCCCTGGCAGGAATTACGCCTGTAGTTGAATTTGCAATTCCAGTGCTGTGTTCCATAGGGTCATGGCTTGCCTGCACAGGGGGTATGAATGAGTTCCTCCCTGTTTGTTTATGTACCACATCACTGTGGTGGTGTCTGTCCTTATCAATAGCTGGCCTGGATGCAGTAGGTCTTTGAAGGTCATAATAGCCTTTTGCACGGCTAGCATTTCCTTTTGGTTGATGTGAAGGTGCTTCTCTTTTCGGGTCCATTTTCCCTGAATGCACTGATCTGTCATGTGTGCTCCCCAGGCGTAGTCTGAGGCATCTGTTGTGATGATTTGAGTTGCTTGAGGTACACAGAAAGGAAGACCTGTGTTTCTTTGGCAAGCTTGAGCCCACCACATAAATTCCTTTTGAAGGCATGGAATGAGTGGTATAATTGCTTCCAAGCTGTGGCTGTGTTGAGACCATAAGTATTTTAGGTACCATTGAAGTTTCCACATATGCAGCTTTGCACATGGGATTAGTAGGATGCAAGATGCCATGAATCCCAGAGCCTGCAGGATTTTCCTTGCAGTTAGCCTGGTGTAAGTTGCCATTTTTCTGAAGTATTGAGACAGTTGCCCTTGCTTGTCTGGCATGAGGTAGGCCATCTGGGTGGTTGTATCCAAGCTGGCACCCAGGAAAATTATTTGTTGAGAGGGTATTAGTTTTGATTTCTTTTTGTTGACTGTGTATCCCAGGAAGTTCAATAGTTTTATTACAAACGCCAGGTGCTGCAGTAGTATGTCCTTGCTGTCTGCTTGGATCAGGCAGTCGTCCAGATATGGGTAGATTTGTATCTCTTGTAGTCTGCAGAAGGCGATTACTGAGGTCAGGCATTTCGTAAACACTCTGGGTGCAGTAGATAAGCCAAAGGGCAATGCAGAGAATTGGTAATGGGTTGAACCTGCAAGAAATCTGAGGTATCTTCTGCAATCTTGTCTGATAGGGACATGCAGGTATGCCTCCTTGAGGTCCACTGTTACCAGCCAAGACTCCTTGCCCAGCATGGGAAGAAGCTGCTGTAATGTGAGCATCTTGAATTTTGGCACCTGTAGGTATGTGTTTAGGATGGATAGGTCTAAGACAGGTCTCCAATCTTTGTCTTTCCTTGGTACCAGGAATAGTCTGGAATAAAACCCTTGACCTTGTTCTTTTGCAGGTACTTCTTGAATTGCTTTCATGTCCATGAGAGCTGAAATTTGTTTTTGTGCCTCTGCCCTTTGATTTTGTGGCAGGTTTGGCATGCCTCATTTTTGGAAGGGTGTAAAAGTGGAACCTGTAGCCTCTGTCTATAATGTCCAGAATCCATTTGTCTCTTGTAACAATATGCCAATTTTTTGAGAATAATGTCAGTTTTCCGCCCAAAGGTGCTGCCATTAAAGCTTTGCTTGGCAGGTGTAGGGGGAAGTCATTGTGTCTGTTTTCTAAAAGACTGTGATCTGTCTTCTCCACCTCTTGGGGTTGGTGCTTGCCACTGTCTGGCTCTGAAAGATCCTTGGGGTTGCCCTCTACCCCTTGGACGCCTGTATCTGCCCCTTTGAGGTCTGTCCGTGGCTGGAAAGAACCAATTTTTTGAAGGCCAGTTTCTGCTGAAACGTGGAGGCTGTACCTGCAAGAAATCTTTCACTGTTTGCATTGATTTCGCTTTTTCCTCCATTTTCTTTAGTACCTCCTCAGCTTTAACACCAAACAATACATCTTTTTGAAGAGGTGCATCTAATAGTTTAGCTTTGACATGATCTGGTAAGGATTGCTCTTTGAGCCAAGCATGCCTACGTATAACAGACCCCGTAACAGCAGCTCTACATGAGGCCTCTAAAGCATCAAAACCACACTGCAAGGTATGTTTACCCACTTGCTCTGCACCATGCAACAAATCCTGCAACTCTTTTAAATCTGGTTGTTCTGGTTGTGTCATCTTGCTTTTCAGCTGAGATATCAAAAACTGTTGATACTTTAACATCTGGAACTGACAGTTTAATGCCCTCATGGTTAAAGTGGCCGAGGTGTACACCTTTTTCCCCCACCTTTCTAAAGCTCTGGAATCTCTCTCTGAAGGTAATGGGTTTTTAGCAGTGGAGGCCTTAATTCCCTTGGGACCCTGTGAAATAGTTTCTGGGTCAGCAGTATGGCTTTTATATAGGAACTGGTGAGAATCAGGAACCCGGTAATACCAGTCTGGTTTAACAGGAGCTGGAGGCAAAGAATCAGGATTAAGGCTGGCTTCTGTGTACACATCATCCAATAGATCTAAAACAGGTGGGATAGCCAGAGGCCTATGCTAGGGGAGCAGAAGAAATTCCCTGAGCCTTTTCTTGGAATCCGAGTAATCTTGGCCTTCCCAGTGAAAGTGTTCCCTCAATGTATGCAGGGCTTCCCCAAAAGAGAAGTCCTCGGGGGGGAGACCGAGGGAATAGACTCCTCCGCATCAGAATCTTCGAATGGAGAATAGGCATAATCCAGGTCCTCAGATAGTTCTGAGGTAATAAAAGCTTGATCTGAGGAAGGGTAGTCTTCCTCTAATCTGGGCCTTTTGTCAGAGTGGGGTTGAGAACCCCTGATAAGAGTAATCAAATCCTCAGCCATTTTAAGCATCTGTTTTTTAGGCATGGTGCCTTGAGAGGGGGTCTGAGGAACCTGTTTTTTTGGTTTTCATGGCTGTTTTAGATTTAGTGAAGGCTTTAATAGAGGAGGAGGAAGACCTGAAGACCCCTTGAGAAATGGCAGGCCTGTCTAAATTCCGAGTTTCCCCGCCAGGAGTGGCGTCGGTATCTGTAGTAGGAATGGGGGCCGAGGAGCCTGCGACCTCGGGTACTGAAGACACCGGTAATGCATTGTCATCGGTACTCAGGGGCTGCATCGGCGCTTCGCTGAGTACCGGAGAACCGGTAGTCGGCCTTAGCGTGGTTTCAGTAGGTGGTGCGGACCTCGTATGTCGGTCCTTATCCTTGCGTTTTTTGCTCAAAACTGGAGTCTGAGTATCCGACGACATAATATAATTAAATTTTTTGCCAAAAAAGTGAAGGGCGAACTCCGCCCGACGCTTAATAGTGCGTTTGTTGAATCTAGCACAGAAACGGCAGGCCGAGACGTCGTGGTCTGGGCCTAAGCAAGGTATACAGAAAGAGTGGAAATCCTTATGCGGTATTTGCTTCCCACATGCAATGCAATTATTAACTTTGTCTGACATCGGTCTGAGGCAAGAAAAGTTTCCCCAACGGGGTACTTAGCTTTCAAGAAGACTTCGGCTGAAATACTTTCGTAAATCTCAGGAGCTGGCCGACCGGCACTTGCGAACTGCTTCTGCTTCGGGCACCGCGCAGCAAGAAAGACTGAAGAAAATGGCGTCTGCTGCTTCTTGTACCCCTGCCGCACTGACGTCAGGAAAGAAGCGATGACAACAGACGCCGGACCTAGACTTTGGAATTCGGTCGACCGAGGACCCGCCTGACGGCAGGATAACCCATCTGTTATGACTGCAGCTGTATGCACGATGAACATCCTGGACTGCAGCAGTGAAGACACTCGAACATCTACATTTATGGTAGGTACAAAACTGTACTATGTTCATAGTGTTTCACTGCTGCAGTCATTACACTTGTTTTGAATCCCAAAGCTGAGGTAGGGTGGCTGGTTCTATAGAGGATTTGGGGTGGCTATGAGGCCCTGCAGCACTGCAGTGGCAAAGCCAACTCTGGATCTAGAATAAAGAGGCAAGTTATAATGCTTGGTAAAGGTATGCACTGAACTCCAAGTTGCAACTTCCAAGATGTCTTTGGTAGGTACTCCTCTAAGGTAGGCAGTTGAAGTGGCTGTTGCCCTGGTGGAATGTGGCCTAATGTTACTAGGTACAGGTTTACCATGCTGTGTGTAGCAGAAACGGATACAGTGTCCTATCCACTTTGAAATGGTCTGCTTTGAAATAGCCTTTCCCTGTGATCATGCAGCATATGCTACAAACAATTGCTCAGTTTTTCTGAAAGCTTTTGTTTTGTCCAAGTAGAAACATAACTGTCTGTGTATGTCCAATGAATGCAGAAGTCCCTCCCCTTTATTCTGGGGATTTGGATAAAAAGTTGGCAAGTGAATAGATTGGTCAAGAGCCACACTGGATACTACCTTTGGCATAAATGAAGGGTTTGTTCTTTAAGAAACCCTGTCTTGGTGGAAAATGATGAAAGGCTCCACTGCCATTAGTGCCTGTAACTGAGACTCTTCGTGCTGAGGTTATTGCCAGACGCAGAGCAGTTTTCCATGAGACATTTTAATTCTGCTGAATTGGCTGGCTCAAAAGGAGGTAGTTAGTTTTTCCAAGACAAAATTGAGGTCCCAAGTTGGTGCTGGTGCTCTCCAGGGCGGTCTAATGTTTTTAGCCCCTCTGAGGTACTGTTTTAGCAATGGATGAGAGAAAATAGGAGGATCTGTGTTGTAATGAGCCGAGATGGCAGAGGCATGGATCTTAATGGATGAAAAAGATAGTCCTTTGTCCAGCATCTCAGTTTAGTATTGTAATATCGGAGGAATATTTGGGACAAGAGGGTCAAAGCTTTGAGCCTGGTTCCAGGCACAGAATCTCTTCCACTTTTCTGAATAAGATTTCCTGGTGCTAGGCCTCCTGGCCTCCAAAATGACATCCATAACCGCTTTAGAGAGAGGTGCTGTCTGCTTGACTAAGGAATCTGCCATGCAGCCAGGTTTAAGGTTTTGAGCTGACTGTGCAGGATCTGATTGTTTTGTTGAGTCAGAAGGTGTGGAGTTTGAGGTAAAATCCATGGTGGGCCTTGAGCTAAGTTATTTAAGATTGGGTACCAGTGCTGGCGTGGCCAGTCTGGGGCAATCAGGATCATCTGTGTTTTTTCTTGCCTGGCTTTTAGGAGTACCTTTGAAAGGAGAGGCAGTGGTGGGAAGGCATAAACTTTTAGGCTTTTCCAGTTGAACGAGAGAGCATCCACTTTCCATGCTTGTGTGTGATAAGTCCTTGTGCAGAATTTTTGTAGTTGGTAATTCATTGGGGAGGCAAAAAGATCTATGTCGGGGCAACCCCATTTTTGTGTTATCATGCTGAATACTTGTGGATTTAATTTCCACTCGTAAGGATCCATGAGGTTTCTGCTTAAGTCGTCTGCCAGAGTATTTTTCTTTCCTGGCAGGAATTGTGCTTGCAGATGAACTTGATAGGTTAGAGCTGTGTTCCACAAGGTCATGGCTTGTCTGCATGGGGGATAAGAATGAGTGCCCCCTTGCTTGTTTATGTACCACATAACTGTGGTGTTGTCTGTCTTCAATAGTTGTCCTGGATGCAGAAGGTCCTTGAAAGCTGTTAGGGCATTTTGCACAGCTAACATCTCTTTTTGATTGATGTGAAGATGCATTTGTCTGCGGCCCACTTGCCCTGAATACATTTTCCTGCCATGTGTGCTCCCCAGGCGTAATCCGAAGCAACTGTTAGTGTCTGCCTGGCTGTGGGTAGAATGAAAGGCTGTCCCTTGTTGAGGTGACATGCCTGTGCCCACCATCGAAACTCCTGCTGTAGGCAGGGAATTAGTGATATTACTGCTTCCAAACTGTGACAGTGTTGAGTCCAAACACTTTTTAGGTACCACTGTAATTTCCTCATATGCAGTCTGGCATACGGAATTAGTAGTATGCAGGATGCCATGAATCCCAAGGCCAGCAGAATTTTTCTTGCAGGGAGTTGGATTTTTGTTGCCATCAATTGAAAGTACTGAGTCAGTTGTCCTTGCTTGTCTGGCGTGAGATAAGCCATCTGGGCCGTTGTATTTAAGCTGGCACCCAGGAATATTATCTCTTGTGAGGGCACTAGTTTTGACTTCTTTTCGTTTACTGTGTACCCCAGGCAAATTAGCAACGTTTTTACAAACGCCAGATGCTGTAGAAGTATGTCCTTGCTCTCTGCTTGAATAAGGCAGTCGTCCAAGTATGGATATATTTGAATTCCTTTTTGTCTGCAAAATGCAATTACTGGTGCCAGGCACTTTGTGAAGACCCTGGGCGCAGTAGATAAGCCAAAGGGCAGTGCAGAGAATTGGTAATGCAATGAACCAGCTACAAATCTGATTTATCTTCTGCAATTTTGTCTGATAGGGACATGCAGGTATGCCTCTGAGGTCCAAAGTAACAAGCCAAGCCTTCTTGCCCAGCATGGGTAGAAGCCGCTGTAGTGTCAACATTTTGAATTTCGGAACATCCAGGTAAGTATTGAGAGTAGAAAGGTCTAGTATGGGTCCTCCAGGCTTTGTCCTTTCCGGGGACCAGGAAAAGTCTTGAGTAAAATCCTTGTCCTTGTTCCTGTTGTGGCACCTTTTGAATAGCTCTCATGTCCATGAGGGATTTGTTTTTGTGCCTCTGCCCATTGATTTTGTGGCAGGTCTGGCATTCCTTTTAGCCTTGGTAGAGTGTGAAAGTGGAACCTGTAACCTTGAGACACAATATTCAGAACCCATTTGTCTTGGGTGATTATATGCCAATTTTGAGAAAAAAGAGCTAGTTTTCCCCCTAAGGGAGCTGCCAAAAGGTAAGTGCTTGACATTTGAAGGGGGAAGTCATTGGGGCCGTTTCCTATAAGGTTGTGACTTGTCTTCACCTCCTTTTGGGGTTGAAGCACCCCACTGTCGTGGTTTGTAAGAGCCTTGGGGCTGAGATCTGCCTCTTGGGCGTTTGTATCTGCCTCTTTGTGGTCTGTCTGACACTGGAAAGGACCAATTCTTTGAAGGCCAATTTCTGCAAAATCGAGGTGGCTGTACCTGTAAGAAATCCTTCACTGTTTGCATAGATTGTGCCTTATCCTCCCTTTTCTTTAATACCTCTTCTGCCTTAACTCCAAATAAAATATCCTGCTGTAAAAGAGCATCCAATAATTTTGCCTTAACATGATCAGGTAAACTTTGTTCTTTTAACCAAGCATGCCTTCGAATCACAGATCCTGTAACTGCTGCTCTAGAAGAAGCCTCTAATGAATCAAAACCACATTGCAGAGTATGTTTTCCCACTTGTTCAGCTGCATGCAATAAATCCTGCATTTCCTTATAAGTCAGGATGTTCTGAACTTGTAAGCATTTTCTGTTTTAACAGAGACATTAAATATTGTTGGTATTTAAGCTTGTGAAACTGGCAATTTAAAGCTCTCACTGCTAAAGTTGCAGAAGTGTAAACTTTCTTCCCCCATCTGTCTAATGCTCTAGAATCCCTGTCAGAGGGAACTGGATTTTTAGCCGTGGAAGCCTTTAACCCCTTTGGGACCCTGGGAAATAGTTTCTGGGTCAGCAACAGGGTTTTTATAAAGAAATTTGAGAGTTAGGGACTCTGTAGTACCTGTCTGGCTTGACTGGAGCAGGGGGCAAAGAAACAGGATTTAAACTGCGGAATAGCCAGGGGCCTGTGCTGACAATAAAAGAAAGTCTCTGAGCCGTTTCTTGGATTCTGAGTAATCCTGGCCCTCCCAATGGAAATGCTCCCTCATGGTATGTAAAGTTTCCCCAAAAGAGTAATCCTCAGGAGGAGAGGCTGAAGGAATTGATTCTTCAGCATCACAGTCCTCATAGGGGGGTAAAGAGTATCCCTGGTCTGAAGAGGAACCAGAAGAAATGGAAACCTGGTCAGAGGAATCAGTCTGTATCCTACCTAGGCCTTTTATCAGGAGGGGGATGGGAACCCCTGATGAGAGTAATTAAGTCTTTGGCCATTTTGAGCATCTGTTTTTTTAAGCATGGAGGCCTGTCCAGGTGAATGCTGTACTTGCTTCTTTGTCTTTAATGGAGTTTTAGACTTGGCTGTAGTTTTTATGGTAAGCTGTGAAGGTCTGAAAACACTCTCAGAAGCCGATGCCTGCTCAGCAGCTCTGGACCCATCTGAAGGGCTAGTTTCCGTAGGCCCAACACCTTGAGTATCCAGAGGCCTAGACCTCTCCACGTGGGAGTTGGAGGCGGCCTGTGGCTCTGAGGTAGCGGGTGTCAGGGGCTGCGAAAGTGCCTCACTGAGAACCGGCGACTGGCCTAGAACAGGCTTCATCGTCAGTTTTGGGCCTCGGATGCCTGTCCTTATCCTTGTCTTTGCGTTTTGTGTATTCCGGTCGGTTGTTCCGACGGCATGGTATAATTAAACCTTCGGCCAAAGTAATGGCGAGCAAAATCAAACCGACATTTAATAGTGCGTTTGTTAAATCTAGCACAAAACCGACTAGTGACGTTGTGGTCTGGACCTAGGCATGGAATACAGTAAGAATGAAAATCCTTATGAGGTATTTGCTTCCCACAAGAAATACAATTATTAACTTTTACTGACATCAGTCTGAGGCAAGAAAAAGTTTCCCCAACGGGGTACTTAGCTTTACTGAAGACTTTGGTTCTGAAATTCAAATTGAAAATCTCAGGAGTCGGCTGACCGGCACTTGCGAACTGCTTTTGCTTCGGGCACCGCGCGGTAAGAAAGACTGAAGAAAATGGTGTCGGCTGCATCTTGTATACCCCTGGCGCACTGATGTCAGGGAAGAAGCGACAGCAACCGACGCCGGACCAAGACTTTGGAACTCTGGCCGACTGCGGGACCGCCAGACGGCAGGATAACCCAAGTGTAATGACTGCAGCAGTGAAACACGATGAACATCTAGTTTTCTAACTTTTTAGTTTTAAAATTTAGTAATCTTAATAGCCGACAAGGTGTTTGGAGTAGTACATTCCAAACAGTATAATGCAGTCTGTGACTGGCCTGATGAGGGAGGAATTTGGTAGGATTATGACATCCTTAGAGGATATACTCTGGACAAGTAAGCAAGGTTGAAGTTTCTAACTATAACGGATACATGTTCCCGTTCAAAGAAGGTACCTAGATCTTCAAGGACTGTGTTGATCACAAGCAAGGTTCCATTTACATGGTTATCAGTATGACTGACTAGTTCACCAAAGGCTACTCATGACATACATATATATATATATATATATATATATATATATATATATATATATATATATATATATATATATATATATATATATATTTTTTTTACATTATACTTAAAGCTATTATTGATATACCAAATGCTGGTTCAGGCAGGCCCTTCTTGAAGGACTAAGATTCCATGAGAGTCTCAAAAGCACCCACTTTACAGTCATTGGCACATTTGGCTATTCCTAGACCTCTGACATTTTTTTTCACAACAGAAGTACATTTTGAAGATGGAGACCCCGGGCAGAGAACCCTGAAGGATACCACAAGTGACATGCCTTTCAGATGAGAACACACCACCAACTCTTACTGTACATGTCTGACTGGAGACCCAATTTTCAACTCATGAGGCATACAGGGGTTTACATTTAGGCAAGTTTATCAACAATGACATCTTTCCAAACTATGCTAAAGGCATTAGCCAGGTCTGTTTCAGTAGTCTGATCGCATCCATGGCAATTTCAAAGAAAGTAATCAAATTATGGAGATATGATCAACTGTTCACCAAGCCAAACTTATTACAATCCATGGTTTGTAGGTCACCAATTTCACTGTTTATGAAGGAATTTTGTGAGAGTAAAACTACAGTTACCAATGTCTATGGTATAGCTATACTTTGGCATTAATCATGCCACTCCACTTCTCCACAAGTCAGGTACACATCCTGCAGGGAGAAAAAGGATTTACATTTTTAGGACGGGTTCAGTAATGACATACAGCTTAACAGCTAGGACACAGCTTGATTTACAGTCTAGGCTCACATTGTTATTTTTGGTTCCTGACAGGTTCTAGGATCTGGTCCACAATGACTTTGTATTAAGGGGAGTTTAGTGATTTAAATGCGGGAACGTGTGGGTGACAAACTGACAATTTTTAAACTAATATGTTAGCTATAGCTTCAGTATTAGAATAGGTAGTACCATTCAGCTGGGCTCAGTGCAGTGTTGCACCTAATAAACTTAAAAAGGAAAAGTCCTGTGATTTTCCTTGCAGGTGGTGGCTATTTTCTGTTTGTACCATGCCTTAACCTTATTAATGGTGTGTTCGAGCTCAATGTTAGACTGCACAAGTACCTTCTTATTGTGAGAGGTGGTGAATGAATATGTACAGAATCATTTTTCTCAAATTATAGAGTTTCTTTGCAAGTTCCACCACAGGGATTTATTTTTGAATTTCCTATCATACTGAATTAGGATTGAGTTCTCTATACACACTGGTCTATATGGACACAGAAATAAGAGATATATTTAATGGCTCAAGTCTGTGGGTTAAGTTGAGGGTGCATTTCAAATTTCGTCAGGCCCTCAGACAGGGATATTAGGTTGGCCCTGATGCAATCTCTACATTTGGCAAAGTTATGGGGCAGAAGATATGATCATTGAAGGAATTACATTAGCATGGGTGCAGGCAGGAACAAAATTTGTAATGACTATATCAAACATGCCACCTGTGGTGGGAACTTGGAATATCTGATCTAAGAAACAAATACTTATAAAAGTCGACGGACCACTGGGCATATTTATTAGGAGTTATATAAGGTTTCCAGTTACTGAATGGGTAGTTAAAGTCATCCAAAAGTAATGCACTGAAATTAACAGTCAGAATTCAATTCATCAAGTTTATTGGGTCTTCAACTGACACTGAAGGAGCTCTACAACTGGTAACAATATAGTAATAGCTTTATTTGATGTGGTTAAGATATGCAGGCATTCCGAATCACTCTCAAGAGGGATATGGCATGAGGTAATGGGGAAGTGAATAAAGGTATAAACAAGTGATGGGTGCAGTATCCTGCTAAGCAGGGAGCGCTATCAAACACTGAAGCCATGTTTCAGTATCTATACATGTGTGTTTGCGCATCAGAAAGGCCTCAAGATCAGATTTTTTTTTTGTTCATACTTCAAGTTGCTTAAGCAACTTTACTTATTCATTACATTAATTTACATCATGAACATATGTATATTAATAAAAATAAAAAATGATCACTTAACATTTCCCATTATCATATACAAGCCACTATAAGCATTTCCATCATAGCTCTATTCTTTTATTCTTGTGCATTAGAATATGCCTGCACATTCAATTCTTACCAAACTACTTATTTTAATCACTTTTGCGCATTACTGTGCATACGTTTTTTTCTGAAAATTACTTCTCTATTTTTTATAATCTCATCTATCTTTCATCATTCAGTACCTCATTTACAACTGATAAAATGTTTGATTTCCACTTTTATGTAAATCCTTTTTTGCTGATAACAGGATTAAACTTGACAAGGTCTTACTATGTCTCAACAGTTCTCATCTCCCTAATGAATACAATATGTTACCCCAACAACTGTACCAAAACATTCAAAAGGGAGCGCCTAAACTTATTAACATTCTCGAAAACTGTCCTCCCAATTTCCTATTCTGTCTCATCTTTTTCTCACCTATTAACACCTACTCTCTAATCGGGGAAAATTCTCTGAAGTCTATTACTTTATTAGTATTTATTTATTTAACATTTATTTTACCAGGATAAGTCCAACTGGACATCATGTGTCCTTTTTCACTGGAGTCCTGGGGAGAAAAACTCCAAAGAAATAGTGTACATACATGCTTTAGATAACAATAAAACTGGCATACAAGATAAGAGAAACAATGAAGTACAAAAAACAATTATGTAGAATAAGATACTCAGGAGTAGTACCATTACTTACAATATATACAAAAAGAACATTTCAGATGAGAGTATAGTGTATGCATTTAAAGGCATCAACGGGTCACTTAGATATGGAAAAGTGGGTCTTCAAGGGGGGTCTTTGCAGTTGCAGACAGGGTTAGCAGTGAGGTGCAATTTAAGAAGGCCTTTGTATAAAAAATACCCATGTAAACATCTTCATGCTAATACCCTACATTTTTCGAACTTTGTAGCATACCCAGAGGCCTTACAAATTTCTTCCCATTGCTATTTTGAAATTTATTCTAATATTCCCTATCAGTCTTTAATCTCCTCGACAGTTTTTTTTTTAAAGTCATCACATAACACTACAAATGCTTACTAAATTATCCCCTTCTTAAAAACATCTTCTGTTCTGAATTCTAAAAACTCTACAAGAACTGGCCTTTTACTTGATACTCACCCTTTGTCCAATTTCTCTCAACAGTCCCCGATACAGAATGCATTCTTTGACCTCAGAAAAAGCGCCTGCTTGGCTTCCTCCTGCTTCATCACTTTAGTCTTCCAACTTACATGCTCTTGGTTGAGAGTACTCCCCCATCATTTCTTGCTTTTCTGTGCCCATAGTTGTATGCACTTCTACTGAAAATCTCTTCACTCCCTCACTGGTTTGGATTTACAATGTTGTCTGTCACTTTGTATACATAACATTCAATACAGTAATTTCTGTTCTGCTTGAGGGCTTGCTTCCAAAGCTCTTAATGTCTCTGCATCTCTTGTACTTCTACCTTACCCCTCCACAGGAGGTTATAGGTTTATAGCAGGTTACTAAGCTAGCGGCCCTAGAGCCTTTACAAGCCTAGTCATGTTAATCCCAAGTATCCCCATTTGCTCTTTGTAGGTAGTTTGCAGAACAAATTTATGAACAGAGCGGGTCTGTGATCAACCGCTACCCCTGTCCATGAGGGACATGAGTGCCACCCCAGGGGTGAATATACAGTCTCCCATCCAATTATCTAGGTTGCGTTTGAATAGTGTCACTGAGGAGCTCTGTTTTACTTGAATAGGAAGTCTTTTCTATCAGCATCATCTTTCCTCTGATCTGCAGTATTCTGCTTGTGCTAATAAACTCTCAATTGTGCAGATTTAAAGTATCCCTTCAAATCAGGTGGTCCTAAGCCACTCTCTTCAGTAGAAGAAAATCACATTAACATTCCACTTTAACTCCATCACCTGCAACTTTTTCTGTGGCTGCTAAAGTAAGCCTGACCTACACATACGACGAAAGGAACAAACATGTTCACTGCCTGTGTCGTACTGTCAGTTTTTTTTTTTTTTTTTTTTTTTAATAACCATTTTCTTAGCCCCTTCCCACATCCTTAGCTGCCACAAAACAGTCCATTTTAATCCATGCGCCTAAATGATTCATCTTTTAATATTTCCATAAATGTCAACTGCTGGTATGACTGCATTTTAACCAATAAGGGTCTTTGCTTCCTTTTGAAGGCTAAATTAACAGCATTACGGTGATGTGCCCTCTGAATTAATAAAGCCTTCTGTGGAATAAAAGTTCAGTTACGTTTGTGTGCATTCATAAAGTTAACACTGTCCACTCCCTTCCTCCAACTCCTAGTGCTCTATCTTCTAAGTTCTGCTTTCTTCTGAATGAGTTCATTTGATGCCTACATTTCTGTCTTTCATTTGCAGTTCGTGTCTTCAAACTTAACAGTTCAACTGATTTAATACTACTACTACATTTCCAAACATTTTTCATTTACTGTTATATAACCTTCCAATGTCCCACTATTTTAAACACTTCAAGTACATCTGAGCTAATTTTTTTCTAGTTTACTGGATGTCATTTTCTTACATTAGTGTGCACAGTTCTGCTTCCTGACAAGCAAGGAGATTCTTCTCATCCAGAACTTTCTCCCCTTTTTTTAGCCGACTTATTTTTCTCCAGATTTCTTTGCTAATATTTAGTGCATCTACTGCCACTAACGGAATACCCTCCAAATTTATAACTTTTACCAGTCATTTTTAACAGCCCAATTTTCATAAAGAAAGAGCTCTAGTCAGTGTGCTTCTCAGCCATCATCTTGGGAGTCCCACAGGCTCCTAGCATTCAGCACTGCCACCTTAACATAAAATGCACTGGAGTCTGCTAAACTGGAATGCCCAAAAGATAGAGCTTCCCTAAAAAAAAGTACTACAAAAACAGAAAAAGTCAACCAATATGTAGAAATCCTGAAGAGAGACATGCAGGCCATCCTTGGTGAACAAAACTTTTTGTCAGTCATCCCTTTGCTCACTGGATCCCTCTGGAATGACAACACTTGAGGTCAATTATTTTGTTTGACAATAGTGGCATCATTCTTGGAGAAGGCAAAATACTGCTAAATATCTGCTTTGGACTCAAACAAATTCAATCATCTCCCTCTCAAACTCCATTAGAGTGGAGTGTCAAGGGTCATTTCACCATGGCGAGGGCAACTACAAGGTTACAGTCATATACAGAGTTGAGGGAATTAAGGGTTCTAATCACGTCACAAATCTTAACAGCACAGAGACATTTGAACATAACCTTATCTTTGTTCTTCTGTGTGTCTAACTATGGAGCTGGCTATTAATATACTGCGGTATCTATTATTAACACACTTGGTGTTAATACAGTTGCTTATGCATTACTAATAATACATTGGCATACGTGGCCATAGCCTACGCAGACCTTATGAATGAGAACCTGGAGCCACAGCAAGTCATCTTAGGTGTGGGTACACTTGTAGGTATAACAAGCAAACTTAAGAATAAATTTGCACTTCTATAGAGCACGAGCTACCTTAAAATTGACCAAGCCCACAGTTCTTGGTTAACAGTAGAAAGCTGTAGCCACCAGCATGTTCTAAAGCTCTCCCTAAAACAAAATTACACTAAGATACACAGTACCTCCTGTGAGACCACAGAGAATCAAGGATGACAACCATCTCCTAATTAGTGTTCTGAACATACATTTCAGTAAAGTATTTAGTCACTGTACTTCTAAAATACCAAGATTATTGCAGAAATGCCAGTGTACCTCCAATATGTTAGTACTTCTTATTGAAGATAGAGTATGGCAAATATCACAGTTTCTCTTTCCATGCGTTAACAAAATAAACCTTCATTAGAAAAGGTGCTTACAGTAGGAAAAAACACTGCCCTAAAGTCAGTAAATGACTGTGAATGACATACTGAACTAGGTACAGAAACCAATACAAATATTAAAAGAAATAAACTACATGTTTTTGTTTTCCACGGAAGAGCACTGATCTCCATGGACCTTTTTCAAACTCAGTCCAGGAGTGGTGTCAAGTGTTGAACAGTTAGGAAACAAGAGGCTGAGGGAATCTAACCTTGTACCAAAGGAACACAGGAAATAGCTCATTAGCAGCTCCCTAATCCCTCTAAGCCAACTGCCAGATGAATAATAATAATAAAACAGCTTTGCTGCAGGATGTAGAAGGATGAATTCCTGACTGTGACCCAGTCAACTTCGGAGCTGGCAAAGATGTGCAGGTTGGGGGGGATGAACAACTTATGTCAGCTTGCCCATATATATTTATCTGACATTTGTTTACCGGGAAAGTCTGACTGGACACTGGTCCTTTTCAGCAGAGGCCTGGGGAGAAAAGCTCCTAATACAACATATAAAACTTACTTATTCTACAGTTTTGTTTACATAAGACAATTTGTTTAAATAAGACACTTTTGAGATACAAAGAAACAATGTACAGCTCTTGTGGAAGTCTATAACAGTATAAAAGCTAGCAACATTTCTTGCAGTAATAACTTCTAGAATTATTGAAGTTTCTAATGTTATACATTATGAGTTAATATATATTTAGTCTACTATGCAAATTCCCAGAATCTCAAGGAATAAAGTAGAGGTGAGAAGGAAAAAAAAGGGGGGGGGGTTAATGGGGGAAGAAAAGTACTAAGTAGAGGGATGTGGTTGAGAGTAGAAGGTAGTAGTGGATTAGTCTGGGTTTCCACAAAATACAGTGGCAGGATGCACATAGTGGTATTAAGGCTAAGGATGAAGGGTGACATGACATAGGAGGGGGGTAACTGGGATAGAGGAGGTAAGAGATACATTGGTGGGGTTAGCACAGTGCTCGAAGAGAGGGAGGTGGTAATAGAGATAAAGAAGTTAAAGAGTTTAAACTAGCATTGTCACACCTACAGTGCCATGATTCCTGTAGGTGGGACTTTAAGGCCTTTTTGAAGGAGGCACTGGAGGTGGTAAATGAGATGCTGGAGGGGAAGGGTGTTTCAGTGTTTGGCAATGGTGTTGCTATAGAGGGATATACCAGCAGAATTACTGGCTTTGGCCACCTCCAATAAGAGTTTTTGAATGGCTCTTTGGACTCTGGCTTTGGTGCTTGGGTTTCCTACATTTTGTACAGCACATTTTTTTTCAAGGTAGTGTAATAGTTTGTGTTAGTAAAAGTTGATTGAATTGGGGAAGTTCCAGCAAACTAAGTGTTTTGAGGGGAGTGCAGTGGTGTGTTCTGTGAGGGCTATTTGTTGCAGATTTGGCAATTTTATTATAACATGCCTGCAGTTTGGACAGGTCAGATGTTCTGAAATTGGTAAGGATAGGTGAGGCATACAACGGTGTGGAGATGAGGTGGGTGCATGCAATAGTGGCTCTAGTGAAATCTGTAAGGAATTGTTTGTTTCTGTATAGCATGGCCATTTGTTATGGACTTTATGGTACTGGATACATGTATGTCAAATTTCATGTTGCTGTCTAAGACAACCCCTAGAAGTTTAGTGTGACTGACAGGATATACAACTGTGCTACTACTGGAGGTGATGTTAAATGTAATGTTGTGTGTAGAGTGCTGTGTGGGTGGAAAGATAAGAAGCTGAGCTTTGTTGGGATTTAATATTAACGGAGATTCTGAGAGCCAATTTTCAACAGCAAGAAAGGAGGGCAGAGTCTGTTGTAGCAGTGTCTGGGGGGAAGAGGATGCACATACAGTGGAATCATCGACATACTGGACGAAGGAAGCATGCAGTGTGTGTAGGTTACTAGTGAAAACAGAAAACAGCAGGGATCCAAGTATGGAAACCTGTGGGACTCCTAGTGAGACTGGTAGCAATGGAGAGAGTTCCTGGTGCCACCTGACTGCCTGTTGTCTGCCTGTAAGGTTGCTTCTGATCTAGGAAATGGTGGGTGAGCTTAGATTTAATTCAGAGAGGGTGTTGATTATCATGGTTAATCATGTCAAAGGCCTTGGAAAGGTCTAAGAATATTGCTGAGCATAGTTTCCACTGTTTCTGTGTTTGTCAACTGTGAGAAAGCCATAAGGGCTTTAGTAGTGCTATGTGATGGTCTAAAATTGTGTTGTGTCTTTTTTGGAGAGGGGAGGAAAGTACAGCGATTGGGTCGGTAATTTCTTAACTCTTTGAAAACAAAAGCAAGTACCACTGCGAGCAATTTCAACAAAAAACGGACTAGTATTTGTTAAAAACAACAGATTTAATGAGCGCTTTCGGTGGAAACAATGTCCCACCTTCATCAGATTACTGCAGATCAATTAGCAAACCTTTTATATAAATAATATAGATCCTAATTGATCAATTAAAAATAATGCTTGTCCTTTAAAATGCTAGGAGGTATTTTATACAAACCTAAACAACCATTAAAAACAACTAAATCAAACTTTTATGTTCATAACTACTACTTATATAAATGCATACTAATATAAGATTTAATTTAATTTACATCTAACAAGTACAACAAAATAATATTCATTATATATAACACAACAAATATGTATAGTTTACACAAAAAAATATAAAAATGTATATAATACTCAAGTGACATTTAAATTAATACGGTGTAAATGTATGCTGATATAAACATATGTCAGATGGACCATTAGACTAGTACCAAAGCCTAATGCATTAGCAAATAGACAGCCAAACTAACCTGTATAACATCTCTAATATAACTGTTTAAAATTCAGAATCATTGTCGCCCGCCTTAAAAAAGCATTAGAGGGTACATAACCACTGGTTATGTATAATAAAATATACCTTATTATGCTTATAAAGCTAATAAATGAGAAACCGAAACATTATAAGCTTAATAAACGGGTAAGATTCAAGGTGTGTAACAAAATACCAAACTTATTCATCTATTCAAAGCTAAACGTTTAAGAATACTTTTTATAGATATGTGCTTCAGTTCTTTGGCTAGGCATGTTGTTGACTTCCCTGATCATAGTTTTAAGTTCCCTGTCCTGCAACAAAGGCATCCTGATTCTAGAGGAGGCCCCTGGCAGGTAAACCTGGAGATTAGAACTGAAGCACATATATATCCCAGTTTAAATGAATACATATCTATAAAAAGTATTCTTAAACGTTTAGCTTTGAAAAGATGAATAAGTTTGGTATTTTGTTACACATATTGAATCTTACCCGTTTATTAAGCTTATTATGTTTTGGTTTCTCATTTATTAGCTTTATAAGCATAATAAGGTATATTTTATTATACATAACCAGTGATTTTATATCTAATACTTTTTTAAGGCAGGCGACAATGATTCTGAATTTTAAACAGTTGTATTAGAGATGTTATACAGGTTAGTTTGGCTGTCTATTTGCTAATGCATTAGCCTTTGGTACTAGTCTAATGGTCTGACATATGTTTATATCAGCATACATTTACACTATTAATTTAAATGTCACTTGAGTATTATATACATTTTTATATTTTTTTGTGTAAACTATACATATTTGTTGAGTTATATATAATGAATACTTGTTGTACTTGTTAGATAGATGTAAATTAAATCTTATATTAGTATGTATTTATATAAGTAGTTATGAACATAAAAGTTTGATTTAGTTGTTTTTAATGGTTGTTTAGGTTTGTATAAAATACCTCCTAGCTCTTTAAAGGACAAGCATCATTTTTAATTGATCAATTAGGATCTATATTATGTATATAAAAGGTTTGCTAATTGATCTGCAGTAATCTGATGAAGGTGGGACATTGTTTCCACTGAAAGCGCTCATTAAATCTGTTGTTTTTAACGAATACTAGTCCGTTTTTGTTGAAATTGCTCGCAATGGTACTCACTTTTGTTTTCAACAGTTCGTGATTACTTTGAGTTTTTTGGTTTGTGAATTTAACTCTTTGGAGTTGGCCCCCTTTGTGAAGTGGGGTGATGTAGGAAATTTTCCAGAGGAGGGGGACTAGATTTTCAGCTATAGAGCAATTAATGAGAACTGTTACAGGACAAGCAACCGCATTAGCGGCAATCTAAGAATTCAGCTGGTAGTTTATTTACCGCGAGAGAGTTGCAGGTATTAGTTTACTAAACAACTTTCTAAAAGTGGTGGTGGGGACAGGTTTCAGCAATAAGCACAAGTCACTAGAACTGACTTTGGGTGACCTAATCATAAAGTACAGTTTTGTACCTACCATAAATGTAGATGTTCGAGGATCCACATTGCTGCAGTCCTAACTATTGGGTAGTCCGCTGTCCAGTCGGCCCGAATACCAAAGTATATGGCTGACGTCGGTCACGGCGCATTAGACTGACGTCAGTACGTCAGGGTACTAATGCGCATGACCGACGTCATATCCTCAGTCTTTTCTTGCCCCAGATGTCAGAAGACCCTAAAAAGACAAGGCCAAAACCAAAAACACCAAACATACCTGCACCAAAAATATATACAATATATACAAAGGTACCAGAATATAATCTCACCTACACAACCACCCCTAAACACAGAGGGAAGGAGGGAGGGTAAATTGACTGCAGCAATGTGGATCCTCGAACATCTACATTTATGGTAGGTACAAAACTGTACTATGTTCTTCATTCCACATTGCTGCAGTCCTAACTATTGGGTAGAATCCCAAAGCAGAGGTAAGGGAGGCTGGCAAATCATAAGGAAGCAGGAGCTGATAACATGCCTTGCAAAATAGCTGTGGCAAAACCAGCCCTAGACTTAGAGTAGAGAGGAAGGTGGTAATGCTTAGAGAAAGTATGCACTGAACTCCAAGTAGCTGCCTCCAAAATATCCTTAGTTGCCACCCCCCTTAGAAAAGCTGTTGAAGTGGCAGTAGCCCTAGTGGAATGAGGCCTAATCCCAGCTGGAATCTCCTTACCATGATGGGAATAACAAAATGCAATGCAAAACCCAATCCACCTAGAAATAGTTTGTTTTGACACAGGCTTGCCCTGCGAACTCAAAGCAAAAGAAACAAACAACTGCTGAGACTGCCTAAAATCCTTAGTCCTGCTTAAATAATAACGCAATTGCCTGTGTACATCTAAAGTGTGCAAAATCTTTTCCCCTTTATTTTGGGGATCTGCATAAAAGTAGGCAAATGAATAGTTTGGTTTAAAGCCACACTAGAAACCACCTTAGGCATAAAGGAAGGATTAGTACGTAATGATACCCTATCCTTATGAAAAATCAAAAAAGGCTCAACCGCCATAAGGGCCTGCAACTCAGAAACCCTTCTAGCAGAAGTAATGGCCAACAAAAAAGCAGTCTTCCATGACAAGTATTTCAGTTCAGCAGTAGCAAGAGGCTCAAAAGGTTGTAGAGTAAGTTTCTCCAACACAAAATTGAGGTCCCAAGCAGGAGTAGGAGCTCTACGTGGGGGTCTTATATTCTTTGCCCCTCTAAGAAATTGCTTGAACAAAGGATGTGAAAACAATGGTGGGTCACAATCATAGTGAGCTGAAATTGCTGCAGCATGAATCGTAATGGAAGAGAAAGACAAACCTTTGTCCAATAACTCAGTAAGATATTGAAGAGCCACACTCAAATTAGGCTCAGAAATCTCCAAATTCTTTGCTGCAGTCCAAAATAAAAATCTCTTCCATTTTTCTGCGTACACTTTCCTTGTACTAGGTCTTCTGGCTTCCATAATCACATTTAAAACTTGTTCAGAAACATGAACTAAATCCTGTAACTCTTTACACTCAATACCTTCAGCCAGAGCATCCACCTTAGACTTCAATTGTGAAAGGAGATAATTCTGATATTTTAACATATGAAACTGACAATTCAACGCCCTCATGGCTAAAGTGGAAGTAGTATACACTTTCTTTCCCCATCTATCCAAAGCCCTTGCCTCTTTATCAGGAGGAACAGGATTTTTAACCACAGAAGCCTTCACACCTTTAGGCCCCTGAGAGACATTTTCAGGGTCTGCCCTAGGACTCTTAAAAAGATACTTATGGGCTTCAGGCACCCTATAGTACCTATCCGGTTTAACTGGGGCAGGAGGCAAAGAGTCAGGATTCAGGGAAGCCTCTGCAAAAACATCTTCTACCACATTCAGAACAGGAGGTATAGCTAAAGGCCTATGCTGGGGTAAAACAAGAATTCTAAGCCTCTTCCTGGAATCAGAGAAATCTTGACCTTCCCATTTAAAATGCTCCCTCATGGAATGCAGAGTCTCTGAAAAGAAAAATCCTCAGGAGGCGAAGCTGAAGGAGTAGAATCATCCACATCAGAATCAGAATAAGGAGGATACTCCTGCAAGTCTTCAGCCGAAGACTCAGAAGCCTCCGAACATTGCTCAAAACTCTCAAACTCAGGTTCCACCCTAGGCCTCTTATCAGGAGGGGGCATAGAACCTCTAATCATTGTAATCAAATCCTCTGCCATTTTTAGCATATGCTTCTTAAGCAAAGACCCTGAAACACTCGGAGAAACCCCCACTGAAGCTAAAGTAGGCCTGCCTCTTAAAGAAGCCTTAGAAACAGAAGGCGAGGCCCTAACCACCTTAGGAAGAGAGGGAAGAACAGCCACCTGAGAAGCCCCTTCAGCCTGGCCTACTTCCTGAGAGGACACATCCTGTAACAGTAAAGTTTCTCCCTGAGACTCCAAAGAAACTCCTGGCAGAACCTCCGGCTCCACTGAGCCTGCTAAAGAACCGACGTCCGGGACTGTCGGTTCTTCCACTCTAGGCTTCCCTGCTTTGTCCTTGCGCTTTTTGGCTGAAGCGGGCGTCGGAGCATCCGACGGCATTTTATAATTACAACGCTTCCC